>NC_068955.1:13674099-14345885 GCF_026419915.1 Harpia harpyja
TAGCCTTCTTCCTTCTCTTTTGTGTATGCCATCTAGTTCTGTACTTGTTAGAGAAAGTGCTGTCTCCGAGTGTAGGTGCATGTGTGAGGGTAGTCAGCTCTCACTAAAGTGGGAATGTCATCCTGGCCAGTACTATGCCCATGTTAGTAGTAGTCATAGTATTAATGCAGGTGGGGGAGGTGGGAAATATGTTATTGATTTCTAAAACAGTTAAACTCATTTAGTGTAAGGGCAGCTGTTTCAAAGCTGTATGCATCAACCCTCTCAGTTTCACTCCACTGGCATCACAGCTTTCTGAAAACGAAAGCCTTGTACTGTCTAGGGAGTTTTCTGCTGAACTTTTAATAGCTTTGTGATGAGGTGCTGTGCAATTCAGCAGGTAATTGGCCTGTGTGTAACCCAAAATGTTTCTACAGGAGTAGGTAGGTGAACAGCAGTTTGTACTAATTAAACAATTGCTTCCATTGAGCTGAACATAATTAATGCAACTTGGATAATAGAGAAAGGTAAGTTGGTAATTTAACCGTTGTGGGTTTGGGGCAGAAATGCCAGTGATTTACTCTGTGGCAAAGAAGGAAGCGTTGGGAAATATTGCTACAGAACAACTCAAATGAAAAAGGATCACCTTTGCAGTATGTGTGGCTGCATATTAGACTTGTGCTGAAAGCTTTGTATATTTCTGCAAGGTTGTATGGCAAATTATAGTTAGAGCTGGGAGGGAGTATGTTTGGGTTTTTTGTCTCAAGAAGCTTTTAAGACTTGGAAAACTTTAGTGTACTTACAAGGTTGTGTCATTGCCCAAAGTGCCCCAGCAGTCTGCAGTCTCTCCCCTACTCCGTCTAAGAGTTTTAACTGCCTGGGGTCAAGGCCAGCTCTGACTCAGGGCAGGTTCAGGACCAGGTTCCATAGTGCTTGGCTCCAAGCTCCAGCGTGGGCTGCATCGCAAGGGGAGGGGAGCCAGGAGCCGAGGACGACAGCAAGGCAGGCAGGGCAGTGCCCTTACCACCAATTTGGCAAATCCTGCTGCACCTGAATGAGAGGAACAGGCAAGTCCAGCAATGGTAACCAGGGCTGGCCAAGAGTGCAGTGATCCAATGCATAGGGATGAGGCATGTCCAAGATCAAGCTAGGGCGTTGCAGTCAGGAGCAGCAAGGTAGAGGGCCAGGCACAAGCTTGTGTGAACTCAGGCGAGGCCCAAGGGCTTTGATCTTAAGTGTAGCTCCACAGCAAAGGGGTGAGGGCCCTGCTGGAGGTATATCATGGAACTTTCTCACACTCAGCTGTTTCACAGCAGTCAAGTCTCAGCTTATGGTTATGTCGTTCTAAGGCTGGGCTTGAGTGTGGGCAGCCAGACCCTCAGGAGAGAGGGGAGAGGTTTCAGAGCCTCTTCTGCACCCAGGTTAAATAAAAACAAAAAACCAAACTTCTAAGATTTTCACACACAGAAAAAGAGAGCTGCAGCCTTTTCACCTAATGTTGCCAGTGGCAGGCTGGCCAGGGCACTTTCTGGGACTGAAATAACCACATTCAAGACTTTGCTTGTCCTCCTCACAGATCTCAGCTTGAACTTGTCTCCTACTCCCAAAATTAATATCTTGCTATTCCTGAGATGAATATCTCACTTACCAGGGCTTTGGTTCTTCTTGGCAGGGATTGTTTTTTTCCTAGTTCTTTTTTTACACATGAAATTCCAGCGTGGAGCTGGAAAAACTTTATGAAAGCCAGGCAAATGACAAAACCCTCTTTATTTTAATTCACCTCAATGTTTGTAGGTGTTGTGTATCATCATAGGAAAGAGCGTGTTCATCCGTGGTGTGGCACTGTAATGCCAGTGAAAAATGTGCATTCAACCATATGTTGAAATTTTCTGTGTTTTAAATGCTTGTATCTAGTCCCAGAGCAAAGAAAGCCCAACTGAAGCAGGCATATCTGGAGTGGCTGGGGCAGGATGAAATCTTTATCACCAATCTTGCTGAGCAGAGGCCAGCCAGAAGGGTATCCCCCAGGCACAAGCAGAAAGCATCACAACTCCTTCATTTCACAGGGCCTTGTATCTGAGAAATTCCCTGAAAACTCCTGTTGCCAGCAGCAGTGCTGGGTATTGTGGGACTGATGCTCAGTGAATTCCTGGTAATTTTGTCCTCGCCACTGCTGCTGTTGGGGATGAATCACAATAGTTCAGTTGTCAGTGGAAGCTGGAGAGGAGGGCAGGTGTGGTCCTACACTAATTTCCTCCTTGTTATCACCTGGGTATCTGTCCCTGCTCTCAGAGGTCTGAAGTCATGTGCTGGAGTGCAGGATTTACCTGCCTTTTCTTGTTGTTTCAAATATCTTCTAAGTATCAGCTAAGATCAAAACACCTCAAGTGTTCTTTAGATAAATGGCTTGCTCTTTGTAAGCAAAAGCAAGGATTGAATTGTCTTGACATTTTATAATCCTTCTGGTTTTGCATGTTGCAGCTTAAATGTATTGCAAAAGGCCCCTGTCATTTCTCTGAAGTCTGCTGGATCTCTGCGGACGGGAGTAATATCCTCACTTCCTTGCAGTCTCATTTCTGTACCTGGTCCTGCGACCTTAAGGAGCCTGATGTAAGGTTTTGTTTTCCTCAGGACCGTGATGGCTTCTTGACAGTTTAGGCATACCTGTTACTAAGTTATATCTGATGAGGAAATATGAAAAGATCAAATATGGCTTTATTCTCTGGAATACCTCAGCTACATGAGTTGCTTGAGGGTAGAGCTGGGTGACTTCTTGTCAATTGATACTGTCCTGTTCTCCATGGTACTGCATCTCTGTTTGAGCTGCTGGAATTTATTATTTGTGTCATGAGTTTTCCAGCCTCTGCTCTAATCTTATTTAGTTGTGAACAATCTGTATACAGCATTGACACAAACCGTTTCTATGCCAAGTTAATATGCAGTGCAAGGGAAAACACATATTGATGGCTGTGTTGAATTTGGGAGCCTGTGAAGCTCATCATTCCTGCCTTTTCTTATCAAATAGTAGACTGCACCATCAGGGGCAGATGTATTTCTGTCAAGGGAAAGAAAGAAAATTCAGTCCCTTTCTCTTTCTGCTCTGGTGCTCCAGGAGATGCAGAGAAGAGAAATGTGATCCCCGAGGATCTCCGCAGATAGCGAGAAAAGAATATATAGAGAAGGTGAAACTCAGCTGCAGGATGCCATACCTTGAGGAATTCCAGATTCAATTGACTTTTGATACCTCAGGCTTTAAGCTGTCTTTTGGTAGTAGGCATTGTAGATGATGCTGTCTTCAGGCAGCAGACAGCACCATGCAGGCTCTTCCAAGAACACAGGGGGTGTGTGTGTGGTGTGATGTCAATGGGCAGTCAAGTTCTTATACCAAAATGACTTTTTTGATAGTCACTTTTTTCCGCAGAAATGCCAGAATTAATGATTATTGATGGTAGAAGCATTTTGTCAATTGTTCCCCCCTTGAAAATAAAACAATCCAATTAATAATGCTGCAAGGAAATGTTTCACAAAGGACTGGAAAATGTACCCATTTTGAATCTTGGTGAAAAATAGAGCTTTCAGTGTGCCAGTATTTTTTTAAAAATCGTTTTCTGACAAGGATTCTCTTGGTAAGGAGTCTCACGTATCAGGGGAGGTGAGGAGGTAATGACTATCTGGCCATGGTGTTAGAAGTGTCTTTGTGTGTGAGAGACTGGTGGTGGTGGTACATAATCCTTGCTGCTTAAAACACTCCCAGGTGGGAGTTACCTGCAAAATGCTGCTAGTTAGAGCTTCTCTCCAGCTGCAAGGGCAAGGACTGCGGCTCACGTGGCTGGTGTTCAGGTATTTCATAATCCAGGTTTGGAGTGTTCCCCATTCCTTTCAGTTGCCTCGCAGTTCCCATCAATTGGCTCAGACCTGCTCTTAATCCCGAATTTTGGCCAAGGCTGAACCTTGGGTACCAGGGCAGGGAGGCCTTGAACTAGAGATGCCTTCCCTCCCAGGAGACAGAGTGCCCTGTTAGTTGTCTTTAGGGCATGATGGAAATATCATTTGTTTAATCTGATCTGTTTAACCTTGGCTATACTGCCACTGCCCTTCAGATTTCTGGTTCACATTTGTGATACTTTTTTCTTTCCCCTGGAAACGGAGCTTGCTTCATCAGTTGGAGTGGCTGCTGAAGAGCAGTGAATTCTGCCTTTGTACCAGGCTTTTAAAGAAATTATTTATGATTCTAAGATGATTGGATGTGTTTCAGTGTCAGCACTGGGTATGCATTTTTAAGAATGTTATTGAGACACTTATACAAAAAATCAGCTAAGCATGTTCCTAGGATGTTATTTTATAGTGTTAAAGAAAATATTGAGTGCAGTAGTATTAAATAAAACCTTTCAATTAATTTATCAAAACATTTTTCAGTGCTTTCTTCTTTCCAGGACAGGCAGAATTTAAACAAACACCAAGCAAAGGAAAGGAAGAGAAACATTTTTTTGACCTTACATCTTACATCTCTTTTGCTTTAACTGGGACTAGTTAGGCTGAATACATAATCATAAGCTCAGAGGCTTAATTTCTGTTGAAGGGAACCTCTGTAGCAGGAGTTTGAAAATTCACAGTGTGATTGATGTCAAGCAAGCCTGAAGTTGCATAGGCTTTGAGCTTATTATTTGCAATAATGTGAGTTAACCTCAGTGAACAATCAATGGCCATAGTAATGGGCTAACAGACCATCCAGATTTAAAAAAATGTAGATGATGACAACAAAGAGATCTTGGTTTTTTTACACTTTGAAAGTTAAATGAAAAAGTTTAAAGAAGAACTTTCTGATTAATATTTTGATGGGACCAGTATGGTTTTAAAATTCTTCAACAGAATGGATGCTGACATTCCTTATTAGTCTGGTTTTCTGGCAGACATGAAAAAACAAGTTCATAAAACAAAAAGATTAAAAACAGTGGAAAGGGAAGAAGCCATTTTAGTAATGTTGCCTATAGATATGTTTCATTAGGTGGGGAGTAGAGCTGGTCCTCTGCTTCAGGCAAAAGTCCAGAATTTATTTCTGGGCTATGTGCCTGGTCAGTTGTATCTCTATATGTAGATCTCTGTGCTAGAATGCAAAAGGATTTACAGCAGAGGAGTTAAAGTTGTGGTGGTCTCTAAGAATATAAGTAAAGCAAATTCAGTCTCTAAGAATATAAGTCAAGCTAGATAAGTGATACATAAAGAGAGACAAGCACTTTCTTGGATTGGAAACAAGGCAGAAACTTTGGATAGGTACATTGTAGAAACAATTCCTCCAAGTTTAATTTTACTCAATTTTTTGTTGGTTTTGCTGCTTTTGCCATTTGAAACTGGAACAAGCATGGAATTGTGTTTGTTCTAATAAGCTGGAAATGAAAATAAAGGCACATTTGTCCCAACGAGGTCCTTTTTAATATGTAGAGTTCTCCCAAGGTGTCCTCCTGTTCATGCCTCACTTCTGTAAAATCCTCTCTTGAGAGCTGCTGGGATATAGAGTTTGGACACATTTTTCTGGTTGTGAATAATCTGTTCCTACACTAAGCAGATTTTGTATCTTGCATAGCGCTTTAAGCTCTGTCCTCTGTGCCTGATAAAGTAATGCTGGTTTAAGCAGCAGAAGTGTTCAAAAGTGGGTAAAGACACATCAGTGCAGTCAGTGGTTCATAGTCTCCTTTCTCTTATAGGATTACTTCTTGAAAAATCTAATGCTGTACTTGAATTCTTTAATTTATGCAATAGATTTTTTTTTCCTTCTTGGGACTTCTGAACTGAGAGTGTGCTTAAATGGGAAGGAATGGCCCTATTTCTTCTGTCTGTCTAATCTAATTAATCTATCTCATTTATTCAGTAATTAGAACATACAGATTTTTTTAATTATTTTTTTTTACTCATGAAGTAGAAGACGGAACTGCTGAACATCCATGTTTGTTCCTGTAGAGTCTGTCTGGTTGAATAAAACACATCCTCCGGTGCCATCCTCTTCACTTGAAACAGGTGTTTGAAGTTCACCCTTTTGCATGACTTTGAACTGAGGGCAAGGAAAGCCTATTGGGAAAATAAACTTCAAAGGCCTTGTAGGCCTTTTGAAAGAGTTAAATCACTCTCTGATCTCACTGGTTTTAGTCAGGCTATTAGGTCTTTAAGCATCTTGTCTTTGAGGATTAGTCTGAACTCTTAGTTGTCCACGCCTGATGGCTTCTATCACTCCAAGTGCGCTAATCCTGCCCTAAGCAATAACTAAGGCAGTCATTGCATTGGCATAAACACTCTTGTTATTCTCCTTATAACATTCTCCACTTAAAAGCTTTCCCTTCAAAGCCTTTCAGCCAGTCCATAACTGGGGCGATGGGGGGTGAGGAATGTGGTCAAAGCTGAGCAGAGCCATAGCACTTGATAAATCGCTTGTACTCAAGTTCTCTGGGCTCCTGGAGGAAGGGAAGTGTCACCAAGACACCTTTTGACTAAAACCTGCTGGTAGCAACCTGGCAGAGTCTTGATTCCCAGGCAGTTTGTATTAGAACGGGATCTAACATCTGCACCTGCCAAGTGCCCTGTGGGCTTTGAGAAGACTTCTTGTGTAGTTTAGAAGCAGTATGCATTTGTATGTGAGTCTTATCATGAGAGAAGTGAAGGGCCACAAAGACGATTAAGGGACTGGAACATCTCTCGTATGAGGAAAGGCTGAGAGAGCTGGGACTATTCAGCTTTGAGGAGAGAAGGCTCGGGGGTTCTTGTCAATATATATAAATAGCTGAAGGGAGGGTGCAAAGAAGATTGGAGCCAGGCTCTTTTTGGTGGTGCCCAGTGACAGGACAAGAGGCCATGGGCACAAACTGAAACACAGGAGGTTCTGTCTGAACATCAGGAAACAGATTTTTGCTGTGAGGATGACTGAGCACTGGCACAGGTTGCCCAGAGAGGTTGTGGAGTCTCCATCCTTGGAGATACAGAAAAGCTGTCTGGACACAATCATGGGCAACCGGCTGTAGGTGGCCCTGCTTGAACAGGGTGGTTGGACCAGATGACCTCCAGAGGTCCCGTCCAACCTCAACTGGTCTGTGACTGTGAAGCTAAGTTTTAATACAGAGCATCACGCGGGCAATGACCTGACTTGGGATGGAGGTTTAATTTTCCTGCTGTCTTGTGTCCTCCAGTGCTATGTGCAGTCATCTCATTCTTTTGTACAGTATGGTCCCACTAATGACACCTTTTGCTGTTCTGTTGATTTTTTTTTAAAGTTTTTTTTTTAGTTTATTAAAAGAACCTCCAGTTTCTGTATGCATGAGATTTTGGGGAGATCTCAGCTTTCATTTAAAAATATAAATTAAAAATTAGTCTTTGTGGTTATAGAGAAAAAGATCAAAAGCAGAACTTTCTAAAAAGCCAAAATATTGGGTAATAAAGAGATTCTAATGCTCAGTGTTTTATGAAGACATTTCAATTTTAGGAAGCTGATTTTTTATTTTTCTTTAAATTAACTTGGCAGTGTTAGTTTCTTGTATTTTCTGTTCTTCAACAAACTTTTATTCCCCCAGAAATAATGGATTTATACATTACATATTCTGGATGTGTAGAATTTATGTATGCATCTTTTTTGAGTCTCAAGTCCATGAACTGCTCATATCTGATCCAGTGTTTAATGTGATTCAGATTATGCAAAGAAGCTGATAATGCTACCCTGTTCTAATTAGGTGCTTGAACAAGGGCCTAAGTGGAAACATGCTGTGTGGGATGTTCAGAAGTGCCCATGGGAGAAAGGAGCTTAAGCCCCATTGAGAGTGAAGAGCTTGATTCCACCAGCTTGAGAACGTGATGTCTCCCCCATGCTCTGCTCCCGCTGCTGTCGGCAGGTGTTGTCATTCTGATGACTTCATGAGCCAAGCTATGAGTTTCATGCACCATCCCTTTACAGTCACACTAATGAAAACTCTTATACCTTGCCAGGTTTTTCTCTATTAGGTTTCAATCCAGTGATTTCAGTCCAGTTAATGAGGGAGTCTCTTCTGTCCTTCCCAAAAGACACAGTTACAGAGAGTTGTTTTCCTTGTATTTTGCAAAAGACATGTGGCTTCTGACACACAGGCTTCTGTTTTGCAGGTCCCTGGTTTGCTGGTTGTGGAGAGGCCACCTTGTCAACTGGGCTCGCGTCAGGTGCTCTGAGCTCCCATTCCTGCATCAGGTACGTGAGTGGCTGTGATCAATTTATTGATCTAAAATGAAGTTCTGGGTGGATAATTGCATTTGAACTTAAGGCCTCAGTGGATGGGTTTTTGAAAAGTAGAAAAGACAATCTGCAGAAGCTATTATAATTAATATAATTGATCAGGCTGGTAACAGAGATGTTGCTTACTGCTGATGTGGATTGTGTTTCCTTGTTTCCCTCAGAGTGGGATGGCCTGGAAAGACATTGTGCTGAGCCCTTTGGGTGAGGGGACGGAAGTGGGCATTGAATTATTATCCCAGGATCCTCTTTTTTCTCTTAATATTACTGGCAAACTAATCTAACTTCAAGTGATGTGGGTATTGTTTACCTGAATACTGACAGCAACTCTGTTCTTTCCAAGCCGGATCAATTTTTTACATTAATGATGAAGGCTGATACATTATGAGACTTCACTGTTTAAGAAAAAATAATAATTAAAAAAAAATACTGTCTACTGAAGTCATGCGTGAAATCTGTCCATCTTCATTCTTTCCCCCTTGAACCTGCATCTTTTGTGCACAGTCTATGTATTTTGAATAGGGAAAAAAACCAGCCCTGTCCTTCCAATTATATATGGAATTATATATATGTCCTTCCATCTTATAAAAACGGTGGAGGTGTTGAAGAACATGTTGTGGTAAGGGAAGGACAGATAAACAGATTAAAAAAGAGGTGCTGCAGCATCTGGCATAGTTGCTGTAAGTATATAGCTGATCACCCAGCAACAAATGACTAAGACACCAAGATGTATTTAGGAGAATGTCACAGAATGCTGTCCCTGAAGTGGGGAGAAAGGAAGAAGATGATACATTGGAGTTTATGTTCAGTTCCCTCTAAAGCCCTGTAGAGAAAAATATTTCTGAATCTTCTGGAAACATAAAGCTACAAGTAAAACACTGGCTGGATCCGAAGCGGTGAAGCATTTAAATGGAGGGGTACTCTTCCCCCTTTCTTTCATTTATCTTAAATACTTCCTATTTTGGTCTCCTTTAAACTGTTACAGTGGACACAGTGACCAGCCCCAACCTCCAGTTGAAAATCAGATTTTGTCAGAAATCTGGAAAGAAAAATAATTCCTGGTTTGCAGTTGAAACAAAAATCAGCACTCACTGTTGACAAGCTACTGGAGACACTCAGAAAAGCAATCACCACTGCATGGTGTGCCTTTTAACTGGGAGTTACAGGTGATTATTTAAATCCATGTAGTCTGTGGACTTCTGCAGCACATGCAAACTGAGGATTTGACCAAGGTCTGTGGTGTGAAGTGGTATTGAAGTTGGGATTCTGATGTTAATTGATATTAACTTTTGACTCAGCTGTTCTCATACTCTTAAAAGCTGGTGTCTATCAGGAATTTTTATGTTGCTTGATTTTCAGTGACCCTTCTCCTTCAGCTCCTAGCTGTCTGGTTCTTTGCAGGAAAAGGTATTTTCTTTGCTTTTGTGTGTATCTATTGACTTTGATGTTAGTTACAACTGGAATTAAGATCTGTGCTATATAGTCAACATTACCTTGTGTCCATTGAATTAAATCAATCAAAGCTCAGCGATTTATGCTAGAAAATAACTCTCTTTGTCACTTTTTCACACCTTCTGTTTTCTGCAAAGACTAAAATATCTGTTGTTATTACAGGCCCCTCAGAAGGGCTATTCTGTCCATGTAGGTTTTACAGGTAAACGGAGCAGGTTAATTTGGTAGAGTGGCCATAATTTACCACCTAATAGAGTCTGTAATTGGAGTAGGGGTTTGTTTTGTTTTCTGAATTACTGTGCCAAAACTTGAGAAACTTTGCTTTCAATTCTGAAACTGAATTATAGGTTTAGGCCAAGGAGATGCAGCAAACAGGCTTTCAGCAGCTGGACTGACCCAATTTTCTGCATTGCCAGTGATTATTTTGTTGGTTTTGTGTGATTATATATTTAACTCAAGCAGAGCTTCCAATAGGCAAGGATCAGAGAAGAGTAGGAAGCTTCTTTGTTTGCTTTGTTACTGTAAATATTCACACAGCATCACTGTATAATTTAGAGGATACAGCTCTGAGGGCCATATTTAATCCCTCATCCTTACAGCATTTTGCACAGCTCTGCCGTATAAAGTGTGCAGGAAAAAACCCAAACAAAATCTGTTTCTTTGCAGAAAATTTTTGTATTGAGTCTTTAAGATTGTCTTTACAGACTAAGGATGACCGCTTTTTTTCTGTGGTGTAAGGGCTTCTAGTGAAACACGGTGAATAAGTGCTGGGGGCATCTGTTTGGGCTGATAGCGAATGTATTTGATTATGGATATAGTAAGTGTTTGTACTTTAAATTATATGAAATAAGCGTGAGTTTCCCAAGTAGTATTTCACCATTGAAATTAGGGAATATGAATTGTCATCTCAAGTGCAGCTTCACTGGGAGGTGAGATTTAGCCAAAACAGTCACTTCTGCTGTACAGACGAGGAGATGGAGCGGTGGAAAAGTGGCACACTGTCGTCTTCCTTTCCCTGGCAGAAAGGGAGGAAAATGTCTGCCTATGTCTGTGCAGTACTTATACACAGACAAGGAGTCTAGACCAGAAGCTGTCAGGTTGTAGACTCTGAGGGATTTAAAATGATCTTTGTGCCATGAAAAGACTTTTTGCTCACGTGCCTGATGGTAGGAGTGGAGTCATTGTGGAGGGGAGTGATGCTTTGCTTTCCCTACCAGTTTTTGGTTTTCCTTAGCTCTTCCTGCTTCTTGCCTCACTTCTGACAGGGAGACTGGTTTGCCATGCTAAACACCTTGGGGCTGACAGGATGGAGAAAACCTACAGGCTCCTTTGACAGCTGTAATCAATAAGCAGTGAAAAAATCTCACTTTGAGAGCCCTTTTCCAACTATAAATGGCAACAAAAGTCATGAAGGTGAAACCCTGATTTTAGACCAAACTGTGAAAGCAGAGGACCAGGAATCTGAGCCCAGGGAAAAGATTTGCAAATGTAGAGTTTCTCTGCTCATCTTTGTGCACCTCAGTCAAGGAAGGAACCACACTGTGCCAGACAGTCCTCAAAAATTCCTTCCTCAGACAGCTCATAAACTGGAGCTTTGCTTAGCACATCCCTGTGCTCTTAGGGCAGAAACAGGGCTTGCTGCAAGAGCTTTCATTATCATATTGCAATCTTCTCTGAAGGTCCCACTCACCTTTTGAGAGATGCTGGATTTCTCCAACTCTTGTGAGAGTCACAGGGAGATGAGGAGACTTCATTAATAACATCTAAGCAGAAGCAGGGATCACAATTAGCTTTTTAACCTAACAAGTCTACTTTATTTTAAAAAACAAGTTAATTGTTTCTATGGAAGATAAAAAGTTGTTTCTTTCCAAATAGATTTAATTGCCAGCAAGCCACACTGAAAATGGGAATAACAACTTTTAATTATGATTAGGGATAGACAGAAATTCCTAGAGCACCTGGTTAATCAAAAATAGAGGCTGAGGAGCGCAGTATTTTTCATGCTGTTTTATGGTGACAATGGCAAGACATTCAGAAAGCATAATAGGGAAAGTTAAGTCTAACTGATATGTTCTTGTTTTGTGATGTTGAGTAACTATCAGTATGGGCTCTTACTATCACCTTTGTTTTGCAGGAAGCAATGCATATGCATATATGCGAATAAATATGGCTGTATGCCATATGGCTGTTTTACTCACAACTTAGCTGCTTATTTGGCTGATATGGAGTTTTTATTCCCTTTATCTTACGGGTGCAGCTAGGGAATTTGGTGGTAATAAAAATACAGAGCTCTTGCAATGAGCTTTGTGCTGATAGATCTCAGTGTTTCATGAAGTATGATTAACCTCTCATTGCAGATATGTAACAGAGAAACAAGTTTGCCCCCGTGGTCACTTGGGTGGCAGGAGAACTGGGATGAGGAACCCTGCCGTGGAGTCTCAGCACGGGGCTCCCACTGTCTGACTGTGCAGCCTCTGCTTTGGTTTGTTAATAGAACTGTCAGTGGTATCATTCCTTCTAAGGATGCGGGGAAGGTTTTAGGTTCCCCAGATATTAATCAGGTATCTTTTTGTCAGCACTAAATTCATTTTAAAGAAGAGATACAAAAATAGCACATCCTTTTGTATCAGCTATCATATGTCCTCTGGAAGCATCTTTGCCAAATGCATAAAAGAATGCAATTAATGGCTACCCAAGAGATTTATTCTATTATCTTGACTAGCTTATTTCTAAAGTAGTTTGACATTTTATTTGTCTGACTTATCTGTTGTTGTAGGGAGATTTTGTTTTATTACCCTTGAGAAGGCTGAAATGTTAAACAGGAAATATGGGAGTTCCTTTCATTGCTTTTTTACTATGAAATGTGAACTCACAGACTGGAGCATCAGCTCTGCAGTAAAGGAGAAATCTGGGCTCGTGGTTGGGACAAAATGGTGCTCAGGAGATTTAGATTTGATTACAAACAGTATCCCAGACCCCCTGTGGTAAGCTGCTTATACCTCAATCCTACAAAGCAGTTTTAAGCCCTGCACACCCTACCTCTCAAATGTGAAATTCAGATTGAGCTTTGTCTTCCTCTGGCACCACCAACATCCCAGTGTCTGCAGTCAGCGTGAATGGGCACTGCAGGGAAGGAGTGCACTGGAGTGAATTCGGGTTCCTGCTCCCAGAGCAGACTTAGCTGTAAACAGTAGGACAGATGTCATTTAAAATACCCACTGGTGTTGCTGCTGGATGGGTACTGTCGGTAATGTGAACTATAATGGTAACTATAATACGTTAACAAGGAGTCCATTTACCTGGAGGAGCAAGAGCCATTTTTATGTGGTTGTCTTTTAAACTGAATTTGTTTCTTCTTCAGCCAGTCTAGACATGCTTGACATCAGCTGAAATCTCTTAAATTTAATGGCTGTGGCGTGTTTTGTAATAGTATTCTGGTGACCAGTCCTCTCTGCAGTGCTTCATGATTTCCTGATTCCACCTTCATACATGTACACACACTCTCCATTTGGGAACACAAGTTAAATATTTGATTTGATTATGATCTTTGGGAGGCACTGTAAGTAGGAAGGTTTTTTTGAGTGGCTAGGAGAAAGCTCAGAGAGTCAGATCAGAAGCAAAGAAAACCAATTGAGAGTGGATTTGCAGTTTTTCTGTGTGTGAGCGCACTATTTTAATTTGCATGGCCATTTTGAGTCAAAGAAGATGAAAAGCATCTGATTAATAGAAGTCTGGATAAAGAGATGTGCTGTTATAGTGTTTTTGGAGCCCTGTAGACCTTGGGTTTGGCACACAAAAAACCCGTCCCTTTATCAAGGAGCTTTCTTCATATTGGAGAGAACTGTAAGGTAAATGAAACAAGCAAGTAGAGCAGGCATATATTATTAAGCATGTTTTGTGTGAGTATATGAATATCCACAGTTCTAAAAGGAGTCTAAAACTGAGCTCTGCAAAAATAACTTGCTTTATCTTACTAATTTTTTTGAGAAAAAAAATATAGGAAACTTTAGACCTTCTTGAAGCAAAGATAATTGCACTCTTGCTTATTTTAGTTACATTATCTTAAGTAGGTCACTCACATACTTAAAACCGTGGAAAATTTAGGAAAGCTTAGGAACCTGTCATAAGTGCAGAACCGGGGGACCTTGGTTCCAGTCTCCTTTTACAGATCAGTCCCTGTATTGCTCCAGCATTTTAGCATGGACTGCCTACAGTCAGGGAGAGCATTTACTTGTGTTTGTTTTTTAATCCAGACCAGTGTTAGCACTTCTTTTCTGGGTTGATTGATTTCATTACAAACATGTTTGTTGCAGTCAAGCTGTCTTGTAGCAGCAGTGATGAAAAGATAAAATCAGGCTTCTGAAAGCAATGGTGACAAGATTCGCTCAGAGTGGATAAAGAGGCTGAAAACAGGAACAACTTCATATGGTCAGAGATGGTACTCAATATTGCTTTCTAATTTAGGGTGTGGTTTATGGCTCTAGAAGAATAAGATAAAAATTACCAGCTCAGTTAATTCCTAATTCCTTAAATGGGTGGCCCTGTCTTCAGGTGCTTAGGATGCTACACGTTGCTTGTGTACTGAAAAAGTCTGACCTTTAGTGTCACCTCAGGAGCAGCAGCACTCCAAGCATGTTTATAAACTGCTCTTCCCCTCTTCAGCTGCCTAAGTGGTAGACCTGAGCTCCTCTGAAGATTTGAGTAAAGGGCTCTCTTGAAAATATTTGGCTGCAAAAATACAATGTGGAGAGTACTAAAAAGAGGACTTCTGTCTGAACTGGCTTTGCCCTACTTCACTAGTGTAGATACAAGCTGGTCTTTACACTCCTTGGAGAACCCCAAGAAATATGGTTTTGAAGGTGATGCTAATGGGTATAATACATCTGGAAAATACTAGTATTTCTGAGGTGATGGGTTTTCAGGCATGGCCTATGTTTCCAAAGGCAGTTAAGTGGGATTGCAGTACACAGAACATCTGTTTCAGAATCTTTAGCCTCTGCTAAAGAAAAATCTTTAGCCTCTGCTTTTTGTGCATCTTCTGCTGCTTCCATACCTGGTGAGCTATTGGAAAGTTGGGTGAATTGCACAACCTGATCAGTGTTATCACTGTTATATTTTTTCTGCTTAACTCTACAGTTAATGGACAGGTCATGAAAACTTTTTCCTTTAAGCAAAGGGGCTGAGAGAGACTGCTTTGGACCATCACATGTTTGCTAGCTGGAGCTCTGCCAGTGTAACCCGAGGAGGTTGCAATGGTGCGGAGTCTTTCCTGGAATTCAGGAAAAGATAAGGGAAGAAAAAGAGTTCTGTGCTGTGAGCAGAGAAGTTTGCATAAAGCCCACTCTGTGGTGGAAACAAGTCATGCAAGGTGGTTAGCAGCGTAACTAATTCTTCCTCTCTTCACTATGAAGCCCAGCCTGCACCTCTCTTTAAAAGCAAATGGCAGTTACTGGCAGCTTGAACTTCTCAATGGTGCTCAAAGTAATAGGGTTTTATAAGCACAAGGTATGATGTTTTCCTTCTGTTACAATAGCAGGTAAGCTTTTTATGCCCTTCAGTTTGGCCAGGAGTTCACCAGGCACAGAAAGGAGGGAGCAAGGTAGTAAAGAGGTAGAACCTCTGTTTTTTCTTCTTGGCTGCTGGGTGTAGACTCACAGTGAGGGATAGGAACCACACTAAAGTCCTGATCCACAGTCCTTTCAATTCAAAGACCCTCATCTATTCCAAGAGATTTCAAACAAGCTCCAAGCCTGTCTCCTTCAATCCAGCTTGTAGTATTGTTGGCTGGCCAACTTGGAAAAAAAGAGATATTAAAATAATATCCTGGAGCATGCCCCTTCAGCAATACGTACCCTGTCATCTGCTTGCCTGGTGTTCAGCAGCACCGAGTGGTAGCTATGTTCATTAGCTCCTTGCCTGGTGTAAGGAGAGATCTTCCTCTAGTTTCAACCCACAAACTGTTATGGCTGGTTGCCGGAGGGGGAAATGCTGTGTTCTTTTTATAGCCCTGCCTGTTCCTATTCCTATCCCTATTTCTCCTCAGTGCACTGGATACTTTTGCTTTTCTGGTTTCTTCTGTAAGATCACAGGTTGTAGTGGAAGTGACCCAGGTAGGCAGTAAAGACTTGAAACAAAGTTGAAACAAAATGACCAAAGCTATAGGGAAAGTGAATTTGATTGGGAAGTTTCCTCTGTGTGATCAGCCAAATCCTAAGATCTGTCTACTCCTAGGATAAACTATTTTAAGTTAATTATATAGATATATTCCCCTACGAGGACATTTGTTCTGGAGTAAGAGTGTCTATGTAGAAATTGAACTCTTGAAACCACTTGAAAGTATTTATTCTGCAGTAGCTACTTTGATTAATTTCTAAGCATACCAGGACCTACAGTGATTACAGTTGGCATTCTTCTGTGCTTCACTGCTTGCTTAAAGTAGCTTAGAGAGTGTCCCTAGTAATGAGTCAAGTTCAGAATTGTGCCCTTTCCTTTTATTTAAACTAGCAGAAGCAAACAATCTTCTCGACTCTTCATCTAAAAATGTGTACCACAGATTGAAACATTGCACTGCGTATCTGTGTGCTGACTCCACAGAACTCCCACCCTTTGCCTCCATCTCTTTCTTAACAGTAGAGTTTAAATGTGGAAACAGTTCTTAAGTCGGACAAGGATATTTGGCTCCGAAAATGAGAGGAGGAGGTCAGCGAGACATGAAGGGGATGAGACATGTCTAATGGAAAACACTGGAAAAAGTCAAGGGAAGAGTACTGAGGGAGAGAAAAACAGAAGCAAAGGGAGTGGAAGCAGAGGAGGAAAATGCAGGGAGAGGCTGCAAGATCCCGATGAAATTAAAATGAGTTGTTAATACACAGGAATTGCTCGGTGACTTTGGATAGGCTGGGCTCCCAGCTTTTCAGAGCTGGAGCTCTGCTGGCTTCCCTGCTATGCTGTCCCAGTTCGCTTCAGCAGAGAACTTGGCCTTCATCACCCAGAGGTTGCCATCTGTCACAGCCACCCGCTGGCCTGTGAAGTATTTGTGCCTGTCTAAAGGCACTAACTGCCGAATGTGTGAGCTGTGCTGTCACTCTACGATTGATGCTGTAGCTCAGCTGGGGGCCAAATGGTAGAGTGTCAGCCTAAAAAAAGCCCAAAAGCAGCTCCCACAGCTCTCTCCAAGGTCCCCAAAGGAAGAGGGCAGCCCTCAGCTGCGCTGCAGCCAAGGCCATGGGCAGAGTACCAATTTTTAAAACTGTAAAAAATAAATGCTGTTCATCTCTGTGGTATCATTCATCTGAGGACCTTACAGTTTTATCATTGTCTGGATGAAGCTTCACAGAAATTTGATGAGATAGCTCAGCTATTTCCAACAGGAATGGAAAAAGATACCAAAGGCAAATATCTACAGAATAAACAAGAGCTAGGGATAACCTTCAGCTTGCCTGAGCACATGGGCCCTGCCACTTCCCCTGGGCAGTGTGCACAGTTGCTTCTCCATCAAAAAAGTCTCTCCTCTGCATGGAGCTCATGAACAGCCTTGTGTTCTTTGGTATGTTGGACCACTGCTTCCTTATGTTCTTGACAATCTGCTTACTTTTGGTTCGTTGTCTGCAGTTCTGGTGAGCTGGCATCTTTTACTTGGCCAAGAGCTGACTGGGCTTGGCTGTGTGCAAATGCCTGTGGTCAGTTCTCAGAGGATCTGCTTTGATTCCAGCTGGAAAATGGAGCACTTAGTCTCTCACTGAAGGTCTTGGTTTCAGGTCAGCCCCAAGAGCTTGATATTGCTCCCTTTTCTGGGGTCAACAGAAATTAGTTAATCCTTATTTGGTCCTCATTGCTTCAGAAAGTCTCCCTAGTCCAGGACTGTTTGGCTGGATAGGAGATGGTTAAAACTAACTGCCTACAAACAAATGTGAGTTCACCCTCACCTTCTGTTTATGCTAAGAAAGACATATCATACATATATTAGACTATAGCACTGACCAAAATAACTCCAACACTTTGCACCCAGTGAGCAGCTGATGAATGTGGTGGTCTGTTTAGATGTCACTGCCTTCCTGCAGCCACTGTTTAGAAAAACAATGACAGAAACACAAATAAATTCCTGAAATCAAGAAGTAGTTACAGGTCATGAACAACACAGGGTCAGATTCGAAACTGGTGGAAGTTACTATAGCTTCATTAAAGTTTCATTTATTTACGCCTGCATTATTTTAGCTGCCTGCTTTCACAGCTCTAATTCAGAGCATGGCAATGCAAGTAACTGAATCAGCTAAAGTAAGGTGGCAGTGGACTCTGCTGTGAGGAGAGGAGAGTTGCACTGGGGGGGAGAGTTAGTCCTCTTAAATCAGATATGCTGTCATTACATAGTTATGTGGAACTACAGCCTTAATAGAACGATACAATTTTATACCAGCTCCTGAAATGACTGGTAAATTGTAGCTAAACTTTAATTTACCCACCACCCCCTGCTCTTCATGCTGAGTATCATAATCATGAAAGCTCCTCTCATCTGAAAATGGTCTTAAGAGTTATCAGTATGAGGGCACTAAAGGTAGGCCAATAGCAAGTCATACACTCCGTATCATGAATTCATAAGCTAGTTATCTCCTGCCAGTGGAATTATAAAAGGAAGTTAGCATTCTGGAAGTCCTTTCCATAGTGCAAGTGCATATTGCATTTCTATTAATTTAATAATTTAAGCCTAACTTTTAAGCCTAACCTTTAATAATTTAAGCCTAACTTTTCTGAAAGTGTGGAGATGCTGTTTGTAATGGTTTTGGAAGATGCAAGGTCTGTTTACAGGCTCAGTCTCAACATGTCTTTCTGTTATAGAGCTGTTTCAAATTTAGTTTGAGGTTAAATCTATGCAATTCCTTCAATACAACTGAATAATGCTTCTAGTTCCTCTGAGCTATAGGATTGTGGGGGGTTGACCCTGGCTGGACGCCAGGTGCCCACCAAAGCCGTTCTATCACTCCCACCTCCTCAGCTGGACAGGGGAGAGAAAATATAACAAAGGGCCTGTGGGTTGAGATAAGGACAGGAGAGATCACTCACCAATTACCGTCACGGACAAAACAGACTCAGCTTGGGGAAAATTAACTCAATTTATTACAAATCAACCAGAGTAGGGTAATGAGAAATAAAACCAAATCTCAGAACACCTTCCCTCCACCCTTTCCTTCTTCCCAGGCACAACTTCACTCCCGCATTCTCTACCTACCTCCCCCAGTGGCACAGGGGGACGGGGAATGGGGTTTATGGTCAGTTCATCACGTGTTATTTTCTGCTGCTTCATCCTCCTCAGGGGGAGGACTCATCACACTTTTCCCCTGCTCCAGTGTGGGGTCCCTTCCACGGGAGACAGTCCTCCACGAACTTCTCCAACGTGGGTCCTTCCCACGGGCTGCAGTTCTTCACAAACTGCTCCAGCATGGGTCCTTTCCACGGCGTGCAGTCCTTCAGGAGCACACTGCTCCAGCGTGGGTCCCCCACGGGGTCACAAGTCCTGCCAGAAAACCTGCTCCAGCGTGGGCTCCTCTCTCCACAGATCCGCAGGTCCTGCCAGGAGCCTGCTCCAGGACGGGCTTCCCACGGGGTCACAGCCTCCTTTGGGAACCCACCTGCTCCGGCGTGGGGTCCTCCACGGGCTGCAGGTGGATATCTGCTCCACCGTGGACCTCCATGGGCTGCAGGGGGACAGCCTGCCTCACCATGGTCTTCCCCACCACGGGCTGCAGGGGAATCTCTGCTCTGGTGCCTGGAGCACCTCCTCCCCCTCCTTCTTCACTGACCTTGGTGTCTGCAGGGTTGTTTCTCTTACATGTTCTCACTCTTCTCTCTGGCTGCCGTTTCTGTCTGTCTCAGCAACTTTTTTCCTTCTTAAAAATGTTATTGCAGAGGCACTACCACTATCGCTGATGGGCTTGGCCTTGGCTGGTGGCGGGTCTGTCTTAGAGCTAGCTGGTATTGGCTCTGTTGGACACAGGGGAAGCTTCCAGCAGCTGCTTACAGAAGCCACCCCTGTACAGCCCCCCCCCCCCCCGCCAAAACCTTGCCTCACAAAGCCAATACAAGGGGTTTTTTTGGTTAATTTTGCCAAATTTGGCTATTGCTTTATAGATTAATACAATCTTCCTGAAGGACTGAAGGGAGCTTCAGGTAACAGTATTTTTAAAAATTTTGATAATGTGCAAGTGAAAGATACTTTATCTGAGATGAAGGGTTGTACTGGTTTTTGGTGTTTAGTCAGCCCTTAGTTAGGATTCCTGGACATGTACATGGCAAAGATTTAGATCTTCTTTGCCATTTTGAATTTCTTTAAATTTCTTTTGACTTCAGCAGGTACTAAATCTAATAAGGGCAGGCATGTCACTATAAAATTGAAGCAGAGACAGGAAATAGGCATTTGTCATACAGATGAATTTCAACAAGCTTGATTTCATATTGCTTTTTGAAAAGCAGCCTGGTATGATAAATGACAGCAAATGAAATTCTGCTTAACAGTTGCTGACCTCTTTTGGGGTTTTTTGGGGTTTTTTTTTGGTAGTATTCTGGCAGAAGACACAATATTCAAACCTAAATACAGAAAATAGACTGCAAGCATGTTATGAAGCTTTCCGTGTGTATGAAGAGTGTTCTCCAAAGAACTTTGAGTAACAAGGTCTTGCTAATTACGAGCGATTTTGCCACTGTGTAGTTCTGTTACAAGTGCAGAGGGATAGAAAAATGGAGATTCTCATGAAAGATGTTAGCCATGTCCCTTGATGTACATCTGGAAAGTCCTTGGACTTAAATTGAAATGTCCTCATAGACATTAACATATGTTGGTTGGTCACTGATTCTCTGCCCCCTCTCTTGCCAAACACATAAATAATAATGTTTATCTCCTGACCACAATGGGTAATTTCTATAATTTTATAAGTATTTATTGCAAGGTCAAAATGAAGTGGCCTGCCAGCAAAGCTGAAGGAGGGGAATAGCTCTTCTTTGGAAGGAGAGAAAAGGATGGCCAGATTATTTAGCAGGGAGTGTTTAATGTTGGCTGTCTTCATACCATGCCTTCATTCCATGACACAGAAAAGGTCATGGAAGGGAAGACTTTCACTGCTAGGAAGTCTTTCCAGCCATGGGAGAGCTCTCTTGCGCTGTCTGGGTTACAGAAGATACACCATGTATAGAAGGGTGCAGATTGTCTCATCTCACCTAGTGCATGTGAACAATGAAATCAGAAAAGGTAATGCATAATCCGTGGAGAGCAGCCCATGGAGCTGCTACTGCCAGCTGAACCACCTCCTTTAAAATATTTTTGGGGCACATTGTTAGATGTACATTAACAGAAATACATTTATTAGTATAAGGACACAGAAAAACCTTTGAATGTACTCATCAAGATCAGTCATTCTGAACAGGGAGAAGTCCCAAGTATTCTCTCTGTCTTCTTGTTCTATGGGAAGTCTGTGATAGAGCTAACTGTGAAAAAAACAAGTTTTTAACCAATTTGATATCACATCTGGAAAAAGGTCAAGATACTTTACAGCCTTATTTGTAGTCAAGCAAGCATTGTGCAAAAATTTGCATAAGATGGCATACTCTCTTCATATTACATTTGTATTTATGCATGTGTGTATATATGTATCTTTATTCCTGTAGAAAAGCAGACTGTGAAAACATGATGTTCATTTCTTAGAAACCTCCAGTACAGTGGTCCCTCATATACCTTATGGTTTCTGAGTGTATTATTCCTGTTTTTTTCCATACTCTTTTGTGCCTCCAAGGAAGAGGACAAAGGCCAACTTTGGCAGCAACCACTTTCCTTTTGAGAACCTCTGTTCTTTGCTGCGTTTCAAATGGTGTTATGGGATAGTTTCTAAACCACATTAGCTGAGTTCAAAGAAAGTTCCTAAGCTTTGCAGAAGCTGTCAATTTGCATTGTTTTTTTCCTTTTTGACACAATCTAGTGTCAAAGAGAGTTCAAACTCCAATATGACAGCACGATGGGAAGGTGTTGTGCCTTCTGTCCAATTTAGAAGAATTGCTTTCTGAGTGGGAAGATCTCCAGCATCTCCTAGTGCTGTGAAGAATGCAGCAAGTACAAAGATGCTTTGCAGTAAATGTCTGCAGGAGGCCTGGTGAAGCCTGAATTTGAACATGGCTGAGCAAGTTGAGACCCTCCCCCATATGAAATGCCTCTCAGGGTGGGACTACAAAGAGCCAGTAATCTGCTGTTCTATCTAATTTACTAACAAGAAAACCATGTTTGCTAACGGTTAGTGACTTAATGACTCAGGGAAAGCCCTGAATATGAAGGGAAATACAGTTCCAGATAGCACATTCTGGCTGATTAGTTCATTCCCTTGGACACAGCTGCAGAGTTGCTCTCTCTGTGTATAGTATTAATTCCTACCTCTTGCTTGGAGTGGGGTTTAGATCTCTCCCAGGGTGCATCTCCTGTTCATCCCTGTCCACCTACAGTTGTTGGTGTGATGAGGCATTTGGGCATAGTTAGGCTCACTGAAGGAGTAAATAAAGCTTCCTACAGGTTTTGTCAGTCTCTCATGTACCCTCCACAAGCTAACTGCTCACTTGACAGTCTCTAGACAATTTTGAAATCCCTGTGGCTTCAGATCTGGGTTTCAGTGAAGCTGTATATGCAATTTCTTAACCTTGAACTGTTGTTTAAGCATGTGCTTCCCTAACAGAGCACAAAAAGAGGCACTTAATTTTATGAACATGCTGGTAGGCTTGAGTGCCTATCAAATCAGATTGAGTGGTGTGTCAGTTTTAGGAAGAATTGAAGGGCAGATTTTTACTCCCCCCCCCCCCCCCCATCAGTATCTTGAAAGTATAAGACTTCTTACTAGACTTAAGGAAAAGTC
Source organism: Harpia harpyja (assembly GCF_026419915.1). NCBI lineage: Eukaryota > Metazoa > Chordata > Aves > Accipitriformes > Accipitridae > Harpia > Harpia harpyja. The sequence goes on from NC_068955.1 coordinate 13,696,648, forward strand.
ATACTTTTCTAAGAGTTTACATTTCTGAGAGAATAATGGTGGGGTAGGGGGGGAAGTTTTGGGGTAGGGGGTGGTTGCTTTTAATTTTGCTTTTTAACTTACCTCTTCCACTGCAGGATTTAGACTATAATGACAGAATCCATCAGGCATAATGAAGTACCAGCAGGTCCCAGCTTCTGCATTTACCTCATGTCCCATTGTGCTGGGTATTCTGGATGGTGCAGAAGCTGCCATGTAAATCCTTGGCTTGGCAACAGAAATGCCATCCAGTTATCTCAGTGACTGGTCTTTATTATGCTCCATCTAGTTTCCTGATTTCATTTCAGGTTTGCTAACACCTGGTCTGCAAGTGGCAATGACAGCCATAGGTGTTTATAGGCATGTAGCCATATATGTGTGTTTAAATGCACATATGTATACACATTAAATGCTTACACAATTCTATTGCATTATGAGTTACCATCATCTATGGGAGTGGGCTACCAGTGTTTTCTTTCATTGCATTGCTTCTCAAGGTGCCCTAAATGAATGAATGACAATGCATCGACTCAGCGCACATTCTAGAGATTGTTCAGAAGTGAACCAGTTGACTTGACAAGTTCAATTTTGAAAGCAATCTTTTTCAGGGCACTGAAAGATAACAAGTGAGAAATCCTGCCCAGGAAACAAGAGAGACTCAATTTACCAACTGTCAGACAAGTGGCATTAACTTTGAACAAAATGAACACCAGATTCTCTGAGGCTTGAGGTTTCAGTGGAGCCCAAAAGTCAGATACACATATTTGAATGATGCAGAGCAGTGGCCTTTGTGTGGCAAGGTTGTTTTTATCTCCTAAAGTAAAATAATGGCATCCATAAAGGTGACTTTGCTACAGGGAGGACTTACAACCTAGATATTGAAGCAAATATCTTGTAAGATGTGGAGAGTGATGAATTTTAACTGATTGCATTCCTCTGTTCCCTGTGAAAACCTCCTTCTACATTTCATAGCCTGTTTCGGTTCAAATGCTGATCCTATTCGAGGGTGTTTCCAATTTTGTTTGAAGAAAAAAAAGGAGTGATGAGTGTTGAGAAAGATAGGATGTGTTGAGATGTAATATTCTCTCTTGTAGCCTTCATGTAGTGCTTTGAGTATTAGAATTAAAACCCTACAAGTTTGGAAAGGTTCATTAACTTGTTGAGCCAGAACAGGCAGAAGCAGCAGTCAAAGTTTACAAACATGATAGCAGTTTTGGTTTTTTTGGTTTGGTTTTTGGGGGGAGGGTTTTGGGTTAGTTGGTTGGTTGGTTGGTTTTGCTTTTGTTTTTCTTAAAGCATCAGCAGTCTGGCTGCTGTGTTGGATCTGCATCAAAAGCTTTTTGGATAAACGGACACATTTATACCTCCCAGCTTGGAAGCTGGGTCTGTACCGTTTCCATCAGTTAGGGGATTTTGAAGAAACTGCCAGGCAGGTACTTTGCAGAGATGCAGGAGATTATGGCTGCAGGGGATAGCACACCGCAGGTAAGAACAGCTGCAGAATGGCCCTTATCTCTTCCTGCCCGCTGTGTCCGGCGGACGTGTTGCTCTCGCTTTGACCCAATGGTCCTGCTCGCAGCGTGCGCCAGGCCTTGGCATGAGCTGTGTGTTAAGCCAAAACCTGAGTAGGAGCTGAGTAAATAGTCACAATGTGCCTTAAAAAAATCATGCAAGCACGCTAATTCTGCCAGTCGCATTCCTTGAAGTATTGACTTCTACGATGAAATGAGAGGTTTACCTACAAAAAGCCAGATTGGCCACTACATATCTGCACTGAGGACGATTGTGCACCAGCGTGTGCTTCCTGGGGGCCTTGTCCCCAGTGATATCCCTGCATGTAAGTAAGGAGTAATTACTTGCAATGTGGGTGGTTTCATTTCAAATTCTGATAATGCTTTAAAAATGATATTTTACAAGATTAGATTTTAATTAAAAAGTCAAACCAAAGCAGAGAAGTACAAAGGGAGAGAAATGGGGAAAAAAAGCAGTGTTCAGTGGAAGTTTAGATTATGTTTTGATTTTGATACGTTCCTCTGTTTTCAACAGGAAAAACCTCCTCCTCACTATGGGGGAAGGTGTTTTTCAAGCCTTGTCTTGCAAGTTGGAAATTTAAATGCAGCACCATTGCGGGTGCAGGTGACGCTGAAAAACTGGAACAGGACTTAAAATACAGTTATAAAAGACCCTTTATGAAGCAGATTTAGGTAAAAAGTAAGACTCCAATCCTGTATGCTGCCACTTTGATCTTCCTTCTGATGGAGATTACACCCAGCAAATTCAATGTCAGGATCAGATTATAATCTATGGGTTTTTATTTGCTTTACTGTTTAGCATGTTGTGCATCTTAAGCATGGCGGGTCGTTCCAGTTTTGATGTGAATATAGGAGGTACAAAATGGGCTTGTTTATTAATAGGCTAAGAGTACAGGATGAGAGAAAGAGGGAAAGCTATTGATTTGTGATACATGGGAGTGTGCTTGAAAGAGGATTATATGAGGTGCTTTAAAAAGTGGTTATGCAGTCTTCTGCTGGTTTCCTGTGAGGGTTGGTAAATATTTACAAGGTATGGGATAGCCACCACAAATCAGTAGTAGATTCACTGCAACAATTTAAAAAAAAAAAAAAAGTTTAAAATATTTGGTGTTTCTATCCATTTCTCTGAGAATGGGTTTGGGTAGAAGGTTTGTGATAAAAGGCTGTATTGGCTTCTGGTGTTAGGGATTCTCACTAGTAGCTCTTACTGTGCCATGTTGAAGAACTGTTCCTGTTGTGTAGGGACTAAAATCTGGGGATGCAGCTGCAGGGAATGACCTGTGTTGGTAGGTGGGAGGTGAGGGAGGTGGCTAAGTAAATAGAAGCTTCTTCTGCAAACAATATCTTCTCTCCCAGCATAGACACTAAAGACAGTTTGGGTATTTAGAATACTAATAAGATAAGAAGCAATTTTTTTCTTCTGTTAAAGCTATGTGATCTCTAGAATGAAGGACATCTCACTGTGCTCTTGAGTCTGTATAAGAACCTGTCAACTTTTTAGCCTTTGACCCTGTAGATTACAGACAGCTGTAGCTCCCAACTGTGCTAGACACTATTGTACTAGGGACGTACAGACATATAGTTATGGAAGAACACTGCTTCAGAGATCTCATTTTGTGAGCAGATTAAGGCACTCACAAAGTGAGTAAATGCAATTGGTATCTAATGCTATGATTTCCTGGATGCCTGCATGATTTTGAACAAGTATCTTAAGTTCCTGGATCAACAGAATGGAATTCATCTGAGCCATCTGTATAGCCTCTGCCAAAGTAAGCAAGCACTTTGTTCAGGATGGTTAGGCAGGGCAGGTGAGGTGGAGGTGTCACATACATGTACGGGAGAGGTTTGATTGTACAGCCCTTACAGTTAGCAATGATGTTGTTGAGAGCCTCTGGGTAAGAATTAAAGGGATGGAAAACAAAAGAAATGTTGTAGTGAGTGTCTACTACTGATCGCCCAGCCAGCATGTAAGCACTGATTACTTATTCTATAGGCAATTAGGAGAAATTTCTGGATCGGTAGCCCTGTTCCTTATGGGAGATTTCAACCTCCCAGAAATCAACTGGGAACATCATATTGCTGTGACGAGCAGGTCTTGGAAAGTCTTCAAGTTTGTAGGAGGTAACTTCTTGTCACAGGTACGCAGTGAGCCAACTAGGAAAGATGCCCTCCTAGACTTGCTGTTTGTGAATAGAGCAGGACTTGTGGGGGATGTGAAGGTAGGTAGCTGTCTTGGCCTCAGTGATCATGAAATGGTGAGTTTAAATTTTTCAGTGTAATAAGAAAGAAGGACAGCAGGGCTACTACTCTGGACTTCAGGAGAGCAAACTTCAAGCTATTCAGGGAGCTATTTAGCAGAGTACCCTAGGAATCTGCTTTTGAGGGCTTAGGAGTCCACGAGTGCTGGTCAGTCTTTAAGAACCACCTTTTAGAATCATAGGAGCAGGCAATTCCGCTGTGTCGTAGATCAAGCAAGTGGGGCAGAAGACCAGCTTGGCTGAACAGGGGACTCCTCGTGAAGCTCAAGAGGAAAAAGAAAATGCAAGATCTCTGGAAGGTGAGGTCAGGCTTCGCAGGAAGAGCTGTGGTTCGCTTATGCATGGAGAAGACACGAAAGGCAAAAGCTTAGTTAAGTCTGAAACTGGCCAGTGTTGTTTCACATAATAAGAAGGGCTTTTTAAAGTATGTTAATAGCAAGAGGAGGTCTAAAGAAAACATTGGACCGATACTTGTTGAAGATGGCCATCTGACTAATAGGGATGAAGAAAAAGTGGAGGCATTCAATGTGTTTTTTGCCTCAGTCTTTAATAATACTGATAGACCTTGGGCTGCCCAGTCCCCTGAGTCAGAGGACCACGAATGTGGGAACAGTGACTTTCCATTTGTGGACACTGAAATTGTAAGGGATCAGCTGTATCAGCTGAATGTTCACAAGTCCCTGGGGCCTGATGGGATTCATCCCAGAGTACTAAAGCAGCTGGGTGATGTTATGGCAGAACCCCTCTCAACAATCTACCAATGGTCTTGGGAGTCCAGGGAGGTCGCTGCTGCCTGGAAGCTAGCCAGTGTTATTCCAATCTACAAAAAGGGCGTGAGGGAAGACCCAGGGAACTACAGACCTGTTAGTCTAACCTCAGTTCCTGGAAAAATTACGGAGAAGATTATACTGGGTACTGCTGAAAGGCATTTAAGGAATAGCACAATCATCAGGCACAGTCAACATGGGTTCACAAAGGGAGACTCCTGTTTAACTAATCTGATATCCTTCTATAATAAGCTCACCTGCCCAGTGGATGAAGGGGAGGTGGTGGATATAGTTTTTCTAGATTTTAGAAAGGCTTTTGATACTGTCCCTCACAGCATCCTTCTGGACAAGTTGCCCGACTGAGGGATGAGTGGGTTCACAGTGCGCCTGGTGGAAAACTGGCTGAAGGGCAGAGCTCAAAGTGTTGTAGTGAATGGGGCTACATCTGGCTGGGGACCGGTCGCCAGCAGTGTTCCTCAAGGTTCAATCCTAGGGCCAGTGCTGTTCAATGTATTTATCAACAATCTGGATGCAGGAGTTGAACGCACCATTAACAAGTTTGCTGATGATACCAAACTGGGAGGTGTTGTTGACTCCCTTGAGGGACAGGAGGCCTTGCAGAGGGTTCTAGATAGATTGGGGCATTGGGCTATGATTAATGGGATGAAATTTAACAAGTGGAGACCAGTGATGAGTGGCATTCCTCAGGAGTTGGTGTTGGGACCGGTGCTGTTTAACATCTTTGTTGGTGACATGGACCGTGGGATTGAGTGCATCCTCAGCCAGTTTGCCAATGTCACCAAGCTGTGTGGTGCAGTCAACACGTTGGAGGGAAGGGATGCCATCCAGAGGGACCTTTACAGGCTTGAGAGATGGGTCCGTGTGAACCCCATGAAGTTTGACAAGGCCAAGTGCAAGGTCCTGCACATGGGTCGGGGCAATCCCAAGCACAAATAAAGGCTGGGCAGAGAATGGATTGAGAGCAGCCCTGAGGAGAAGGACTTGGGGGTGTTGGTTGATGAGAAGCTCAGCATGACCTGGCAATGTGCACTTGCAGCTCAGAAAGCCAGCCTGGGCTGCATCGAAAGAAGTGTCACCAGCAGATCAAGGGAGGTGATTCTCCTCCTCTACTCCGCTCTCGTGAGACCCCACCTGCAATGCTGTGTTCAGCTCTGGGGCCCCCAACATAAGGAGGACATGGACCTATTAGAGCAAGTCCAGAGGACAGCCACAAAGATGATGAGAGGGCTGGAGTGCCTCTCCTATGAAGACAGGCTGAGGGAGTTGGGGTTGTTCAGCCTGGAGAAGAGAAGGCTCTGGGGAGACCTTACAGCAGCGTTCCAGTACCTAAAGGGGGCCTACAGGAAAGCTGGAGAAGGACTTTCTACAAGGGCATGTAGTGATAGGACAAGGGGTAATGGCTATAAACTGAAAGAGGGTAGATTTAGATTAGATGTAAGGAAGAAGTTCTTCACTGTGAGGGTGATGAGGCACGGGAACAGGTTGCCCAGAGAGGTTGTGGATGCCCCATCCCTGGAAGTGTTCAAGGCCAGGCTGGATGGGGCTTTGAGCAACCTGGTTTTGTGGAAGATGTCCCTGCCCATGGCAGGGGGCTTGGAACTAGATGATCTTTAAGGTCCCTTCCAACCCAAACCATCCTATGATTCTATGATTCTAAGTCCAAATGCTGGATCCTGCACCTGGGACAGAGTAACGCCAGGCACAAGTATGTATTGGGAGAGGAGTGGCTGGAGAGCAGCCCTGCAGAAAGGGATCTGGGGGTGCTGGTTGACAGCAGCCTTAACATCGGTCAGCAGTGTGCCCTGGCAGTCAAGAGGGCAAAACGCATCCTGGGGTGAATCAAACACAGTATAACCAGCTGGTCAAAAGAGGTGATCATCCCGCTGTATTCAGCGCTGGAGCAGCCTCACCTTGAATACCGTGTGCAGTTCTGGGCCCCACAATTTAAGAAGGATGTGAAGGTCCTTGAATGCATCCAGAGGAGGGCAACAAAGCTGGTGAAAGGGCTGGAAGGCATGTCCTATGAGAAGTGGCTCAGGACTTTGTGTTTGTCTAGTTTGGAGAAAAGGAGGCTGAGGAGCGACCTCATTGCTCTCTGCAGCTTCCTGAGGAGGGGAAGTGGAGAGGGAGGTGCTGAGCTCTTCTCCGTAGTATCCAGTGATAGGAATGTTTCAAAGCTGTGGCAGGGGAAGTTTACAATGGGCATTAGGAAGCATTTCTTCACTGAGAGGGTGGTCAAATGCTGGAACAGGCTTCCTAGAGATGTGGTTGATCCCCCAAGCCTGTCAGTGTTTAGGAGGCATTTGGACAATACCCTTAACAACATGCTTTAACTTTTGGTCAGCCCTGAATTGGTCAGGCAGTTGGACTAGATGATCATTGTAGGTCCCTTCCAACTGAAATAGTCTATTCTATACCCCTTGGATGTTATCTCTCTCCTCTTACAGACAGTATTGAGAACAGATCAGATGAATTGTCTGAAAGGTGCTGACAAGCGGAAGGGGAATAGCAGGGAAAAGCTTAGACTGGACATCAGAAGTTAGATGACAGGAGACTCACCCTATCTGTTTTTGAAACGCTATTGAGATGGTCAAAAATGGGAAAAGAAAACAAAAGCAATGAGGCAACATGCAGAGTCACCAAATGAGCAATGGTTTGAGAGAATATGGTCTAGTGTTTTAATCCTTGAAACACGCTGTTCATCTGGAGAGTCACCCAAATGCCTTACAGCAGCTGGGCAATCCTCTTCAAACCATAAGCACATGTGAAAGCTATGCCAGAGGAAACAGCAAATGAATTGTCCAGACACATGTCCTGACTGAGTGTAACACAGAGACATGAGAGATCAGTTTCTTGGAGGAAGGTATCTTTTGAGCCATTTTAATCCTATATGTTCAGCAAATGTTTCCAATAAAACCCTGTACTCTCCCCTTTTCTCCTCCATCAATATTTATTTTAAAATCCATTTTCTAGAGAGCTATAGTTCATTGTTTGTTCTGCTGTATGTCTTGGCATTGGCTAAAAATCCTGTGATTTTAGTGCAATGACAAAGGTAAAGGAAGATCTGTGGAAAGATCTGCCAGAATTGGACTGAAATGTGAAAACACCTCCATGCCCTGTAAACCCAAGCTTATTGATACATGGAGAAGTCTAAGAGAGATGGTGTCAGCCGGGAGCTGGAGAATCATTACACCTTAATCACTCTTTGGTTGCTCTGGGGAGAAGAAACAATTCCTCAACTGGTCATCAGTTTTGTTTAACAATTTATTTTAAAGAAAAAAAACAGAAACAAAAAGAGATCCAAAATTAAGGGGGAAATAAGATTTTTCAAGATTATTCAGGTGTTTGTTGGTTTGGGGGGGTGTGTGTGTTTGGGTTTTTTGTTTTTGTTTTTAAAATTAGCAGTATTCTAGAAGTAAAAAGAAATCCTAGCCCAGAAAGAGTTGAATAAGCACAAAGTTGTTGTTGAGGCAGGGAAATGCTTGTGGCTCAGGGTCAGGTTTTTGATTATGGACCAAAGAATCTTCTCTTTTTTATTAGATGAATGAGGTTAGTGTGTGACAACTATGGCATTGTTTTGTGAAATATAGCCCTTAGACTTCTTTTTGAAGGGAGAAAAAAAAATCCTGCTTGATTTATGGAGAAAAGAGCCTTAAGCTGTAGGTGACATCAGCAATGAAAATGTCAGGCTCTGTAGTGTGTAATACATGACTGTGCTGTGATTTCACTGTATTTAATGTTATGGGACAATAACCAGGACTTCTGCACTTCTGATTACTCATTTTGAATCCAGCTTTTCGAAAGAGAGTGACAGTTTCATATTCCTATGGAACAAAGTGCAGCTACCTTAACTACTGCAAACTTTGGCCTTCCTCCACAGAATTCAGCAGGATTTACTCATCTCCTATGGGAGAACAATAAAACCTTAAGAATATGCGTAAAGAGGGAATTTTCAGAGAAAACTTATTCTATTTGCATCAGCTTAGTTACCAAGCTATCTGCTGGAAAGCTCTTCTCTGTTCCTGATTACAAGGGATATCTTTCATTTTCATCCAAAATCTGTTTACATCCTGCACAGATATTTTGTCCTTCCACTTCTACTCTTAAAAAAAAAGAAAAAAACTATATCTATATATATATCTATCTATATATCTCAAGAATGAAAGCTCTCAATACAGGGGCAACAGAAGGAATACTTTACACTGAGGAAGGATGACTATGGCATTCACAAGTGCCTTGCATGATTGACTTTTTTTGCATTGCATGTTTTCACTTTTCAGCCCCTTCTTACATTATGGCTGAGAGAGATGCTGCTGAATATCTTTGTTCTTATTCACCGGTACATCAACAAATGACGAACAATAAAAATTTGTTTTCCCTGGGAAGAAGTCTCCCTGTTCTTCAGCAAGGATTGAGGTGGCTGGTGCGGATTGAGTCATTACAGGACCTCACATTAGGTTAATAGAAGATCATGGAAGTGGCTTAACACTTCAGCAGTTTTAATACTGGAATTGCAGAGCTGAATGTTCAACAGCAGAATGAGATCATCTCAGCCTTACATTCTGCCTCTGCATCCACTCAGAGGTAGCAGAACATCGGCAAGAACAGGAGAAGCTGCAAATGGATGTGCCAGAATTTCATCATAGCCAAGAGGTGGTGCTTATGTAGGAACAGGCAAGTGACAAAAATAACACCAGTATGTAATACTGGAGTGACTTTTTGGAGTTGCTTCTGACTATCACCTGCTGACTTCATGGAGGTTAAACCCATATAATGGATGGCAAGTTACATCCAGCTGACTCTGCTCTACTAACTGGCCTTGCTGCTTTAATTTTTAGCTATCCCCAGTGTCTTACATGGCTGCATAATTACAGTAGGAAGTGTGGTCCAGTTGGTTTAATACTTTTGTATAAGGTAGTGCACAGAGTTACCATTAAATCTGGTTTTATTCCTGTTTTTTATTTTTGTATTAAAACACGGAAACACTGGTTCAATTCTGCTCATTCGTTAAACTCTGTTGTGATACAGGAGCTGAGTTCTAACGAGCAACTTGGCCGATACGTTTGCAGGCACCTTTTATGGGAGGAAAATGTGAGTTGGAAATAAAATTTCAGTCTCAGGCTGCCACGGGCCTGTCATTATAAAGACAGTTTAAAAATAATGAAAATATTCTCACTGGTTAAAAGTTTTGAATGAGCTATGTGAATTACAAGTGTTAATGCTGGGTTTCCAAAGTCACTTAGGATCAGTTTTATGAAGATACTGCAGTATGTAAAGTTGCAGGTAGATATTTTGTGGAATTAACAAACTTAAATATCATTGAGGGCTTCGAAGATGAGATTTAAAAAAAAAAAAATTTGGCACTTGGCCTGAATCTTTTTAATGAGACCCAATTTTCTAAGGGAAAGGAAATAGCACTTTTGAAAGTTGAGCTCTGTAAACTCTTTGAAGCTGTACATGAAGAGTGGCAAGACATATTACTGCTGTACTTGTTTCTGAAAATGGTACATTTAAGGCACTTCTGAAAAAGGAAAAGGGAAAATTGTATCCAGTTAGAATAGTAGCAGCAAGTTTAAGACCGATGGGAAAACTCCCTTTGATGTAATGAGGAGTAGTGATATGATCTGTGAAAGTGGGATATGGATGAGATTTCCTTATTCCTTTGACTAAAACAAATGTTTGGATTTCTTCTTATTTCATTGGTTGAGCTGAAAAAATGGAGACTTTGCTCTTGTTGCATTTTGGCTCAAACTATGTAGCAGAGCCTCTGAATGGAAAGTAAAATAATAAAAATGAGAGCACGCTAAAAATAAAATTAAAGTCATTTCCAGCTAGCTCTATATAAGCAGTAAAAACAGAAATAAAGGAGATCTCATAGTTTCACCATAGCATCCAGCAATGAAAATCAATCAATTTGAACCAGGTTCATAGTATTAAAACAAACCATCAACTCATAGTAGGAAGTAAAACAAGAGGTGCAACATTCACAGTAAGGAAAGCAGATGGAAAGAGTACGCAGAAGAATGGGAATATTTTAAATACGTTTTTGTGTGTGTGTCCATGATCTTTTATTACAAGAGAAAATCCCGTCAATTAAATTTATATTGTTCATTGAAATCCGATTACATGTACTACACAGTGGGAACGTGTGGTGGATTGACCCCAGCCAGCAACTAAACATCCACCAGTGAATTGCTCACTGCCCGCTGCCCCCCCAGCAGGATGGGGGAGAGAATTGGAAGAGCAAAAGTGAGAAAAAATCAGTTTAATAAGTGAAGCAAAGCTCTGTGTGCAAGCAGTGTGAAATAAAGAATTTATTCACTACTTCCCAGCGGCGCGCAGATGTTTAGCCACTTTAAGCATAGTGCTTCCTTGGGAAGACGAACGCCCTAACAGCAAATGACCCACCTTCATCCTCCTTTCCTTGAGTTTTTATTGCTGATCATGACATCATGGGGTACAGGGTATCTCTTTGGTCACTTGGGGTCACCTGTCCCGGCTGTGTCCCCTCCTGACTTCCTGCCCAACACTCAATGAGAACATTGCCGTTCAAGCCTACTTTGCCTAGTTTTACTCCCAAGAGTCTAGCTGCTGCTGGAGTTCCTATGCCTAGTGGTTGCCATTCATGCTGGTCTGAAGATGGTGCTGCTAGTGTCTGCAGCTGCTGGAGGTTTCTGCTGTACCTTGTCATTCTCAAGACATCCAAGGGTTTCACTTGGCCATTTTGCCAGACTACAGTTTCACCATTTTCTCGGATCAGCTGAATTCCGTAATAAATCCTTCAAGACATGTATCTCTTTGGTCACAACTGGAGATGCTTTGTCTTTTTAACTGCTGGAGTGGCTTGATTTTTGTTGCTAATTTATTTTTACCAGCTGAAGTTTTGGAGTTTTGTTAGAAGTTAGTTCCCAGTGTGTACATTGCTAATATGGGATGGCATATTCATCCCTTCAGCTGTCAACAGAGGCTGTCTGGCTGGACTTGAAGTTAGTTTAATGCGTTTTGATTGCAACAAAGGACTCTAAATCCTCAGCATCGTTGTTTCCTTCATTTGGACATGCTGAATTCCACATGCATGTGAATCTCATGTTTTGGAATAGCTTAATTTTGGGAGTTATAAAGATGCCCTGTCTCTTAAGTGGTGGTTGCCACTTAAGATAGAACTGGACACTCAGTGTGGCTGGGTACTTTTGTTTCCAATGCATAGGCTGTGGCTGTGTCCAAAGCACAAGAGTTAGGGCTTTTGATCAGTACTGGAAATATGCAGGAGGCAGCTCTGAGTTGCACATCAACATTGCATTTAAATGAAGCATTTGCTAATTTTTCCACTACTGCTGAAAAAGCCCAACCCTAATGGTAGCTTTGGTTTTAAGTGTTTGAATTTTTTTTCCCCTGTAATTACACACTTCTGTAATATATCTATATCTATCTATTTTAAATTGAGCGGACACCTATGCATACCTTTAGCTTACTTCTTCCTGAAAATTCTTGGTTTAGAATGATAAAAACAAAGAATAAACAGACATTATTCATAATTGGTACAGAATATCTCCCAGAATACAAGAAATATGGAGCTCTTGAGAGCTGAGAACTGTCTTTATACCATATCCTTATTAATGTCTTACCCGTCCCCACTCTTTTAATGGAGAAGATCTATTTTTAAAGTTTAAAAAATGTGTTTAAAGTTGCTATTTCAGTATACATTTTCATATTTTCCTTTGCCTGAAGCAGCTGATATCCCCCTGAATCCTGAACAGGATATTTGTCTGTGATATTGAACAAGCCTTATAGCTCTACCTGTGTAAACACAATTCCAGTTGCTTCTGAATGCCCTAGCAGTGTGTCAGAGTTAGGTAAATAAACTAACTACATTAATTGCTCCTACATCCCTTGAGTGCTTCCACTTTGTGGGTTTTACAGTAATGTTAATGTATTGTAATCCATTATTATCTGCAAAATTAAAATTTTCTTTCTTTGCCTGCATCTGCCACTGTTAATTCAGAAACTCTAATAAATGCATTAAAAGAGGGAAGTAATAAGCAAAAGAAAGTCCCTCTGGGAATGTATAATTTCACTTTTACTCATGACTCTTCATGCTGGGTTAGAAGAAAATAAGCAGTGTAAACATGCAGTGTTAGCACACCACTAAAGTGAGACTACAAAGCAAAGTTGTAAAACCCTTCTGTAGCTGTTGCACTTGCATTTATTATAGAAATGGGTAGAATGAGACTACGTAAGTGCAGTGATGCGCTGAAAGCAGGTCTCAGGCTCACATCAAAGGTCTGGGGCTCATGTGGAAGCTGTGAGCAGTGTCATGCATTGGAATGGGAAACTGGGTCAGTTGTTTTTATCCGGGAAAATGATAAACCATCAGAAAGCTGAGATCATCAAGGAAAGAAGGAAAATCCCACAGGGACCTGTGTGTGGACACAGCATATCGGTAAGAAAAAAGGTGGCTGAATGGGCAGATGAAGCTTTATCAGTCCCCAGTAGTTTTGATTTGAACACAATTGCCTTACCACCATTTGGGAGCTGGCCGATACTAAACATGCATTTCTCCTGCTAATTTTAATTGCCAGAGGGCATTAGGAGATGTCAGACACAGGTATTTAGTTTAGCCATTGTCTAACTTCAAAGGAGCAGGTGAGCATGAGACAGCCATGACACACTGAACAACTCGAATAAGAGAGAGATTCACAGAATTCCAGGCAGAATAAAGGAAGAAATCAGGATGGGAGCAATATGGTGAAAAAGAAGGAAAGAAAGTGGAGGGGAAGTGGATGTTTTGGGAAGCCTTTATATTTAAAACTTTTTTTGCAAGGCTGGGCTTGGTCAGAAATAGAAGCTGAACTGCCTGGAGCAGAAGAAACATTTGAAAGCAGCATGGCCACCCAAGAGGACCCAGGAAGATAGCTACGTATAGGGTATGTACAGGGAAGCATGTGGCAGAAGCAGCAAATGTGCTTAATTCCATTTGCCAGCGTTGTACTGTATCCTGCTGGGGATTCAGTGGGTCTTCCATGGCCTTTCAGAGGAGATGCTGGTTCAACACCTCACTGCAGATGACACATCTGACAATTGCAATCTACTCAACAGCCTGTCTCGCAGCACCCTGGCCTCGCGGGGGTTCTTCTGTCTTCTCTGCCAAGGAAGCAGCTACAGGAACGCTTGCAGGCTGAAGTGCCAGGGCACAAGCTGTGTAGGGCAGGTAAATAGCAGTCCAGGGGATAGGCAGTGGGCCTTTCCCAATGGGTAGGATGTGGCAAATGTCCTGTTATTTCAATGAGATAATCTTTGCCATTAGTCTAATCACTGTAATTAGTCATGCTGTGCTCCCTGGTGATGTCCCCTGGGATGTGTTTCAAAAATTTCCTCCTGTTATGTGGCTGGAGGGTGCTGGATTTGGGAGTAAAGAACAGCAGCACTGTTACTGTTATCCACCATAACAGGAGAGATCTGAGCAAGGAGGCAGTTGCCGAACATGACTTTCAGCAGCCACAATAAAAAGATATGCATGGGGGAGTGTGGGTGAAAGTTAGGAAAGGAATAAGCTCATTGTGCCGGATGGGATGTATATATTTATACAGGGGCAGGTTAGCCCCTGCTGGGTTGTTTGTCTCAGGGGGTTTCCGTCTTTAGCATACATTCTAGAGGAAGAGTGTCAGTCTACAGCTGCTAGGGTACTTACAAATCCAGGAACAGGCATGTAAAGTTCAGTGATAGGGTTTTTATGCAGACATAAAGCAATTGCAGTGAAATACAGGAGGTTCTTTAATTTCATGAGGCTTAAAAATGGTGATGGCTCACAAGGCCGTACAAATCCCTCTTGATTTTCTAATGTGCAGCAACATTGGGCTTTGCAGAATAAACGGAGCTAATCATTTCTAGGAGCTGGTCTGATCCATTGCTTGAGAAGCTGAGAGCTAGGGCTTGTTCCCTTGAGTCAGTAGTAACTCCTTTCTTCTGTCTTAAAATGTTAATAAACAGAGCCGTGGAACTTCATGGGTGTTTGTAAAGCTTTGTGAATTGCTGCAATGAAAGATTGTCCTATATAAAGTATACAGTATTATTCTTAGACTCCTGTGGGGTAGAGTACCCTCTTGTGTGTATTGGTCTTGAGGGCTGAATAGTAATTGTTGAAGCCTTGAATATTTACAGTGAATTGTGGAAGAAGATAAACTTTCCATTAATGTAGGTAAAGAAACAGATATGCATTTAGTGAACATAAATGTGTATTTGCCAGCCTTTCAAGAACGTAAAAAATGCTATTAAAGTAGAACAAAGCAACTTTAACATTAAGTAGAGCTCCTCTGTAGGAATAAGATAAATATCAGTCAATAAGTAACTGCAAAGCCCCTCAGAAAAGCAATGCTACAGAAATACACACACTCGTGTCCCACATTTCATTAAAAAGCATCAAATGCTGTGAATGTGCTATCAGCAACATCTGTTTCCTGAGTTCTCATTAGGAGATGCTGATCTACATTTAGTTATATTATTGTCTCACTTCCAGAAACCTCAGGTTTCTGCTCCTTTGAAGAGTGTACCAGCAATGCTTTTGGTTTCAGAGCAGGTCATCATTCTGTAGTTTCTCTACTCCTCCCACTGCCTTGTACCTATGAGGCAAAATATTTCTTGCATAGTTCAACAACTATGCTGGCTTATGTGCAGACTGAAGATTTTAGTAGGCAGAGGAAGTGCTTCCAAAGAGGAGCTCTGATTTTTAAAAGTATCTGCAAAAATGACAGCAAGATGGTCCATATTTGTTGTCTCCCCATGATTTCTTAGTTTAGCCAGGAAAAAAGAAATATACTCTCATCCTTTTAGTACATTATAAAAGTTTTACACTAACATAATTGTAATGAAATCAGTAACAATGCAGTGCTGTAAAATAAGTATAATATAATGGAAACAAGCATAGGGGTCCTACTTACCAACTCAGAGCTAAACTTTTAGTGTGAGCATCAAGTTTGGTATTTTTGGTCCATCAATGACAATATTTTGTGTTTAAAACTTTTAACATTAGAGTACTATAAAACCACTGTGACTTCTTTTCATATCCCTGGCATTGCAGAGATCTAATGCTGGTGTCTAACTGATGAATTAGACTCTTCTACATCATCGTTATATATATACCATCACTGGTGCTGTATCTGTAAGAGTAATTCTGGTAATAAGCATTAAGTGATATCATCACTCTTCCAGACAGTCTCAGGAGAAGCTAAAGGATGATGTCATGTCTAAGCAGTCCTTTAATCCTAGATGTATCTTTTAATGTCCTGATTTACATGTGTTTGTGCAATAGTGTGAAGAATCACAGTCTACACTGAAGCTATATGTTTTTTTTTTTCTTGGGCTGTCAATTTTTCCACGTCAGCAGTAGAAACAAATACTTTTCAAGAAAAATGATTTTTTAGATCAATCTCTATATATCTGCATACATATATAGATCATACACATGTATGTTTGGTTTAGCTTTTATAATTTGGCTGGTTTTTTCATACCCATGTCCTAGTCCTAGAAAAAGCTTAGACGAGATTACGTCACAAAAGTTTCTTGGATTGAGTGAGCTTTGTTGTAATTTGTTGTTTGCTTGTTCATTAGAACTTTCCTGTACTAATATCAGCCTTAACACAGTTGCATTTCTATTGCCAGAAATGCTTTTGCCCAAAGAATTGAGTTTTTTTTAAAGTCTACACACTAATATAAATCATACCAACAAAAGACAATGTCATTGCTATAGGCTGTGCCTGTGATAGAATTAGTTGTTTCAGTTGTGCCAAGATGGGTTGTACATGCATAATGATACCAGCAAACCATTTCTGAAGTAGACCTTGCCTGAGGCAGACGTTTAACTTTACATACTGCAAATAATTTCACTGATTTCAGAAAGTAATTGTAAGACAAAATCTTGGCCCCCGCATTCCACAGACTTCAGTGGAGCTAGAAGCCACCCATGGGGTATAAAGCATTTTCAAACTCTGGACTACAGCTGATAGAATCCCTGGGGCTACAACAGAGGTAGAAATTGATCTTTTGATATTGAAGAAGAGGTGAGAGAGACTTGTGGATAAACTGTGGAAAACTTAGCAACAATGCGTAACTTATTATTGATGTGAAAGAGAGAAGGGAATGAACAGAGGCTTGCATAGAAAGTAATAACATTGCCAAAGGGACGGTCTAGGAAAAATGGCCATTAAAGCAGCATTTCGGCTAAATAGCTCTGGAACAAGATTGCATTTGTCAAGAGAGTTTTATCTCTGCAGATGATAGGATGCTATGGATGGCCTATTAGCGACACTATGGGGAAACCATCTGCCAGGCTGAGGTATAGCTTAGGTACAAGATACAAGAATCAAGAGTGAGCTCCAAGATGATGATATTCAAGTTATGGGCTGGTGTAACAGGAAGATGCTGTTATTATTCACAAGTCATGAGGAAAGAAGATAATGGGCAGGAGAGTCTTGGGAAGAAAATTAAGATATCTGCTTTAGCCATGATAACTTCATAGTGATTGCTAGACACATACATAAAAATATAAGAAAACAAGCTGAGACTCCCATTTGAACAGAAGGTGTGTCATTTTGTAAGTCATCAGGATAGCTGGATTTGTGTTTGCAAATGAGATGAAATGTGGAAGGGAAGGAGAAGGAACAAAAAGGCCAATGTAACTATAGAAGAAAACTGAAAGGTGTGGAGCATGAGGAGAGTTCAGTAGAGGACACACTGAGGGAGCACTCGGAGAACTCGGAGAAGGATTCAGGGAATGGTATCTCTGAAGCCGTGAAAAGAAACGGCACAACAGCAGGAGCGTGGCCAAAACTACTGAAGGGCCTAACTAAGAAGTTGTAAAGGTATTGTTAGAAGTCGTTCCCATTTAGTGTAAGAGCATAAGCAAGATGTTTCTAGGCTGGATTTGTTTGAAAGGAATGCTAATTACTGTAGTCATTTCAGAGTGGCTTATGTGTTTTGGCATGGGTTTTTCAAGGTATTTGAAGTTTATTTGTATTATGAAGGGACAAGCTGGAAGGAGGGAAGCTTGGTTGCAGGGGAGGTCCAAGAAGAAGAAGAAGAGATCACCCTCATGAGCAGAGTTGGTTAGAGGAGGAGACCCTTTTCTTGCAGTCATCAATGAATGATCCCTTGCACAAGAAAATCAATGACTTGAACTGTAAATGAGACAGTGACATTGGACTAGTCATGTAACCCTACGGTCTACAACATACATTTAATGAGAACTTGGCTCTATAAGTTTGACTACTTTTTGTGATCTGTTTGAGTGAACGTATGTCTAACTCTGGGTGCATTTGAAAGATGTTTTTTCTGGCATTTGGAAGGCGTGATGGACATGTACATGAGATCCTGAGGGCTAAAGCAGGGTGAGAGCAGTGTCTTCCTGATGTCATGCATCAAATATTGCATGGGACAGGCTGAGCTGCTGCAAATGCCACATGAAGCTCTTAGCCATCCAGGAATTATTCCATGGCTTTCTGGTATCTTAGGCATGCGTTCATGCCTTAGCTGAGAATGCTTATCCTGTGCCCCAGGAGACACATGCTCCTGGTTCTTCTCAGCCAGTTTTGCACTCTCTTGTGCAGTTATCACTGGTACAAGTTAGATTACTTATTTTGCTGCTGTTGTCCTTCTTAAAGTATATTTTGCAGAGATTTAATGGAAATTTTCATCACCTCTTAATACAGTCAGGTTGCTGTGTTCAGATGGGCCAACTGAGGCATTGCATTAATACTGATACAGATGGGGACTTGTTGAATGATGGTATAATGTGAATGGTTTCAGCTAATTAGCACCTGTGTTTCTGTTCCATTTTATTTTCTCCAAGCGAATGCAGTAATGGACTGTCCCTGAAGTTGTTGGAAGACAAGTAGATGGCAAGGGTTTCCTGTCCATAAACACCACTGTGAAAATGCAGTGACTCTGTTCTGCTCTTCCTGAGTATGCTCAGCGCCCGTTAGCATTAATGGGACTTACACATGTGCTGCAAGTGCAACGTGCCCCATAGCCTCTGGGTAGTAGAAACCCTTATCTTGCATTTCCATATTGTGGGCATGGAACAAAAGCTATTGTAAAAACAAATCCACCCCATCCCCCCATGGGTATTTTTTCTTGCTTCTCTCCTCCTGAGAGCTAATTTGCAATGAGACAACCCAAGGCTGACAAAAGAGAGCTTTGTTACTTTCTGCTAGCTTAAAGAGAGACAAGGGGAGACTTCTTGACATGCTGCCATCACTGTCCAGACCTTTTCTAAGCTTTATATTCTCCATCTCTAGAGTTTGTGAGGTGAAAATCACCTCTCCTGAAAATGCGTATAGTTTCCATAGGATGAAATCACTGCCTGCAGGTTAGACTGTAGATCCTGATTTACGAAAGTGTCACTGTATCCAGGTGGCTTCAGACATCTCTGAATTATAAAAGCTGTGATAAATACCGGTATTGGCAAAGAAGCCAGCCAGAGCACTTACCTGCCCTACAGTGCTGTTTGCTGCCCTACCAGTTGCGCCAATGTGATTGTAAATGGGGCTGCACCATGAAACTAGAATGTCAAAATGATGGAGAGTCAGAAATGTGGCAGAAAGGGGAAGGGGTCTTTTGGTCTTTAAGTGACACAGTTTATCACATGGCCCCACAGACGTTTATATGTGCATAATTAAGGTGCTAAGTTGCAGCACAGGGAAGTTAATGAAGGAGCAGGGACTTAGGACAGCCTCATAGTGCCCTTAGACAAATAGCAGAACAACTGATGGATGGATTTCCTGTAGTGCTATTTAATTCCTTTAGGGGGTTTCTGCCAGCATCCTCAACCTTGTGAACCACCTAATTCAGGAGTCAGGTTATTGCAAGTACTGAAGCATGCATTTAAAACCCTAATCCCTGCACCTCTCTTGTACTGTGGCTTGGAACCCAAACTATTTTTGTAACACTGCAAGGTGTAAGTATCAGTAAATGTCATCTGTAAAAAAAAAAAAACCACCTGACAGAATCCCCTGCAATAAAAATTCTGTACTTTGTGGGCGAGGCTGCAGAAGTTGCCAATGTCTGTATAAATTCTTGGAGGGAATTGCTTTGGAGAAAGTCTCTTTTCCTTTACATAGGGAAATCAATCCTCCAGTAATTAGGCATTCAGTGTGGTTGTGACTCCTCCTCTTTATTCTGTCTACTGACAGTCTCTTGAGTCTGAAACATACCACTTGTTCACCCTTTTAGTATCAAGGTGTACATCACACTGCTGGTTTTCAGAATGAGGGAAGAGACAGGGGGCAAAGGAAATGTTTTCCTTGTAGGTGTCCCTGTAGGAAAGAGCCATTATGAATGTCTTTGGTCTTCCCTGGTACCTTCCATAGGCATCTTGGTTGCACAGTACTTCTCAAAACATTTCTAGGTCAAATCAATCTTTTTTGTAGCAGCTTTGACCTCGCTGTTATTTATATATATGAGCAGCTGTTCTCAAGATAAGTGATACAAAAGAGGTAAGGAAAGGAGAGAAAGAGCAACGGGAGGGAGCAACTACTTTTCTGTCTCTACCACGACTGAGAAAGAAGGAGAGAAAAAAGGGAGAGGAGGAGGACATGGCTGTAGTTGCTTTCCCCCTCCCATTACTCCATTGTGCAGCAAATAACCATTTGTACTTCCCCCACTAACTAAGCCACTATTGGAGATGATGATAGCTGATAGGAATAGTCGGTCATGACTGCAGCTAGCAATATTTCTCTTTCTCTCCTTCCCATTGCAGGGAGTGGAATGGTCCATAGCTGTGCAGGGTCCTGCAGATGCTCTCGGGGCAGGGGAGGGGGGGCGGGGGTGGGGCAGGCAAGTGATAACTATCCTTGCCAGCCATTATATTCTTGTAGCTGTACAGGCATGGGGTGATCTCGATGCTTTTCAAATGTTCCCCTTATCATACTCTCATCAGACAGGTACGTCATGCTTCCAGTTTAAGAAATGTGGTTGTAGTGCATGGTCTCTAATCCACGTTACAGAACCATGTTCCTTCTCCATCTTGTATCCTTGGAGAATATACCTTGGAAAAAATGTCCACAGTTACCTCTTATAGACGTTTCATACAAGTTTGGTAGGGGTATTAATATGTACACTGATAATTCTTAAGATTAGAGCCATCTATTCATGATGGTCATTTTAGCAGGTGAAGTGGATGAGTATCACTAGCAGTCCACAAAAGTGCAGGCAGCTTCAAAAATGTCAGCTACTCTTTGTGGATGGTGAAATTAGCCTCCAGAGAGCTATGTGCTGCCCAAGATCATTTCTGGTATCCAAACTATCCTACCCTATTCCCCAAGTGTAAGAAAAGGAAATAGGATTATCGTGACTTTACGGATTAGATTGGAAGCAGAGTAAGTGTCAGTTAAATGATTTACCCAAAGTTAGAGAAGTGGCTTGTGTCAGAGCCAGGGTTTGAATCATAATCATCTGAATCTCAGACTGGGGCTTTAGCCTCCAAAGTAGGCTGTTGTTCTGGAGAAGAAAAGCCTGCAGTCAGTCACAGTTGCAGCTTTGGGGAAGCGACTGGCCAGAAAAATGAGTGTTAGCCAAATGTTTTTCATTTTTGTGTTTGTGTGAGAGAAGCCGTGCGTGCTCTAATTTGGTAAAAATTCAATTTCATCTCTTAATTAGAAGTTGTTGTTATCTAAAAACTTTGCAGCACACCCACATTTCTCCTGACAGCTTGGGCTGTGTGACACAGACAAGCTAGGATGGCTTTAAATGTCAAAATATGCTTTTTATTCTTGTGTGTGTATATATATCAAGGCATTATCAAGTAAAATAAAACTCTGCAGTGTGACAGATTACATTTATTTAATTGTCATCACTCTTTAAATGAATTTATGGCTGTCAAGAGAAATTTGCACTTCTAGAAACATTGGAAACCTTGAATCATCTAGGCTGAAAAAAAAGCCAGGCCTTGCTCTGCATACCTCTTGCAGAGGTACATTGCTGGAGGTGGCTGAGCTGATTGGAATACATTTGGTTTTGAATGCTTTCTCTCACTTTGCTAATTATGTACCAGGCTGTACTTCATGCAGAACTCTGACCATTTTCCTCAGCTTTATCAGTGACTTTTGTTGTTTGTGGGAATAAAGAAGTGGGAAGCTTGTCTCCTGAGAAAGCTGGTTCTTCACGTTGTCCTGCTGGGTGGCCTCTGCTGCTGTGATGTTTGTGGAGCAAGAAGCCTGTGCACCCTGGTGAGTTAAAGAAGGTTTGTGTTCCCTGTTCAGAGGTGGGCGTGAGATAGCAGTAGGCTGGAGCTGGGAATCTATTAGATAAATTGTGCTTAACCTGGACAACCTGGACCAGCTTAGCAGAAGTTGAAGGTGCACTGGCTTCTCCTGGAGGCCACTCACAGGTTCTTGTCCACTGGGCAGCTTTCCAGCCACTCTTCCCCAAGCCCGTAGCGTTGCATGGGGTTGTTGTGACCCAAGTGCAGGACCCGGCACTTGGCCTTGTTGAACCTCATACAATCTCTTATAGGCCTCAGCCCATCGATCCAGCCTGTCCAGATCCCTCTGTCGAGCCTTCCTACCCTCCAGCAGATCAACACTCCTGCCCAGCTTGGTGTCATCTGCAAACTTACTGAGGGTGCACTCGATCCCCTCATCCAGATCACTGATAAAGATATTAAACAGAACTGGCCCCAGTACTGAGCCCTGGGGAACACCACTTGTGACCAGCCACCAACTGGATTTAACTCCATTCACCAGAACTCTTTGGGCCTGCCCATCCAGCCAGTATTTTACCCAGTGAAGAGTATGCCCGTCCAAGCCTTGAGCACCCAGTTTCTCCAGGAGAATGCTGTGGGAAATGGTGTCAAAGGCTTTACTATAAACAATATCCACAGCTTTTCCCTCATCCACTAAGTGGGTCAGATGACACAGTTTGTTTCAAAATGGCACTTTTTTACCACTAAAAATAACTTCCTGTAGTAAAAACAAGAGTCTAAGCCCCAGATGTGCTCAGGAACAGTTCTGTGAAACCTTCACAGGTTTTCAGGCCCTTTCTCTGTTTTGTGTGATACATGTAGGTGTACCTAAGGCCTATGGCTAGGAAAGCTTCTGCACTTTAAGAAAACTCAAATTAAAGACACCAGACAGGCAGGCTGCAGCAGGACCAGGCTTCCCTGAGGGAGGGGAGCCAGCTGGCGGAGTATGAGCTGGCAGTGTGCCCGGGTGGCCAAGAAGGCCAATGGCATCCTGGCTTGTATCAGAAATGGTGTGGCCAGCAGGACTAGGGAAGGGATAGTCCCCCTATGCTCGCACTGGTGAGGCCGCACCTCCAATACTATGTTCAGTTTTGGGCCCCTCACTACAAGAAAAGACATTGAGGTGCTGGAGTGTGTCCAAAGGGCAACAAAGCTGGTGAAGGGTCTAGAGCACAAGTCTTATGAGGAACAGCTGAGGGAACTGGAGTTGTTTAGTCTGGAGAAGAGGAGGCTGAGGGGAGACCTTATCGCTCTCTACAACTACCTGAAAGGAGGTTGTAGTGAGGTGGGCGATGGTCTCTTCTGTCAGGTGGCTGGAGATAGGATGAGAGGAAATGGCCTCAAGTTGCACCAGGGGAGATTTAGATTGGATATTAGGAAAGATTTCTTCACTGAAAGGGTTGTCAGACATTGGAACAGGCTGCCCAGGGAAGCGGTTGAGTCACCAGCCCTGGAGGTATTTAAAAGATGTGAAGACATGGTGCTTAGGGACGTGATTTAGTGGTGGACTGGGCAGTATTAGCTTAATGGTTAGACTCGATGACCTTAAAAGTCTTTTCCAACCTAAATGATTCTATGATCTTTTCCCAGTTCTCTTGATTTGGGATTTCTATGGTTCAGCTCATGGAGAAAGAAGGATTTTTGCCAAAGAGGCTTTCAAGTCAGGGGTTTGGCCTATGAAGTAAGTCTCCGAAATAAAGGCATTTCATGAAAGATGATGCCCTTTGGTGTCTGTCACCCTCTGCATTAGGCAGGAAGGCATTGATTCCCCTGCCCTGCTCTGAGGTGTAAGCTGTAGCTGTTTACAGCTGTAGGACATGGCAAAGGATGTCATTGCAATTATTCTCAAACAGAGCTGGAAATGCAGTATTTGATACACAAATGCAAACTGGGGACTGGGTCCAAATGGCCATAACTTTTAAGTACTTTTCACGTCAGTGTAGATATTCAGGTGTACAAAACTTAAACGTATATTCAGACCTGTCTGAAATTTTCTTATGTGGCATATTGTTTATTTTTGGTGTCTTAAAGTTCTTTTTAGTTTCCCCCTGTCCTTTTACAGAGGTTTGCACCAAACATATTGCAAGGCATAAGCAAGCAGTGGAAGCAGAAGTGAATATTTTCCCTTCCCTTTGATAACGTATGCCTTTCTAGCTCTTGTCTTGATTTGATATTTTCTCTTCCTCATTGTTGCTTGTTTGGGATAATGCATAGTTATCAGAACCATCTCTACCGTAGTATGCCAGGAAGATGGAAAGGCATCTCCTTGAAAATATTCACAAAGGCAGCCCAGCATCTGAAAATTGATGCTTCTCATACAGTAAGAGCTGCAGGTTACATAAAATCTTGTCTTACCAAAGCATGCCTGTGTTAACTAGGTATCTGTAAATATTTCAGATTAATTTTGGGGGAAAGTTTGGAATTTCATGAATTCTGGTATAAAAAAAAAGAAAAAGGTAGTATGGATCAGCTGTTGCCAATTTCGAGAAGGTAGTGGGATAACAATAGTCATATGGCAATGTCTCTGACTATAGAATGAAGAGCATATTTCGAGGCTTAATCCTGTGTTGTGAGGGATCTTTGCAAGTTAGGAATCTTAAAACTGGTTGTATTATTAGGCTTTGTAGTATTGCATTATGCGTGTGTTAGGCAGGCTAAAGAAATGTATGCGCATCAGCTATGGATATATTATTACAAAGTTGCTACTAAGAACCACAGAAGAATGTGAGAAGGGGAACAAGGGAATAAACAGAGGCAAATTGAAACCAAGGCAACTCATCTGATGCCTTAAACATGAATGTCACCAATAATTTCTAGCTAGGCAGAAACAACAACTGCTGTTCCAGTTAGCTTTCCTCCTTCCTTTTAAAATATTTGAGTTTTGTTTACTCTGCAGGAGCATCCTTCTGTGTGCTGCATAGATCCAAAGTCGTATGTTGTCATTTAAGGGTCCCCAGCAGGGATACTGGAGGTGCCAACCTTGGCATTAAATTTTTTACTGTGATTAACAACGCTCAGACTCTGGAAATCTTAAAACTGTGTGGCCTGCTTGTCAGCTGGATCTCTGGGTTGAGAGATGCTGTTCAAATGGAAGTTGCAGGTAGGAAATTACAGACAGACAGCAGCAAGGGCTCCAGCATCACCTTGAGTTCCACTTAAATGTCTTTTTCTGCAGCAGATGTATCACATTAGTCAGGGATTGTTGTACTTTCTGCCTTTTGGTTTCCTCAGATTCATTTACCTGGTTAGGTGCTCTGTTGCCTTGAGAGAAAATCTGTGAATTAAATGCCACAGATAGAATTGTCTTTTCCTTGTGCTGCCCTTCTGGATGCAGATGGGTGCCTTTTGTACACTCACAGCAGCAGCAGCCAGCCAAACTGGTAGGTCACAACACTTTTCTTCAGCCTAAAATGAAGAAGGGGAGACTAGTTCTGATTAAAATGCAGCCAGAGCCTCTAATACTGTAGTATTAATAGCGATGCTGGCCTTGACAAAAATAGCTGTTAAATGGAGAGTAAAAAGCTTTCCATGTTTGCCAAAGTTGTAATGAAAATGGTGGAGCTGTTACAAATACGATGTTCTTAGCTAGAATGATTATGGCTTAACAATTTTCCAATGCATTGCATGGGGTTATTTCCAGCACATTCAGATCTTGGTGTTGTAAAGGTTTAACAGAAAATCTTGACAGTGAGTCTTTATCTGTGCCAGAGGAAAAGGTAAGCAGTGTTTATGAAATCTTTACATTCTTTACTTACCACCTTGATGTTGCTCCCATGCTCATTTGTTGTCATCTTTATATGTGTCTAAGATCCAGCGTATGGCTGTGGATTGCTAAGTTCGGTTGCTGGTGTGATGCAAACTACGTGAGCCTAACAATCCTCATAGCCTTTAAATACACAGGTTGACTCCTCAGCAGGGATAAATCCATGGCGTTCCACAGAAGTGGCTGGAGCTGTGCCAATCTACAGTGCTTGGAGACTGAGCATAATGATGCATCTTTGACGTAAATTGCTACTTTTAGGAAAAATGAGTGTTTACAAGGAATCAAGCATGCATGGGTTAATGCTGAACCGTGAAGCAGGGCCAGAAGTTACATCTGACAGATCTTTGTTAGATGCCAAGGAACTCAGGGAAAATTTAAATACCAGCCCCTGTGATAGTGATAGAACAATAGTAGTTGACAAAATGCACAGAAGTATTTTATGCCAAATGGCAAAATGACTAATGCTGTTCATTTATGATCCACACAGTGGGAAAGTGCATTTGCCTCCGTGTAGCTCTGATTTCAGTTTGTAGCAGAAACTTGGCTCAGTAGCAGAAACATTAACATTGGATGGCTCCAGCTTTCATTAACTGTTGATTCTGTTTCTTATTTCTCCAGAATAGGGGCTGAACATTCCTTGGCATGTTTTCACTGATCTCTAATGGGCTTTGTAAGTGGAGGGAGAAACATGCATGTTTGGAAGTTCTTCTGCTGGCCTGCAGGAATATTGCTTTCTTTTAATTTTTGTGTATTGTGAAGTAAAAGGGGAAGGATAATTAATTTCTCCTGAGGCCAAGAACTGCACAGAACCTAAGGTGGCATTATGATCTTTGTAACTGTAGAGAGCATGTTTCTGAGTATGCAGGACACCCTAGAAATAGTGGACTGCTAATACTTGATAGAGGTTGCTTGTTTATCTCATATTAAAGAGAGCAATTTGGTCTAGAGGAGCATTCCCACTTGCAGTTAGCCAGTGTACCAGGAAATATCCTGCTTTTTATCTTTGGGTGTCTCAGTTGAGGAAAAAATGCAGCATAGCCTTGGCTAGCCTCATCAGACAGCAGTAGAGAGCCTGCTGATTCTCACCTCTTGTTTTGCAGGACTGTGTATGAGATGGGGCTATTGGGTTGCTTAGTTAAGTATATGCTGAAGTGCCTTTCTGAATCCATAGCCTTCCGTGCAGATTATTTTTATGAAGAAATAACAGTAATAGTCATAATAAAGTATTTTCTGCACTCCTGTGAAAATTATGTATTTTTTGCAGAGAAGGTGTATGACTGCACAAAAGAAGAAAGAAATTGGATGTGTATTTTATTGCCTGTTAAGTCAGTGGCTTTTCCAAAGCCTGTAAGTAAGCTAGATACATAATGCCTTTGGAATCCCTACGTTAGTAATAGTGTTTACTACTAACACCTTAGTAATTGTGTTTTGGTAGCTTTGGTGCTCTAAAGACATGCGTGAGGGAAGATTTACAGGGAAGGGTGTTGTGTTTTAATAAATCAGCTGATACACCTACAGAGAACAGACAATCTCTGAGAACTAGTAAACTTCAGGAAAAACAAATTTGTGGAGAGTAATTGCAACATGAGCACTTTCAGAAATTGTCTCCTAAGAACAATTTGATGCACGTGGTAAACACTTGGAAGACAAGAGCATGTACATACGTACATGTCAGAATAAATAGTGTTGAAGCTGCTGTTTTGCTGGTAGCTGCAGTGTGTGTCTAGGTAAGGCTGTCATGCCCTCTAACTGTGTGGGGTGTGTGCAGTGATATTAACCTTCAGGTACTCCTTCCAATATCTGCCTCTCCCATAGCTGCCCTTTTCCAGGGACCTGGTGTCTTCAGGGAGCAGCTGCCCATCTGATCGCCTAAACGGACTGCTCTTGGATCTGTGTTGAATCTCACCTCCAGGTGATCAGACTTTTGCAGAGGCATGCAGATTGTAGGAAATGTCTCAGATTTCTTTCTTGGGTAGTAAGTGTTACATTGTGTGCTGCTGAGAGACTGGTGGGATGCAACCTATCCCCTTGGAGAGATACCCTTTCCAGATTTGATCTATCAGGTAAAAGATGTCTTGTTGTGATTACTCAAGGCTCAGCTGTCTCCTTTGATGATGGCTTCAGTTATTGATCCCTATGTCTATGCTGTACATAAACCATTTAGCTTTCCCAGGTAAGAGCATCTTGCACCAGCTACCGTTCTGGTACCCTTTGGTCAGAACTGAGGGTGTTAGCTGTCCTGTTTTAGAAGCGTAGCTGATAACCCACGAAAAAGTGGCAGCTTTGAGCTAATGCAGTAACAGCTGTCCTCAAGTCTTCTAGCCTACTCTGAAAAATACTGGGCTAACTCCATGCTACTGTACTTACTGTGCACACTGGATATCGTTAGGACTCCCAGATGTGTGGCAGCCCTGGGTAAATATGAAATATTCCACTGGATTTACCTGGGGAACAGTTCAAGTATGGAAATGCTATGCTGAATCAATGGCTGATTCTCACAAATACAAAAAAAATATATTGCTTTCTTAGTCTTCCTCTCTGGAAAGCCTGGAAGTGCTGAAAAATGTTTTAGCATAGCCACTGCTAGTTATAAAAGGAAACTTTATGGTAACGAAGGCGCCTGCTACAAGTCATACAAGCTAAATAGCATTTTTTACATGTACTGCTCAAAATTGGATTACCTGAAGAAGAAGATTAATTTTGTTTGTTTGTTTTTTGTTGAATGCTGCATGTGTGATTCCATTTAGAAAAGTTAAAATGCTGACCATTTATGTTACTGTCTTGTTATGATTGTATTTGGTCTGCCATTTCCTCCCAATTTGCATTCTAAGGAACTGGACTAGGAGCAGTTACATGAATGTAGTAACACAGGAGATTACTAATTCCTTATTTGTACATATATTTTTACAGAGGTTGATGACATTTTAGCTCTTGATCTAGGAGAGTGAAATAAAGAGAGGGGATAAGGGAAGAAATGAAGAGGGAAAAACCAGGCTGTGATCTAAGAAAGAATTTAGGGAGAATATCTACAAGAATTTCTGAAAGAAACCCCTGATTTGATGCATTTTGCATTATCTGACAAGTAACACATAACAATAAAAGAAGCCAAAATTAAAGGTAAACACATGGGAGGTGGGCTTCAGTACTGAATTTAAAATGTTGGCATTTTCTGTTGCTGATTTGATATTTTATTGTTGCAGGGAATTTGGTGTTTCTGTTGCGAGTAGAATAAAGCTTTCCTGCTAACATATGCAACAGCACCACATGCACACCCTCAGATTTCATTGGCAGACAATTCTTTTGTACACAAAAATGAGCGCCCTTAATATTACAGGCATGTTCACTTTCAATAGTTGCACCTCTTTTTGGCAGTACATTCAGATAATATATATATTAAATAGCTGTGTTGCAAGGTCTTGAGTTCATGAAGGAAGGCAGTTCTGAGTCAGAGCAATGTTAGCACAATATCCTTTTTCAACAGTAGCTCGGAGCAAATGCTTTAGGAAATGGTAAAAGAAATAAGACATATAGTGATAATTCTTGAGTGTCCTGACTACTTAGAAGCCATCGAGCAATATGGCTGCATCAGTGCAAGCCCTAAGCAGAGGCTGAGAGATACTACTTCCAGTTTTCCTCTTTGAAACAGGAGTAAGTGCAGATGTCATAACTTGAGCTTTTCCTTGTTTGCAGTCTGGATTTGCATCAGTGCAGGTGGATCAGTTCTAGGCCTCTGCCTCCCAAGTGGGGTTGATTCTGTAAACATCTCACCCCTGTGAAGTGGGTAAGACTTCTTATGGCACTGGGCACAACGTTGCAATGACATGAACAGAAATTAAGCCTGCAGTTAGCAACTGTCCCACACTGTGATTGCAAACCTGGCTCTTGGTAGCTGTACAGGTGTTCGTCTCTCTCATGCATGTGCATTTTGGATGGATAGTGGTGATAACTGTTCATGATTACTTGCACTTGAGGCTGCTGAAGAAGAGGAAAGAAATGCATGTTTGTGGGTGCCTTGTCGTGTTTGGTTTCTGTCTGCATGCAAGTGCAAAATGTTTATCAGGCAGTTAGCTTGGGATCTAAGCTAGAAATACACTCCTTTTTAGGAATCTCTTCCTTTCCCCTCCTTCCTGTCCAAACTCCCCAGAGTGGTGCTAGGAAGTGGCAGCAATTGTTATCAGCTGTCGGGTCATTCCCCTCACTTTCTGTTTAAGCAGGATCCACAGCCTGGCTGTACTTCTTGAACAATAACAGCAAGACCTGGAGATGCCTCTGAGTTTCTGCATTATAACTGCTGTTTATAATAATTTTATATTCTCCCTGAAAATTGAAACTATTAAATTGATGAATTGGTTTCGGATTCCTTTTTCTGTTGGTCTTCAGTTGCATGGACTGTTTAACACCAATGATCGATAGTTTCACTCTAGCTCTTCTCCTAGAAGCATATAAGATCTTTATGAAAAAGTGATTTGGGATTTCTTCATTATGCCTGAAAATGTCTTAAAAGATGCCTTGCATGGTGCTAATTCTCAAAAATGAGATGAGTAGTGTGGATTTTCTGGGAGAACAAAAACTTTAAAACTTGTTGGAATTTGACTCCCTAAATTGCTACTTTTTTCATTTGGTTCCTCGCCTTCCTGCTTTCTTATATATTAAAGCATCTCTGGTAATTGTCATGGTGACTGCTACATTACTTTTGGTGATTTCTTCTTTTGGTACCTAAAAAATGTTTGTGTGCTTTGTGTAGGGTTGGTTGTTTTTTTTTTTCTTTTTCTTGTGACCATTGATCCCAAGCCATTTCCATATGGCATAAAATCAAGGACAGAGGGGAAAAGAATGGCTTTTGAAAGCAAGTGTGTAAATAAATACTTTAAACTCTTCATTTAGAAACAAATCAGCAAATGTTGAGGCCCTCACAGATGGCCTCATGTTGCTACTCCCAGTTTTAGACACTCCTCTGACCGTCCTGCAACATCACTATGTGAACCAGTGAGTTCAGCTGGGAGAATGGTGAATAATTTCCTGTCTGGTGTTGACAGTCTCCAAGGAAGCCTGGTTAAAAATTCATGGAGGCTATCTTGACTCTTCACCTTTGGGTTTTCAAAGAGTTTGAAGCTTGCTGAATAAGGTATTAAAAGCAGAAGGTATTATCAGACAGCTTCAGGTTTGTATTAGTGTAGGGGTTTTTTCCCCTTTGAAGTCTGTTTGGTAGTATGCAAGGGGAACCTTAAATATTCTACTGGAAAGGAATGGGTTTTATACCAGTCCTTTACACTTCCTCATATTTGTGAGAGCCAATAATTTGAGGCACTGTCTGTTCTTGAACTGGTAATAATTTAGCAGGTAGGAAACATGTACTTCCTAATTCTTAGGTGAGAAGTGATAGAAATGGTGAAGCTACTTGCACAGGGTTTTTGTTAGCTAGACTCTGTCTTGGCCTTTTGTAGCTGATGGGGTTTCTGGTGTCTCACTGCAAATGAAAGGGACTTATGGAGAGTCAGCTCATTGCAGAAATAGCAGAAGGCTGTTCACTGTGAATAATCTCTCATAGAGACACAAATTCACAGCAACAGCATTTCTTCTGCTTTGTTTCCCACAGCACTAGGCTAAAGTGGCTCAGCCTTCCGGACACGACAAGCTTGTATTGCTCTTTTATTTGTTTAACACTTTTTACGAGCTTTAGGTCATTGATGGCAGATCTGGCCCACTTAAAGCATGTTTCATGTTCTTCTACACACTGTAATCGCAGCTTTCTCATCCCCCAAGGGGTCTCCTTCTTTGCCATTTTCCTTGCACTCCTCCTACACTTTCTTCATAGACTCTCTGTGAGTATGAAACAGCAAAGGATAGATTCCTAGTACAAGGTCATGCTTAAAACGGCCAGAACCTTCAGAGCTGCAGAATCAGTCTGCATTATGCTAGAGGTTCTCAGTTGTGAGTGATCTGAGAAATATTCCTGTAATTATTCAGTTACTTTTTCATAAATGGAGTACCTCCAGAATGCCAATTACCACAGCTTTGGGTATATTTGGTCAAGAATTTGTGTTTAAGTTACCTGTAGTGTTACGGTTACGCTAGGTATATGTGTATACCATAGGTTCCATTGCAGCTGCTCTTTGAAGGGACCTTATAGGGGTTGCTGCCCCTAAAACTCACTGGGAAGCTTGGTAGGTTATGGCATCTGCTGCTTAATGGTGATCGTAGCTGTCTTCCTATGAACTTGGCAGTCTCACCCTTTGCATGCTATTTCTTTTATCATCCTGAAAACTGTAGATGACGGGGACCATTTTTTAATATAAGATGTGATGTTGAGCCGTTAATTCTTACCTGAGCCTCCACATGCTTCCACAGGGTAAGAACTAATAATTGACTGTGGTCTGTAGTTCTGAGTTTTGTATCGTGCCTCTTGTGTTTTAACCACATATTTCTGAGAAATGCCTACAGTTATTTTTCATTGTCTAAAGCAACATATGAGCAAGTTAAGTCAGTGAGTCTGCTGGTTCTTAGGTATTTGGACCCCTTATGTACGTCCAACTACGCACTTGCTTGTGGACTGTTCTCTGCCACAGTGCTTGTATATTGTGTTGATTATAGTTGATGATGCAAAAATCCAGTTAGTTCTTTTTTATTGTTATTTATTCCTCCACAGCAAGATGAGATTGCATTTTTTATTTCTGAAGTACTCTTGTAGAATCCTGTAGGTTCAAGACAGCACAGTTGTAAAAGTTTCTAGTGGTCAGTATTCTCTGTATGATCTTGAAAAGTTAGTTCAGGTGTCCAGCTCTGATTTGTTGCTAATTATTTATTAAAGACACTTCCACATTTCTGGTTGTTGTATATAAAAAGCCATTGTTGTCCGTTTTGTGAAATTTTGGGGGGTTGCCTTGGCCTTGTGGTTTTCCTTAAAACATGTAGTGATTTCGTTCGACATGTAGTGATTTTTATTTGTGTCTGCAGTCTGTCAGTTAGCTGAAGATGTTATTACATATTCGTGAAATGCAGGCTGGGGTTGGTGGTCTACAAGACAAACCATATAGACAGTCATTGCTCTGAGCTAATCTTATCTCCTGGAGCAAAGCATTTCTGAGGAATTTCTAATTTTGACAACTGGGATCAAATGTCTGACTTCTGAGGGCTGACAATAATGCCAGGGGCTGAGCTGCTTTGTCCTGTTGATAGCAACTGCACAGTTTAAAAACCACACTAAATGCCAGGGAACCATGCATCTTAGCTGGTTAGGTTCAGGGTGTGTTTGTGTTTAGGGTAAGGCATTAGCTTTAGAAATCTTTATGGGGCAGAAATGCTGCGGCTGCTCAGGGGTAAAAATAGTTCTGGGTTTTCAATGGCTGCATTCCATGGCTGGAGCCTGAAATCATGAATCAGGGCTCAGCTCTCGGTCTGTGCGAGACCAACTGCGAGAGCTCTGCAGACAGACACGGGAGGGGAGCAGCTAGCCGAGATGAGTCCGAGCCCAGCACCGCTGATACTCTGGGAGGGACCTGTGTTGCTTGTACACTCTCAGCAAGGTATCGTACGTTAATATTTTGATTTCCAGTAGGAGTGTAGTTACTTGAGTGTGAATAATTAAAAATCTAGTGAACTGTGCAAAATTTCCTACTAAACCAAAGATGACTTTTAAAAAATGTCTGTTCTGAACGAGTTCAGCTTCACAGAGACTTGTAGCTTCACACCTTACAAGCTTCCAGAGACCTGGGATGATATATTGTGATTGGAAGGACGTGCTGCTCATTCCTACCTGAATACTGTTTTGTGTGAGTGTTTGTCCTTGATTTTTGCACGGCAGTTTTTTTCCAGAAATTTTCTAGCTTGGAAGTTCCTGGGAATTTAGATACACAAGTCGTTAGTAGTCTTTTGAACCCTTCCTGCAATAGTGCTTTTTAAAAACATGGATACTTAACTCAAAAGATCTCTCTCAAACTTCCAACTCTGTCAGTGTTGCAGCATGAGACCTATGCAGGTTTAAACCCCGTTTTGACAGAGTTCAGGTGATTATTCTCAGTCGTTTAAAATGTGGCAGAATTTCATGGAAGAGTGAATTTTGTACTTACAGTCAGGACTTTTTGTTGAAAGGGTTGCTAGGATGCTACCAAAGTTTTTGTGACCAACATTACCTTTGAAAGCAGTAAACAAACCCCTTTTTGTTTGGTTGGTTGGGGTTTTTTTTTGTCCCCGAGACATTTCAAATGTGTATCTTCCAGGCCATCAGCAATAGGACTTTGAGAAATTGATGTTCCTGCAGTTTTTGGCATGCCCTGTGAGTTGAGTAACTGTACGATCCTCCTTCCAGAGTGAATTGCTAGATTTCGTGTTGCTAGAAGTACACACGCCAGCCGCGTGTGCAGATTGTCTGGTCTGTTAGTGCCCAGGGCAAAACTATGCGAATCCACACGTGGCAACCTGGCAGCCGGGCACAGCGTTCAAGTGCATTCATCTGTTTTCTTTCTAGGCCCTGGGATGCAGCCGCGCATGCTTGTCTGACACTCTCGGTATATCTACTTGTGCTGATCGCTCGGTGCTACCCCTCCGTGCCCGGCGCAGCTGCAGGCACCTGCCTTTTGCTTTGCTGGCACTTCACACGTAACACAGGCACCTACAGCTGTGCTGTCCCCACGTATTGCTGGGCTTGTGTTAGAAGAGCTTGATAGCTTCGCATGGCGCTGTGTACCAGTGATCTTGCTTAACAAACCAACTGCCAAAGCTATTTGCACCTCGTTTTTTTCTCTTATAGTGCGCTGGCTCAGCTTACTTCCCTAAACATTGCTGGTATTCAAAGTAGACGATACTGTTTTCTCATGCAGCTCCCACATTGTGAGGCTGATCTGTAACAGAAAACCAAAGTGAATTTGGGAAACCTCACATGGAAAAACAACTTTGTAAAGTGAGAAGCACATTGCTCTAAGGTAAGGAGGAAAACTGCAGAAGTCAAAGTAGTTCCATGCAGTAAGCTAAGTTAGTGAGGTGTTAGGTACAGCTGTAGAAGATTAGCAAACAGCAGGAATTTTTAAATCTATATCGTTTTATTTTACTTGAGACATCTTAGTGTGTAAGGCACTGGGCTCTGGTGCAGGACCTGGGTTCTATTTCAGCCTTGCAGATGGAATTGAGTCACCTAATTTTCTTGCTTTTCAGTTCCCAATCTGTGTAATAAGGATGATTTTATAATAGAGGTGTTATGGGAATAAAAATCTATTTAACATGGATGTAAGTGCTAATGCCATCTTTACCCCTTTAATGCTGCCAAATTAACTGCCCATGCACCACTCCTGGGAGGCCCGTCCCGCTTCTGAAACAGGAGTTTTGTGTTCTTCTCACTAATGCCATTTTACAGAGGGTGAATATGGACTGTGGATAGTTTAAAGGATTTTCCAAGAGTTGTATAAAGTCTGAGGACAAGAACAGATGCTGTAATCCTGCCTAGCCACGTCCTATGTGCTGGCCTCACTGTATGTTCCCCTTTTGGGAGGTTTAGTAAGAGTTAGAAATATGTTGCGGGACATTAGGCTGGTCATCAGCACTGCACAAAAATAGTTGAATGGGTATTTCAAAGAAGTGACATGGCAAAACTGCTGGTTAATTGTCCCAATAGCAGAGCTGCTTAAAATAACAAGAACACGAGAAAGTCCTTTCTAACTGCAGCACTTTATCTAATGCCATTTTTGCCTACTGTGGGTAAAGCAATGAGAGGTATCTCAAATATTCAGTCAGTGGTCCCAGATATTATGCGCCCTTTGTGTTAGGAATTACAACACTTCAAACTATCTGCCAGAGTTGTCAGCTAAGGTGAATAACTGAATATCTGGATGTTTGCCCAAGCTGTCCGGATTTAATTATCCTGTGAAACCTCATTAGAGATGAGCTGCACCTGTGATACGAAGAGGGAACTATTTTGAAGGTAGTTCAGACCCTGATTCGTAGCTCAATTTAAAAAATAATCTTTCAGAATGTGAAAGTTTTCGCATCTCTGTGTACTTTGTTACAAGTAACGTTCAGTCCTGATCTGATTTTCTGAGGGGGCAGGAAATAGAGAAGATGCATTTGGTAGCCAAAATGATGTTGACTAATTGGAGATATAGCCTGAAAAAAATTGATAAATGCAATATATTTCACTTCAGAAATAATTAACTGCATAAGTACAAATAGGCCTATAAGAGAAGATCTGGGGCTTATTGTGGTTCACAAGGTGAATTTAAGTCAGGAATGCTGTGTTGCTTCAAAAGGCAAAGCCATCTCGCAATGCAAAACCAGAACATATCGCCCATGAGACCTGTGAAATGATCCATCTCTTTGGCACTTAGTACAGTCTCAGCTGGGATACAGTTCAGATTTTAGGAGCTGCAGTTGAAAGATGTAGATCAGCTGGACAATTTGATACGAGTGCAGTGAGAATGATCAAGCTCGGAATAAAATCTAAAGGGAAAATTGCAGAAATTGGAGTTCTTTGGTAAAGAAGAGATTGCTAAGGATCTTTAACAACATTTTGCAAATCTGTAAATGGCTGCTGGAAAGAGGAAAGCAAGAGCTCTTCTTTGTAGGTGTAGGGTAAGAAGTAATGGGCTTCAGTCACAGAATAGAAGATTCAGATTCATTAATAGATGAAGTAGATGTCTGTCTGGGGTGACATAGATATGACCTGTTCTACTGTCATCCATGTGGTCTTTTCAAATCTCTCCCAATTCTGTGATTCTATAATTCTGCATGATTGTATGCTTTCAGTTGGAAACTGATGTCCTTAATCCTCTGCATCAGACAATGTGCTCAGTGTCTCCCAGAGAACCTGTTCCTGCAGCTAGGGCTGATGCTATTATAGATAATAGTTGCAGGGCAGAGGGAAGGGGTTGGGTGGATATGTAATCTTTTGGCAGTTGTAAACAACGTGGAGACACGAGTCGGGAATGATCACTTATTCTCAGTTTCTCATGGTATTAAAGCTGTAGGAAAACCACTTGAATTGTCAGGTGGTAAATGCAAAACAGGGAAGGACTTTTTCACACTGTGTTTAGTTAACCCAAGGAACTTACTGCTCTTAGATGCATTGAGGGCTGAAAGCAATGAGACAATATCGTGCCAGCAAATCTGTCAAAAGCATGTAAACATAAATATACCAGTGCCAGCTCAGGAATTTCCTGAGACACATGTTGCTGGAGGCAGGGATTGTATACCACGGAGGCTATCACCATGTTTGTGCCCTGTTCTTTTACTCTTGGCACTTGCAAGTGGTGTCTGTCAGAGTTTGAAGGGAGAGCTGGGTCTAAAATTTTTTGAAGGAGGGTTTTCTCTTTCTCCAGTCTGCAGTGCACAGCCTGTGGAGGCATCCACATGCCTGATAATCAGCACATTTAAAATAGCCTTTTGCCTGTCAGGATCTGTGAAGAGGCTGACCAGGATGACTTCTGTTCCCATCTGATAAGTATTCTGTCAGCACTCCCACTTTAATCCGAGAAGCGCAGTGGAACAGTTGGGGTGGAGTGGGAAAAGGCAGCAAAAATTCAGTCCCAGGCATCAGGCATTGTCATGTCTTTGCTGGGAGTTTCAGGGCATGTGCTTCCTAGATTATTTCCAGCCAGAGCTGTGCTGTGAAGTATCAAGTCTTTGCTGTTAAGGATAGCTTCAGAAGCCCCATCATTTCTGAGTACGAAGCTTGGCACAGTTTATAGGAGGAATTGGAAATAGCCAAGAGGTATGTGAGCAAGGTCAAATGAAAACTGCGTAGATGTTATGTGTCAATTTTTTCTCTCACAAAATTGCCCTGTCTTTAGCAGGATGATATTATGAATGATCCTAAAATAATTTCTGTGGCTGACATGCTGCCATTCTGTTAGGATTATGTGTTGTGAGGATGTGACTATGTGGGATTGATATGCCAGGAGGTGGCATGCAAGTAGCAGACTCTTGGTGCTTTTCTGCCTATAAGCTTTCCTCTGCCAACACTAAAACCACTGTGTTGACAAGAGTAAGCTATGAATTTTACCTGTGGGGCAAACAATTCAAAGTGTTGACAGAAGAGGATTGAGTACCATGGCAGAAGCTGTCTGGTAAAAGAACACAAGGCCAGAAAAGGCCATGACAAGAGCTGAGCACCTCTGGTCATGTTCAGCTTGTTACAGAATAAGGTCTGGATCAACCTGCTCGACCACATTGTTAAAGGGAATATTCCTGGCAGACAGTGTGCAGATTGGTAACAAAATGGAAACCAGGCAGAATAATGTCCACATGAGAAGTCCTTAGACCAAGAAAATGCAAGCTGTTTTGTACCCAATAAGACATACACTGATATGGAAGAGTGTCTTCTAGTTCTGGAGCACAATGCCTTGATCAGTGAGCAAAAAGACTGGTGTTTAGATTTGGAAAGGTATTGCGGTAGCTAGCTCTTTTATTAGGAAGCCAAAAATACCTTTACAAGTCTGGAACAAAGCTATAGGAGGCAAGAGTCCTTTGAGGGTTGGCTGCATTGTAGGGCAGTTGTACTTGGCCTAGAATAATCGTCGAAATCATTACTGCAAGTCAAAAAATTGTATACTTGTGAAATCCTCCTCAAAACCGTGTTAATGTCTTTCTAGATATTGTCTCAAGATCCTCTGCTCTGTTTTTCTAACGTCAAACCTGTTAAGACAAAGCAAAAGTGTCCCATAATCTACAGACCCTGAAAAAAGATTCCTCAAATTAAAATTGAAAGAAGAAAACTTCACTATAACATTTCTTCAGCAGATTTCACTGCAGGTGATTCCCAAATAATTTTATAAGTCTTCTGAATTAAAAGGCAGGAACACTTTCAAAAGGAGCTATACTTCGTAGGCATGACAAAAAATTACCGCACTAGGCCAAAGCATTGACCCAACTTATCTGGACATTGGCCAATACTGCATAGCATAGAAGCCCCTCATGTAGTGGTTAGTTTCTCTCATCTTTTAGAAGTAAATTTGGAATCCTGTTTAACGTAAGTGCCAATGTTCTTATGAGCTGTATAGAAGTCCAACCCTAGTGCATATCCTGCAGGGGTCTTGGGAAGGAAGGCCCTTGATTGTGATCAGGCGGTGTAACTATAGCCAGAACTGATGTTACACAAAGAGGAATTTTTATCCTTTGCAGAACTTAGAGCCGCCTGCGAGCTAATTTAAATTAATGCTGTCTGAATTAGTACCTGTAATGGCATCTCATCGTAGACTACTTGAGTCAGCACACCTGAACAGCACACCCTTCTGCGGCCGACCTGGCTGTCCTTGCCTATCCCTGCCCTTAGCAGCCCCTATATCCATTTTGGACCATCTATACCAGAATGATGCTGTCTGGGACAGAATGTGCCTGATGCTGAAAGATCCCCAACTTGTTTTCATAGCAGCTTTGTAGTTGCTTTGTGTATTCTGAACAGCCAAAGCAGCCAGATGAGGAACCAAATAACTGACCTTTTATGTTGCTGTCATGTGCCCACCTTAAAAAAAATTCACCCTGAAGGTTAATAAAATAAAAAAATAAATAATGAAAAAATAAAGCATTTTTATGCAGCACTTTTAAATCCCTTGATAGCCGTTGTGGAAGTGACAAATATGCCCTCAGGGTTTGCAGTATATATTGGGTGTTGCATATACCTTATAATGAATATTCTAGTGGCTATTCTACTGTAGTTATTTCTGAAGTTCCAACTGGAATGGGAGATTTTTCTGCAGGATGTTGTACTTGGTGCACGCTAATTCCTTCTGAACTTTTGATCTGCTTTGCTGAAATGAATTTCCCTGCAGAAGAATTTGCCTTCCTGTTATTGAACTAATAATATGAATGTGTATGTGTTTCCATTTGAAAGGGTTGGTAGCCACAGAGCACAACTCAGTTGTAATAATACTCAAGTTATTATTGTGAAATACGTCAGGTTTGTTTTCTTTTTTCCTGGGGCTGTATTTAATGATGTTTTAAATACAGCAAATTTCCACTCAAAAAGAAGAACAGCTTCTCTCAGTGAAACATTAAGGAAATTCTTCCTTATATTCTCTGTTTCATTACCAGGATTTCTGCAAAGTTTATTTGGAGTTGTTTGTCCCCCAAAGCTATTTTATTGATGCCTATGCCAAAGCAAAAATCATTGGTCAGATGAGAGGAAAAATACATATTTGTAGAGTGACATATCTGCAGCGATATCATCTGCTTTATGGAGAAATGCCTTTTACTTCATCTTGTACATCTGTATCCTTAGCAGCAGGTGCCACTGCCAGACAATTCATCAAAGTTAATGCGATTGCCGAGAAATACTGAAGCCTTTCTTTTTTATTGCTGTGGGAGGTGGTGTAAAGAACTGTGTACTCTGTGGGAGGGGGAAGAGGCTATGCTGACAAACAAGCTGGAAAGGTGGACTTTTCAACTCTACTTCGTTGAGGATTAAGCGTAAAAAACACAAGAGTGTCCTCTCCACGGCTTGTGATGGGGGAGCGAATGTGGGACACCTTGTCTCCACAGGAGATGGGAGCACAAGTTCAGCGCAAAGGGGGCCATCTGGTAGGCAGCGTGGAATACACTTGCAGGAGGGACAGAGATGAGAAGAGAATAGGGATTTTTTCCAGCTGAAATGCTGCCGACTTAGTCATGCTGTCAGCAGAGGCTGGACATTTGCATTCTTCCCTTGGCAGGCGGCTTTGAAAGCAGCGCACGCTGCTTCGCAGATTGGACTGGGCGACTGTACCAGCCTACCCCACCAAGTTTTTGGCTTTACTACCCATAGCTGCTGATGCCTACTAACTGGTGAGCAGCAAGATTTGCTGAGATTTTATGTCTGTCTGAACTTTTGCCCCATGTTGACAAGACTGGTCTGGAGACCAGTGGAAATTGTGAGTTTGCATATGTGTAGCTGGATAGGAAGTAGCCAGGTTTGGGAGGAGGGAGCCTGGAGCTGTAGTAAACAACCCCGAGGAGCACGTGTGCTAGTGCTAAAATGACAAATGGCTAAGAAAGGATGCTCTATGGCACAAGAGGGTGGAAACATTAGCAAAGAGCTAATCTACAGGAAAAGAAAATGGTGCAAAGCAGACAACGATAGAACTAACAAAAACAAATTGCTAGCAATAGATGTTATCATCAGCAGGCATGGAAATGAGGATGCAGCCTGCAAGTATGAATGGAGGCATGCACATACACAGACAGTCCCTTTGATTGGAAGTAGACAGTGCTCAAAACCAGGATAGATCCTAATGCTAAGATGGATGCAAGTTTAGGAGCTGGGAGGCTGTGTCTTTCCCTCTCAACATGCAGCCACACACGTAAGAAGCACCTGTGTTATGGAAAGGACAGGTGGGTCACCTTTTCCTTACATCAACACTTCTATGCACAGAAGACAGCAGCATTGAAGCATCTGAGAAGTTGAGCATGAGCTAATCATACTTGGTGGCAGAACAGCGATGCTGGCTAGTTTGGAGAATGCCAAGCAGGGAACAATTTAAGCCAGATAGTAGGACAAAAGTGACCATGAAATGGTGAGGTCTTACAAGTATTTCATGGGACAAAAAGCTAGGCATGTATACAGTAATATAATTAAGAGCTCAGGACCTGCAGTATGATTATATTAGTAAACCACGTAATTGGCCTTCACAGAAAATATGTAAACAGTATCACCTTGTGATTCTGCCACACTCTCTGTGCAAGGCCATAGCTGAATTAGGAGTCAGCTTAGTCTCAGGGCACCGGATTTAAATCCTATAACCCAGTTTAATTGCTGTTCAGAGCCAAACTTTGTCTAAATTCTACAGTGATGCCAGTGCAATGTTCTTTTCCTTGTCCTTTATATAACCTTTCCTGGTCCTATTTGAAATTGGGAAGTCTGGGTAATATCTATGGAAATTGTTTGGTTTATTGATTTTTTCATGCCCTAAAGTGAAAGGGCTATCAGCACAATAACTTGGATTTATGAAACAGAGATTTGAATTCTAATTTGTTCAGTATTTTAGAAAAGTTGTATTTTCCTTTTTGTGGCCAAGTTCTGACTGTGTTTGAAGCACAGGATCCCCCGTAGAATAAACTTTGACTTCCTCATTTCTTTGTGCTTTTAAGTAGTTTGAGGTGGTTTAATGCTTACCTAAGTGATAATAGTCTTTGTTGTTTTTT
Organism: Harpia harpyja; assembly: GCF_026419915.1. NCBI lineage: Eukaryota > Metazoa > Chordata > Aves > Accipitriformes > Accipitridae > Harpia > Harpia harpyja. The sequence continues at coordinate 13,738,335 of NC_068955.1, forward strand.
CAGGAGAAAGTTTTGTTTCCTGAAATGGCCTGTAGCTGGGATTTTGGACCCAGGAGTCCAATCTCAAAATGTTGTTTTCCATAAAGGATGTAAGTGAGACAGCGCCTTCTTTTGGCAGAGGAGCAAGAAGTGACTAATCACCGTTTGCTGAAAGTGGACCATTATTTATGAAGGCTGCTTAGAGCTTCAAACATGGTGGTCTTGTGTTCAGTAGCATTTGCTTGTGCTTGTATATACCATTCTTCCCCCAAGTTCTATGAATGACTAGATTGAACTGGAAAAGGATCAACGTCTTTTCACTGAGTATCGAATATTAGGGATGTCTCATTAAGGCAAGTAACAGCATTCTTAATGGTAAGTTCATCCACAAGGTAGGACAGGTTTTTATCCATCCACTGGTAGAATCTGACCTTTACAGAAGTTCATCTTTTCAAGTATTGTATGTGTTACAAATTCTTCTTGAGATTCTCATTGGGTTTCAGTTTTGCCCTACATTAGATTGCATGTGAATACTGACAAGAGTTTGGGGAGCTTTGTTTTCCTTTTAAATGGAATCTTATGGCCAAATAAAGTAACATAAACAATTTGAAATGCAGAAAGCAAAGTAGGGTTCGGAGATGTAAATTCAGTTCCCTGGTATAATTTCAATAAACAACCCAACCAACAAAAAGTCCCGTAATCTAGTTCACATGAGCGGATGTTTGGCAGGATTCAGCGTGGTGGGTTTGCAGTCTCTGCTTATCACAGAACCAGGACTGCATGCACCACTGCCACATGCTTCTCTTTTCCCTTCATCCCAGGGAAACTAATTTTGTCAAGAAAAGAAAGTGGGAGGAGGAAATGTATCATTCCAACACAAGCCAGATACCATTCCTGTGCTCAAAGTTTGTTAGTGGAGGCTGGGCTGGGAGATGTCTTATATCCTTCAGCCATCCTATTGCAGATATGTATTTCAATGTCTGGTCTTCCTTTTAGTGTAGATTTTTTTTTTTTTTTAACATGTATGAATTATAAAGCTATTTTCTTCAACAGGCTCAGACACTAAAATGTTTGGCACTGCAGCATCTCTCCTTTGTGTGGCATATACAAGTGGCTCATTAACTGTTCAACTGTAATTTCTTTTTTATCATAAATGAAGAACAGAAGAAACAAGTTGACACCAGAATCTTCCTATAAAATGGAAAATTACTTTAAGATGCCTAAAATTATCATTAGATTTGGAAGCATTTCCCTTTTCCCCTAAGTGGAGAAATCTTCTTTCATTAAAGTTTCAACCATGGTAGTAATGTGGTGAGTGTTAGTATAAATAGTTTTTCAATTGTTATACAACAGTCTATCCTGTTAACCTCCTTGGACTAAATGTTCAGTCCTTACTACCTGAGCTGTAAAAAACAGGAATTCACATGAAGGGTTGCAGTGCTTTTGATGGAGAAGTTTCCCACTTAGGATAACCTACAGAGAGTCTGTGGTCTGAGCAACTCTGAGAGTGGTGAGGTGCTGTGAATACAGGGTAGACAAGCAGAAGAGTTTTAATTTATGAAGGAAACTTAAATGGGCTCATCCTCTGCTGCAGTTAGGGGCTGAGTATCACAGAAATTGTGGGCGTGTAGGGAAATCAGCGTAACAAAATACAGTGGGATATCTTATGGAAGAGGAAAGTAGTATTTATTCAAAAAATCTTTAAATAAGTTGATTTTACCTGCCGACGCTCTTGTCATAGATTTCATTCATCTGCATACTTGTACCCACATGCCCGCAAGCACCAGGAGGTGTATGTCCAAGTGGTCTGGCAAGGATCACTTGTTTGTGACTTAGAGGACAAAGGATGCCAGATGTCAAGTCTCTGGGGTTCTTCCTGATGTAACAAGCGTGGTTTTGGACAGATCTTTTGTGCCCTTTAGGATTCAGCAGCGGTTGCAGGGTGGTGCTTTGCTGCAGAGCCTTGCTTACCCCATCTTCCATAAATCTTAGGCCAACTTGCCACCCATTGCCTGTTTTCCTCGTGCACTAAGGAGGATAGGGCTGGTGGATGTGACACTGCCACAGCCTCGGTGTGGTCTTCGTTAGCAATACAGGCCCTTCTTTTAACCCTTTGTCCTTCTGTTTATTTTGGTGCTTGCACCTATACGTTTCTGTTCAGACTGCATTTATGCCTGTCTTCATATTTCTGTAGTAAATCTCTCCAGGTGAAATTTTTAAGTACACCTGTTGTCCAAACTCTTTTTGCACTGAAGTTAGTGGTAAAATTCTTGTGGATGTCAAAGAGAGAGAGTGAATTGTGTCAGTGCTCAGTAGTTTGGAAAATTAACTCCTTAGAAATCCAGTTGTATACCACCTCTCCCCAAATGGGGGAGGCTTCCCCAACGTCAAGTATGGACTAGATAGAATAATGTTATGACCCTGCTGTAGTTCTAGAAACATAGTGTTGCCTGACCACAGAGAAGCAGTTATGCTTTTGCCTAAAACTGAAAATACATTTTTGTGTGGCAGTGTTTCTACATGGCACCTGTTTTCAGATTTTTGTCACGTGAGAACAACTTTATTTCTTCATGCTTAGCAGAAAGATTTAGACCTCCAGAAAAGTGAACTTTGCGCTGGTGTTACTGTGCTGTCAGGGCTCAGCACCAGGTTGCTTATACATCCCTGTTGTTCTGCATGGTTGCTACCTCTTGGTCACCTTTAGCTTTTGTACCCCTTGGCTAACCTCAGGAGATGACCTCACTTATCTGAAGTTCCAGACAATAACTGGAAGAGAGAGTACTTTGATGCAGGACAGCAATGCCGAGAAGAGCTACTCACATAGCTCAAGAAGACTCTGGTTCCAAGAATCAGTTTAGACTCACTCATGCATACAGAAAAGAGGTACTGACCTTGGGCTTCTGGGAAATTTTCTGTACCACCCCCCTCTTCCTCCACAATTTAGTGTCTCTTGTGGTGCATTAGAGTTATTAATACTAAGTTTATCTGCACAGTATAGTTAGTAGTCTTCTGTGGAGAGTCCCTGGTGATTGCGTTGCATTAGTACTTCAGCTTTTGCACAGCATATGTGAGTTTCATGCGTCGGTGGCTTTTGTCACAAGAGTGCTTGGTTATTGAAACTGTCAAATGAGCCTACCTGCAGTGATTTGAATGCTTGATTAAAACTTGATTTGATTCCTCTATCTGAGCTGAATATTCAGCAAAGAGTCCAAAACACCCCAGTGGACTGAGATGAGGGGAAATGGGAAGGGAAAAGTGGGGAATGAGGGTGGGAGCAGAAAGCAGCTGCTAAAACATTCTGCAACCACTTAGAACTACAATTTAAATTCAGTATCATTTCCAAGCTAAAAACAAGCTTTTGCAAAATTCTCAACTTACGCTACTTGTCGTGGGTGGCTATGAAGACTATTGCCTTTGACAGAGCTGGCAGTGGGGTTTGGCAGAGGGGAGGATATAGAAAGCAAACTGGTTTTGCATGCAAACCCAGTGTTGATGAGGTCTCTGTAACACAACTATAGTGGAAAGGATTAAATAAGTATTTGAGATACCAACTTTGAGGTGGGGTCCTGCGCTAGACTACCAGATTTGGGGGAATATGTGCATGACTCTCTTTTCTCCACAAGCTGAAGAAGAAACCAGAGGCTGTGGAAAAAAGAGTGGGAAAGGAACTAAAAATGTTATGAGTGTTAGAAGGAAACTTCCTGCTCTTTAGCACAATATCCTTGAATATATAACACAGTCTGGAAAGAAATTCAGTTGATACTCAGGTGTCAACTGTCTGGGAAGCAGCAAGTTTCCGAAGTACTGAGGAACAGTTTGGGCCTTAGCCTGTGGCAGGATGGGTGTAAGGACTCTGGCAAGCTCTAGTGAGTCGTTCTAACATCAGCACGGAAGATCCCAAAGCCCACAGAGAAGAACTCAGTGAGCTCTTGTGTGAAATTTCACCCATGGTTTATTATGTGCTTGCAGCTGTCTGGCTTTTTCACCCTACTGCACTCTCTCCAGGTGTTTTCCCGGGACTCACAGTGCAGCACCAAAGGAAAATACCACAAGAAGATCACACAGCTGTATCTGAATAAACCACTTTTGGGGGGTGGTGGACAGCAATGAAATCTTATGACACCGTTAGTAGTGAGCCTGAAGCATAACAGCCAAGCCATTGTGCTGTCAGGTCTTCAGAGGTCCTGGGAGCAATCCTGGTAATTGGTTGTGCTTTGTCAGGTCTCTTACAGAGTCTGACCTAACTTGGTCTGCCCTCTGGATGAACTGGAAAATCTCAGTCAGCAGTACCAAGGAGCTTTGGTTTCCTTGGGAACTTAGTGCTTACAATGTGGGATGGATGCTTGGAGCAGCAGGGTAGGGAGAGCGTGTTATCAGACTGCCCGTCACCTTGTATCTTGAAGTTGCCAGCACTTGGGAGTGCATCACTGAGCGCTGATGGCAGGGACAAGCCAAAAGGCTGTTTTCTTAACTCCTGCTGTTCTTCTCCTGCATCCCCCTCTGTGTCCATCATGTGGTGAAGTTAGCAGATGGGCTTCCCCCCAGGTGACACATGCTTACCTGCAGGGAAGAGAAGCTCTTGTACCAAGTCCCTGGTGAAAGTGCTGCTGCTGGTAGACAGGCAGCTCTGTCACTTGGCAGCAGGCCTCAGAGAGAAGATTACTTTGTCCTTGTTCTTAGTCCTGTTTGCCAGGTTCCCTTCTGATTGCCAGGCTGGTAATGCATGGGGGAGATAACCCTCATTCAGTGAGCAGCAATTCAGTCTGTCATCAAACAGAAAATACTTGGGCAGAATTAAGAGAGCCATGTGCCAAGCTAATTTGGTATCAGGCTTATGGGTGTGGTTCTTTTTTGTTTGTCTTTCTGCAGAGAGGACTGAAATCTTCCATCAGAATCTCCTGCTGTCCCTTACAGGCCTGTTCCCAACTTTTGTGGTCCCCCTCCACATTCTTTACCTCCAAACTAAGCTGCTGCCTCTCGTCTCTCTCCAACAGGCCTCCCAGCAGCAGCGGTTTTGTTCCATTTTCCCCAGCTCACCCATCACCAGCTCTGCAGACAGGGAGACTTGTTTGTGCACTCATTCTCCATGGCTTGCTGAGTTTCCCGGACACTTCAGGTAGTCCTGCCGGTCCAGTCCCATCCCTCCCAACCCCTGACCTCCCCCAAAAGAAATATATACATCATTGCTTCAGAGTGATGTTCTTTTGTGAAATTGGTTGCTTTCTTTGTTGAAAAACAGGATATATCTTTCCTGTTTTGATTCTTGTCTTCTCATTTTCCCCTCCTTCCTCGCTGTTGCTAATGGCTTTGGCTGTGTCTGAGTGTGGCTCCTAACCCCAGAAGGCATAATTGGTTGAGATCCAGGTCACAAATAACACTTGTGTTCACAGGATCTTGTCTAAATAACCTTCAGTGCAGATTCCTGCCATATTGCTTAGTATGCAATGCTAATGTATGCAATACCTGCACAGGTATTAAGACTTCATATATCTGGGAACCAAGATGTCTGTGGACTTCACTTAGTAATATAGCTACAAAGGATCTCTTAACCCACTTTACCATGCAGGGATTCCCACACATACTTGCAAGCATTGCATACCACCAATTTTTTTTATTTTCCTATGACAGAGCAGACGTCATGTCTCTGTTACTTCTTGAATTACTTTCTTGTCTATCTTCTGTAGTGAGTATAACAGGTGATGCACACACGTGTGGGTATATCCACCTAAACCATTTGTACTCTCTGGCCAGAGTATCTAGCTGTGAAATCACTGGATTCATTATTTGGTGCAAGGGCCATGAGAAGAATTTACCATGATACTAATGTGTTTGGGATTTACTAAGCAGTAAGTGCAGAAGAAAACCCACCATTTTGTTTATTGTCCATCTTAAGTAAGCTTCTGAAAGCAATGTTTTCTCCAGTGTTTCAACTTAAGATACAAGTTAGCTGGTTTGATGTTATGAAGAAGTCATTCTTCCCTCACCCTCTGCTGTAGGTATAAAGCGGCAAATGAAGGGATAAAACTGGATGCAGAGGAATGTGAAGCAGTTATGATGGCTGCATGGGGCATGATAGACAGCAGCAGGGTTCAACAAGGAGAGAGGTTTATAGCATTACAGCTGCTGGCTGCATCTTTCCAATGCCCAAACCTGGGTGGAGATCTCTCTATACACTCTAAGGTCTTGCTGTTGCTGAACTTCAGGAAGGCATCATGTTCACAAATGCTTTATTTATATCCACACACCAGGCATACAAAGGGGATGAAATTGCTAGTTGAGTGTGGCTGTGTCAAAGCAGATCTTGCTCCTGTACTTCTTCATGCCTTGGCAGCCTGATACTGGGGTTTGTTTTGTTGCTGTTGCGTTTTTCTGTAGCCATTTGTTGCTGAGTTGTGATTTCCATGTGTCTGTCGCAGCAGAATCCTCAGATGCACAAGGGCCAGGATTTTCACTCAGAAATGTCACATAGGAGATAGTAACCCAAGCACAGAGCAAGGGTCCTAGGCAGTCACAATTCTCCTTGTTACAATCTGCTCTACCCAATAATTTTCTATTTTGGCACAGAAACAAATAAAGAAAACCAGCCAGATTCCTTCTATAAGGCATTGGCTCTATTTGGCGTGTTTTAATACGCAGCGATAATGGTGACCGCTCCGAGCTGTGCTGGCTGGCCTCTGCAGCGTGCTATTCTGTTCCTCTGCAGCGGACACTGCAGGTAGTTTTAATGCTGTCCATTTGGTTAGTGTCTGGCTAAAACATCCCAGACCAAGAAATCAGGCATTTTCACCTTTGTGAAAAATAGTATGCTTTTTCCTTTAGTAACTTGCTGCTGTCTGCTCTCCCATGCAGCTACTGCTTACTTGCTGTCACTGTTCAGCTCATCCAGGGTGACATTGTCCTATTGTTTTGACAATGACCTTAATCTATTTGTGCAGTTTGAAGTAAAGGCTGTGTGGCCAGAGATGGAAATGCATGCGTTTAGGCAGCTTATAATGAAATACAGAGTTTTCACTTCAGCTGCTTTGAAGCCACTGCAAATCAGTTGTTGGATTTGATGTGTCTTCAGGGATGTGAAATGAATTTAGTGGCTTGTAGCTGGTTGTAGTGAATCAGGTGTTCGCCTCATGAAATGCTCCAATATAATCAAGCTTCGTGGGTGGCAGGCTTAGCAGGTATGCCAGTGACTATATCAAACTGGATGTAGCTTCCTCTACCAACAGGGATTTTGATAAACCAAGTTGGAGGCAACTTAACAGACAGATCATTGAGTGGGAGCTTCCTGCCTTGGTTGCCTGTACTGTATGGGTTGTGGACACAGAGGATAGGAGGACTTTGAGTAAATGGCACTGCAGAGCTCAGTTAGGTAGTAGGATCAATAATTTCCTGTTAGCTGGTGTCTCTTAGTGCTGCTGGGGTGGGGGAACAGCCTCAGTACAATGTTAGCATTGTGAAAAATCAAAGTCTGGGATGAAAAATCAATCTGGTGCCTTTCAATAGCAGTAAGTTCAAAGTGGCTGCACAGAAGAGCAGATAGCAAGTTACTCAAGAGAAAGCAAACTATTTCTCATGAATTTGAAAACACTTGATTTGCCCTTGGGAACACGTCATCTGGCTGGAGTGCCTTCCCAGAAAAACTTGTCCCTCGTGAGAGCACTGGTGGGGGGGAAATGGCTGCAAACTCTCCCATCATGCCACGTACTGTCAGAAGTGTCTGCTGAGAGGATGGGACTGGAGCAAGGCACATTGCTTATGTTACATGGATTTTTAGATCAATAGTGGCTCTAAAATGTAGCTAGTTGTGTTATACTTTGTAACATGCTTTTGTGGAGATCCTAGGACTCTGACTTCTTAAATGGAAGTAGCTGTGCACCAAGTATTAACACCAGAAAACTCTTGTCAAAGCCAGCAGATGCACAGTATTTTGCCCTTGCCTGGCAAATTTGCTTCCTTACTTAATGCCAGAAGTCAGAAACAGCACCACATTCCTTTCCTTTTGCCTTTTTGGGCTTGAATTGTCTGGACTCTGTAAACTAATATGTAGCTCAGCATCTACTTCCAGAAGTCATACATTTCCCTTGATTTACATTGTTTAATCAGTGAGGATGTGGTGGATGCATATACTGTGAACAAGATGATCTTTATTGCAATCACTTTTCTGACTGCAAGCCTCAGCTTTCAAGGCAATTAAAAGATAAGCTCACAGGTATGTAAAACTGCCTCCTGCTTGTTACAGTGATAGTGTTTGCTTAGGCTATTTTCTGTTAGTCTCTGCTGTCGTCAAAGCATTTCCTGCTAGCAGTTCCTGCTAGTCACCAGAAGCTTAGTTATATAAATTCCCCTCCTTCTCCTTCCACTGATAGTAGTCTAAGCCAAATCAAGAGGGTTATTCAAGTTCTGTCTATGGATTAATAAGAGTTGAACATCCTGTGGTGGAAGCTGTTCCTGTGTTACAGGAAAAATATTAAAAATAAGGAGTTGCTTATCTAGTGTGGAGCTTTTCAATATCAGTGTAGCAGTGGAGGGAAGAGCCTAGTCATATGGGAGATATAATCAGTATGCATTGGATGAAATATAAATGCAACTTTAGCAAGCTGAAAAAGTAAGCTGTTGTTGAACTGTCTTCAGTCTGTGTTCTTTGTGGATCTACACTGATGACGAAGCGATGAATGTGTGTTGACCTAATGAATAAGGAATGCTGCTGAGGTACAGGGGACTGACTCCATTCCTATCTTTCTCACTGCTCTGCTGAGTAATCTTTCCTTATTTGTGCTTCAGTGCCTTTATGTGTCAGATGGCAGTAACGGTAATAATCTCCATTTTAAAGCTTGTTGGGCTATACCAGTGAAGAGCATACATAGGATCTGGACACAAACGTTTTTTTATTTTCTTCACCACAGGCCAGGAGTGAGAGAAGGAAAGACATAGTTGCTACCTGAAAGATGAGCACCAGGGACTTTAAATGCCTTCTGGAGTATTTCAGAGCTGCCCTGTCCATGGTGCTTTTTGGAGGACTTGAGGTCAGATAATATACCAATTTGTATTGTGCTACTGTGAGACTTCCCAGAAGATCTCAGTGCTTTGTAAGCAACTGTCATTGTGATTTTAGGCCCCCAGTCAGTCACATCTGATGGCCTTTTCTTGTGTTTTGAATCACTTTCTTCTCATCAAGGGGAAGAGGAGAGTTTGTGATGAAATGTTCTCTCTCTTCCATTTCTTATGGTCACTGTGTCTGGTCTTTTACAGTTGCTTCAGGAGTGGAAATGACTGAAAAACCCTGTGATATTTGTATGCTCTTCTCCTCTACAACTCTTTCTGATCTATGGTGGTATTACTTCTCTGCTATTTATAGGTCATACTTTTGCAGAGCTATCAGTGCACAATACTTCTAACTTTGTCAGTTTGTACTTTATATACATCTCAGGTCAACTAAAGTACATGCATTTGTAATGTGATTGATAGTCCTTTGGGCCTGGCCCCTCATCCTACATTCTGGGTGTTCAGCTTTTCAACCATATATCTTCTTTTTTAACATAACTGTGTAAATAGCCTGTGCCTGTGTGGCCATACTTAAACTCTCTATGTCCCTTCTGTGACAAGCCACTTATAATTTGTAATCATGTTTCCATGATTTTTTTATAAAAAGTCTCCGTATACTTTTCCCCTACTGCTTAGGTCTGCCAAAGTATCTCTTCTTGTCTGTCAGGTGACTTACTCTCAGTAAAAATATATTCCTCACTTAAAGTTTGGAATGCAATCCAGACACAGTAGGTCCATCTTCCATCTCTCAGGCAGCCTGTTGTCTTTTCATGCTCTTCTTCCAAAACACAGCGATTCTTGTAGTGTTTCACCTCCTGCCTTGCTCTCAATATACAGCTTGTTTGAATCCTCACTGCGTTACACAGCCCTAACTTTCCTGTAGATCACAGAATTGGAGAATAATTCATGTTGGAAGTGACATTTAGAGGTCATCTGGTCTGGTCCCTTGTGTCAAGCAGGGCCAGCTTTGAAGTTATATTGGGTTGGTCTCTTAAGTTTTGCCTTCGTCTCCAAAGATGGAGACTCCCCGTGTCTCGGAGCCCCTGTTCCAATGTTGGACAACCTCACCGTGATTCCTCCTTTCCCCTTCCCCCCAATATCTAGTGAGAATTTCCCTTATTACAAATTGTGGCCATTCCTCTCCTCCTGTTACTATGCAGCTCTGGAGAGACTGGCTTCATCTTCAGTATACCTTCTCTTTATGTAGTTGAAGCCAGCAATACCATCCCTTAACCCTCTGTTAAGACTGCTCGAGCCCAATTCTCAGCCTTTCATTTATCACATGCTTCAGCTTCTTAAACATCCTGATGCCCCTCTGTTAGCCTTGCTCCAGTGTGTCCATGTCTGTTTTGTACTGGGGAGCCCTAAACTGGCCCCACTACTGCAGACAAGAGTCTTGCAAGTGCTGAGTGGAGCAAGCTAATCACTTCCACTGATCTTCTGCCTTCCTTTCTTTTAATACAGCCCAGTATAGAGCTGATCTTGACCCTTGAGGGCAATTACTGATTTATTTTTAATTTATTGGCTACCAGAACCCCAGCTCCTTCTCCACTAAGCCATTTTCCAGCCAGTTGGCTGGAAAATAATGTACTCTGGTAAATTATACAGAATATAATATGTTTTATGTATTATGTGTTTATTGTCTTAACTGTATTTGGGGTTTTTGAACTTTGTTTTCAAGAGATTAGTATTATCTTCCCATGTTCCTTTTTTCAGTATTTTCTTTATATCTTCATTTTTAACCCAAGGCTTAGTAAATACTTGTAATATCCAGAAAAGTTGTTATCCTCATATAAATTATTTTAGAGTCTTTATTTTCCAGGCACTACTAATCATTCTGCAAAGCTCAGTATCAGGAAATACCTAACTAATGCTTCTCAATATTTGGACCCCAATGTGAGACAACTTACCAGGGCCTGTTTTTCAGAATATGTAAAAATGTCCTGAAGGTACAGCATTGAATCTTAGTGTCAGGTTTTATTGGAGTTTTTTTCCCCCCTTTTGTTATCACTGCAGAACAAATGGAACTAGAGGAGTGAGCTGTATTTTGGTATAACTTGTGGTTCATTTCCATGTTTACTTCCTAAATTCTAATCTGCTACTTCTGTGCAAGTCCCTTGAAATCTTTTAGCAAGAAGGAAAGAACCCAGCTGGAGTTTTGGGACTCCCACAGTGAATTTACAGGATTTGGGGAGTAAGATATTCTTTCTTGCAAATTGAGGCTATTTGATTTGAAATTCCATGAAGAGCATCAGCAAGAGAATACCATGGTGCTGCTTTAGAACTAGCTTTTGGATGAGAAGGCTTTAAGCAAATGTTTTCTGCAGGCTTTGGTCTGAACTCTTCTTTTGAAATGGTTTTTCAGTGCTCCAGTTCTCGGTTCAGTCTTTTTTCTAGGGGCTCTCCCTGTGTTGCTTGTAGAGATGTAAAGCTTGGAAAGCTCCAGGTATCACCATGCTGGGAGGAAGACTTGACAATGCAGCTACTTTCTTAGAGGATGTTATTATTCTGCTTTACCACTGGTGTATTTACTGAACTGGAATGTATTTTGGAAGTGTCAAAATGAAGGCATGCTGCTGTTGTCATGTTGAAGTGCCAGCTCTTCCTCTCCTGCCATCCCTTGCATCCTGACATTTCCTATGTCAAAACCCAAATGTCTTTCTAGTGTCATGGTAATGATTAACGGGTCCTATTTGACCAGAATGTGGAGGTCAAGTTGATTTCCCCTCTGGAAGCAAGGTACCCTGCAGGTTTCTAGAGCAAACAGAATTATTTCCCTATCCCATCCAAAAAGCACTTAAATGTAAATATGACAAAGGATGACAAAATTAAAATCTGTCATCCATACAGATGCCAAACTAGTGCAAAATCAAAAAGGTAACCCAGTAGTCACTGTATCTATTCCACATGAATAACAATAAACACTAGGCTGAAACAGCTTTTCATGGATGGCCTGAGTTGTGTTTTTTTTTAAACAGCATTCCCTACCCTACAGATCAACTGCAAGAGCAGAAATCACAGTCTGCAAAGATACAGTCAGCTCCTGGTCCTGAAGCAGTGGCAGGCTAAGGTGATCTGTCATCAGGAGAGTCACTCATGTCATGATACATTACATGAACAGTGTTTTTATGGCTGTATCCATGTTGCTAAACATGGGACCCACATTTACTGTTAGAACCCTCTTTTCTGGCTTAACTTAAGCTGAATTCTGTGTGCTCTAAAACCCCAACCAAGTTTGGCAGAGCTGCAGTGGTGATAAATTATGGAAATTAAATTTGCCAGCCTAGAGACAGCTGTAAAAACAAGATGGCATGTTAACAGCCCTGTTCCACTAAGGCCTGTGTCCATAACGGATAGCCCCAAACTACTTTATTCCATCGCCTACCTACATAGGCAGAGTTATTATTAAAAGCCTTGTTTAGTCGTGCAGTCAGACTAGTAAGAACAACATGTTCTACTGAATATATATTTCAGTTAATCTGATATGGTTCAACAGCTTTGGTCTTCTGATTCATAAGCCTTTTATAGGCTCATCAAAGATTTCTTAAACGTAATAAATGCTGTCCTATTAAGCTTGACTTCATAGGTACAACACCAAGAGAGGCGCCTCTTTTTCTGACTAAGTAGTAGATGGCAGAAATGTCATTACTGAAGTTTGCTGCTGGGTGGGAGAGCGCTGGAGCTCTGTCTCTATTTGCCTGCAAAGAGCAGAGGAAGTAAGGTAAAGCTAACAGGCAAAGAATGATTAAAATTTATTCCTCCCTGAAAGCAAAAACGTATCCCTAGCAAGGCATCCTCCTGAAGTCCCGTGGTGTTTCAGTAAAGGGAGCACAGAGGAGCTCACTGCCAGCAAGAGGACCCCGAACCACAGGGTGTAGTTGCTTATTCTTTGTCCTAAACCAGAACGGTGCCACGTCCGTCCTCTTCAGTTCATAAGTGCAATGACCATTGCTTCATGAAGCAGGTTTCAACATTTTTAGCTAGTGGTGTTTTATTATATGGTCCCTTTTTGTGCACATTGTGAGGGGCAGAAGTGTTCCTTCTCTTCTCCCAGCAGCACTTGTTAACAAACATGCTTGAAATGCTTTCATCCCTTAGAGTGCTTCATGGAAAATAGGTTGCTTTGTCAGGCCTGTGCCTTCAATAGCTACCCCTGTGAGTGAGCTCTGCAATGCAAACACATAATCATCTCTTTCAAGAAGTCAGTGATCGCTCCAGGATATGTATTCCTGATCTGTATTATTAATTGTTGGTCTCTTCTAATACAACGGCTTAGTTGTTAACATGGAATTGAAACATAACTTTAAAATATCATCAGACACAATGTCCTCACGTAACTGAAAGGTAATAGTGAAGGAACAGTAATTCACAGCCAGAATATCAAGGAACTGTAACCTGGCTTTCTTCTCTACCAGTTCCTAATGACTTTTTCAAATTCCTAGTGGATGGTTAAGGGGGATGTTGGAAATAAGGTGGTCATTCCATCATGCTTGGAAACCCACTAGATCCAGGTTATTTTGGGCAAAATGGGGAAAATAATTACAAAAAATGCCTAGCACTTTGTTCATGCTGTTACAGCTGCCTAGCACTTCGTTCATGCTGTTACAGCTGTAGCCCTGTACTGCATCCAGTGCTGGGGGTCTGGTGCACGTGGGGAGGGGCAGCCTTGGTTGCTGTGGCTGTGTGATTGTGACTGTGCGTTAGCTACGGTGCTCACTGTGGTGGCTGTCGCTGTGATGGCTGTGCTGGGTATTGTGAGCCAGTACATCACTGGGGTGAAAACTCAGCCAAGCAGTCTGCTCCTGGATCCCGTGGCAGGAGGATGGCTGGGTTCCTACAGCCCTAGTACTTGGTGGGAAGGTAAGAAAAACTTCATAGCAGTTTCCTGAAAAGCAGCTGGTCAAAATAATAAGGGTGATGATCCCTAGAAACTAGTGGATTTGAAAAAATTTTTAGACATACTTTCCAACTAAAAGACAATCTACCCATGATGTTTACAAGAACTGCAGCACTTGGGGTTCTGTTGTGCTTGGTTAAAACCAAGCAAACTTGGGCATTAAAGCAAAGCTGGAAGAGCTAAATTTTGTAGGGTAAATGTAAACCCAGGATATCTTCAAATGATAAACCTTCAGAATTAGTTTTCTGAAAGGCTAGTTAGGAACAGGGTGAAATCCTTGGTAATACTGACAGGTGCCAGCAGAGGGCATTTGGAAACTTGGCTTTTCTGCTCATTTATCTTCCTACAGATTAGACCTCCTGTGCAATTTCTGTGTGAGGCTAATGTCCTGCAGTGCTGGTGGCTTCTGTGTTGGTACAAGCCTATGGTGAAGGCAAAACTTAGGGTTTGGGTTTTTTTTGGTTTTTTTGTTGGTTTTTTTTTTAGTTAACATACAGAATATAATCAATAAAATGTGTATTTTTGAGTAATTTCCAAGTTAGCAGAAGTATTGAGCCAGAAAGCTCTGGCTTCTATCAGGAGGCAGTATTTGGGTGTGAGGTGGATAAAAGGTCAGGAGGAAGGAAGTGAAGAAACAGTGTATTCTCTTTGTTTTTTTCCAGTGTTTGTTACATGTAAATTAGCAATCTAAAGTGGAACCTGATTGCTTGATATGAATTACCATATTTAGATATTATTTACACTTCTTCTACTCTACCTACTATCATTGGCACAAGGCTCTCAGCAGTGACCATTTTAGCCCAATACTCTGTCTTGAGTACCAAGAAAATTACACAGGTAGGCATAGTAAAAAAAGACCAAATAGCAACTCTTTGTATTCATGACCAAAAATCCAGTTGCATTTCTGTCCATCAGGGCTTTTGTTACTTGCACTGGGGTATGTAATGTGCAGTACAGAACAGGGGTCTCACCAGCAATACCTTTGGAGAGAGCTGTTGTTAAAACCCAGATCACTGAGTAAATGTGCAAAGGCATTAAAGCATAAGAGCATTTAATAATAATGCTTTTCTATTCTGGGGCTTTGGATCAAGTGATTCCTGTCCATCAGCTTTGAATCAGGCTCTGGCAGCATCTTTCTTGAAGAGGCTTTCACCAGACTTTTTAGAAGACAGTCTCAAGGCGTCTAGTAAATGAGGGCAGGATTGAACCTTGAGACTGGTTTGGCCCTTTCTGTTTCAGTTCTACAGATTGAGGTCTGAAGAGATGGAAACAGATCTAGCTTAGGTCTTAAACCCATATACACACAGGAAAATTTCACTGCATTTTGCATAAAGCCTTTAGTAAAGAATGTAGCAGAAGTGGCAGTAGGACTTAGATCTCTGAACTCTACATGCTCAGCTTTGTTCCACAGTCAGAAATTAGGCTTCATTAGTTTTCTTTGAAAGCTAAAGCATACTGCTAAAATGTGGGGTGTGCTTGTGAAACCAACTGAAGTGCATTTCTCACCTTTGCAGTATGATATATGGCTCCAGCACTGTGAGGCTATGAAGGCTTTCATCTTTTTTAGCTCTTTAGAAAAATGTTAATGAAAATTAGGGAAAGATATTTTTTAAGCTGTGTAAAGATGCATTAAGTGGACCTGTTTGTGGTTCGTTTGCTATCATGCATGCTAAAATATTACAGATGTGAATTTTAATATCAGGGGTGGCTTTATTGCCTATGCTAAGCAACTACATTTGGAGATTATTTCCTCTAAATCTCGTTTGTGGTAAGAGATGATTTATGCTGCCAAATATGATTTATTAAGTATGTCTTGATAAAGTGGATGGAACAAGATCTTTCTGGGAGCCAAAAAGATATTGATTTATAATATAAGTGTCAGTAGCAAAGACACAGTAAAAAAAAGAGGAGCTGAAGGGTATATTTATTGATATATATTTCATATGTACTTTACTTGCTGTAACATCTGCTAACAAAATCCACCTGACACATCCTTATATTTTGTTGTATCCCTGTGGCAGAGCTTTCCATTGGCCTTTTGAAAACGCTAGCTTGTTTGTGAGTGTTAGTTTGTACTGCAGTACCTACCTACATTGCATTGTGCTTCTGCATGCACATGTTATAAAAGAATTCATTGACTTCGTCTGAAATAACTTGCAGAACCCCTAAACTTGATTATTAACATTTGGGTGGTTGGTTTCAAAGGTGTTTACCTGCACCTTTTCAGCACAGATATCTATCAGCTATAAAAAGTTAACTCTTCCTTTGTGGAGACTTGTCATTGTGGCTGAAAAACAACTTGTACCCTTCTTGCAAACATGCTTGAATAAGTTGAGAGAGGGGCTGTTAGAAGAGGGAAGGGAGAGCAGGGCTTGGGGTGGGCTCTGTTCTGAAAGGAGCACAGAACAGTGGAGCAGTTTACTCAGACCTTGGACAAGTGGGTCCTATGCTGTAGTTTTGCATCAGCACGATGGGAATGCAGTGGTTACCACTATGGAAAAGCTGTATGTTTAGGAAATGCAAAGCTGTTCAGTACTGCATGCTCAAATCCAATGAAATTCTTGGCTCCAACTGTGTGGCTAGCAGCTCCTTTTGGTATGTAAAATGTGATTTCTTTAAGCAAAGCTAGAATACTCCCTATGTGATGACAGTGTGTCTCCTTTTCACTATCACCACCTGTCCATACAGTATTTCCCCATTTCTGTGTTGTCTTCCCTTGCTTATACTGAGTGCTATCTGTTACTGAACTACTTCAGGACAATGCCAAGATTACTAGAAATGTGGCAGACCTCCATTTCCATTTGCAGACCTGTCTCAGATGAATCAAGTCAATACATAGGTCATAATACTTGTTCTGGTTGAAGTGAGTTTTCATCCAGCCAGTGTAATGATTGACCACAGGGTAAGTAACATTGGAATGACTAGCCACTTGTAAATTGCTCTTCTAGAAAAAGCAAAAAACACTTTAGTGAAGACTAGTAGTTGTTATAATGGTAATTAACAGTAAAGTTGATCTCTTGCTCAGAAAAGCTTTTTCCTGTTACCCACTGATACCATTAAAAAAGCATCTTAGCATGAGTTATTTATTGATGAGTTCATGTTGATGTTCCTTGTACTCATAGTTGGATTTCAGGTTTGTATTGGGTACCTCTTCCTTAGCATTACCATTATGCTCTTATTACTACTATCATAGAGCATGTCCATTGCCAGTAGTGTTGCACTGATAGCTAGAAACCTCAACAAGACGGTGAGAGATGGTATAAAAAAAAGCCGCTGGAGGGGAAAATTGAAGCACAGAGATTGAATGACCTACCCAGCTCTGGAGGTCTGCATCACAGGTGGAATGGAACCTTAATTTCTGGCTTCAGTCTGAAAGCCTACTTAATTTTTAGGGACAAGTCTTAGTCCTTCTTCTTGTTTCATCTGCAAAGTAGACTGACTCCCATCTTTTGCTTCCTTCTAGCAAAAGGCCAGATCTAATCCTCTTGTTCAGTACATCAGGAGGCACATCAAGTTTTTCAAACTCTACAGGCTCAGTGTAGAAGGGCAGCTGTCAGTAAAGTAGCTGCAAATGTCTGGTATTTAGCTATTTCACGTCTACAGGAAGACTGCTTTAAATTATTTTCTAAATGAAAAAGTTTCTCAGAAGTTTGCCTCTGTGCTCTTCAGACTCATAGGTGGACCTCCCACTGACTTCAGTGGGCGCTGGATTGGCCCACGCAGGGAGAAGGAAAAGAACATTTGAATTTTGGAATAAACACTAGCTGAGCTGATAAATCCCAGTAGCTTTCTCATTGCTATGGCTGCGTGGGTCCCTACCCCAGAGAACCATTCAGCCTGCTCATCTCCTCTCATCTGCTTTAGGGAAATTGCCATGCAGTATTGCGCTGTGCCTTTGTCCTGTGCAGTCTTCATTCAGACCATGCATCTTCCAAAAACACTTTGAAAAACATAAAACAGGGCTATGATGAACAGCCTGATACAGACTAAACTATGGCATTCAGCAGCAATGGGAGGCTATAACAAAACATGTATTTGTCAGCAGTGTCCTGCTCCCCCTTTGCCTGCAAGGAAAAATAAATTTAAAAGCCAGATTCTCAGATGAAGCTGGCTTGGGTACGTGGATTGGCAGGTATCAAATAACACTGTGAGGTGACTTCTGGCCCTTACTGGCTGCTCGCCTTGAGAGAGAAAGGAGCCAGCCGTGCTCCCAGATGGAGGAGCAAGAGGGAGTCTAACATCGCGACGCGTGAGGTTCCTCTGTAGATGCTGAGGCCCGGCTGGCAGCCGGTCCTCCAGCAAGGCTGGTGACAGCATGGGGGAAGGGCATCTCACCTGTGCCATAGCAGCATAAACTACGAGAGTCGAGCCTTGGCATGCATAGCTCAACTGAATCAGGAAAAGAGAGCCCCTACTCAAAGAAAGGGGGAAATGTAAGCAAATCCCAGGGCGCAGTTCAGAAATGCTGCTGCAGATATTTTCCACAGCAGCAACAGGAATGAAAAGGCAGCATATACATGGGGGAGAAATACTTCAGCAGTGATGCTTGCCTGAGCGGAAGCCTCTGCAATTTTAAGACGGTTGGCTGGGTTCTCAATTGGTGTAAACCCATCCAGTGCTTTTGATTTCCTTGTAGTTAAGTTGTTTTGCAGTGGCTGAGAATCTTGCTTATATGTCTGAATCATGACTGAAGAGCATGAGCCTCTGAGGAATTCATATCAAAACCCAATGGTTAATTAGCATATGGTGTTAAAAGCAGATCTAGTTTAAGTGAAGAGCGCTTCAATGCACTTATCTAGATAGAGATTTGATCCTTGATTCTAAAGAAGAAAGATGAGCTGGCAGGTTGCAGCTCAACCCTGACAAAGCCCAACCCAAGAATAAAAAGTTTTAAAATAAACATAAAACCCATGAAATTATCCATTTATCAGGGGTATCAGTGAAGTTCTTAAGATTCTGATTTTCTGTGAAAGTGTATACACTGACACATGCTTATTAATATATATATAAAAATTAATCAGAAGTGTACATAACAGAACCGACCTCAAACCTAAAGGCCCAGGGAGTAATCCAGTCAGGGAAAAGAAACTGCCGGCTAATGCAGGTAATAATATCAGAGAAGAAAAGCAAATTGTGAAGCAAATACTTGCAACAGCATTTTTTGTGACAAATATGTTTGCAACAGACTTGTGAAGAGACAGAAGATTTTCACGTGTATAGAAGGTAAACAGGCACCCAGCTTCCACTGAAACCCATCTTCCCTATTTAATAGATTCCCTGATCCTTTTTTTTTAAAAATGATATACTGTTAAAACCCGGTCATCTCATAGATGATCTGTAAATGGTAACGTAAGACTTTTAGTCACCGCTACATTCACAGTAATTGGCTGCATTGAAAGTCTGCCTTGTAAATACAAGATCATAGTTTATTTGTTGTGTAATGAGTTGTTTTTTCTCCTGTGATGCCAAAAGCTGTTGCCATGAACACTATAAAGTGCTGATTTACTTGCTGTCAAGTCACTCTGGTTATTTACTATCCTGAAATCCTTGCCTCTTCATCTCTTCCCTTTGCATACAAAGGGAGAAAACTGAGAAAGTGTTGTTTTGTTACCCAAAAGAGGTGAGGGCTGTGCGAGTGAAACACTGATTTCCATGAGCAGCCACCAGAGAAATCTGCACAAATGGTGTGCAGCAGCAAAAGCCTTTTGCCAAAACTCCCCTTCAGTGATGAGGCAGAGGAGCAGCAACCGTCAGGTTGCTTGGAGTGGATATGCGGGGGATTTTGGAGGCAGTGCATTTTTCAGTCTAGCCGGTGTCAAGGGCACTGGGCCTGCTATCACACCGTACGGGGACTGGCTGTATTTGCAGGCCTGCTGGTGACCTCTGCCCCATGTGGTGTGACCAAGAGCATCTCCTCCAGCCCCATTGAGAGCAGGTGGTGGTCCCACCTTCCCTTGTTGCTTCATGGGGGCCAGCTGTAGTCTGGAGAAGACCCAAGCCCTCCTCTGTTCCAGCTCTCTTGGAAGGGGGGGATGTCCTGATGATGGTCATGAGGTATGGGTGCAGTTAAACAGGTCCTTTTCTCCCAGGATCTTTTCTTTCTGTTGCAGTCGCAGTTGTGAAGCCTGTAGGGCTGTCTCAGTGGTGTTATGCTTTCCTGACAGCTCAGACTGTTATGACAGTAGCACTGCCTGTTCCAGAGTTTCCCCCTTGAAAGATCCTTATTTAAAATCCTAGCCATCAAGCCGTCTAGTTAGCTAATTGTCAGAGCTTGTCATGCCGTGTAATTAATTTTTGGACAGCATTCAGATGCCTCTTCAAGAGTGTGTAAGGGTATGTGTGGAACTGCATCTCTTCTGCCCTGTTACCGCAAGAATTGACTTACACTTCTTGCTGGTTCAAACAGAGCTGCAGACATCATCACAGGAGGTTTGGTGGAGGATTTAAGATTAGGAGCTTCTGTAACCTGATCCCACAGAAAAATCCTAGCTAACCTTGCTGCTAGTGCAGGGATTTGTTCTCAACTGGCTGGGGGATGACCAAGGGGATTCTTTTAGTCTCATCAACCTGCTGTTAGGAGCTTGCTTATTAATAGTCTGATAACTCTGTCCTGGAAGCACTGAGATGAGACAAGCACCCCTCAAATTAAGGTCTCTGTCTTGGATAGGAAGGATAAGGCTGCAGCATCGTGGATTTGAGAGAGCTGTGCTGCTCACTACTTCTAATGCACAAACACAGTTGTTCGGGTAAACAAACTCCTTCTCATGCCTAAGTGTTCATGCACTGTGAAGACCAGCCTGTCCCTGCCTCTGGCTGAGTGAGGTGGGAATAAGCCCCAGAGCTTCACTGATCTTGCAAAAAATAAAAAGTGCCTGTGTGTATACACACACGTATATATTTTTTTTCTGGGAAAAATGCCAACGTGCTGCTTCTAATTTTGAGGCATTGCCATCCTGGGTACAGTCTATTGAATTCGGGGGTTGTTTTGTTTTTAAAGCTGTGTTATAGAAATTAATGTCAACATAGAAAGTGGTTTTTTGTTTAGAGCGTAATAACAAAAAAATGTCTTTGAGGTTCCCTAAATGCTCAAGCATTATTGCAGCAGAATGTTTTGCTTTTAAACTCTGTGTGCAGCACCTGTGCTGTGCTGATTCATCCCAAGATTTTCAATAGCATCCTGGTGGAGGCAGAATAAAGCATGGCTCTCACTGGGGCCTCTCTTCTGTCAGAACTCAGCATGGTCAAAAAATAAACTTAAATCATGGCAGAGTTGTTGAAGCCAATTCCTTTGAGCTGCTCTCAAACTGGGAGGAAATAGTCCTATAACACTCAAAAGAAATCTTCATCTGCTTTTATGGTACTTCAAGAAGTGTAGACAAGCAGAAATCCAGGACTGAAATGCTTCTGTTAGAGGAATGCAGACACGGTCAACAGAGTCCTTGTGTGGATGAATAAAACAAGATTAAAACACGCCAGAATTAAACTAGTAAAGCCTTGTAGTGGCTTCTGAACACAGCCATTTCTGTTTTTAATGCACATATCAGTAAATACTGGCTCCTGTGCCCATAGCTATGTGCCCTTCTCTGCAGCCCCTTTCAGGACTCAGGAGGCCTAGGTGAGATGACCGCTGAGTTATACACTCTGCTCATTGCTTCTGGTGACAAGAGCTGCTTGTCTTGAAATTCTGTTGTCTTCATCTAAAGGAAGCGACCTCCTTTCTCTTGATTGCTCTCCAGCGACCTCCTTTCTCTTGATTGCTCTCCAGCAATCTCTGATTGACCGCATTTCAGACAGGCCCGGTGACTCTTGGAGTTTTCTTTTTTTGCTTTTGATTTGTTTTAAGAGAGCACCTAGAAGTGCAGTTCATCTTCCTAGGTGGTAAGTAAAAAGGGAGATGGAAGCAGGCTGTGCCCTGAAAAGTGCAAAATGTGGATATGAAAGGCAGAGGAAAAAAATGCTTTTCTCCGTGCTAAGAACTAGGGCCACAGAAAGATTTACAGCTATGCCGTGTAATTACAGGTGGAGTCTGGCAGAGGGCCAGCTGGATTTCTGCAGTGGCTCCCACTGATACAAGGCTCCTGGTCTACCAGCAATGGCCTGTTCTTGTTCCCAGTAGGCAACGGGCTTCCCCTGTCCCTCACTGCTTAGTGGCTTTTTGTGGCTCCAGCCCCAGGTAGATCACTTCCCAGCCAGCTTTCCCTGCCATTTGTGCTTCTCCACCACTTCTCAGGAGCTCGGGACATTATGGCCTGTCCTGGGTTCAGCTGGGATAGAGTTAATTTTTACAGGAACCTGGGAGGTGGAGGGGGGCATAGCCGGGGCAGCTGACCTGAACTAGCCAAGGAGCTATTCCATACCATGTGACATCATGCTCAGTATATAAATGGGGAGCGGGCCGGGGGGAGGGCTCTCGACCTTCGGTGGGGGAGCGTCGGGTTCCGGGTGGTGAGCAGTTGCACTGTGCATCACTCCTTTTGTATATTCTTTCATTAGTACCGTTGTTGTTGTTGTAACCTTTTTTTGTGTGTTGTCCCAGTAAACTGCCCTTATCTCAACCCTCGAGGTTCCAGTTTTTTTTCTTTTCTCTCCTCCGTCTCCTCCCTATCCCACCGGAGGGGGGCGGGCGGAGTGAGCGAGCGGCTGCGTGGTCCTTTGTTACCGGCTGGGCTGAAACCACGACAGTCCTTTTTGGCGCCCAACGTGGGGCACGAAGGGTTGAGATAACGACAGATCTGGCCAGAGCGTGTTGAAACAAATTTGTCATACGCATTTCTTATATTAGATAAATAGATGTTAGTCACAATGTTGATTCATTTGTTTACATGGTGGCGTTTTGTAAGTTCTTATGTGCTCCATGTATTGCCTGTAGTTACGTTTCTCACCTCTGGGAGAGTGATTGGGATTATCATTTTGCTGTACTGGGCAATGTCGACTTGTGAAATGATTACATCACTGGTCATGAGGTTAAACTGGTATCTGTATGAGGCAGTGATATCATTTCCATACTTGGGGCACCTTCTATCGGATTTTATTGGTAATTACACTCAATCCATGGGGAAGTTAGGGGGGGATACTTCCCCCCGTCCGTTTGCCTCCCTTCTCTCCTTCTGACTAATTACAACAGCTTTTGAGAATTTCGAATATCCTTGGGATGCGCAAGCCAGTGTGCTGTTAGTGCTATGCCTCCTGAATATGTTTCAGGTCTTGTTTAGGGCTACAAAAAGGCTCTTTAAGAGTACCACCCAGAGATCTGCCCCAAAGCTGGATATTCATGGGTGGCACAGCATGTGGGAGGATATGGGCAGGTATCTAGAGAACTTCTCACCTCCGGTGGCTTGGAAGTTCACTCCCGAACAACTACAGAACCCTCATGAAGTGGTAGAATATTTGAAAGAAAAATGCTGTGGCTATTCCAAAGACGTACAAGTCACTGCACTGTGCTGGGCCCTGGCCAGTATCTACCAAACACTACTTGATATTAGGCAGCACCCTCAGGGGGAAAAGGGGGAAAAGGTGGAAAACAGGACAACAGGCACCGTGGCTACCCCAACCCCGACAACAGGCACCATGGCTACCGAAACCCCAACAACTGGCACCGTGGCTACCCAAACCCCGACAACAGGCACCGTGGCTACCTCAACCCCGACAACAGGCACCATGGCTACCCCTACCCCAGCAACAGGCAGTGTGGCTACCTCAACCCCGGTGACAGGTACTGCAGCTAAACCAGAGAACCAACCTGTGCCAGTATCAGTCGCCCCTGTACAGAAAAAGAAACACACAAAGAAATCAGTTCGCTTAGTGAGAGATGAAGATGAACCAGGGTCATCGCGAGAACAGGAGGAAGAGGCAGAACCTGAAATAATTACCCGATCTCTATCCCTGAGTGAGTTGCGTGACATGCGAAAAGATTTTAGCCGCCACCCAGGTGAGCACATTGTTACCTGGCTGCTCCGATGCTGGGATAATGGGGCTAGTAGTGTGGAATTAGAGGGTAAGGAGGCCAAGCATTTGGGATCTCTGTCTAGGGAAGGGGGCATCGACAAGGCGATTGGGAGAAAAACACAAGTCCTCAGCCTCTGGAGGCGACTTCTGTTAGGTGTAAAGGAAAGATACCCCTTCAAGGATGAAGTTACATGTCACCAAGGCAAGTGGACCACCATGGAGAGAGGTATCCAGTACCTGAGGGAATTAGCCGTGCTGGAGGTGATTTATAATGATCCAGAAAATGCGCAGTCACCCACAGATCCAGATGAAGTCCAATGCACACAACCGAAGTGGCGGAAGTTTCTACGAAGTGCACCACCAACCTATGCCAACTCATTGGCAGTAATGTCCTGGAAAGAAGGCTATGGACAAACGGTGGATGAATTGGCTGTCCAACTCCGGCAATACGAAGGAAGTCTCTCTTCCTCCCTACGGGCCTGTGTCTCAGCTGTAGAGGAATTGTCCCGAGAGTTCCAGCAATTCAAAGTGGATATGTCCTCCTCCCCACCTGGTCAGGCCCGCATTGCAGCTATTGGGAGTAAGCACTCCTCTGCCCAAGAGAGAGGAGAGAGAAAGTACACACGATGGGCTAACCTGTGGTTTTACCTGCGTGACCATGGAGAGGACATGAGGAAGTGGGATGGACAACCTACCTCAGTCCTGGATGCACGGGTACAGGTGTTGCGAGAAAAAGCAACCAGAAAAGAGGATTCTTCTTGGAAAGCTGCTGCTCCAGTTTCCCGTGAGCAGTCCCCCAGATGCAGTAGATGGGCTGATCCCATTTCTGATCCTCTTGAAGGGACCTCTGATTCACGTGTGCGAAAAGTGAGTAACGGATATTCTAACCAGGATTAGAGGGGCCCTGCCTCCAGCCAGGTGGAGGAGAGGGACAACTGAGTCTACTGGACGGTGTGGATTCGATGGCCTGGCACGTCAGACCCACAGGAATATAAGGCTCTAGTAGACACTGGTGCACAATGCACCCTAATGCCATCAAGTTATAAAGGGGCAGAACCCATCTGTATCTCTGGTGTGACGGGGGATCCCAAGAGCTAACCGTATTGGAAGCTGAAATGAGTCTAACCGGGAATGAGTGGCATAAGCACCCCATTGCAACTGGCCCAGCGGCCCTGTGCATCCTTGGTATAGATTATCTCAGGAGGGGGTATTTCAAGGACCCAAAAGGGTACCGGTGGGCCTTTGGTATAGCTGCATTGGAGATGGAGGAGATTGAACAGCTGTCTACCCTGCCTGGTCTCTCTCAAGACCCTTCGGTTGTGGGGTTGCTGAAGGTTGAAGAACAACAGGTGCCAATTGCTACCACGATGGTGCACCGGCGGCAATATTGCACCAACCGAGACTCCCTGATCCCCATCCATAAGCTGATTTGCCAATTGGAGAGCCAAGGAGTGATCAGCAAGACTCACTCACCTTTTAATAGTCCCATATGGCCCGTGCAGAAATCTAATGGGGAATGGAGACTAACAGTGGATTATCGTGGGCTGAATGAAGTCACACCACCGCTGAGCGCTGCTGTGCCAGATATGTTAGAGCTTCAATATGAACTGGAATCAAAGGCAGCTAAGTGGTATGCCACAATTGACATTGCTAATGCATTTTTCTCCATCCCTTTGGCAGCGGAGTGCAGGCCACAGTTTGCTTTCACTTGGAGGGGCGTCCAGTACACCTGGAATCGACTGCCCCAGGGGTGGAAACACAGCCCCACTATTTGCCATGGACTGATCCAGGCTGCACTGGAAAAAGGTGAAGCTCCAGAACACCTGCAATACATTGATGACATCATTGTATGGGGCAACATGGCAGAAGAAGTTTTTGAGAAAGGGAAGAAAATAATCCAAATCCTTTTGAAGGCTGGTTTTGCCATAAAAGAAAGTAAGGTCAAGGGACCTGCACAGGAGATCCAGTTCTTAGGAGTAAAATGGCAAGACGGGCGTCATCAGATCCCTATGGATGTGATCAACAAAATAGCAGCTATGTCCCCACCGACTAATAAAAAGGAAACACAGGCTTTCTTAGGTGTTGTGGGCTTTTGGAGAATGCACATTCCAAATTACAGTCAAATTGTAAGTCCTCTCTACCAAGTTACCCGGAAGAAGAATGATTTTAAATGGGGGCCTGAGCAACGACAAGCCTTTGAACAAATTAAGAGGGAGATTGTTCATGCAGTAGCTCTTGGGCCAGTCCGGGCAGGACAAGATGTTAAAAATGTGCTCTATACTGCAGCTGGGGAGAATGGCCCTACCTGGAGCCTCTGGCAGAAAGCACCTGGGGAGACCCGAGGCCGACCCCTAGGGTTTTGGAGTTGGGGATACAGAGGATCCAAGGCTCGCTATACTCCAACTGAAAAAGAGATATTGGCAGCATATGAAGGAGTTCGAGCCGCCTCAGAAGTGGTTGGTACTGAAGCACAGCTCCTCTTAGCACCCCAACTGCCAGTGCTGGGCTGGATGTTCAAAGGGAAAGTCTCCTCTACACATCATGCAACTGATGCCACGTGGAGTAAGTGGGCTGCACTGATCACACAACAAGCTCGCATAGGAAACCCCAGTCGCCCAGGAATTGTGGAAGTGATCACGGACTGGCCAGAAGGCAAAGATTTTGGAATGTCGTCAGAGGAGGAGGTGGCACGTGCTGAAGAGGCCCCGCTGTATAATAAACTGCCAGAAAATGAGAGGCAATGTGCCCTGTTCACTGATGGGTCCTGTCGCATTGTGGGAAAACATCGGAGGTGGAATGCTGCTGTATGGAGTCCTACACGACTAGTCGCAGAAACTGCTGAAGGAGAAGGTGAATCAAGTCAGTTTGCAGAGGTGAAAGCCATCCAGCTAGCGTTAGACATTGCTGAAAGAGAGAAGTGGCCAGTGCTCTATCTCTATACTGACTCATGGATGGTGGCAAATGCCCTATGGGGGTGGCTACAGCAATGGAAGAAGAGCAACTGGCAGCGCAGAGGTAAACCCATCTGGGCGGCCGCACTGTGGCAAGATATTGCTGTTCGGATAGAGAAGCTAGTGGTAAAAGTATGTCACGTAGATGCTCATGTACCCAAGAGTCGGGCCACTGAAGAACATCAAAATAATCAACAGGTGGATCAGGCCGCCAAGACTGAAGTGTCTCAGGTGGACCTGGACTGGCAACGTAGGGGTGAGCTATTTATGGCTCAGTGGGCCCATGATACCTTGGGCCATCAGGGAAGAGATGCAACATATAGATGGGCTCATGATCAAGGGGTGGACTTGACCATGGACACTATCGCGCAGGTTATCCATGAATGTGAAACATGTGCTGCAATTAAGCAAGCCAAGCGGCTAAAACCCCTGTTGCGTGGAGGGCGATGGCTGAAATATAAACAGTGGGAGGCCTGGCAGATTGACTATATCACACTCCCACGAACCCGCCAAGGCAAGTGCCATGTGCTTACAATGGTGGAAGCAACCACTGGATGGCTGGAAATATATCCTGTGTCCCACACCACTGCCCAGAACACTATCCTGGGCCTTGAAGAGAAAGTTTTATGGTGACACGGCACCCCAGAAAGAATCGAGTCGGACAACGGGACTCATTTCCGAAACAACCTCATAGACACCTGGGCCAAAGAACATGACATTGAGTGAGTATATCACATCCCTTATCACGCACCAGCCTCCGGAAAAATCGAACGATACAATGGACTGCTGAAAACTACATTGAGAGCAATGGGGGGTGGAACTTTCAAACATTGGGATACACATTTAACAAAAGCCACCTGGTTAGTTAATACTAGAGGATCCACCAATCGGGCTGGCCCCGCCCAACCAAGACTTCCACATACTGTAGAAGGAGATAAAGTCCCTGTAGTGCGCATGAGGAGTATGTTAGGAAAGACAGTCTGGGTCAGTCCCCCCTCAAGCAGAGACAAACCCATCCAAGGGGTTGTTTTTGCTCAAGGACCTGGGTACACCTGGTGGGTGATGCAGAAGGATGGGGAAGTTCGATGTGTACCTCAGGGAGATTTGATTTTGGGAGAGAATAGCCAGTGAATTAGGCTGTATGATATTTAACTGCTAAATAACCTGCCAATGTATGTCATTGTATCTATAGTGTCTATATGCCATATCAAGGGTATTACTGTAAGAATTACCCAAATGACTGAGGGGTGGACTTTGAAACTGAGCCAAGTACAACAGTGATAGAACTTGAACTGGTGCCCAGCAATTTCCTCAAGATCAGCCTCTTCGACCTGCAGGCCAAGGGTGTGGGTTGCACCAAATGTACCGGTCACAAGTTCCAGAGGCAGCATACAACAACCTAACACCTCACACCATCTCTCTTATCCTGAAGAACTGTTACAACAGATGGAGCCCCAAAGTCATGGACTAAATAAAATTGATGGACACATTGGAGGGATAGCCCATCGACTAAGGGAATACTATTGGTGTGTGTGTGTGAGGGGGTGTCCATATACATATATATAAGACAAGGAAAGTGGTAGTAGTTGATTGGAAAATGTAAGATCTGGGCATGATGTAGATGGTATAGAATAAGGGGTGGATAATGTCCTGGGTTCAGCTGGGATAGAGTTAATTTTTACAGGAACCTGGGAGGTGGGGGGGGGCATAGCCGGGGCAGCCGACCTGAACTAGCCAAGGAGCTATTCCATACCATGTGACATCATGCTCAGTCTATAAATGGGGAGCGGGCCGGGGGGAGGGCTCTCGACTTTCGGTGGGGGAGCGTCGGGTTCCGGGTGGTGAGCAGTTGCACTGTGCATCACTCCTTTTGTATATTCCTTCATTAGTACCGTTGTTGTTTTTGTAAGTTCTCTTTTTTTGTGTGTTGTCCCAGTAAACTGCCCTTATCTCAACCCTCGAGGTTCCAGTTTTTTTTCTTTTCTCTCCTCCGTCTCCTCCCTGTCCCACCGGAGGGGGGCGGGAGGAGTGAGCGAGCGGCTGCGTGGTCCTTTGTTACCGGCTGGGCTGAAACCACGACAAGGTCACACACACTATTTTAGCTGACTGTTTAGTAAGAATCTTAACATTTTCCAAACTTGGATGCAAAATAGCACGTGGGCTCTGTGCATTGTTCTGATAGGTGGGGCCAGATGATCTTGACATAATCTCTCTGACAAGGTGGGTAAATCCCACCTGCTGTTTGGCAGGAGCAGAGGAAAACCTGCGAGCTGGTATTTCCCTGTTGGGGAAAGCAGCTGTAAGGGAACACTGCCAGGTTGAGCTCAAACTAGTTATCTTATTATTGAGAACCATTGGGACTCCATGAAGAGACGAGGATGCTTTTGAAGTCAAGTCTGTCTGTTTATGAGCTTCAATAAGCAGCAGAGACCAGACTGTCCCAAGGGCCAGGGAAAGGGGAACCTCCTGTGTAATTCCTCTGATCTGCAGGTTTTGTTATATGGATTTTGTGATTTGTAGTTTAGGATTAAAAAGACCAAAGACCTTTTAAGTATGGATTTCATTCTGCTGATTGTGTCATCGTCCACAGATGTGGAGCCAGCCAGTGTGCAGCAGACCCTTCATCAACTAATTAACTCGACTTGTCAAGCCACAATCAGCTGCTCTCATACTAAAATAATAATGATAAATTCCTCTCATCTGAAGCTGTCAGATTCCAGCTGCATGAGGCATGAGTTTGCAGGATCTGTAACTTACTCCGTGAAGGAAAATCTGATTTGCACCTCTGTCTGGCCAAAGCCAACTTTGGCTTGGTTCCCTTTCTAGTGGAGTTTGCTGTTGGAGGAGCAGCTAAGGCCAGGCCAGGATTATGCTAGGACTCATAGTGGGGCTAATAGCTGCCACCAGACTGCCAGGTGCAGCGTACTGCAGTGGTGTGAGTCCTGTTCGTTTCCCAAGGAGCGTAGGAGTGGAGAACGTGTGCCCTCACTGTGCCAAGCCAGGGGAGTTTCACACTGCTAGAGCTTTTTCTAGTTTCAGTTGCTTATTGATAAGCAGATGTTTGTTAGTTTCTTTTGGGTTGCATTTTTAAAATTTGTCTGAAAGGGGTATGTTTCTGTTGAAATTCTTTCTGTGGTTATTTTATGAGGCAAGAAAGGTGCTGAACATTTCACTGTAGGACAAGGTCTAAGACCTGGCTGAAGGAACAAGTGTCCAGAATGCCTTTGGGACCTCTTCTCTGACCCACAGAGCTGGCAGGCCAGTAGGGAGCCCTCGCAGGCTCTGGTGAGGTTGTCAGCCCTTCTCCCCTCCCAGTTCTTGCAGCTTTAGTGCCTTGTTACATCTGTCCTGTCATACTTATCATACCTATCCTGTCTTAAACAGATCAAGAAAGAAATCCCATTACACAGTGCTGAAGGGAGTCCTGGATTCAACCCTTCTGCCTCTCTGTCTTGCATAAAAAAATGTAATGCCATCTTATCTGAGTATGACCAATTTATAGCAGTCCTGCTCACAACAATATCCAAGCATCAGTGGGGGCAGAAGCTTGCTCCAAGTTTTACCTGGACTAAGAGCAGTCAGACTTTAGAGGTGTTGAGATTGGAAGAGCACCTTGCAATGATTTCAGTGTGGTTTGGATCAGGCTCCAAACACAGTATGCTGTTTGAGCCAGGCAGTGAGTATAATTATCTTCTGGGTATTTTTACTTTTTGCTCTTGCAAATACATTCAGCATCTTGATTCTTGGCACTTGGAAAGCAGCAGTGGTATGGTTTTGGCTTTGTAGTGTTTGACCCCTATAGGAATTGGTAGAGTTGTGTTACAGTTTGTTTAGCTTTTCTATTTCCAAGCAAAATGGAAGCAAACAAAAATGATTGTTTGCTTTATCCAGACAGACTTTGACCAAGGAATTTGTGTAGTCTTCTAAGAAATAATAACTAGCTTTTACTGTAATGAATCTCTTTGCACAGTGCCAACATAACAAATAGAAATTAAAAGTACAGTTTACCCTACAGCATAGGTTTGGGTGACACTTGTAAAAGGCTATAAAGTGTCTAATTAAAGTTTTATAGGCTCATAATTATGCATTATTTGAGAGAAATATCATTAGCAATACCAGAGCTATGCAGAAACTTAATATGGTCTTCAGATACCTGGAAATATGTGTAAAGTAAAGATGTTTCTAAGGATGTCCTCTTTCCCCATCAAATAAGAAATCCTGTCTAAAAGCAGAAATGCAGAATACAGAAATCATGAGAGCTGGTTCTTCTTTCTGCATTCCCTGCCATTTCTGAAAACCATCATGGAATAGATACCCTTTTTTTGTGGAAATGCTCCTAATCACCTTTCAGTTGGCTTCTTGGTGATCTGATGCAGAAATAATTTTTTAGTATATAAATCTGCCTTCATAAAAACCCCTCATAAATATAACACAGTAAACAAACTGCTTGAAGGTCAGACCGCAGAAGAGGTTGACCTTGCATTTTTAGCAGTTTCATGTATGCTAGGGCTTAGATTTAGCAGGATTAAATTTTGCAAAGGTCCTGTGCCAAATGTTTCTTACTGAGTAGGAATAACTGAAAGCCTAGTGCAAACCAATAGGAAACACTGAGCACAAACACTCAGGTAAAGTTTAGGCACAAATTTGTTTTTGATTAAATCCAGAATCTTAGTCAGTGTGCAAACCAGGTGATGACTTTAAAGACTAAACAGATACTTTGGAAGTACCTTCTCAATGAGAGCGTCTAAATTCAGGCACTGATTATCTTTCATTCTTTATCATTAAAGCTCTAAGTTAAGTCCTTATTTCTGTCCAAACAAAGCCCCACCATTAAAGTTAAATAGCATTAAGCGCCTTAATAAGTAGGGGTGAGTTTCTCATTTTTTTTAGACAACTCAAATTTGCTGAATTAGGGCCTCTGTATTATCTTTGGTAACTGAGTTTAGGTATGTTTTGCAAAAAGGGTATCACATCTGTGTGGCCTTGAAATACAGGTGCCTCTTCCTTCTGTGTAGATGTACGTTTCTTTATGGAAATGAACTTATTTACAGATTCTGACAGTGAAATATAAAAAAAAGACAGATTGTGATGATGTGAACAAGTAAATACAGATGTATGGTTTCCAGTGCAGGTGATACTCTTTCTTCCAAAAGAGCATTTTTATTTCAAGCATTATCACTATTATACTCACTAATATGTCTTTTAGGAGTGTAAATCCTAGGCTGTTGTTTGAAATTGTTTACCTGTATGTGTTATCTGTTCAAAAAATATATTTGAAAGTATGTCTGCTGGTAGCACTTCCGAAGTTGTTTTTGACTGTTCACTGTTATGAATGCTCAGAATGGCAAAGCAGAAAGCCAAAGCTTGTGCTTCTACCCAGATTTGGGGGGTGGGGGGGGTGGGATAGCAGAAGCTCCTCTCTTTTTGCTTGAATGGTTACAGAGATGTCAGGGATAAGAGATCCACTGCTGTTTACTTTTACTTTGTGGGATGATATAAGCCCTGTGATTCCTTACAACATCAAGAAAAGGAATAATAGCTGATAACTTAATATATAAAACTACATATAGCCAGTTGCATTTTCTTCATACAGGTCCATTGCATTTTAATGTCAGTATTTTATCATTACCTCGTGTTTTTGTTATTCCCTTTCAAATACTCTTTTAATTTGCTGCAGGCTCTTTAATACTTCAGTTTTAGTTTTAAGCTCTCTCCAGTACAGCTTGCATTGTAAGAAATGCATTGAGTTAGTGTGACAGAACTTCCATGTCATAAAAAATAATGTCCATTTGCTTATTCCAAGAAGTCACTATCTTTCAAGATGAAAAGGACATGTGTTGCTCCCTTAGGGGTTTTATTTTCAGTCCTTTTTTGGAAAAAGAAGTATATTTATCTTTAAGCTAGGATTTTAGAAGGAACCTAAGGGAGCTAGGAGCAAATTGAGGTCTTTTGGTTACAAAGAGAAAGACACAGACCCAGCAAAGCAGCAGCAGAGGATCACTTCTCTGGCCTGCCCTGGGGTCTTGGTGGGCTCGCCCACATCTGTTGACTGAGTTGCTGGTAGGATTGCTCCTTGCCCCATTTCAAACCACCTGAGCTAACTTTGCTTGTCTTGGCTGAAGGCACCTCCCAGCTAGCTCTGCAGGTAGATCTGCGAAGCAGTAGCCTCAAAGATGCGTGCTCAGGGAGTAATTCCTTCCGCTACAGCAGCTGTATACAGAGTCCAGCTCGATCTGCAGCCTTTTAAACACTGCATTTCTCATGCTTATGTACAATCCCACTCACAATACCATTTAAGTGTGTGCTTTACTATTTAAGTACATGAATATCTCAATGCAGTGAAAACTGTGGTTGAGCACTTGCTGAAATGGGCTCTCCGTGACCTGATTCTCAAAAGTGCTGAGCACTCGGATCCCTGTGAGGTCAGTGAAGGCTGCTGGGCCTTCAATTGCTTTGGAAATGGAGCTGAAATATGGTTATATGAACTTTGCTTCATGCTCATATGCTTGCAAAACCCTAGCCCTGTTTTTAAGGATGCAAGACAAGAAGAGAATCCATTTTGAATCTTCAAGGAAAAGTCCATGAAGATGTTAGAAGGCAGACACTATTTAGGGAACATAAATGAATCTTTGAATTTTTCTAAGTCATTGTTTTGTTTTGTTTGCTTCTGCTTTAAAATACCTGCTTTCACAAACTATCAGAACTGTGTAATTTAAAGAGTTTCATGTCTGATTGATTGCTTTATACTTGACAGAAAGATCCTGAGTACCACGTGTATGTTTGAAGTGGTATTTCTTTGAACGTCAGCTGATCTCTCAGGTTAGAGAAAGTAACCTGATTTTAAGAAAACTAGCACATAAATTGCATTCATGCTGCTAAGACCTGCTGACACCGCAAAGATAGGTCTTGACAAAGATTTTCTTTGGGCCACAACTCACCTTGTATAGGATGTCAGATGGATTCTTTATCTCTGTTCTTTCATTCTTTATTACTGAGGGCATTGGCAGAGGAACAGGGCTTCTGCTTCTCCAGGAGTTCAGTGACTGGCACTGCTTGTCTTTCATCTGCTGCAATAATCCTCTCTGTCCAGGATTTAAATATGCAGAATTTGCTGGGGAAACAGGGAATCTCCTTACTTAAATTTTTTATTATTGGACAAAAGAAATCATTAGCAAAGAATAGGATGACAAAAGCCCAGAAAGCACAAATAGCAAGGGAGCTCTGTGGTGCACAGGGGTTTGGGGCCCAATCCCAACTCATTTTTTAAAGAGGTTTTTTTTGTTTAGTCTGACTTGGCACCAGCTCTTCTGCATGCATGTATGCTCTCGTCACTGTTTGAACATGTAGATGCTCAAATATGGGTGAAGGAAATGCTTTCAGTGTGAGTAGTGCACGTACCAATACCAGTGTTTCTGGATGCACAAGCAGAAGTGATGAAAACTGTTATGCAGATCAGAGCATGTAAAAAGCCGTGAGGTTTCTGCAAAAGTAACCTGTGCACAGGCTTAAATAAAGAGTATTGCAAATCATATCCAAAATATTTTCTCTGTGTCTATGATTATGTTATTTCCATAGCAACTAATTATGCCATAAACCAAAGATCATGACTTCAGGTGGCATGTGAGCAGAAGGAGATGAGCTATTAAGTATTGAAGATCCTTTTTTTCCATGCAAATTTCCTTATTTATAAAGAAAAAAAAGAAAGAAAATGAAAAAAACCCCAACCCTGAAGTCTGCTATATAAGTGAAATTGCTTCTGACTGGAATATTTTTTCAAAGTTTTGTTGGAGGCATCAGTAGATCTTTAAAGGAGTTGCAGGTACAACTGTGAATATCAAAATATCTTTGTGTTAGCTGAGGAAATCTCTAGAACATCTGACTTTCTCCTCCTGCCCATGCAATCCAGGGCTCAACCACTTCCCAGCAAATATAGCCTTTTACAGATACTGAAATTGCTAATGGACAAGCAAGGACCCTGGAAATAAAAGGGAAGGTGTGGGATCTTCTTAGGTAGGCGATAAGTTTGAGGTTTCAGTGAAACATCCTCTCTTCTGCTTGACTTGTTAAAAAAAAATGCATATTTCTTTCTACAATAAAAGGTTCTTGAGAGATCCTCAGCTTACAGCCCCATGGTAATACTCCTTGAGCTGGGGAACCTGCTGCCCAGAGTAGGATTGAGAATTGTTTGGTTTACCTGTTTCTTAGGGGGCTGCTTTGACATGTCTTGCTTTTGGTTCAAGAACTGGCTTTATGGCTCCAAGTCTGACTCACTCCTGCCTCTTTTAAAGCCTTTGGCAACACATGACAGCACAGGCTCTTTGCACCATGAGAATTTTTAGGAGAGAGCAGGATTTAGGGAGGAAACCCTTTGGTTGCTTCTTTGCTCTGTGTGGGCTGTCAGAAAGAGGGTTGACATGCAGGGACACTGTCACTAGATTTCTCCATTGCTTAGCCTGTGGATGGAGATGCAGAGAGGTAATTGTACACCGCTGGTTCAAGACCTAGGTCCCCCAGTCACGTTCATAGAATCATAGAATGGTTTGGGTTGGAAGGGACCTTTAAAGGTCATCTAGTCCAACCCCCCTGCCACGGGCAGGGACATCTTCAACTAGATCAGGTTGCTCAGAGCCCCGTCCAGCCTGACCTTGAACACTTCCAGGGATGGGGCATCTACAACCTTCCTGGGCAACCTATTCCAGTGTTTCACCACCCTCATCATAAAAAATTTCTTCCTTACATCTAGCCTGAATCTGGCCTCTTTTAGTTTAAAACCATTACCCCTTGTCCTGTCACAACAGGCCCTACTAAAAAGTCTGTCCCCATCTTCCTTATAAGCCCCCTTCAAGTATTGAAAGGCCACAATAAGGTCTCCCCAGAGACTTCTCTTCTCCAGGCTGAACAACCCCAGCTCTCTCAGCCCTTCCTCACAGGAGATGTGTTCCAGCCCTCTGATCATGTTTGTGGGCCTCCTCTGGACCCACTCCAACAGGTTCATGTCTTTCCTGTACTGAGGACCCCAGAGGTGGACGCAGTACTGCAGGTGGGGTCTCACCAGAGCAGAATAGAGGGGAACAATCACCTCCCTCAACATGCTGACCCACGGTTCTTTTGATGCAGCCCAGGATACGGTTGGCTTTCTGGGCTGCAAGCGCACATTGCCAGCTCATGTCCGGCTTTTCATCCACCAGAACCTCCAAGTCCCTCTCAACAGGGCTGCTCTCAATCCACTCATCCCTCAGCCTGTATTGATACCAGAGGTTGCCCCAACCCAGGTGCAGGACCTTGCATTTGGCCTTGTTGAACCTCATGGGGTTCACATGGGCCCACTTCTTGAGCTTGTCCAGGTCCCTCTGGATGTCATCCCGTCCCTCAGGTGAGTCAACTGCACCACTCAGCTTGGTGTCACCTGCAAACTTGCTGAGGGTGTGCTCAATCCCACTGTCCATGTCATTGATGAAGATATTAAACAGTATTGGCCAAGGCTGAGCAGAGACTGCAGACCTACAGCAGCGTGCGGCTGTCAGGTTAAGAAATCGTATTTTCACTCCCTTTTGCCTTGTGCTTTTAGCCATTTATGTTCATGCAAAATGAATATACAAAAGCAAACAAATCAAAGACTCTGTCACGAGGTTTTTTTCCTCTTAGCTGAAACAGCCATCCTGGCCCTGAACTTTGGTTCACCCTCCATTCAGAAGAGGTAATGTTTCTCTTAGTCTTTGGAAGAGGTACATTTTTTACATAGCCTGCATTGCTGAGTCAAATGTAACCAAACAGGAGCTGCAAAGAGTGCACTGAGGGGGGGAGAGAAGGGATTGCTCACTAGGCACATTGCTGAAGAAGGGGACAGGCAATGCCAAACAGTTTTGGTTAATGCTTTTATGTGGTGATCTCTGTATGTACATGAAATTAAGAAGTTAACCATTTGAAGTGTATTTATCAATTGATCACCCTTAGCTGATTGTAATGCTGTGGTGTGGAACAGAGTTAATAACCCGCAAAAAGCTCCCTCTATTATTGTAGTAATATTTGATCGTAGGCATTTTGTTCGCTGAAACTACTGGGAAAGACTATCACCTCTCATGTGCATGCCTTTGCACACTCCCCTGTTGCAGAACAGGAGCAGTTGTCACATATATACCCTGTGTTTATATAATATATTTCAGTAATAGCTTCTAGCAGGATTTTTTTAAATTTGTTTTATTTCGTGGATCGTTTCTTAACAGTTTTTATGAGATGCTCGCAAACAGGCTACTGAGGTTAATGCAAAGTGGGTTACTTCATTAGGAGGATGGAGCAGGTGTGCAGAGTTTTGAAGACAGTGACAAGAGACATTAGTAGACAGAAAGCCGGTGCAACCATTAAAGGGCTAATGAGACTGAATTAATGAGGGGGTGAGTTAGTGGCTGCATTTTGTGTGACCTGAAGGGGCTGGCACGTTGTGATCATGAGAGTTAAGTCGTGGAGCAGGAGAAGAAAGCAGTATTCAAAATGGATAAAAGGAAGGCCTGATCCAAAGCGGTATCGGAATACCCATTGGTTTCAACTGATGGTTCTTTTGGGTCCAGAGGTATCGTGCACAGAGCAGGGCATGAGGAGGGGAAGCCCTGGACATGGAACAGGGAAAGCAGCAGCGGGCTCTGGAGAGACACGGTGCACCAAGAGGAGCCAAGGTAAGCAGGGGGCCGAAGAGGCCTGGAAAGCAGCTCTCACCCAAACTACGGGGACAGGCAGGTTCCTTAGGTGTCCTCGGTAGAACGTTTTGACACATTGGCCATCAGTCAAGCTCGGAGTACCCACGCAAAGCTCGCTCAGGCCTCGGCCACGGCGGGGACCCGGGCCCAGCAGCACCGCCCAGCCACCGCCCCACCCAGTGCCCACGTGCCCCTCTTCCGCCACGTGCCTCACCCTGACTGGCCCCGGCGCCCGCGACCCCTTCAAAGGAGGAGCGGGGCCGTGAGCAGCCCTCCCGCGGGTAATGGCCGCCTGCCCCGCAAGGCGGGGGAGCGGGCGCGCAGGTCACGGCGAGGACAAGTGGCCAAACTGGGAGTAGATGTGGCGAAGGGAGGTAGGAAGTGTGGCGTGGGGCCTGCGGTGGCTGCAAGCGCGGGGTGAGGTGGCAGGCGGGAAGCATGGGCTGAAGAAGTAGGTGTGTGCCTTCAGGTGGTGGCTGAAGCCTTGGATGAGGCTGTTCTGAGAAGGGGTGTGAGGGATAATGCAGTTAACAGATCTGTTCCTGATGCCCAAACCTTTTACGGTTTCTATCTATTGCCTGGAGCTCATCTGACATCATTAGAGTGCTGCCTCTCCTCTTTCAGCGCCAGGGTTTTGGCTGGAGATGTTGAAGGGTTACCAGCCCTCCACTCAAAGCAGCAAGGGCAGAGTTGTTACAACATAAATGGTAGCATGCCACCAGAATCAACACAAATTGAATCTCTGCCATTGAGACTGCAGTGCTTGCTTTCTTGTGTAGAGGAATCAGTATGAATTGGCCACAGGATGGGAATATACACATGCAGTTGGGGAGAGAAAAAGTAGATGCAAAGCTGAGGTGAACAGAGGTCACTAGGTCCGGGCTGTGATTTTAGCCTCAGTCATTAACAAAAAGTTTTGTGAAAGCTATAATTCACCTGCCCCTTGAGTAAACCTTGTGGGCATAATGGCCCAGTGACACAACACTTCTCAGGTTTATTCTTCTTGGTTCATCTAAGTATTACTTCATTGTAATGGCTTAAATATTGATATGGGTCCCAGCATGTCCCTGCCCCTCTCATCCACTTTCCACCAGGGATGGACAAAAGTAGAGTACATAAGCCCTTCTCTTTTTATTGCTTTTCCCCAGTTCCCATGCAGGGTCTTGCTCCTTCATATAAGCATGTCAGCCAAGCTGTGGTTAGCCTGCTGGTGCAATGTTGCTATCTCAAGGTTTTCCCATTTAGGCTAGTGACTCTGGGTTTCCTGGTGTGGAAGAGTTAATAAAAGAATGATTCTAGAGATGTATAATGCCTGTATCCCAAATGACTCTTTCTAATTAGCTGTTGATATTGGTGTGAGAAAGAAGAACAGCGATGACTTGAGAGCTAAATTTTACACTAAAGTGCCTTTGAAAAGTTGTCATTTCAATGAGGTGTGCTAAGGGATGCTGCTGAAAGGAGGCTGGGGTAAAAGTACCCTTTATTGTAAGGGTCGTGTGGGACCTCTGCCTTCCTCATGCATTTTTCTGCATCTGTCTGATATATACCCACTGTGTGTCAATGTTTATTATTTTTTGTTTAAAAGCAGCTTTTAGAAACTCTCCCTTCTACCTCAGATCTTGGCTTTATAAATTATTCCCCCCATATTAAGGACTGAATTCTCTTGGGAACTGATGATTTCTTGCCTTAAGGGAAGGTGAAATCAAGTAATTTCTACCCCTTTTCTTATCCAGATAGCAGTAAGTGAGCTGCTTTTGAGCCTTCAGATGTCTAGTTTACAGTAAATATGCCAAACTGGCCTCTGTTACGTGCTTGCAATACTGTGGGCACCCTTGTTAAATAATGATTATCTGACTTGACACTGTTTCAACATAATCTGTGTACAGAGCTGTACCCAGTTTTTCTTTTTACCATTTAATATAGAGCTTTGTGCATAGGCATTTCTGTATACTGACAGGGGACATAGAAAATATTTGAGTCACCTTTGGGTTTCCATTGCCAAACTGGTCAAGTTGCCATACAGACAAGGAGGAAGATTGGAGGCAGAACTGTTAGTTGCCATAGGAAAAATAAATGGTGTATTGGAAACTCAGACTGAGCACAGACCTGCCTGCATGGGACTATCTTCAAGTCCTAGGAAAGGAGAACTTCTTTCTGGGGACAGAGTTTATACCGTGCAGGAAAGAGAGGGAGGAAGAGTAGAAGAGCGAGCTCCATCGTGGCTATGAAGTATCTCTGTTCTTAGAGGTAGGGAAATTAAAAAGTGGAAAATTTATAAGTCATCCAAAGTTGTTGAAACAGATGGCGCAGGAGTTATTACTCTTGTGTTTTGTGCTCAAGTTCTTTCTCTCTAAAGCTTGCACCAGGTATGCCCAGTATATTTATAGTTTGCGGAGGAAATGAAGGGAAATAATTAGACTTTAGCTCTGCAGTTTGTAAATTAGCAGAATTAGAAGTTGGTTTGCAAGGGTGAACTGCTCAGGCTGTGTGCAAAACCAGCTCATTTTACTTTTACTAATTTGTTCTTTAATTAATTGGTGCCTATGTCTCTTGATTTGTGCTGAGACTGGCAAGATGCTTCATGCAAGAAACCTATTTTCATCTTGATTAATTCTCTGCTGGGGCAAGGATTTTAAAAAATATTAGCCAGCCATCTTCTCACTTAGCTCCAGGAGCTTACAGTCAAAATCATAAGGCAGAGAGAGGATGAGAGAAGGAAGGCAGAGGCAGGCCATCCCATCTTACTGATGAGGAAGTGGCACGTATGGAGACGAAGTGAGTTACTCGCACAGAGAATTTGGGGCAGGGATGGTAAATGAGTCTTGCTTTCCTGACTATTAATACAGTAATTACCACAGGTTTGGTCAGATTGTTCCTTTCTGAAAAAGTTGTGTGTGGCAGATTTTCAACTCTTTCCTGGCAGTGGGAGTAGCCAGATTTTAGGGAAGTGCTCCCCACCGGTCGGAGTATGATGCCAAGCAGTGAGCTACCGGACAGGGGGAGATGGGCTGCTAGGGAAGCAAATGACCTGGCCGTACATTTTGCTGAGCGATGAGTCCGTGGGACTGAGCGAATTGGGAAAACCCTGGCGACGGATCCGCAGCGGAACGCACGAGCCTTCCGGCAAGGGAAGCACGGCCCGTGCTGGGCCCGCTCCCCCGCAGCACCCCGAACGCTTACGCCTAAGAGATTTTTACAGCAGTTACTTATTCCCGTCTCCTTCGGCAGCACTGCCTGCGTCTCCGGGCAGCGCCTTTTAACGCCGACCGCCCGTCAGGCTCCGTCTCCGTGCTGAGAGTTTCGGAGCCGGCGGAGGGTTGGGCGGACCGCGGGCGGGCAGAGCCGGGCGGCCCCGAGACCCGCCCCGGGCGGGGGCTCCCGCCGCCTTCCCCGCCGGGCCGAGGCTGCGCCCGCCGCCTTCCGAGCCCGAGGGGAGGTTTCTTACTGCAAAGGTCGGGGGGGTGCCGGAGGGGCTGCGAGAGGCGAGGGGAGGGCAGGGGCGGGCGGGGGGCGCCGGGCGAGGCGGCCCCTTCCCCGGCCTCGGCGGCAGGCGCGGGGCCGGGCCGGGGCGCGGCGATGCGGGCGGGCGGGGAGCCCGATTGGCGCGGAGCCTCGGAGGAGTGGCGGCCGCGCTGTGAATGGAGCTCGGAGGCTGGCTTGCCACAGGCTCCCTCCGCACGAAGGGAATACGGGGATCCTTAAAGTGAGCCGAGCGTCTCGGGGCAGAGCGATGGGCCGAAGAGGAGGGGGCCGCGGGAGCTGCTTGCCTTCTGGATAATCGCTGCCCTTGCCCACGAGTCGTGTGCAGCGGCACTCTCTTGTCTGCGTGTGGCCTGCGGAGCCGGGGTTTTATATGGCATTTGCGAGCCAAGCAAGGTCACACTTCCTTTTTTTAAAATTCGTTGCTTTGGGTACAGTATATCTCTCTCTCTTTTTTTCTTCTCTGGTAGCGGGGTGGGCCGGGAGGGACGATCGTGACACCGGAGGGAATGTTTACTTGTGCAGAAGTCTTTCTCATGTGGAAGCACGCTGCTCCCTAACTCCTGGCTAAGCAGACTTCAGTTCACCAACTTTGCTGCCGTACAGCACGTGTAACTTCCTTGACAGGATGGCAGACAAAAGAACAGCTGGTGCAAAGCAGTAGGGGATTTATAGCAAGGAGGAGGAAAGAAAATCACAAACCTTTCACCCACACCATTGACAACCAGCGA
Organism: Harpia harpyja; assembly: GCF_026419915.1. Classification (NCBI taxonomy): domain Eukaryota; kingdom Metazoa; phylum Chordata; class Aves; order Accipitriformes; family Accipitridae; genus Harpia; species Harpia harpyja. Next base: position 13,780,045 of record NC_068955.1, read on the forward strand.
TTGTCAGAGCAGCAGTTGCGACGGGACAAGCTGAAGCCACCATGCGCAGGTCTAGCACCGATGAGTCGACCTATCACAGGAGCCCTTCCCTGGACAGCAAGGATTACAGTTTCCCAAATGGCGCCTTTCGTCGCTACAGCAGCATGTATGGTGGCCAGTTTGGGGCCACCAGCAACTCTTTTTTTGGATTCCACACCAACCCAGGCCCTAAGGCCACCAAGGCTAAGTACACGTCCCCCAAGGGAAACAAGTACGTTGTCTTTTACCTGGATCTCTCATTTATTTTTCTCCTAGAACTGAAGAGGTGCAGCATGGCTCACAACTGCCTGCAGTGTATCAAGTACCTAATGTTTGTCTTCAACCTCCTGTTCTGGGTGAGTACATGTTTGAAACTGAAAGATGGTTGTGATTGTGTCTGCTTAGTAAGATGGAGGGTGAACTTTTTGCTGCTTTTAAACTTAGAAGTTTAAACTTGGAAGTTGAACAAAGTGGTGCCTAGGCGACCTTTTCTGTGGTCTCATTAATTTGTGTGGACAACCTACTGAGGGTTTCCTTCACCCTCTTATTTCCTGGCCTTCAGCTGTGTTCCAACACCGTGATACAAGGCAAAAGAGTTATAGAGGCCAGTTGCATGAATGCCTTCGTCATTTTGTTCCAGTGAGAGCTGTATGCTCGTTTTGTTGCCCTGATCTTTCATTCTCGCATGTGCTTGCCTCAGAAGTCTTGCACAGTCTTAGTGAAATCACTGAGGCCATCCATGACTTTAAGGTCAAGCACATGCTTACATCCATTGCTGTATCATGGATGGCGCACTTGGTACATCACAACATTAAAGCCCGTATTGAGAATCTCCAGGTGATCATTCTCTGTCCCACTCAGTGATGGGTCCTAGCATTGACATTCCCCCCTGAAGATGTGGCTCTGAAGGGTGGAGGGAGACCAGAGCCCTTCTCACTTTTGGGGCTGCTACTCTATGGCAAGAGCTTATCAAATCACTACGAGGCATGTGTGTGTCAGCAGGACACCGTGATGGGGACATAAGGGTGTGCGTCTCCACATCATCTTTTTAATAAATGACGTGGCTCTCAACAGCAGGGTGGTTGGGCATTTCACTGCCATGAAATGGAGCACAGGCTGTGGACAGAGACTAAAGAAGCTCAGTGGGGGGGGTCAGGTTACAAATGCTGTTTGTCCTGTAAAAAAGGGAGTAGCATGATTGCTTGGGGAGGGGAGGAAGTGATTTCTAGTTCAAAGTCTCCCGTCCAGATTCGTATGTGGGAGGGTCTGTTGCGAGGTCCTCAGAAGGTGCCTTTAAATGCCTTGTTCTTCCAGAGTGGTTTATTAACATGTTGAGGGAAATAAGGGGTATTGTGAAGTGACACTACTTCTGTCCTGGCACTTAAGGAGGGGGTGTGTGTTTGCAGTTGGATGTTAGCATGTCTGTATTACTGATTGTCTGTGCTCTCATGAATTGTCAGAGATACATGGAGGGTTGCGAGTGCGATGGAACGAGCTGTTCTCTAGTGTGTGCTGCTGTACAGCTGTTTGAAACCTGGCATGCTGCAGTGCTGGTGCATCAGAAAACACAAAGTGCAGGCACCTTCTGCTGACCTGAGTCATACCAAGGAGTCATGATATGATAAACTAGGACAAGTGCACTGAATTGGCATGGTACTAACCAGAGCTATGAAACACAAGGAGGGTGTTCTCTTTACACCCTAGTTAAGCTGGTAGAAAGAGTCTTGGTAAGACTGCAGTCTGTCTTTCAACTCTGACTCTGGTTGCTTCTGCATTCCTAAATATTGTCTAATATTTATTGCAGTTTACTCCAGACCTTTCTGAAAAAGACAAACACTATCTTTCTTGCTCTTTTAAGCCTTGTGCCTCTACGGACTGTCCCTGGTTGAGATTATAGCACTGACAGCTGGTTGAAGTGTGCGCTAGAGAAATGCAATAGGATGCTGGCATTAATAGAGCTTTTCAGGGCTGTGCATGGCACTGCTACAAAGGATACTCAATGCATTCTGATTCCTTTTACAATACTCATCTTCCACTGAAGCATATGCATATGATAAGAAGAGGTACTGCTGTAATTAATGTATGTGTATTTACAAAGGCAAGATGGCCCATAATAATATATCTTTGGCATGCTTTTCAGTAGGAAAGCCTTAGTCCTTTGAGAGAGAAGGAAAGGTTTTTGTCTTTCCCCTGAAACCATCAAAGCTATTCTCAAATGCTTAGAGGGAGAAAAAAGACAGGGGTCCCAAAAAGAGAGAATAAGCATATGCCAACTGCGCTCTTCATGAACTAAAGCATACGAGCAGGGGAGTGGGTGGTGTCAAATACTGCAGCACGATTTCTGTTTTGTTTCCCTTTCACATGCTACCTGCACAGCAGGAGTGATTGATGATGATCATATCCAGATGAGGTTTACACAGCATGTAGTTATAATAGATGCAGCTCGTCACCTTCTCACAGTGGAGACAGTAACTAAAAAGAGATGATTTTTAAAAGTACTGGCTTAAGCTGACCTATCTTTAGTAAAAGCAGAAAAAAATTCCCATTTCTAGTGATCAAAAATTTTGGAATGATTACAGGTTGATGATGATGCTGTTCTGTTTTTCAAGTTGTTGTCCGTTATCTGTCATGTTTTACTTTGTGAAATTAAAGGAGAAGTATCTCTGCAAGAAGACAGGATTTCTCTTTGCATACATGTTCACAGAAGTTTTGCTGTCTCCACCTTTCCCCTCCACCCTTCTCTAGGTAGTTGGTTAGTGACAGACAATAGTAAGTAGGAAGAGGACTTGTTTTTTTCATGCTTTGATCTCCAAATAAAAACTGCAGTTATTTCCATGTATAGAGAACAGTCATTGCATTAAATGAATTAAATGCCTATTATAGGTTGTTCCTGCTTTTTATTGTTTTGAGCAAATGCTTTAATTTCCTTCAGAAATCATATTTTCATTTTCTTCTTCCTGTTCCTATTCGTTAACTCCAGTCCATTTAGTGCATCCCTACAGCCTATTTCCCAGTAATTTCAGCTATCTTTCCCACACGTGGCAGGAAGGTAGTCCTCAGTCCTGTGCAACTCTTGTGGGATTGGTGCTGCATTTCTGGGGAGAAGACCCTTTTCTTATAAGTCTGGTGAATTTATAGGAAACAAAATCTCAGAGACCTTGATTTTAAATGTTCCTGGTAAACTTTATTAGACTAGGTGCTGTGTTCATGCTGTAAAATTTGTAAAAGCTGTCATGTAACTGTGAAAACAGAGCAAATTTCTCCTCCCCTTTCTGGCGGTTGAAGGGAACACAAAGCTCCTTCACAGCTGTCAGAGGCTGAGGTGCCTTGTCAGTGTTGGTGCTGAATCAGTCCATTGGTACAACAGACTAGCAGCTATTAATGTAGAGAAAAAATTCTGATAGTCCTAGAATAGCTCTTTTCTCCATGAAGAGTCCTGCACAAATTGCTTGTGGTGCATTTGCAACTACTTTGGGGTATTAAGGTACTGAAACATGGGCAAAATATTATTAGGCAGCAGCGCTGCCGCTCTAATGGGAATTGCCATTCAGAGGCCATTTCCTGGAATAATGCCAGACGCAGAGGAGCCATCATTGTATCACTCCACTGGTTTGTAAGCTCCCGAAATAACTTTTGTCACCTGATACATAATACTTGCCTGACTTCATTCATTTTTATGGACTTCGATTTTCTTTTGTTGAATTGCTGAACGCTTGAGACTAAAGATCACCTCAGATGATCGCAAAGCAGAATATTTTTATTTCATAATGAAATATTTGTATTTCACTGAAATACCCAGGGAAGAATGCTTGTTTTCCACATTCTGTCCTCCAAACATCCAGAGTTTCTTTAGGACAGTCAGTAAAATGAACTATTTTCTTTCTGTGCTTGTAATCCAAGGCTCTGCTTGCCTTCTCTTTTTTTGTTAAAAAAAGGTAAGATATATCCTAAGGGCTGAGAGAGTGCTATAGAAAGAAAAATATCATCTCCTTAATCCCCCTTGGCTTATGCCACCATTCCCACTTTCTTTGACTTCTAACTCCCAAACCTCCAAGGCTCAAAAAAAAGAAATGCACAGAACTGTACTTGGGTTTCTAGTAGCTCTTGCTTTCCTGAAGTGCTACAGAAAACTAGCTAGATTGGTAGCGATTTGCTCACCAAAGAACAGAATACCTGTATCTGACTCTTCAGGTAATGCTTTAACCAACAGAGAAATTCAGTAGAGGACAGAATTTGCAAAATGCTGTTGTTAGAAGACTAGTTACAGAGAGGAGACAGCAACAAAAAGAAAGGAGACAAAAAAGTTTATTATTTATCAAACTTACCACTAATCATTTCTGTGTATGTGTCTCCATTGTTAAAACATACTAAAGCTGTATGCACTCTAAAGAAGTCAAAGTCTTCAAAATGGCATGTGAAGACTCTAATTCCAGCAGGTGGGCTCCCAAAGACCCAGGGAAGTATTCTCTTGTAGCCTGAAAACTTGGGAGTTGCCATCTGCTGGACACACTATGGCTGGGATGAGCAGCTGGAGCTCTGCTTTCCACCTTCCTGCCTGAAGAGATGAGGCAAGGCACTTTGCCATTTGGTTCATATAAAATTCCCAACTGATACAGCCCTGAGAATGATGTATTTGGCTTCTGAGACACAAAGTGCAAATCTGAAATGTATGGAAACACAGAGCCAAGGAAGTGGCTGGTAGCACTACTGGATGCACTAGAATTTGTGTGGAAAAAAAACAACCCAAGAACCTATTTAATCTGATTCCAGGGATCAGCTGTGGGTCTCTTGCTCTGGCTCTGCTGCTGTTGATGGTTCGTGGACCACAGTTTGGGAAGCTCTGCACTAATGAGTGCTGCTGGCCTGGTGCACTAGTGAGTGATACTGCCAGCAGTCCACCTTTATTACTTGGATGTAATTGGAAAGGAGGGGGAAGTGATGAAAATGAGAAATCCCTCATTACTGGCATAATTTTCCTTCCTTGCACTTCAGCTTCAGTGGCACAGATATGTCTTGTAACAACTATCCAAATGTTTATAATATCTGGAAGACTGATTGTGCAGGGCAGCTGGAAAAAGGAACAGCTTGATCTGAAAATGCAGCATGGGGTGTTGGATGGTCTTTGAGTGATCCTGGTCAAATTCAGCCAGAGGGTGGAGGTAGAGGGGTGTCTCTTCATTTCTGTGTACCTCGTTGGGAAACCATCTGACATTGTTAGCTTGGGGGGAGCTGTTAGCTGAGCTTATTCCCAAAGCTGGGGAATTTTGTGAGAGAAGCAGCTGATTTTGTTGAATTGGATTCCTTGTCCTCCATCTGCATCCTCCATCAGTCAGCTAAATGAGATTGATGGCTAAAACAGCCAGAAACTCTACAGATTGTTAGTGGCTGAGGACAGCAATCATTTTGTAGTTATACTTGGCTGCAGTCTTAAGTTGGTGGAAAAAAAAAATTACCAATAGAGCAGTAAGCCATTTTAAAAGCAGGCCCACCATCTCATCATCATTATTTGTGCATGTTCTCCTCTGATGGGCAAGGGCTGCCACGCATCCCATGGAGCTGAGCTTATCAGTTGGAGCTGCTGCATGCTGTTCTGCAGGGAAGGCAGTCACATGTCTACCAGTTGGGTGGTGCTGTGAGAAGACAGTTTGATTAGAAATAAGACAGGCTGTGTATTTTCACATGTATAACAGGTGGATAATCTACGACAAACAAAAATTTGATTAAACAGCAATACAGACTTTGCTTCTGTGTAATTAAACCATGGGAAGTTTACCCAGAATGTCATTTTCTCTAACTGCCTCTGAGTCTCTAATTCTCCTTTGTTACTTACCTCCTCCAGAAACTGCTCAGTCTAATTGACATCTTATCTCTGACTCTGACTCCGTGAGGATATATTTTTAAGGAGCATTGCTTTTAAAGAAAGGAGAGCCATTTGATATGGGAATTACAGACTTCAAAAAATGGCATTTCCATGAGAAGTGGAACTATTGAGGGCTGATACCAAGTGTGAGAGAGATTATTGTATTACCTGATGTCTGATTTATATGGGCACCAATTAGAGCTTTTCCCCATAGCGGTGCCATTCATACAGTCTCTTTCCTGCATGGATTCTGATGTCTAATAGGGGTTGGGGATCATGCTGGAGTCTTATCTTGGCATTGCTAAGGGCTACATTTGCTACCTAAATGCATAGCTTCTGAAAACCTTTAGGAAGTTAATGACTTTGAAAGGGTGCATATCTGTCAAATCAGGCTAACAGTGACAAATGGACTCACGAGTTATTCGTGGGATACTCAGCCAAAACAGTTCAATTTCATAATCTTCTTTTCCTTAGGAAATCAGGCTCAGAAGGCTCTTAATAGACGAGAAAAAAAATTGCCTTAAAGTTGACTATATAATAGATACCATCTTGAAATTGCTCGCTGTGGGCTAGTTCCTGCCTCCGTTACTCATGACAAAGAGTAGCTTCGTTGCTTTAGGTGGGTTTGCTAACCTATTGATATGCTTTTTGGCCATGAGTATTGGCAAGGACCAAGCACCTTGCCTTATAAGTTTTGCTGTCAAGTATATCCACTGTACCTAATTCAGACTTACTTGTAGTACAAAAGACTGAGGAAACCCACCAGTGGATAAACCCACAGGATATGGCACGTTGCAATTTTGGAGAGATTGGCCTTTTAAAAGCAATGAGCGAAACAGCTGCAAACATTATTCCCTCTTCTGGACAACGACAGATACTAAATCTATTGCAGCCAATACTTTGAACTATTCAGAGGAAGACAAAAGGCAAATGAGATAATTTCTGTCATTATTCCTCCTCCTCCATATCTTGGCTTGAAGATTTTTGAAGGCTAGCCAGTGCTTCTTTCTTACATGTGATTTCTCATCATGGGGGCTATAATCAAAGTCAGAGTAACTGCTGCAACATACGCTGTCACCTCACACTTCATTCTGCCTGTGTATTAGATCCTTTTCCACCTCCTTTTGGCCTTTATTTTAGAATATGAACCTTTTGGCCAGGCAGCTGTTTGCAACTCTGTACCCACAGAGTATCTAGAAGAATAAAATCCCAGTCTCAGTTTGTCTCCAGACACTACTGTTTCAAACATGATAGCTATTAATACTGCTATGTGATTTATTTATTTAGAACATAACTTTTGGCTAAGGTAGCAAATCTGTACAAGTTACTGTATGAATAATGTACAGTATCTATATAAAATATATAAAGACACTTCTCTCTGGTATTTATAGAGTAAAGTGAGCACTGCTAGGTCAAAAATGAAATGTGGAGTTGGATGGAATGACTTCTGCATACTCATGCAGATTGGAGACAGTGAATTGTATTTCTTAGTACTGTCCTGTAATTGTTTCTCCAGGAAATGTTAAACCATCACAGGATGCAACAGAAGTAAATGAAATTGAAATTGCAGTCTGTAATTAGACTGTCATACTGTAACACATCTTAAATCTGTCTTCAACAGAAAAACTAACACCCTCCAAAAAACCCTCCCAACCTGCTTCAAGTGTGAATGCATGCAGAACCTTATAATTTAACATGATTCAACTGAGACTTGTTCTAAAGATGCCATACATTTGAAATAGTAGTTTGGATGAGACAGAAGGTTGATGTACAAGGACAAAGGACCAGAATGACTCGGTCTTGTAAGTTTTTATATGAAGACTTTCAAGACTTTTGGGTGTTTGTTTTGTTGGGATTTTTTGTTTGTTTGTTTGTTTTCTGCTTGCTTTTCCAGATTGCTGATATAGCCCTTTTTATTCTTTCCTTGGCCACGATACCTTTGTTTGCTCTCAAGTACTTTCAAAATAGTACAGCAGCAGCTATTGCTCTATGTCATCTTATTCTTGGAGTCCCTCTGATCTGTACAGTTTAGGGGTGGCTGTAAATCCAGATCAGCTTGATCCACACTGGCTTATTATATTAATACTTTGTCTACTCTTGTTTCTGCTCTGCACGTTATGCCATACTTGATTATCTGCTCTTCTCACAAGCAACTTTGTGTTTTCACCCCAATCTATCCTTTATGGGAAAATCCTGGTTACTAAAGCTTCCCTTTCCCCTCCGGCTGTATTTTGTAAACTCCTTTTTCAGAAGTCATCCTCTGTGATGCCTGTAAACACTGCATCTGATGACCACGAAATGATAGTGATTTACTAGTGCTGATTTTGTTTGTTACGCGTGTTCATTGTGCATACCAATTAATCTGTGCTGGCTCTTATTTAATGCTTTTTCTCCTCCAGCACCCCATGCTTACACATTTCTTTACATGAGGTGTTCAGGGAGGAACTTTTTTTTCTGTATATCATTCCTGGCTCTATCCATGGGGACTTTGATAATGTAGAGGCCTCTGGATATAACTTACAGTGGGAGTGAGCTTTCTTGGCTTCCGCTTGTAGTTATTACTAGATGCTTTGTTGGTAAAACTATCAAGTGTCTGCTCCCACTCCATTCAGATAGACAGCAGGCTTCCCCCTGTGCCTAACAGGATTTAGTTTGAGACTTGGAGAACAAGGAAGACAGTGCTGTGAGGAAGGGAAACCCAAACAACCACCTGCCCTTCATGCAGGTGTCAGTTTGCACTTTATTTTTCCGTGTGAAGTTCACTTTCTTTTTTCCTACATGGCTTTTCTTTGTCACAGTGACCAACTTTAATGATGATCAGCCAGCACGAGGTGCAATAGTTGGAATTAAACAACTTAAGTCTCTTATTTAAAACAGGCTTAGCACTTAGGAGCAAAGAACTTAATTGACTTAACAAATGACACTGTGGCAGGCCTATGGTGGGATTACAAAGCCTTTGCGTAAACTGCAGTTACACCAGCAAAATTGTGCTCGTGCCAAGGAAGCTTGTTTTGTTCAGAGGACTGGTGTAGGCTGTAATGGCAAAAAGTGCTTTTGCTAGTATTAGTTGTTCCCCCAGTAGGGGCTTTGCTGGAATAACATGCTGACAATTTTTTTTTTAGCCCACAAGGCTTAAGAGTGGCGATGCTCTCTCTGTGCTGCCATCAGACAACACTGAACCCCAAGAGACCGAATGGAGCTGGGAAGAAGAAAGGCGAATGTTGCCTGAAGGAAATGAGATTTTGTTGTTGCTCAGTGGTTGTAGGCTTTAAACTATGCAACAGCACGAGGAGGCACTACCATCTTAGCTGTGAGCAAGGTGCTTCCCTCAGGAATAGAAAGGAGGGGTGAGAGCTTAATCTCTACGGAAAGAGAGCAGCCAGCAGCTGCTGTAGCAAAATTAGGTAGTTTCTCCAGCTTGTTTTATATCTCCTCCTTCCTTCTTTAATTGCCAGTTGGTTTGCCCATGCTGTCTACACAATATTTAGAAGGGAGAGCACAGAGAAGGAGCTAGATTCTCAGTAAGTATGTTCATTCACTTCTCTACAAGCACCAAGACCAGGTACCCCTGTGCTGCTATGCTTGGAAAGTCTCATCTGATGGCTTCCTCCATAGGAAACAATCTCATGGGCATCAAACCTTCTGAGGGGTTCTTCACCTCCCATGCTGTGGTCTCCCAGTAGTGGTAGCTGCAATTTCTTGTCTTGTTGAAGTTCCTGTGACAACTTGGGAGTCAACCTAGTAGCAGCAAGAGTACAAGTCTCCTTGGGAAACACCATATGTGAGCGTGTTTGGTTCTGTTGAGCATCTGGATTTTCCTCTAGGTCATCTAACTATAGAACATTTCTGTGACATTGCTGATGTTCTTTATTCCCTCAGTATTCACCACTGGCTATTATGAAGGTATATACTGGGTGAGATGGATTTACGACTCTTTTATAAAACATAAAACAGAGCTCTAGTTTGTCCTGAACCACTCAAGCATTCAAAAAACCATCTTGGTTATCTTTCAATAAGAATTTTTTAACACCCCCCACCCCCCGCCCCCAACCCCAGTGAAAACTACACTTTTAGATATGGTTATTCGTGGCCATTTTATTACATTACTTTTTTCTGAAGTCCCTCTACAAATTGACCTTAAGTTATATCCTATCCACCACATTGCTGCTGTCAAGTTTGTAAACATTTGTAAATGGACTGCCTTCATATTGGCCAATTGAACACTTGTACTCTTGTTTTGTAAGTGATGTTTATCCAGGGTTGTAGCACAAATTGTTTACTTACGTCTGAAGAAATCTTTTCACTAATCCATTTGTGGCAGCCTGCAAAGGAGCTGAGGTGACAAGTTTGATACAATTTTCTACCACAAAACAACTGGAACTCCAGATGTGAATCGAGCTCCACTGCCACTTGCAATCTGTTATGACCTCCCATCCTTGAAGACCAGAGTTTTTAACACATCCACCATCTTTTGTACTTGTTATATCCATGCAGAATACTTGGTTGTTTTAGAATGACTTTGCAAACTAGAATAAAGAACCCAGAAATGGTCTAATCCATCCTGTATACACATGCTGCCACTACCAAAGGATACACTGAAGCATCTTTGGGCATGAAAAAGAAGACATCGTTTTGTTGTTTATTCATAGGTCACTCCATGACTTCCAACCATGAGACTTTTTCACTTTTGTACCTTACTAGTACTTTTCTGATGTTTGCAAGCCCCAAATGTTGTAGCAATAACAGTCTGGTGCAGCTTTTTGGCTGGTCTTTCAGTGCAAAGAAAACCAGGAACAATTTCAGTGTGCATGAGTCTGTTCACTGTAGCCCTATGTATTACAACCAGCAAGAGCTCATTTTCAGTTTTTTCTTGTTCTATATCTTTTGCCAGTGGTGGGATTCACTTTGTACTGTGGAGAACATGCTGATTGTATCTTGTGCTGCTTTGGTGCCCTTGACCTCCTCTCCCAACGGCAGATGTGATAAAGGATCTCTATTTGCATCTTGCTTGGTGCGTTAGAGCTCAGTGTCACAGCGTGGAGCACCCCGGGATACTAATCCTCTGTAGTCAGGCTGTTGCCTTCCTGGTGCTCGTTACTACAGAAAGTTGAAACTAGAGCTATATATGATCACAATGTTTCTGGTAGCCAAAGTGAGAAGTGTCTAACACTCCCGGCTAAACTCTTGTGTCCCTTTTCCATGTCAGCATGGCTGCGTTCTGCAAAGACACATTAACATGGCAGCAAAACAACAGGCCTTTCAGGGGGATCATCTGGCGGGTAAAATTACTGCTCCAGTGCCACAGGGAGCTCTCAGGTTCAAGTCAGAGGCAAAGAAACAGCATAGTGAGTTAGGATCTATTTATTTGAAATAAACATAATTGAAATCCTATGTGTAATTTATGACAACTTCCATTTGTATTCCTTGGGTAAATTCACTCAGGACCTGAAATATTTTTACCATGCTCTTATCAATCTGTCTTTTTGAATATGCTCTTGTGTGTCAGTTACAACATGTATCCCTTCTCAGGCTCCAATTTCCGTTTGTAAATAGGTTTTAGGTATATAATTCTTGGAGAAAAATCGACTAACAATCACTGAAAAAAATGTCCTGTTCCTAAGGAGAGTGAATGTCTCCACTTATGGTACTGGTTAAATTGTAATCCTGAAAAAACACAGACTGGATGGTCCCATTTTGTAACATTGCTGACACTAAAGGGATGTTTCATTAGCCTAGAAAACCTTTGATGAAATTCTGGCATTTTTTAAGTACTGAATTTCTGACTGCCTTCATTTCTCAACAAATACTCCATAGGCTTTTCAAAATTAAGGAATAGGTCCTTCTTCAAGCACAGGTTTTGTTTTCCTTTGCTTTCTTAGCTGCTGGTACCTTCCTCTAAGATTCCACTTGCTCTCCAAAAAACTCCAAAAGTTGCAGTGAGTTGTTATTTTGTGGCTGGAACTTGGAAATACTTAATACTTTGTCACTGCAGTTGAAATTTCTCTCTCCAAAACAATACCCAACCCATTCAATTCCCAGCTTAGTATTTTTAGCACAAGCTTCTTACAGTTACGTGTCACTTTCTCTGTAATAGCAGTGTGGATTTCCCTGTGCATGTGTTAGGAGTGCTCCCTTTTGCAACCTAATCCATTTTAGTAACTTGGTAATTCTGATGTGAAATTATGAAAACAGCAGAAGGCCCTTCATTTTAAATCTCACCCCTACTAGCTGGAGGAGTATCTATCTATCTATCTAGTACTTTGTTGTCCCCTATGCTGGGCACTTGTACCCTATTTTCCATGGACTCCAAACAGAACCATCCAACTAAGAAATCTGAAGTTCTCTGGCACGTTCTTCTTCAAACTGGTTGTACTTTTTCATGTCACACTATTTATTTGTAAAAGAACATAGTTTTCCTTTTTGTTTAATGAGGTTTTTACAAATTCTGTAAACATCGCCATTTTTCACAGTCCATATGGGATTTACCTTTGACCCGGGGTTCATTTGGATTCTGAAGTTGTTTGTGACACCAAAAGCATACCCTTGCATCGTTTTCTCTCTGGCGTGCCTTTGTTCAGGAAACATGCATGTAAGGGTGGGCATATTTCAGTGATGATATTACAACTCCCTGGCATGTATGTAGGATGAAAAGTTACTAAGGAGAAGAAAGAAAATGAAAGTTGAAAGCAGTAAGTGGTGTTGTACTGTATACCATTTGGTGTAGCATATGCACTTGCCCTCCATCATGTGGCCGAACAGCTGCACAAATGCTCCATCCTGCTGGTGAGATCTGAGCCAGACCTTGATGCTTTAGAGTCACATTTGGTCCCATCAATACCTGGTTTTGTAGTGCTTCCCTTTGCTTACTGCTTGCGAGTTAATCCTCTTTGTGCATCATCCCATTTTGTCCTAACTGGCAATGCTCTGTTAATTTATTTTACTCCAGCCACATGTTGAGGTTTGGGTTTTTTTCCCCCCGCTTTTATCATGTCTGTAAAAGTGAAAATGCTCTGTGGCCACACAGTGTCTGTGAGCTGGGGACTCTGTAAGATTCACACAGTCTTGGCACATGCTTTGCTGTCTGCTGGTATAATAGGAGCTGTTAGGTTGCACAGCAAGTTATAGGCTTCGGTCCCCATTATGCTCAGTAAAACAGCCATCTTTTTCTCATCACAGATATCATTAGCTATTATGTACTGTTTCAGTCGTTCAATAGAGGTGTCAAATCTTCCAAAATTACCAAACAGGTCCATTTTCCCCAAACATCAGTTCAATTTAACCCTTTTTCTGATGACGTGGCAGGTTGCTCTCAGGTCCAGTGCTGTACACAGTAGTTGTAGTTTGGTTTTGGTTTTGTCCTTGCAGATACACCCTGCTTTGTTCTGTTCCCAAATTAAGCTTTCACCCCTATTGCCAAATGCTTTGTCCATTCTTTCTAAACAATGTTTGTAAGGTGGGGAAGCTGCAGGGGCACAGTTGGTTTCCCAATAGCTGTGGTGTGTTAATTAGATGCAAACCTTTAAGCCTCAGCTACCCATGGACTCTGCTGCAAAGTTTATGTGGCTTCTGCTGCAGAAGATAGGGCAGGCAGTGCCAGAGGGCTCAGATGGTGCTTAAAAGCCTGTCACTGTGCTGCACTGGCTTGTCCAGCCTGTAGCTTCTGAGCCACAGGTGCAGGTGCCTTATAGTTTCTACTGCAGGGGTTGTCACGGGGCAGCAGGGATGCCAGCATTGCTAAAGTGGCTCTGGGACCCCTATAATACCCTCGGCTCAGCCCCAGCCTCCAAGGAAGCAGTGGGACCAGGTGGAAACCCGTGCCATTGCTGTGGAAGGGGGTATATGTGCTGTGGCTTTCAGGCTGGTGCCACATCCTTGTGCCAATTGATACTGATTCCTCCACACAGGCGATGGTAAGAAAGGAAGGAAACAGAGCCTCCCTGTGGTATTACAAGGCTTCATAAGTGTCCTGGTTTCAGCTGGGAATAGAGTTAATTGTCTTCCTAGTAGCTGGTATAGGGCTATGTTTTTGAGTTCAGTATGAGAAGAATGTTGATAACACACTGATGTTTTCAGTTGTTTCTGAGTAATGTTTAGTCTAAAGTCAAGGATTTTTCAGCTTCTCATGCCCAGCCAGCAAGAAGGCTGGAGGGGCACAAGAAGCTGGCACAGGACACAGCCAGGGCAGCTGGCCCAAAGTGGCCAACGGGGTATTCCATACCATGTGACATCATGCCCAGTATATAAACTGGGGGGAGTGGGGGCAGGGAAATCACTGCTTGGGGACTAACTGGGTGTCGATCAGCAGGTGGTGAGCAATTGCACTGTGCATCATTTGTACGTTCTAATCCTTTTATTATTACTGCTGTCATTTTATTAGTGTTATCATTATCATTATTAGTTTCTTCTTTTCTGTTCTATTAAACCATTCTTATCTCAACCCACAAGTTTAACTACTTTTCCCGATTTTCTCCCCCATCCCACTGGGTGTGGGGGAGTGAGTGAGCGGCTGCGTGGTGCTTAGTTGCTGGCTGGGGTTAAACCACAAGAAGAAAGTAAAGCAGGGCTTTATAAAAGGCACAGTAAGAAGCTTTTACAAGGTTATCAAAGCCTTAGATGCATGTTCTGAGATCTCCAGAGCCTTCCAAAAGACTTACAAAAACTTTGTTATGACATTTCAGTGCTGCTTCTGACTTTGTCCTGAGCCGGAAAAGGAGATGCTTAAAAAAATGAACTCTAGGAAACAATAGTTGGGTGTTTACCCCAGACATGTTTTGTGTGGAATGTAGAATCATTTGTTTTATCTGAACGGTTTCATTGCTGCATGTATATGTGTGTGCATGTGTATGAGAGAGTGAGATAACTGAGTTTTTGTGAGTGGGTGTTCAATTTTGGCTAACAAGATCCTATTTCACTTAGAATTTGGAATAACAAGTGACAGCTGTGGGACTTAAAGATGTATTGGGTTTGGAAGTTATAATGATGTTACACCAGAATAGTAGGTGTATATATTGGACAGGCATATTTTGTTCTAGGGGGGAAAATATACATCAAGTTATATGAATATTTAGGGATATTAAGAGAAAATCCTATCAATTTCCTTGAAATAAATAGTACAAGATAAGAGATAAGAGTTGCAAGAGACGCTGTGTATATAAGAGGGATCCAATACAAAATAATTACTTTACCAAGATCCATAGATCATGGAATAGAAAGTCTCAGTAGACTTTTTTGGCAGGTTACCTGTTAGGGAAGGAATTCACAAACCAGGCTATTTACTTACTGTGGAACTATATTTGAAACTCTTTTTAATAAAACAGATTATCTCTAACATTACTGGGGAAGTCTCAAAAGATTTGAAATAAACAATTTCCCTCTACTATCCAATTAAAAACAATACCCGAGACATGGGAATAAATACTTTTGTTCTCAGAAAACCGCTTGAGCAATATCATCAAAGAAAATCCTTGTTTCTATATAGTTGCTTTAAAATCAATACGGTGAGCTAGGCCTCTGCACAGCCAGCATCACTGGATTTGCTTGTGCTGCAGGACCCAATGCTCGTCTCCCTCGCTGGAGAGGCATTCAGCTTGTGTCAGATAGCTTAACTGCATGTCATTAGGTGTGAAAGTGTAAAATTGTGTTGTCTAATACAGATTTTTTTTTAAAAAAGTTGAAGGGGGATTAAATAAAAATGAAATACTGTAATATTTTAGAGTGGCTTTACTTGTAGGATTTTCTTAATTTACTTTTCTACTTAAAATTGAAGACATGATTTTAAAAAATTTCTTATATATAAAATGTGAAAATATTCAGCAGAGCAGAAGTTTTAATCTTTTGGAAAACAACATCCCCTTACAAACTCAGTTATCTAATAGCAGCCATTCCAGGCTATTAGGTGGTTAATAGGTGTGCCAGAAGAGAAAATACATTGTCAAATATTACAGCTGGAAGTGAATTCTGAAAGAGTTGTGCTTTTGGGTCTATGACATTTAGAGTGTATAGTTATATACACATGGTAGGAGGAAGGAAAAAAGAGGATGCTTGAAGAGCCTGTGTGTTTCTTAGCTTTTTCAAGAAGTGTCCACTACTTAGCCATTAATTACTGTATAATTTGTATGATTGGGAATGACTGAGTCATCTGTACTGGGGAGATTTGCTGATACTGACAGTTTTGAGCCTGGTGTGTTCAAAAGGACTACTATGACTTAAATATCCATGTCCTGTTGAATTTCCATTATAGCATCTTTTAGGTCCTTTGAAGTTTTACTCCAAGTCTCTCTCCTCAGACTCTTCAGTCAGTTACAACTTCTTCCAATCTCTACCCCCTACTTCTGCCTGCAGAAGAGGAGAGGAGCTTTGCCCTTGAACAAGGCATCTCTGACATGGATCCAAGAAAGCGGGTCCTCACCTCTCATCCTCCAGACTCATGTGATTCTCTTAGCAAATGTCAAGACTGAGCAGAATTGTTAACCATGTCGTGTGTTGTGTCATATAATCCAGGATTTACATGAAAGGCAGAAGGCTGAAGTAATTTCAGTAGTCTTAGATGCTCTGCTTCTAGTTGTCTGATCAAGTCCTTTTTTCCAAGGGAGGGAAGCCCTAAGAATGGCACAGCGAGACTGAGTTTTCTTGTAGCACTGTGATAACCTTTGTATTGGGTTTGTGTGGCAAGGTTTTGGTAGCAGAGGAGCCAGGGTTAATCCACCACAACCTTTTAGCAGATTGCATTTAATTTTCAGCTTATACCTCTGTGGCTACTGCTGCACCTCATACTGGGGTTGTTTTTTGGAAAACTAGAAAATAGGCTCTGCTTAAAAAAACAGCTGCAGAGGGTTTGGGCTTCTTGTGTCTTGAATAATTTGGGTAACTTTTATAATCTGAGAAGAATAGATCTGCAATTTTACAAAATGACCTACAATGGAGAAATACCACTTTTGTACTGCTTCTGTGGGTGCTGCTGGGCTGGCAGGCTTCCATATGCCCCTCCACATGTCCCTGCTTTGGGACTTGCCCTTTCTTGCTCTTCTGCCTCTGTTGGCAATATATTCTGTCTCTGGAGTTACCCATGCAGGTACACACTGGTGGGTTCATTCTTTGGATGAATGTTGCAATTGTGTAGGTAGTGTTGACAGGGATTTTCTGGTTTTCTTTTTTCTTACTTCATTTGTATAGACTGTACTTTCCTGAGTCTTCAGAAGAAGAACCTGGGGCCATTGAACCAGAGGACCTGTGTATCCCCAAGAGGATTCTGTCACCAAGGAAGTGTTAGTAATGAGCTGTCTCTTAAGTCTTCCACTCTGCCCTGGTTGTTTGTCTCGGTAATTGGTAGGTGCACTCCTCTAGGAAGCCCTAAACTTGCTGTCTGCTTCTTTTGAAAATGTTATTAATTAAGCAGGAAGTTGTATTATTGGCTTGAACTTTATAGCTGCCCTTGACACTCCAGAGGGTTTGTGCAGTGATCTAGATATTGTTTATATATGGCAGTCTTTTTTAATTACCTTTGATCCTAAGTTTTTAACAGTTCCTTCTAATCTACTACCTGTAAGCCTGACAGAAGGATCATGCAACTGGGAGAGTTTAATTCTAGTATCAGGCAGAGCTGAATAAGCTATTAAAAATGTTTACTCATGAGTTATTTGATCAAATTCATAAAATGTGAAAGCAGCTTTACAGAAACAATGTAAAAATGTAGCATAAATTTAGAAATCTCTGCCCTTGCTGCCCCCACTTCAAATTGACTGTTTCAGAGGAGCACGTGCCTGTTAAATAGCATGACAGAGGGACAGAGGCAGCAGCACTTTTGTATTTGGTGCAAGTCTCTAACAAATGCGTAATTTTGATCTTTTGGCAGCATTTGATGTTAATAGACTGCAAGGTGCTTTTTTTTCCTGCAAGTTAAAGTGGTTGGTGATGTGCCTGGGGCTGCTTCCATCCCTCCCTTCTATGTGATTTGTGTAATTTTTAGCAGCTATAGGTCACTTGGTTGTGAAAGGCTTGTCTTCAAAGAGTTAAACATGCCAGTTCTTGTGGAGCATTCTTCCTGCTTCTTTTAGTGAGATCGTGTCTGGGTGGAAGTGCCATGGAGAGGACTGTGATACCAAACCTTGCTCTTGTAGTTGCACATGTGATGCATCTGTTGATTAGTGAGAAATTATGTCACTAGCTAGGGCTGCTGGAGAGAGACCCTTTTGCCATCACTCGTTGCCCAAAGAAATTGTGGGTAGCAGGAAGATCTCATGCATGTACAGACATATGTGTTGGGGCAGTGAGGGAGGCCAAGAGCACTAAGGACCTGTGTGAGAATTTGCATGTATCATTCACAGTCAGAAAGTGTAACTTTCATTTGTATGTCTTACAAAGCACTGTTCTTATTTATCATTTCCAAACCTCTCATCAACAGTACTTATCACAGCTCTTGCCTGCACGGTGATTTCCTCTCGACAGATCTTTAAGCAGCACAAGTGCTGCTGCTGGAGTCTGCTTGGATCCCTTGATTCTGTGAATTTCCTTGATTCTGTGTCTTTTACCCAGCATTTTCCATATTGACTTCAGCTTCTCCTTATCTTCTTTAGGGAAAAGATCCTAAGGAAGGTTTGCTACTGACGCTGCCTCTGCAGAAGTGGTCACCCATCTCAATGTCTCCCTTCTCTTTGTCTGGATGAGTTGATTTAAACATTTCCTCTGGATGGTTTTATTGCAACTGATTTTTATTATTGTTATTATGATCATTCTGAAACCACATCAGCTATATCCTCAGGCTTTTTTCTTTTATTTATTTGGTATTCATTTTTCATCACACAAGCATTACTGCACTTGATCAGACAAGCATTGTCTAATCCGGAGCTCATGCCAGACACCTCAGGAAAAGGTGCTGAAAACCTAAAATGGGCAATTATTCCAGGTAATTTATGATTGACTTATCTGGGGATGTTAAGACCATGTATGTAAAGCCCAGAATGGTGTTCCAGTGCTGTTGAAACCAGTGTGAGAAGCTCTACAGGCTCCAGTAAGATGAGGATTTTGTTGACCATTTGTACCAGCTCTGGAGGTTAAGATAGTAGTTTTTTTAGAAGACATGTACTGGTATAGCTTGGAGACTTTGTAGCGTTATAGTTTTGAAGATACAGTTCCCTCTGTTCAGTCAATACAATACTGTCTTGGTAGGTTACAGGGATCTTTCAGTGGAGTAACCTTCCCAGTGGTTATGACCTAATTTGTCCTTCTGGAATGGCATTCCATCGATTTTTGTCACTCTGCCATGCTCAGGAAGTGCCTCTTTTGTCAAAGCCCTCTTTTACTGGCAGGTATTCAGACTCATCTGTTTTAGCACTTGAGCTTGTCATATTGGTATACAGGCCCTTATTGCTTCTATTTCTGGGCTCGTGCCTTTTTTGCATGCCCACCCCCAACCCCCCCACCCCCCTTTTTTATTCTTTTTTTCAATTCAAGACCTGTAATACCCCGAAAGTATCCAAAATGTACTTCTTCCATTTTGGTCTGTTTTTCCTGGAGTTCACTCATGGGTATTCTGTCCTTGTCTTCAGTTATCTCTTGATTATTGGTTCAAAATTTTAGAAATTGTCTTGTCTTTAACATTGTGCAGTAGGGAATGTTTTGGCAAACAGGACAGTCTACCCGTAAACCCATTCAGATATCTTACCAACTTGACCCTTAAAAGTGAGCACTTGCCTGTGCTAGGAGGAGTTTTATCAACCCCTTAATAAATGCCTGTTTTGCTGGTATCCACAGGAACTAGTGCCTGAGTTATCTGGCAGAAGCATCCTTCAGTTGGTATAATCAATTGCTACATTCCATACCTTCAGACTAATCAGACCTGATTTGACATAAACCCCATGTGTCTGGAGTCTAAATCCAGGATGCACATGAGAGGTCAGGGAAGATTGTCCACAGCGGGTCTGATTAGCACATGGTTTTTTTAGCTTGGTCAGCACTCCTGATTTTGTAACGGGGGTCGTGATTGATGTATTGTAGTTCCCTACGTGTAAGAGAGCTAGTCCATGCAGGCTTTTATTGTCAGACTTTCCCTGCTATCATCAGATGTGGTTTCACTAAATGTGCTCAGTTATAGTGAAAGATGCTGGGTATTAAAATACGTTTAACCAATGTTTATGTTCAACTCTGCAAAATCCAAAGACAGTTCCTTATGTTTGCCTTTTCCTTTCCCACATCTCCACCTTCATTAAATATCACTGATTCATGTCTATTCAGGAAATAGCAATTAGGTACTTTCATCTGGTAAGGCAACAAGCTCCTGATCAACAAAATGCTGCACATCTGTGAAATTCCAGGTCATACAAGGACTGCCAGTCCATGATGCTCCCGTGGTGCTGTTTGCTGCCTGCTCACATGGGGGGATGCAAGGGCTGCTTTCCTATGGTAGCTGCCAGTCCACATCACATCTCAGTCTGTAATGAAACTGTGTGTCACAGAGCACAGGAGTGTTGCAAAGGGTCCCCAAAATTTTGCAGGACAGACAACCCGAGGTGGCAGAGCTGCCTGCAGCCACAAAAGGCAAAAGGGAAGCCCCAGACTCCTTCTTTCTTGCTGCTCTTCCACAAAAGTGATTCCACCTTCTAAGAAGCCCTGGTGTTGTCTTCAGCTGTTTTTTTCTTTTCTTTGTTTGTTTTTATTTTTTTCCCAACTTTATCAGTCATTCTAATAAAGGTTGATATTTTTGCTTACATTCTTGCCCCAGTTACGTCCTTAGGCTATCATGACTACATTTTAGTATAGTAATACCTCTACTTCTGCATAGATATATAAGTTTCCCTGCAACGTAATTTTCCTAAATTGAAGCCCCCCCCCCCCCCCCGGGGACTCATCCAGGTTTGCCAGAAACACATTTGGCAGCATCCTGGAGAGGGACTCTCATTTTCCCTAGATTACTGCCTGAAGTATGACGTAAGAAAAACCTTGCAGATGCTTTGTGCATTAAATAAGGAGCTTTCCCCATGAATTTAAATCTCCTATAGCTTACTTTTTATGATTCAATAGTGAGTTATATTTGCTTTATATTTTGTAATTAGAGGGCAGAACAGATGGCAAACCCTCTGTTTAAAGTGAAGTGTACTGAGTAACCCACAGTGCTGGGTGCTTTGTATCTTGCTAACCAGAATTCGGAGAAAAGTTGTGCTCACTTTTCTCAACCTTGCTCCAAGAGCTTTACGTGGAAACAATGTTAGCAGAAACATTCACCAAATCTCACTTAATAGCAGCACCATTTCTGCTGCTACTCAGGCCAGCAAACTAAATCTGGTTTAGAGTAGCTGGGGAGGATGTTGGGAAACATCAAATATCATGAGCAGAGGCATCCTTATGAGACAGACACTATAAAGTGTCCAGTTTGGCAGCTGGGGAACAAATACGTCATTAGAAGTAAAGGCTTTGGCCAAAATATGAGACCAGCTTAGAAGAGTTCAAAGATTCTTAAGTGAGAGTCTTTTAGTAAAAGAAGGATCTTGATCCTTGATGAATTTCAGTATACAGTACAGCTTGACAACTTCAGTATCCTTGTATCTTTCAATGATATAACAGAATTTTTCATTCCTTTTGTGTTGCTGTGTTGATTTGCTTCATGGAATAGGTGCAGGCAGGACTCCATTTCAGGTGTAGGTAAGCTGATACTTTCCCTGCTTCAGAAAATTGTTAGGAAGCTTCTATTAATGAAATATTTGCTTTTACTATATTTGCTTTTACTTCTGCAGAGAAAGTGTAACAGAGCTGGTAGGGTATTGGACGCTGCAATACCTTGGCTTTGCTTTTTGGAAGAGGTGCCAGATGAACACTCATTCCAGATATGTAGGTACATTCCTTTTCAGGGTAAGCAGGAGCAAAGAAGTGGGAGAAGGCAGTGGAAAACATGTGATTTAGAGTTCCTTGGTGTTGACTTTCTGAGATTCCTTTCCCTTATCAACCATTTAGAAAAGAGTTTATCTGATGTCAGCTGTAGGTCTAGACAGGTGTAGGCACTAGCTGGCAGGTAGGAATTATTACCAAAGATGCTCCTGCATTCAGACTTTACCTATGGGATAAAATAAAGGCCAGTTCAAAGCTCTTCTTTCTCTGACTCTTTGAATTCTTCTTTTTTTTTTTCCTGCCCTAACATTTATCTGGCTGTTTCACCATCATCCATCTATTCCCCTGCCTACACGCTGCATCTTTTTAGCAGCAGTTGTGGTCTGTGAAGTCTATATAGTATCGTGGTGAGAATTCAGAACGAACCAGTGCTATTCTGTACTCTTTTTTCTACCCCCCCCCGCTTCTTCTCCTTCATTAAATTCTCGTTCATTTTCTTCTTTTCTTCTACCAGTGTTTCTTTTGCATCCAATTTTCCATTTTGCATCTAAGCTGGTCCTGCTTTGAGCAGGGAGTTGGACCTGGTGACAATCTGTATCATTCTCTTCACTGAAAACCATCCTTTAAATTGCAGAGTCCACCACCAGCATTGCTAATCATAATGCTTTTATGTGGAAATACCCACATTTTCATGTCACTGTGTGGTGGTCCTATTAAAAGACAAAGCCCCCCATACCTGGAATTTGTCTTATACCTAGGTGGCATCTTGGATTAACAACAATAACGTTAGTTTGATGCTATGCATCAGCCTTTATATCATAGCAGTATTTGTATGTCTCTGGTTAAAATTTAGGCCTTTGATGCACGATTGAATTACCATGTCAGCTGAGTGCTGATGATAGTCTACATATACACTTATAATCCGTGATATATTTGAGGTAACTCTGCTTAGCTTCAGTCATAATGAAAAATTCATATTTCTTGAAGTTATTGGTGCTGAAAGCACACAGGCAGTGTCACAGCAGATGAATTGACAAGTAGTAACCATTTAAACCAAGGAAATCTTACTGCGGGTTGAGACCTTAGTTCAAAGGTTCTGGGTTATGTATTCTGAATCGAGCAGGGTTAGGCTTTGAGTGACCGAATTTCTGTGGATAGATATTATTGTTCTTATCTGCATTGAATAGTGCTGTGTTCAGTTGGTAGCCTTACTGATTTTTGTGATTTTGTTTCTAGTGTGATTTACTAATCTATGTGAAAATGCATCAGAATCTGGTCTGATGAACAGAGGACAGCAGTAGAGGCTTCCCTTCTCTGCCCGCCCCCTCCCGCCCTTGAGTTCAAGACTGATGGCACTTTCAGCAAAGTGCCATCAAAGTAAAATATTTGCTGTGTTTAAGATTGCAGTTCTTCCAGAGAATCCTTACTCAAACTGCTTGGTCTTGTTACCTTAAAGCCCTGAGGCACTTACTTAATATGCATTTTTAGTGAAAAATCTGCCTCTGAATACACTTAGCCTTGGACAGAAAGCTTCAAGAAACTCATAACAGCAAGTAGATGTGGCTTGGAAGCTAGGTGACATACTCCATAATCCCATCCCTTACAAAGCTTCAGTAAAAACGTCCCAGTTGTATTATCGTGTTCACGAATTGTACTGCTACTGCCAGGCAAATATACTTTTCCCCAGCAATCTTGTGCTTATTATCCTCTTTTTTTCTTTTTTTTTTTTTACTTTTTTTTGGGGGGGGGGCGGGAAGGAGGGGCAGCAAGGGGAAAAGGTTGTAGCAGCATTTCAGTCTGACATTCATGCAGCTCTAAGAACTGTGTTTTGTCAACTGCTCTCTGAGCTCCACTCTTTTTACATAACAGATTCTCAGGTTAAGAGAAGCTGGGGGAACAGAAGAGTGTTTCAATGATTAATACCACTGCTGGGCACCAGGATGTCAGATTGCTGCTGCAAAAGAGATAAAAAAAAAAGAGATTGAGGCCAATTTTCTGCTGGATGCCCAAAGGAGAGAAAGTCAGGTTTTTAAAGGTGTTGAGGAACCAAAATATAAAGTAGGTATCTTTATGTCTGCATGTATCTTTAGGTGCATAATTATTTTCAGATAAGCAACCCCTTTCTACTCTTGAAAGATGCTTATTATCCTATAGTGATTACAGAGTTAAGTAATACTTTTAACTTCAAAGAAATCTGTTCCTTTTTTATGGTGAGGAATCAGCAAGGAAAAAATCCCTATTATTATAGAAGTAGGCAAAAAATCCTCAGATGTGGACAAAGAGTGTGAGGAGCCAAATCCCTAGCAATATGCACAGCTGTAGTGGTCTTGAAAGCAGTGATGCTCTGCTCTGAATTAGTTGTGAAGGCTCTCATGCACAGTGCGAGGAAAATGATGAGGCCTGTTTAAAATGGCATCTTGCAGGAGTACACCACCTGTGTTTTCAGTGTTTATCTGTGAGAGGGCAGATGACTAGGAGATGGAAATGGACTTCCATGCTCAAACCTTCTTCCTATAACAGCACATTTCTGCAGTATGAAGCGGTTAAAGAAGTTGGAAGTGACTTTTATTGATGTCTTCTATTTTTAACAAGTAATCAGAACCAATTTATTCTCCTTGATAGGGTAGTGTATAAGAAAGCAGAGGAGAGGCAGCCTAGGGGGATGTGAAGCGTCTTACTAAGGATGTTTCCCCTGATATCTCAAACAAAATTTATTTAACTGTTTGGGGTGGTGTTTCTATTTCCCTTCCTTCACTTCATTTTGTTAAAGCCATGCTATTAAATATTGCTACTGATCTGGATGCTGTTAGGATCAAAAGTATTGTAGGCTGCAAGAATGTGATTACGACTGCATCCCGTAAGAGTTTTCTGTGACACCGTTCTCTAAGGCTGCTGTTCTGGGAGGTTGATCTAACTTCCAGGACAGGAAATCTATACAGGTGACAAATACTCAAATGACTCTTCAAGGTGTTTATGTAGGAGTATGATGCCTTCCAATTGCTTAATTAACCAGTGAACACCTGTAGACACCCTGGTGTTTTCTTCCAGTTGGAAACTATTCATGGATGGGAGAAAGAAAATGGCTTGTACTGCAGTTTTGCATGGATCTGGAAGGTGTGGGGCTGCTCAGCTCTCTAGAGGAAAGGCACTGTTCTCTGCTTCATTACATTCATTAAACTTCATTACAGACCTTAAGTGTCTGCAGCAATGCTAGGGAATCAATACTGCTCTGCGTTTCCTCTGCAAGAGTCATTTTCTGAGCTCTAGTGCACTCTGTGGTACCACTGACCTAATCCAAAAAGGGTAAGAGATACTTAATCCAACAGCTTCTTTATCTTTGTTGCTCCCCACTAATCATGAAGGCCAAGTTCACTCTCAGGTTAAAGATTGAGCTTAAAGACAATTTCTCTGGGAATCCAGCCATTGCAAAGAATTGATTTCACCTGCCCTTCCAGAACCCTGGGCTTCGCCTGGGCACAGCCATCCTTCAACCCTGGCAGAATTCCTCCTCCTCCTCTCCAGCCTCACCTCTCATTGCAAAGCTCTTAGTTTCTATGATAAATAGCACTGCCCACATGCTAAAGTTTTCCCCTATCCGTCTGATAAGCAATCACTTATTGCTGATGACAGAAAACTGCCTACAGAAATCGATAGCTGATGTGTGGCAGCCCTCTCTTCAGGTGAAGGCAGCAGTGAATACAGATGAGGAGAGCAAGTCCCTTGATATGAAGAGGATTTACAGCCTATATTCATGTGGCTAGAAAAGAAAGGGCTTAGGAAAAGCTGATATTTGGGGTGAAAAGATGGGATTGTGGATTTCAGTGTCAGTAGGTGTAAGGGCTAAACAAATAAGGCAGTGTAGATTTGAATATGTAACCACCTAGCATGTGAGACTCAATGTTTTATTTAAGAAATTGTTACAGAGGAGTTGGCATCAGTCTTCTGGGGTATAGGTGTATGTGAGGGTATGGGTTTGGGTAAGGATTCTGGGGCAAGCGCTGGAATGAATTCAAGAGGTGCTTGCTTTCTTAGCACAGCTGGCATGGTGTCTGTGGATGTGAACATTGGAGAGTACAACACTACTTGTTCCTGGTGTTACACATGAGTTCAGGTTCTAGGTGGTTGTAATGATCTGGTCTGACCTTTAAGAATAAATCTCTGTGTGCTCACTGAAATAACTGTTTAAGATACCGGTCAGCCAGTGTAGAAGGGGAGGGGAGCTAGAAAGCAGTGTACCCCTCTGATAGAATTGTTTCTATTGATACTTTGATGCCATCGGATTATTTCCATCTGGTTGAATGTTTGTTATTGTGGAGGAAAAAAACTTTAAATCTCCACACAAAGATGCATTCAAGCCTGCTACTTTCTTAGCTCACACACTAATTCCCTTATTCCTCCAAACTGACCCTATCATGTTTGACATTGTTGGATTTTCTTTTCCCAATACTTTTTCTCTCTCCTCCTCTCTAAGCCATTTCCTCTCTACTTATCCTGCTGTAAAACTTCATTGTTCCCTTAGATTGCGATTGACTCTCTTGCAGCAAGGTGATTTACAACACTTAGCAATGAGCATGTTATATAAAAATTAATTGTATTCTGTTCTACTGTCTGGATTGGGTGGGTTTTTTTGGTTTACTTCCAACTTAACATTCTTCCTTCACCTTCTAACCTATTCTATTGTACAAAAATAAATACTAGTATGAGTGCATATTATCCACTCCAGATAAGATCTTGTGGACTTTATTGTGGACTCTGGCAAACTATTTATTTGTTCTGTGCAGTGTGGATTGATTTTGTTCTTGTCTCCTAGATTTTTCCTTGACTTAGGGATCAATCTAATCTCTAACTTTTCTGGTACTCTGTTCAGTTTTTTTCCAGTTCTCTGATTATATCTGATTGTGGCATTGTTTACAGTGACACACTGTAATTTCATACTTCTTTTTTTTTTTTTTTTTTCCCCTCCTGAGATACAGCATAATTTCCTTTGAGGTCTTCACAAGTGATTGCCATGCTGTGAGCCAATAATTCAGCTGGTAATAAGAATGCCCTGGGCCTTCTTTAATGCATATTTTAACCAACACAAGGTCTCACAACATACCAAGAATTTCACTAAAATTTCATCATCTCTATCTTAGATTTTTATTTGTTCTTGTTGGTTAGAGAGATTGGCATGTAAATATTTTCAAGTCCCTTGAAAGCACTTTTCCTCTGTGATATTACCAACGAATGTACTTTGAATTACCTTGCGGTAACTGGAAGCAGTTGGGACTGCTCTGTCAGATTACACAGGCTCTTTAAAAACTGTACTGCATAGTTTAAATGCACGGGGTCTTCTCCTTTACCTGGCTGTGCAGTTTCAGGGAATGGGGAAGATCACAATGACTGTATTTTACTTTATGGCCCACACCATTCAGTGCAGGGCTTCTCTGAGCAGCTCTTCAATGGCATAAAGCAGTTAGAGCAGAAATATGTTTCCTCCTCTTTTTGGCTGTGCCTGGCTTTCAGGTGGCAAAACAGCAGATATGGTGCAGATCATTGCAAATTATCCTCCTATCTTTTTCCTTTTTAAATTATATACAAAACTTTGTCAAGAATGTTTTTGGTTTTGTTTGCATTGTGCTTAAAGCAGTGGGGTTTC
Source organism: Harpia harpyja (assembly GCF_026419915.1). Lineage (NCBI taxonomy): Eukaryota > Metazoa > Chordata > Aves > Accipitriformes > Accipitridae > Harpia > Harpia harpyja. The sequence goes on from NC_068955.1 coordinate 13,807,377, forward strand.
GTTCTTGGTTGGTCCTCAAGCACTACTGTAATGATCCTGATTATTAGGAACAGTAAGATCTAAAAAAGCTAAGCCTCATCAAAAGCCAGTTAAAGCAATTGGAAGGAAGCTGACTTAATTAGCTTTACAGCAGGCCCTTCTCCAAGTCTGCCTATCTACTTAAATAAGAAGTGGTAGGGAAAAGCACTTACAGATTATTTTGTTCTTTTCTCTCTTTTGTTTTGGCCACCATTTGCAAGTGCCTACCTGTCCCAGCTGTCTGTTTTCTCATTGCCACCTCCTCTCAGTAGGATTTACAAACCACACACAAACTTGCAGGAGGTGTTTTACCTTTCTTTTCCCCCCCGCTGAAACCCTGCAAGTAAAGGCAATGTACACTATATTCTCCTTCCTTTACATGGTCCTTCCCAAGTGCACAGTGAATACTTCAAAGACATTTGTTTCACTTAATTGATTTTTCATATATTCTAGAACTGCTGGAACAAGTACATTAAAGGTTTTGATCCTGCAATCAATAAAACTAGTTGTGTGCTTGCACACTTCCATAGAACCCAGAACTATCAGGGCCGGTGAGAGAGCATCTTCTCTGCCAGCAGGAAGGAAGGATTCTGTTTCTTGCACTGAAGTCTCAAGGAAGTTATTTTGGGACCTAGTGTTGCACCACTGATTTCAAGGATTTTTCTCAAATGCTTCAGTGGATGCACAATTACACATAGCCTTTAGATTCCGTTTTCCTGCACTTCAGAAATCACTTACACCTTTTAGTGCCTCCCATTATGACAGTACAGTTCTCCTAAATAGTGAAAAAGGGCATGAGTGGGCATTTGGGGATCCTTACCAGCTCTTGAAGACCTTATGATCTCATTTTAAATGAGGTAGATTACATTTTAATATTAGGCATTTTTTGGAGTAGGATTATTACAGGAGTAGGCTCATTTGGTGGAGGTACACATTTTCATGGTACCAGTGGGATGACATTTTTGTCCGCTGTGACAGTTTTGCTTACAAAATTGTATTCCTAATGTCTTTGTCATCAGAATGCAGCTAAGGAGTTGTCAGAAATTTGTAAGGCAGAAAGAAGATCCTCTCACTCTGAGAGCACTATATTTAGTTGTGCATTAATGCATGTAATGAATGAAGACTTGTTTGCATCTGAGAGGTAAGCAGAGATGCTTCGAAGATGTGCATGGAGCAAGCATATGCAATTGCTTATCAAGAGTTAAGTCCTGTTATTTTCAGTGAGGCTCATGCAGTAAATTACCTGCCAGCGTAAAGCAGATTATTTGATCCTCCCAAAGCATGCAATGTGTCTTTCTAGATGTGAGAGTAGAAAAACAGAGCTCCAGGTGAATATCCTCCACACAAAACCAGAGACTGGCAAGTTTCTATTGTTGATAGCAAATTGACTATTCTCATCAATACTTGCCTCTATCAGAGAAAAACATGTTTCCAGTATTTCACATGCTGACCTTTTAGTGGATGTATATGCAATCTCTGTGTGTTGTTCAAATTGTTGTCACTGACTGGATCCTTAGAAAAAAGGATTTGAGAAAGAGCATTTGGCTGACATCGATAAGAGTTAGTGTATTTTACAGTCCTAGAGTGCTGCGTCTTGCAGTGTCTTTGGCTGCATGAAGTAGCTATCATGCTATCATATCGCGTAACAAGAGTTTTCTACTTGCAGCTCTCACCATTTTCAACACTCGAAATTAATCAGGCTGGGTAAAACACTGTTGTAGATGATTTGAGAAACAGCTGAATGAAACCAGAACTCTCTAAAAATGCATTGATTAGGTTGGCCAAGATCTGCTTCACCTTAGTGACTACAGAGGGAACATCCCTAACAGAAATGGGAAAAAAAGCCTTTTAAGTTTTTGGAATAGCAGGTTCAAAAGGATTGACTTGTGGGAGGTGATGGTGTTATGCAACCCTGGAAGGCACTGAGCAAGAAGGTTGTGCCAGGGCAGTGTGGACCACTGTCTAGTACTTCAGTGGAAGGAGGTAGGATGGCAAAGACCATTTTCACATGAAGAGAGCAAGCCTCATCTAACTGCTTTGAGACAAGAAATTATGTTGCTTTCAGAGACTTATTGGTGGAATCTAATTAAACTACTGCAGAAAAGGAGCTAAAAAATTCTCCTTAAGTGGATTTTTTTTTCCTGGCAATCTGATATGAAATCAGGGGACTAGGAACAGATGATTAGCTCTTTTTTTTGGTTTAGTTTTAAGAGATTAGGAACTACAAAATGCATAATACAGACTTTTGGCATCATTAGCAATTCCTTCAGCTTTATTTTCCCTGTCACTCTGTAATGAGTAATGAACTAAGCTGGTATTAAAGCAAGCTTAACAAGCTATTGCTTTTTAGATTGCAAGTCTCCCAATATGTCCCTCTCCTTGTTATTAATTTTAAATAATTCTCATTTTTGTTGCTGCCTTTCTGTTCCTTGTGAATTTTGCATAACGTTTGTATTCACGTACCTTAAGTCCTCCCAGCAAAGATGGAGTGATTAGGCTCTCTGTTACCAGCTTCCAGGACATAAGAACAAAAGACATTCCCAGGCAATGAAAGGTCAGAAAAAGTATGATCGAAGTCAGAAGTCTACTTTAGAGGCAAGATAGTCTGTGAAATTCACTACTGCATTGAAGTTGCTGAAATTCCTGAAAGGCACTCAAAATTTCATGTCTATTAACAACATTTGTAATTGAGCTGCTGAAAATAGTGGTGAGAGTAAGCCTGAAGTTTATCTTCCTTGAAAGCTATCTCTGGCCACTTGTTTGTAAGGAGGCTGGGGTTGAATCACTGGTCCTGTTCAACTGGCATTTCCATCCAGGTCAAAAAGGGTTTTATTGATGAATAATGGAGATTACTGAGGTCAAAAGACATTCTGGCGTGTGAAGAACTTAACATAGTTTGATCAAAGAAGGTGTGGCAAGTGTAGGACAATGAGGAATGCAATCTCATGTGCTCCTATTTTCCATTTCCCATAAAATAAGAACAGATGATGTCCAGGAAAGGTGGAGGATCACTTTTTCAATGATAAAGGAAAATACTTGGAAATTAACCTACTTGCGCTTGTTATCTTAATGAAGATAGAAAAACCATTTCTAAATGTGAAATTTGGGATCCTGTGTTCCTCTTTTTTTTTCCAAAGACTTTGGCACTGAGGATGCTTAGGTTTCTTGATTCTCTTCAATTGCTGAGTTTCCTGCACATAATAAAAATCTAAATCTTAATGTGTTAAGAATTAAAACACTTACGGGGTTTGGAAGATGGTTGCTACGTGAAATATATTATTTCACTGTGTGCTCTAGAATTTACTCTGCCTTCTCTGAAGCGTCTGCCCCCGTCGGAGATAAGTTACAAGAATAGGTGAATTGCTGGTCTGATTTGAAATTTTCCTATCTAAAAATATAGTAAAGCTAGCAGTGTGAAAAAAGTGTCTTTCTATAAATACAAAATGAATTAAAGGCCAAGATTTTAAAAACAAGTGATTTTTGGATGCTTCTGTTCTGTTGTGCTTAACCTGTGAGCCTCCTTTGAAGGGCATTGATGTCTCAAAAATAAGACACTTGTATCTTGAATGTTGTGTAAAGTTCTGGTGCCTCTCATCTCAAAAAGCCTAGAACAACTGTAAAACATGCTGTGAAGGGAGATGGGAGGATCAGAGCTAGGGAATAGCTTCTAGATGAGGGGTAGTTAAACAGAGTCGATCTCTTCAGTCTAGGAAACAGGTGGCTGAGGATGGACTTGACAGATTTTGTAAGCATAAAATTAAGGGTTGCATGGAAAAGGGCAAGTAAGGAACAGTTTCTTGAAGAATATGTGGCTAAGTCTGTGGATGTTGTTGCTACAGCACATACTGTGGGCAGCATGAGTTCAGAAATGAGAAGATCAGGAATAAAACCTATTAAAGGCTCTGAAATATCAAGACACTTCAGATGCAGGAAGTGCCCAAGAGCTGGAGCCTGAGGCAGGGCTCTGGGGAAGTGTTCCTGTGTGCTGCCTCTGTCCTTGAACTTTTTCTTTCCTCTGGTGTAGGATGTGGTTAGAGATTCACCACTGTTCTGGATGGAAGCTTGTTCTGACTTGATGTAACCATTTCTGAGTAAAATATTTGGCTCTCACCTCCTGAGAAAGAGGCTGTGTAAAACCCTCTCCGTTTAGGCACAAAAAAATAGATGGTTTCAAATCTCTCTTTGCACTTCAGGCCATAAAATGCCAGATTTCAGAGCATTAATTGTAAAGAATGTAAAGAATATCACCTTGCTCTGTGCCTGACCCCAGGAATATGGGATAGCTTGTAGATTAAGGTATTATTTGCTGCAGGCACAAGGATTGGAATTTAGCCATTATTTGAGTAAAAGAGACTACTTTTATGCCAAGTGACAGTGTTAGGTGAGTGATGCCATCTTATTTCTTGATATGAGTGTAAGTGCAATCCCATCTAAATATGGTTCTACATGATAGAGCTTAACAATTTCAGAGAGGAGTCATTACAGACGATCAAGTAAATAGAATGTATTTAGAAAGAAAAAAGCCCAAGAGCTTTAATAGTTATTTACCTGAAGGCTTAGTGCCTGTAGGCAGAGGAATGGTTATCCTGTCAGACTTCTTATGTACCTGTCAGAGTGTTTTCTGCTCCACAGTATACATATTTATACAATCAGACCGAAGACTTAAATGCGAAGGAGCTATTGCTGGCTGTGATATGTGTGTGCTCTCTGATGACAGCAATATCTTCTGAAATAGAAAAGCAATTCCTTTAAAATATGCAAGGCACAAACTTGTTTTGTCTTCACACCTTTAGACAAACACGAAAAAGGAGAGGTGGGAAGAGGAGAGGGAGGGTTACTGTAGTTCTTCTTGGGAGAGCTCCCAGCTCTGTTCAGCCTGGTTTGCCCTCAGGCTAATGGAGCTTTCCCTGTGTAGCACCCAGGAGCCAAAATGCTTGGGAGAGTCAGTCTGTCAGCAGTGCCTGCTCAGGAGATGGACCCTTGGACTGTCATCTTACTCAAGGTATCTGGTTCCTTCAAATGTCACTTTTTAAGATGGGCAGGGTAGCAGAAAGTGTTTCATGTGTCTTGGGGTTCAGTTGTTGGCCTTTCACTCCATTAGGAGGGTTATGCCCGTGCAGCGCAGTACCTTCTTGTGTTAGAAGCAGACTCCACGCATGGAGCAGATCAGTTTAGAGTTGTTTTTTTGTGCATTGCAGCATCACTGAGGTGTCTCAGCTGAAATTGGTACAGCACAAACACTTAGGAAGAGAATTTCTGCCCAGAAAAATGTAAAAAGGCAAGAAAAATTAAAAAGGGGGTTTTCCTCGCAGGGAACTGAGCCCCGTGAGGTTAAATAACTTGCCTAAGTGTCAAACAGGGAGCATGTTCCAAAGACAGCTTTAATACAAATTTGAGTGCGATGAAAAAGCAAGTGCTTGTTTGACGTTTGCTGCTGGGTGTAGGCAAAGTAACCTCGCTACAGCTGAACCACTTACATTAGAGATCTAAGCACCAGCATCGATCCCAAAGGCTCTAAGCAGTGCTTGGCCTGGTACCTCTCCTTGCATCATTTTTCTGCACTTTCCTTAGGTCATTTGACAGGTTGATATGACTCACAGTCTCTGCTCAGAAGAACCTGAAGTGGTAGGAAGAGTTGTAAATCTGCACTGAGGATTGTCAGCAGGGTTGTATTTACAGCCCTGCACAAACACTTCTCCATGTTCCATCTGGGTACAGCACCTCTGGCCTCAAACTTTGCAGAGCACTTAAATTCATTCCCATAGAGAAAAATACGCAAATGAGAAACAAGAAAAAGCATCTACTTATCTATAAATAAAGTCAATGGGGATCATTAGTAACAACAATTTGGCTTTGAAGTTGCTGTGATGCTGGCAGAGGCAACCTCTTAGTTTCCAACCTGGATCAGAGTGGATCCGAAGGCATGGGGCTGCACTGTGGGGTGGCAGTGACAGCAATCTGTTGTGTCGCTGCCTGGGCAGTGTAGCTGAAAAAAGCAGCCTTAGAGGCGCACATACTGTGTCCAAACTGGCTTCTGCCACTTTTACCACCTGCCACTGTTTCCTGTTATTGCACAGGTGTGTTGATATTTGTGTTTATTGACTTTCTATCCAGATATTTAGATATTGGTACAGTCTCCCTTCAGTGCTGCTATCTCTGATGAGTTACGTGCTATATTTCAAAGATTTTTAAAGCCAGAGAATATATATTTTAAAGTGTGGTTTTGATCAGGGAAGTGACTAAGTAAAAGTAACTCCAACCTTATTTCAGAATGGTTCCCTAGTGTATTTTCAAGACATTTGATTATTTTGACAAATACAAGTCTTTATGCTGCTTCTCCCTGCAGACCTTGTAAAACTATGGAAGAGTGGCCTGCAGTCTTTTCTGCCTAGAGCATCTGCTACTTTAACTCATAGGCACAGCCCTGAATATGCAATTCAGGGTCTTTATTACCTGTGCTGCTGTTAGAGACAGGAGAAATGTAGCATGATTTTTCCAATCTCAAAATGAGATTTCTGAACTGTCAGGGGAGAGAAAGCCCATCACTGAGTTGTAAACTGAGCAATAACAGAATGAATGCAGTCTCTCTGCTGTCACTTCTTTATAAACTGATTGCTCCGGTGGTGGGCCTGTTGGTGCTCACAGGGTTCAGCATGGACCCACATCAGAAGATAAGGGTAAAAGGTACGTCTTATCAGAGCAGAGCAGTGCATAAAATATGCATCTGTGGTGAACAATTTGCTTCTTCCTCCATGTGTTATCTTCTCGCTCCTGTCACAGAGGCTGGTATTTCTGTGCCTTATGAAGTCTTGTGCTTCTGGAGAATGAGCATCTGTGTCCAGCGGTTATACTGACAGTAAGCAGAGCAGGAGACTCTATACTGTACTCTTTTTTCACTCCTACCACATGCTGCTCAGGCATGCTGAGACTTAGCTGCTGCATTGCTGATTCGAGATGGAGCTGAAATGTAAAATCGTAGTTTCAGCCTGGATTTCAAGCCCCAGGAACTCAAGAGTCCCTTGATAAAGGGTTTTGTTTCAGATCCTTGCGCAGATGTGATACAGCTGTAATGTCCAAATGGTTTCTGGGTCTGAGTCTTGGCATGGCCCTTCTGCCAGTCTGTGAGCAGGAAGGCAGTTGTCTCCTGTTGGCAGCAAACTTGGATCCAAAACTTCCTGGAACTAATAACAAGTGCTCATTTAATGTGTCTCTGATAACAGAAGCTTGTTTTGGGGGGGGGTTGGGTTTTTTTGTTTTTCTCTACTGATTTAGCAAGTTGCTGCTGAAAATTTTGCAGGGTCTGGAGGAAAGGCAGGGCTGTGAATCCTAATGTGGATGGAGCTAACTCAACACTAACTGAAAGTGCAAACCAGAGCAAAATGCTGTGAAGTTGATATGGAGAGGAGCTGTTTGTTTTAATTTTACCTACCGTGTTACCCCTAGACTCTGAACTCTGAAGCTGGTTGGCAGCTTGTTCATCGGCATTTGGAGATAATATGGAGAGAATCCATGCCTCTTGCACCATCTGAACTCCCTCCTAAGAAGCGTTTGCTAGAGCAGGTGAGGAATGGGGTTTTGTTCTCATGAGCAGTCTCAATATAGATCAAACAGCTTTTCGTTTACATTTTCTTTCTTATGGTTTTCTTTTGGAAGAGGTGTGGGTAAAGAGGTTTTTTGTTAAAAAAGGAAGCTTTTAGGGTTTGTTTAGACTGTGGATTAGTGCTTTGCTGTATTAAGATACAAACTAGTAATGAAATCTCCTATACAATTTTGCTACCTTCCTCATATAGATGGACACTCCTGTCCTGATACTCTTGCATCTATATGGTTGTGAACACAGAGCCACTTCAGACAATTACTGAAACAGAAGTTCCATCAAGCTGAGATGCATGCTCATTGTTTAACAGACATTTAGTTCTTTAGGGACTCTGACTGTGTCCTGACGCAGGGATTTGGAAATCTTTTTCTGGGAGGAGGTTTCCAGGTCTCAGCATTTGGATGACACTTAATTCCCTGTAATCATCAGTGCTACCTCAGGGAAATGACCTTACCGATTTAAGCTGTATTCAGGGAACAAATTTATGAAAGGAGAATGACCAAATAGAAGGCAGTATTTTCTAAAGAAGCCTCTTATTTGGGGTGTTTATTTTGCCATGATCATTAACAGCCTGTACATCAGCTGCTCACAGGTTCTTTGGCTGTTAGGAAGTGTTGGATCTTTGGAGAAATCAAACAGAAGACAGTTTCACTCATATCACTCAATAAATATTTAAAAGCAAGGGGAGAGAAAGAGTTAAAGGAAAGAGAAATGATGTCACAGATTTGATTCTGTCACTGCTATTAGCTGGTATATTTTTACTGATAGTTATAGAGAGTCCTTTTCAGTTTTGTACCATTTGTTTTAAGGTGAAAGTTAATTTAATGGCAAAACAAAAATAACCTGAGATATCTTTGATGCCAACTAATTTGTGAGTGTTTTGACAGTTGCTGAAAACCCCAGTCAGAGACCAAGACCTCCTCAGACCCGGCTTTCTGCACCTTTAACAGAAAATCAGTCCTTAACTCAAAAGAGTTTGCAGTCAAAGTGTCAGAGGAGAGACAACTGACAAAAATGACAAAGGGATGGGAGGGTGTGCAAATAAACAGCAAGCCAATTAAGATTAGCATAATAAGCAATGCAATGAGGTTATTGTAATGCTCAATAATTACACCCAAGTAAGAAACTGATGGGTGGTGAATTTCTTATTTTCTGCTTCAAAGTGATTGAGTTGTTTCCTGCTGTTCTCTACTGTCTGTGTGCAGGAACGTGTATTTTCAAAGCCCTTTCCTACTTTTCGGGTGTGGGAACTTCAGTGCTTGGGCATGTTTCCTTGGGCTGCCAGATACTCAGTTTGATGGAAGCTGTATCCAGAACCGTGGGTGTTCTCAGCTTGTGGAGAGCAGTTCCCAGGATGATTTCAGACATTCTTTTGAGGCTTATGTTTCAATCTCTGCATATTGTGCCTATTTGCGAGTCAGTGTTAGTGAACATACGAAGAGTCTGTTACCACTGGGAGAGGAGTGAAATACCTAGAGTGATCCAGAGATAAAAGCTGCCTACTCTGAATGCAGCCCTCCTTTAATGGTCACATTTGGTGGTGTGATCTGCAAGAGTGATGCTCTGCTCAGAAGGCAGCACATCCAAGAAGGGAAGTCTGTCCAGTAAATGAGGCCAGGCATGTGGGCGACTGCATTCAAAATGTGCTCTTTACTCCACAGACAGCAGGACAGATGGCACTGAAGTTTATGAAATCAGGTAATAGGCTCTGATGGAGAGAAGCATGTTAAACATGTCAATCAACCACAACTTGGAAAGGCCCCATTTGACTACTTGAATAATCAAAGCAGGTTCTCCCAGTGCTGACAAGTTGAAGGTGTGTCATCTTTTCCTCCAGGGCATATAAAATACATAGTAGCAACAGACTAAGAGGGCAGGTTTTTAGGGAGAAAATGAAAGTACATTGATACTCCCTTTGATAGGTATGGCTGTGGAATGAGTTTCCTTATGTCTATATGCTCTGCTGCAGACCCAGCAAAGCCTGACCCCAGAAATCCCAAGTTCCTGCGTTCAGGTTTTAAGTTGACCTTAGTTCCTTTGAAGTAAGGTTGACCTGCACTGGGTTAGAGTCTCTGAAGATCTGCTCCCCAGTTTGCTTGGCTATGCAAAATGTGCAGCTTGTAGCTGTGTGCTGGAAGAGCATTTTTTGAAAGAGGGAAGGTTATCCTCTCTCTTCTTGGTAGTATTTTTCTACAGCTGGCTAATGAGTCCCAGCTCGTGCAGTTGTTATAAGAGAGACCTGCTCAGCTGGAACCTCTGTCAGCTTCTAAGCTACTGCTCTTCATGAAAAGGAATGTATTCTGAAGTTCAGCAAAGTCTTAGAGACAACAGGAGCTCTCTAAGGAAGCTCCGTTGTCTCCAAAGCATGAGTAGTTTTCTCTTCTCTGGCAGTAGACTGTGTCTCGGCTTCAGGTAGGTGACTGCCTCCCTATCAACTCCCCGCAAGCCAGAGAGGAGGGACTGTTACAGGAGAGATGCAGCATAGAAACTTCATAGGACAGAGTGATTTGAGAATTTCCTTCTAGTGCAAAAATCACGTCTGAAGCATACTGGAGGTTTTCTTTCTCACCTCCTGCCATGTGAATGTCTATTTTATCCAGTTCTTTTTTAGCACACGGCTTGGGCTTGTTTTGTTCATGTAATAGATAAATTCAGGTTATGTCACCTCTGATATGAATGTTAGGGTGCAATGAAGGTCAGCTGTGCTCCTTAAGAGATGAGGGTCCGGCACCTGAGTACAATAACACGGTGGGCAGGGCAGGAGTCTGGCTGGCCAGGGTGCATCTCCATTTTACCCCAGCAAGGCAAGCAGGGCCAGGCTAGCGATGGCAGTCAGGGTCACGTGAGAGTCCAGATCATTAGACACATCCCTAGTAATGAGGCTGGTCCAAAGTCAAGCTGAGAAGGGAAGTTGGGGTGAGGACCTCATCCAGTGACACCAGGCAGGTCCATAGTGGTGAGTGAGGCAGGTCTCAGGTCAAGCTGGGAAGTCAGCATGCAGAGCAGAGTCCAGATCAACAAGGTCCATTGCTAGGTACAGGCAGGGCTGGAGCTGGAGACAGACACATCTCTACAACAGCTGAGGCAGGGACTGAAGGCTCAGGGCTGAGCTTAGAGCAAGCCCCTTGGGCAGAGGGGCTGGGGGGAGGCCCTAGGGGAGTCAGGGTGGCTCAGACCTTGGCCTTGAACTTGCATTGCAGCATTTTGTGTTAGAAAAGCTGAGTTTCACAGTTTACATCACTGTCAGGGGAAGAAGAAAGGTTCAAAGCACACTGTGGGGCCTTTGCAGTTGGTACAAACTCCACAGTGGTGTGGATGAGAGGCAAATGCTACTCTCAGATTGGGGCGGGGATCGTTCCCTTACACAAACTATGGGCTGGCCCCATCAGGGAATTGAAGAGCTCTGCTGGCTCTTGAGATGGACCTCGCATTGTCAACTGGGAATTGACATAAGCAAGGGGCTGCTGCTTTCATAGAAAAAAAACCCAAAACAACAAACTACCTTCCAATCTCTTCTCTTGCAATTGTTGGGATAGTGAGACCAGCAGAGCTCTTGTCCAGACAGCTGGGGTTTGAGGGTAGCTTTGGAGTGTCTTCATGTGCTGCTGCAGCAGGAGTTTAAGTTGTTCCTCCATTTCCATTCATCCTTCCCTCGAATGAGTAGTTCAGGCTCCGTGCTAGCAGCCGAAGCAGCATTTCTGTTGTTCGCTTCAGGGGAAGTTGGTAGGCTGAATGGAAGTGTGCATGTGTGCTGCCTCGTTGGGGATCTTCAGTAGTTTCATGCTGCTTTAGATGCTGATGACTATTTTGGCTGGCTCTGAAGGCTGATGGCTTTAGCTTGAATTTTTTTTAGAGCCATTCAATATCCTCATCCTGTTCAATCTCTCAAGAAAGGGAAAACATGCACTCCAGATAAGTGGTGTGTGGCAGAGATAAATCAGCTATAAATTGCTTGATTTCCTTTCAGAGAGTAGCTGCTTTTGCATAATTTTTTCAAAGAATCTTGGAGGGGCATGAAGAGGCAGGGAGTATACCACGCTGTTTCTGTAGCACAGAGACATATTGCCCTTTTTCAAGACTGAAATGCCGACATGCATTTTGTTGTGCATTGCTCAGGAGCTGTCTGCACAGGTTTTACAAGCCTCAGATGAAAGGAAGCAAACTACAGTCAGACGGATGACCTTGAAAGAGTCAGTCAGCAGCAACTTCCTTTGTGCTACCTACAAGTCCGTGGTTGGACTACATTCACTACTCTTCATTCTTAAAAAAGTTACAAGGGTCCCCAACAAATCTCATTTGCCTTCAGTGTTTTTTTGGATGTGATTCAAGGGGCAGTGGGCAAATAGAGGAGCTTAGGAAAAGGGTGGTAGCCCATTGCCTGTGAGCCTCTGCTCTTCAGGGCCGTTGCTGAATCTGTCCTCAGGGTTACCAAAGCAAATCACTGTTTGGTTTGGGGTTTTTTGTTTGTTTGTTTGTTTGGCTGGGGTTTTTTTTTTGGGGGGGGGGTGGTGGTGGATGTAGAGACTTGTCAGCTAGAAATCTGACCTGAACCAATAGTTCATTTCACCCAATAGATACTGCACAGCAGTTGGTATGCTAACTATCTGAGCCTGGTGACAGAAGTCGAAAACAGAGAGTAGCCCTCCATCTGCCAAGAATACAAGAAGCAGGGAGAGAACCCAAAGACAAGCATCTGCTGGCATCTAATGCAGAGATGGAGAAGGAAACTGGGAGGGATCCATGGATGGATCTGAGAGTTGTTTTCTTGCATTTTACAGATGTCTTTTGTTAAAGTACTTGTGTAATGAAGTCTACCTTGTGTTAGCTCTAACCTGACAATGAATAATGTTTGGCAGTGCAGTCATGTTACAGGTACAGTCACAGGGCAGGTTGCATTAGCCATAAGAATCTCTATTCCAAGTCTAATTTAGCTATTCATTGGGAATAAAGAGCTAAAACCACTTCCCTTTCCATAGCTACAGTTTAAAATAAAATGTCTGTTAAAGAGGGATGATGTTGAATAAGAACTCTACTTGAACCATCCCTATTCCTTCAGGGTCTTGAAATCATACTGGTTTAACTGAATAATTCTGCTGTGATCCAGTGCTTTTATCATCAGTTAGTGATGGTTAACCATTGCATGCCTGTTGGGCTTAAATTGGCAGATTCAGGATGGCAGGCAAGCTCTGCTTCTTTGAAGACCATCATGGGAAAAGTATGTCTCTGTGAACCAAAGTGGAATCAGCACTTTTTGTTTTGTTGATTACAGTTGTGGTTTACGCCCAGCTGGCAACTAAACACCATGTGGCCACTCGCTCACTCCTCCCCCCACCCCAGTGGGATGGGGAGGAGAAGCAGAAGAAAAAAGTAAAAACTTGTGGGTTCAGGTAAGGACAGTTTAATAGGACAACGCAAGGAGAGAAGTAATAATAACATTAATACTAATGAAGGAATATACGAAGTGAGTGATGCACAGTGCGATTGCTCACCACCCAGAACCTGATGCCCAGCCTGCTCACATGCTGCGATCCCTTGTTCCCCCTGGCAAGCTCCCCCAGTTTATATACTGAGCATGACGTCCTATGGTATGGAATATCTCCTTGGCTAGTTCGGATCGGCTGTCCTGGCTGTGCCCCCTCCCAGTTTCTTGTGAAAATTAACTCTATCCCAGCTGAACCCAGGACAATTACCTCAGAAAAAAATCCCAAGGGAAGTGTCCTAAAATGCAAAGGGTTAGACAGTGATGTTCTTTCAGTTTCTAAAACATAAGGTTATGTTAAAATTATTTGCATAGAACATGGCTTGAGTGGTTTCAGAAGGAGGTGCTACTTGGTTTTGCAAAGTGCAAGATACTGTGTACTTGTGGAAAGCTAATAGGCAGGCCTCTGATTCTTTGGAAAAGAATGCTAGAGCTTATCAGCAGAAACACAATACCTTTTGGGAGAGGTTCTTTAAAGCTTCAGAGGCATCCCAAACCACATTTTAGATACCAGCTGCTGCGTGTGGCTTTTTCTGCTTTATAGCATGTGTCATTTGAATTGGATGCTGAATCTCCGGCTAGATGTATGGGAGAGTTTTTCTGCCTTTTACACAGCAGCAATATTGCTATCCCTTGGGAAAATAACTTTCCCTTCAAACATTTGCTCCTGAGAAGGATGCTTGAGGCACTTAATGCCTCAAATTTGGGAACGGTAGTTATACTGCTGGAGCTCTGTTATTTTCTTTGGAGTGTGGAACCATTTTTTGAAAGGAAAAGAAAAGGAAAAGCTATAGCTGTGACCAATTCCGGTTGCAAAGCCTGAGAGATAAAAACTATGTTCTCCTGTTGATGGTATGCCAGAGGGAAGAGTTTCAGTCCAGAGGCATCTTCAGAAGCCTGAAGGTGGTCTAAGGGAGACCCCTTAACAAGAACTGCAAGGTTCTGCTCTTGCAGCAGAATAACCTTGTGTATCTGTACAGGTTGGGAACCGAGTGGCTGAGTAGCAATCCTGCTGTCAGGGCCTTGCAAGATGAGGGATGTCAAGCTGAATCTTGACCAACAGCGCACTCTATATGTGAATATGGTGAACTACATGCTGGGCCACATTTAGAGGACTGTGGCTAGCAGATTGAAGGAAATTGTTATCCCTCTCTATTTGAGACTGGTGAGGCTTTGCCTGGTATGCTGGGTCTAGTTTTGGGTCTTCCACTTCACGAAGGATGTCAAGAAACTGAAGCAGGACCCGCAAAGACCAGCTGGCATGGCTAGGGGCTGAGCACATGAATTATAGGCAGAGTTTGAGAGAAATGGGTTTGGGTACTCGGGTGAGGGGAAGCAAAGAGGCCATCAAATAACAACCTACAACTACTTGAAGTGAGTAACAAAAATGACAGAGCCAAACCCTTCCCAGTAATTGCAGGTGGTGTGTCAAGGGTGCTGTGGCCAGAAGTTGCAGCTTGGAAGCTTCACTTAAGAAGAGCTTTTTCATTTGTTTGGTTCTGCAGCTCTGTAATAAGGTACCTGGAGATGATGTGTCTCCATCCTTGGACATTTTCAAGCCTAAGACCAAACCATGGCTGAGCTGATCTAGTGTTGGCAGTAGTCCTCCCTGCAGAATGACATTGGGCTAGAGACCCGCGGAGTGCCCACCAACACTTCTGCAGGTCTGTGTAAACCCTGACCCCTGGCCAGCCCCCTAATCTAGAGAACTAAGGTGAAGTGGGGAGCAGCATCACTGGAGTCATGCTCAGTTTGGTCTCAGAGCACTGAATTGATTGAGGTGGGTCATTGACTCAGTTGGTAACAGGGTAAAGGTGTGTGTTTCTCTCTTGGCATTTCTCCCCAGTTTATTTGACACAAGCCACAGTTGTTGCTGCCTCTGGATGAGACATTATTAAAAACCACTGAGCTAAAAATAGACTGTAGTGAACCAGACTCCCTTGGTTCATCTGACAGCATGCCCTGCTTCCACCTCTTGCCATCAGCTGTCTTTTTTCTTTGAATTAAATCTGGTTTTTTATCTTTTAGAATTTTCTTTCTATTCCTCTTCCCCCCCCCCATGGATTTCATTTCTGTACCACAAGGCTGAGTTTATTCTGGGCTTTTAAAAGTATGGAGTTGTTAGCTGATACGTAGCAATTTCCACTGGCCATGACAAACTGTGGTTTCTGTGATTCAGTCTCTAAAGTTTCCTGGATTTTTAGTGTTTCTTGAAACTTCCAAGAGACTGTATGGTTCAAGGATAGAGCTAGCAGAATGCTTTGGCTTGCTTTATTATGGTTGTGCTCAAGTATTTAATGGTGCTTGTGACCAGCAATTTCAGCTGAAGCAAAATGTGTAGCTGTCAGTTGGTTAGACTACTAATGTACTGTAAGAAAAAGTGTATCTGTAACAAAAATAAATAGGACCATATTCTCAGCTTGGTTAAACTGCCATAGCTTGCTTGATTTCAGTGAGGTCATAATGGTAAAAATTGTATCTTCCTTTTAGGTCTTTTTAACTCTGTATTGCATGTTGGATGGCATTAGGGGGAAAAAAACCCCCAGATAAATGTATCTTTATCATAGTGGAACAGTTGTTAGAGTACTTCAGACAGGACAACTTGCTACATTGTTATTAGTTTGATTAAAAATTGTAGAGAGAAATATAGGTAAGTGCTAATTAGCAGAAGCATGGAACAACTTAGATCTGTTGTCTTCCCTGAAGTTTTCCTATATTCTTAATAAAAAATTTGTTTTATTTAATATCTGGCAGAGTATTATTTGGAAGTTCCATTAACTATCTGGAAGAAGTGATAAGGAAGATAAAAGTTGTGAGGTCCCCTGAATAGTAAAGAAGATAAAGAAATGTTCTAAAGAAACTTGGAAAGCTGAATAGGGGTAGGAATAAGAATGAAATTCATCGTGGTAGAAATCAAGAAATATGTCTTATAAAATAATTTGCACTGATGTTTGAAAGAAACAAGTAATTTCAGAAGTGGTAAACAGGATATATCAGACTGTACATGTCTACAGCATGGTATGGCAATAGAAAGCACAAGCAGGAGTGCAGGCTGTTTTTGTTGAATAAATTATGTCCTATAACAAAGAGATGACAAATTCTTCTTTACCCGTCTTTCAAATAAGATCTATCAGATCTGGTTCTGAATCTTCTGATACCATTGGGGCTTCAGATAGTGTGTGTAAAATTAAATGGGAGAGTCAGAAAAAGCATGGTGGTAGCTGCGAGCAGCATGGTTTTAAGAATCTGGCAGAATATAGTGGAGGAAAACAAGTATGATAACGTGGAGGGTAAAATGAGAGAAGAGGGCAAGGAATTCTTTAACAGTAAATGAACGATTTTTAGAAAGGATAAGTTACTGGGGGAAAAATCTCTTTTTAATCTGTGGAAGTCTTGATGGTGTCACCGTGGTAACATGAAGCTGGATGACTAGGAGGTAAAGTGTACTTAACAATTCTTCAGTGGCTGAGAAGTTACTTAGGGTGAATTAAATAGCTTGCACAAAGTAAGTTCAACAGTAAAGTTCAAAATGAAAGTGGTAGAGAAGAATAAATAAATCCAAGATGTGTACCTTGCTATCTACATATAAGAATTAGTTCTGAATTGAGTCTTTATTTCTGACTTTGACTTGAGGGCACTGGGTCTTGCCTTTCCATGAAGAGGCAAAAATAATTACAGATAATTGTCCACTCTGGAATGCTGTGACCTACCTTCTATAGATCTGGTAACTTAAAATTTAACTCCCAGCTCATTGCATGCATTTTAGTGCTGTCCCAGTCTGAGAACACTTTGCGGTCTCCACAAACTCTGAAGAGGTACTCTTGCTGCTACATTAAAAACATCACATTAGCACTTGCATTTATCCTGAGTTCTGATGAATTTTCATGCAGTAAAAAATGTCTCTACTAAAAGTATAAATACTTTTTAATAAAAACAGAAAATGTGTTACAGCTTTGCTTCAGATAAACTCTTCCTCCACACTCTTTAGTTAGCGTTGTTCAGAATGAATGTGAAAGGAGCTAAGAGAATTTAGCACCTATTCTTTATGGTTTCTGCATTCACATTTTCAGTTTATAATATTCGGCATAAGTTTTTTTTTCACACATAGAAGGTTTAGAATCCTACATTTTTTGCTCTGTCAGAGAAAAAGTATATGTAAGAAGTTTGAAGTTGAGAGTCATAATTCAGGCACTATATGTAAATTCTTTCATTTCACATGTTGGGCTTCATTCTGTCTTATGCCTATGAGATCTTCAGATTTTTGTATTATTATTATTTTTGATTTTCCACCCAATTTTTGAAAACAGTTTTGTTATGTTCAGTACCAGCAGATTTCATAGTCTTTCCTATTCAGGGAACCAGATCTGGGTCCAACTGAATTCCGTGTGAGGCATTGAATGACTCCAGTAGAATCCGACTTGAAGAATGAAGGCAGTCTCAGGACCTCCATCAACACAAATGACAGCTGCTTTCCCCTACCGAAGTAGTTGCATTGCCACTCTGAAGCTGATTGCTTGAGGAAGAAGTGCTCTCAGCTGCCTTGGACTGTAGAAGAGCAATGTCAGATAATCAATTGCAGAATCAGAACAATTTGGGTTCAGAAGGATCTCTGGTGATTATATAGGCCAGCTGAAAGGAGGTCTCACTAGATTGGGTTGTTCAGGTGCTTGTCCAGTCAAGTTTTGAGTATCAAGGATGGAGACTCCTCAGTCTCTTTGTGGAGAGTCCTCTTCCAGTGGTTGACCACTCTCAAACACGTTCATTTCTCTTTCTATTCAGTAAATACATGACTACAAAAAGAATGATGTAATGGAAAAGCTTGGTCTGAGACATCTGAAAATCTAATCGGAACAGAATGACTTTTCTTGCTCTCATTCCATATTATAAACAAGTAGTAACAAGCTGGCTACGAGGCAGTGGGAAATGTCACAATATTCACAGTATCTTCATTAATTCATTGCTGCAAAATGGTCTTTTTCTTCCATCACCATTTAATTGGATGGAAGAGTCGAGAAAAGGGCTTGAATGATTTTTACAGTCAATATATTCTTTTCCCATCCATTCTACAGAATCTCATGCGTGGTTAAAAGAAGAGGGGAAAGCTCTTGCAGCTTATACCGATGAGACATATTCAGCAGAAGCAGAATATTTTCTTCTTCACACTACAAGAACCTTCCCCGTGATTATGGGCAAATCACTTAACTTTTGATGTCTTAGGTTTTTCATGGATGACATGCTGCTTGGAGTTCCTTTGAGGTAATTGTTGATGGCTTCATATCTACCGAAGTAAAAAATGAACAGTGGATCATCTAATCTGATCTCCTGTATATCCTACCTTGAGGAATTTCACCAAGGTAGTCTGGCTTTAAGCTTGTGTTTCTGTAAATTAGCTGTGAAGTGCCTTGGGCAACGTGGTGGGAGGCCTTCTAGGAGTCTTGCATTTCCAGTTCCTCAGTGGTCCATAGGAACAGGGGGTGCCTGATCTAATATTCTCAGTCACTCTCTTTTTTTATTGTTCTCATTTAGCCGGTTCAACAACTTGCTTTCCCCTTCCTTTGGAGAATGTTTGACAAATCCTGAAGTCTTTGGCTTTCCCTTACATCTCCACTTTATGTAAAATGACCTTTCTTTTCACACAACTTAAAATAGATCTGCTTGCAAAACTGTTTAATTATATTACCTGTTAAGCCTGATTAATAGTATCTTTAGCTTGTGGAATTACTGGGGTTTTGGTCTCATGTACAGCAACTTTATTGGCATGCAACTTTTTGTCTGAACTGACAATAAGCCTGTGTTACAATGGAGAAGGATCCAGTGTTGTTTCTATGTGTCATCCTATGCAGCATAGTCAATGTTCCCAGTAAGATGGAGACAAGAAACCCACAACCAGAACTGAGATATGGAAAAACTGATGATGAACCTTATCGATACTGAAAAATAGTCTTTAGGGGCCAGGTTTCTTGCTGGCTGATGGGAGGGGGAAAATGAACCATGTGAATAGAAAATATGAAAAATCTTTAATTAAAGCCAATAACAAAACCAAGGAAAAATCCTTGAGCTATTCTCTCTGATTTCTATATATGCTTTCTCATATGCTTTCACTTTATTTTGTTTCTAGGATTTCCCCACTGCCCTTACTCTTCAGCAAGATTTTTTTTTTTCTGAGATTTGCATTTAGAATTAAATTTTGCTTCCTTCTCCCATGTGCATGCAGGAAAGAAAACATTTTTATTGCTATAGCTCGTGATGTCTGCTCATCAGTAGGATGTGAAAGGCCTTGCATATTTGGTTTGCTATTTTTTGTTTCCCCTGGTGCCTTTTCTCTGTGAATGTCAGACTTTCAGATGCAGAGCGGGCTGGTGGAAGAGAGGCTGCTTCAGGGAGTTGTGACGTGGAGTAGGATTGAATTCTGTGTGCTAAAAACTGACTATCCTGCAACCCTGCAAACTGAAACCCCAGGTGATTTCCACTTCTGGAGTCCCTTCCCTTCTCTACTGCCAAGGGTAGTGCTGGAGGAGATGGCATAGCTGATAAAACTAAATGTGTTCTCCAACTCATACAGGGTTTTGAGATTGTATTTCTGTTCTGGAAAATAGCTGTGTAAAAGGTGCATGGCTGTACTTTTTGGACTGTATTGCCCGTGGCATCAGAATTTGAGGTGCTGAATACAGAGAGACGTTCTTTTTTTTTTACTCTTGTTATTCTTACAAGACCAATGTAGCAAAATGACAGTGTTGTCCTCATGGAATTTTCTTGTGGTACTTAACAATATTTGCTATTTTTCCTAAAATCCTGACTTTTATATTTATGTTGGTACTTCAGAATATTCGTCTTCATTTTTCTGTGAGCACATTTGTAACTTCATTTTTCCAGAGGAAAAGGTGTCACTCAAATGTCACACTTTCCAGAGTCACTCAAATGTTCTGGAAGATTCAGACTCCCAATATTTAACAAAACAAGTGCATCCTGCATTGTAATCCATCTTCACAGTTTTAGGAGTTTGATTCCTGATTTCTGTATGCATAAGATTAGCAGTATTAAACTGAGCTGGATTTTATTTCCTTTGTATCTACAACACGCTGTTTTAAGAAATACAGTGAGGTGACTCAATCTCAGTCAACTATAAATCAGAAGAAACCATGAGAGGTAGCGGGGTAGCCCAAAGATCATTCTGGGAATAATGGGAAATTGTCAGGGCTCTGTTTTTACTACTTTGGGTCAGCTACATGACTGATAATGAGAAGGATGATTGGAAGGTGCTATTCCTTCTTAAGCCTTCAAGGAGAAAATGCCGCATCTTCTGGAATAAATTGCAAACTGTTCTCTCAATTAAGAGAAGTTGGGACAAATGGAGGGGACATTGTGCCAGTTTGCAGCATCATATTTCATGACACAGTAGCAGGCTAACAGATCCCCATAGAGTTTGGTGATCAGTTCCTTCTTCAGCTATAACCTTTCTCACACATGGTGGTGGTTGGAGTCAGGAGACAATAAATTCAAGGAAGCCCTTTCTTGACACTGAACTTAAGCATACCTAAGTGTTTTAAGTAGAGGACTGCATTGCACCTGGGTCTGAAGTGAAGTGATCGGGTGCCTTGCTGGGTGTGTTCTTTTACACCTGGTTTTACCTTTCTCTGGCTCCCTTGCATGAAATAAAAATTCTCAGCCTGCTTCTTTTCTTCCACCATGTGATCCCTAGCTTAGACTAAACTGTTTCAGAGATGTGTTTGATCTCCACTACAATGGTTAGGATCCTTGAAAGTCATTATGACAAATTAATCTCTTGGATTACCCATATGCCTTGTTGCTTTTGTCCTGCCTTGACTAACAAGTTTTGACAAGTAAATTATCAGGTCAATAGCCCTTGTCAGATGAGGCTGATTGAGAAAACGGGAAGCAGCTTCAAAGCACAAATGGTTTATTGTCACAAGAAACATAGCAGATCTTCAGGGATGTTGAACCCAATTATCCATATCCTCCTTGGATAATGCCAAGCTGTTTCAAGCTAATTACCCAGAGTTTAGACCAATCTGGATATGAATCTTGTCTAGTTCTAATGAACTTTTATTTTTTGGCTTTGCTCATCTCAACTGCAGTGAATTTCACTTTTGAGTTAATGTTTTTGTTTTAATTACATTGCAGTAGACTAATTGGATGGCTCGGGACTAGATGCTTAATAACTTGATGTTGCATATTATTAGTGCTGTCATTTAATATTAGAGGATGAAAGAAAGTTATTACTAAGTACAGAGGTTTTGGAGCTTATTCTTCCAGGAGAAGCAGCTTGGATTTTTCCACTTCTTAGTTCAGTCTCCTTTGACTTAGTGACTGATAGAGCTCTTAGTAAGGTCTATAAAAAGATTCCCATTGATTTGAGTGAAGCTTTTATAGATGCTGATTTAGGTCTCAATTTAGAAAAGTACTTTAGCAGGTGAATAAATAAGTTTCCCTATCAACAGAACTTAAGCACATGTTCAAAAAAAGTACTGAAGCGTGAATCAAAACTTAAAAAGGGTAATTTATTCAGAAATGCTTACCTTCCAACTCACCAGAAGAAAGTACTAAATCATTTTAAGGGAGGGCTAACCTTCTACTATTCACCTTTCCCTTTTAATTTTGACCTTATAGTCATGACTGATTTATCTTTCCCATTTTTGCTTTCAGCTAATTAGGGAGAAACCTCAAAAGCTTATTTCCAGTTTGTCTGCTACCTCATTCACCAACAGCTTGTATTTTTCAGGTCTGCTTCTGTTCTCCCTTACTTTTTTTTATTTCAGTTGAGTGTCATTTGATCCATCTAAACTGAATGGGAGCATTACTACTTAATTCAGAGGTGTTGAGATTTGTCCTTCTAACTTCAGAGAGATGGCTTGTGTTACACGGTTTGCTGTGAGATCAGGATCAGGTCTTTGTGGTACTGTGTCTCCATTTGAGCACTCTGTCTTGCATTCAGCAAAGCACTGGCAGTGAAGTGTACTTTAAGAAGCACCAGGGAGGTCAGTGGGACCGTTCACCTCCATTAAATTCAACATGCAAAAATGTTTTTGAAGACAATATTGTCTTTACGGAATGGGACTATATTCAGTGCCTGATTTTTTGCATCTCCCAGATCATTTCGTGTCCTCTCATGATATTCCAGTGTTTGCTGCTTCTGGTAAGGCATGTAATTACATACCTAACTGTTCCACTTTCTACTTCAGCATCTCTGTGGAAAGTGCAGATGGTCCCAGGGAAAGAAGCAGGTGAGAAAACTAACAGTTGCACATCACTACACTCTCGTCTTTGTTTCTTTAAATCTTAGGTGGAACTTTTATGGTTTAAATGGAAGTTCTTATATTAAAACCTATTTATTACAGTTATTATATTAAAACTTATTTAGGTTTTAGAATGACTGTCTGCATTACTAGCTGTCATTAAGATATTGTTGGAAAAAACCAATTTTTTAAAAAGTTGCTCTGCTGCTTTTCTTTCTGCACTTTTCTTAGTCTAAGATAATAAAAGGTAGTGGGTCAGTTACGATTTTTGTGTCTCACTAGATTGGCACAGTGCAATTTATTTGGAGTTCTGGAAATAGAAAGACTATGCATTTTGAAAAAAAACTCTGTTCTCACCTGGAGGAAAAAACGTTAATGTTTCTAGTCATATGAACTTTAATAACATTTCTCTTAAGTTCCAATCTGCAGCTTAAAACTTACAATGTGTGTTGAGACCTGAAGACACAGCAAGTGGAACTTTAGGTCCTTTTATACTTTTCTGCTTGATGGAATTTACATTTAAACAAGGCTGGTCACAAGCTTGCATTGCTGTTTCTTTAACTTATGGTGATGAGCAAAGGCTCAACTTGTTTGGGGAGTCAAACATTCTAGTCTCTACCTAGAAAATTATGAGCCTTTAACAGAGATCTGAATGCTTTTGTTCACATCTTATTTTGTTAAGTCTTAAAAATCTCATATTTTCTAGCTATTCTTTGAAACCATGACCATGAGTAATTGTTGTTGTTAGCTGAGACTCTGTTGTTATCCAGGCTTCCAGGAGCTAGAACTGTAAGGAAAACACTAAACAGATTGCAGATGTTAATAATGCAGATAAGCTGCAAGTACTTGTTTTACAAGTTATTAGAAACAGGGGGAATTTGTATTTTTACACAGGTATATATGCCAGCCCTGTATTGTCTGTGGATCCCTTTACGTTGTAGTGCCTTTGTTATAACTGACTCTGTAGCTGTTACACTGTTTTCTGCTGGCAATGTCATCTGTACCTAAAGAGAGTATCTGAACCTGTATTTCTAGACCTAATTGAAATTATTGTTGTTTGGATGCAGTAACATAATGGGGAATGTGAATAAGATATCCATTCAGACCCCTGCCTTTCCATGTTCGGGTGCTGTTAGAGTAAGAAAGGTTTGCATGTAGTGCCCCAGAGCTGTGACTGAATAGCAGAGATGGCTATTTAACTGTCCTCTTAAAAAAAACAACAACAACAAAAAAAACCAACTCACAGCGTCATGGTTTAACCCCAGCCAGCAACTAAGCACCACGCAGCCGCTCACTCACTCCCCCCCACCCAGTGGGATGGGGGAGAAAATCGGGAAAAGAAGTAAAACTTGTGGGTTGAGATAAGAACGGTTTAATAGACAGAAAAGAAGAAACTAATAATGATAACACTAATAAAATGACAGCAGTAATAATAAAAGGATTGGAATGTACAAATGATGCACAGTGCAATTGCTCACCACCCGCTGATCAACACCCAGTTAGTCCCCAAGCGGTGATTTCCCTGCCCCCACTCCCCCCAGTTTATATACAGGGCATGATGTCACATGGTATGGAATACCCCGTTGGCCAGTTTGGGTCAGCTGCCCTGGCTGTGTCCTGTGCCAACTTCTTGTGCCCCTCCAAGCTTTCTTGCTGGCTGGGCATGAGAAGCTGAAAAATCCTTGACTTTAGTCTAAACATTACTTAGAAACAACTGAAAACACCAGTGTTATCAACATTCTTCTCATGCTGAACTCAAAAACATAGCCCTATACCAGCTACTAGGAAGACAATTAACTCTATCCCAGCTGAAACCAGGACACACAGGCATAAGCAGACTAGTGTAAATGAGTTAAAATGCTGCACTGCAGAGTTATTTCAAATAGGAGGAAATATGAAAGACTGAAATGTAATAATACATCGCCAGAATATTCTGTCTTAGAGATTCTTGGCAGGTAATGCACTGAATAGAGTGCAAATAAATCTGTTTTAAATAGTAATCAATAGATTATTGTGTTGCTGTAGAACAAATTTACTATTTGGATCACACATGGTGATTCTGTACTATGTACTCATTACTCTTTAGAAAACCTTCGGCAAATGCCTACTTCAAGACAAGAGGTCTGCACGCAAATGTGTATTGCAGTCACACCCAACATACAGCTAGACATACATTTTGTAAAGAATGTTTTTTATCAGTGTCTCCTCAATTGTAGCTAATTTTGGAAAATCCTTGCTTTTTGAAATGATCCCAGTTACTTAACATTTATCCCAACTCATTTATGAAAGCAGCATTGAATATATGATTTCAAAGGGGTTAAGAGCTGTCAACTGCTGTAGAAACACTCTTGTGCCAAACAGGTTGCCAGACAGTGGCCGTGTACCAGGTGGGTTTTCAGAAGGGCCAAGAGGCTGTGCCCATGCTGTTTGACCCGAGTGAGCCAGCACTGAGAACATGCAGTTGGCAGAAACGCTGGGAAATGTGAACACATGCCCTGCATTTTGATTTTGTAGGTGATGTCTTTTGTGGAGATGGGGAAAGAGCGTAATCCAAGAGATAGTTTGGTTAGCATTCATATGTATAAGCTATATGGCTGCTCAGTAAGGATGAAAGAGGAATTAGGTAGAAGATAACTAGAGTGATGGGTGAAATTCCATATCCAACAAAGTACAGGAAATCCATAACAGTCAAATATTAAGCCCTAGTTTTAATTTTCTGAGTCCCCAAGCCAGTTCTCTAACAGCAAAATATTGTTAATGTCACCACAGCTAGTTTTATACCAGGTAGACAATATTAGAAATTATTCTTGTGTAGCATGTTATAGCATGAGTAAGAGTGAAGCCTCTAAGACTTTTTTAATATGCCTTTCAAAGCATAATGGGAGCAAGAATAATTTTCCAAGCAATTGTAAATTCACTGCTGTTACTTTACATTTCTTTCAACTCTTATTGCTACTGAATTTGGGGAGGGGAGGAATCAAACCTTTTCTCTACTTTTTTTTTCTTTTTACAGTATGAAGCAGCAGTAGCTATAAAATATGTGCACTAGTATGAAAAAACACCCCAATGTTTTAAACAGCCAGCAAGGAATCATAAACTGGACTGGAAGTTTTGTACTTCTGAGAAGGCAGTTATTATAAATTAAGTCAGTTTTATTTATGAGACTTATTAATGTGAAATATAGAATCAGTGTGCTATGGTTTTCACAGATGGCTACTTTCTTAAGAGACAGAGTAATTATGGTCGTAAATATTGTGTGTAATCCTGATGGGTAGAAGGAGGGGAGGAAGGGTTGGAAAGAAAGGGCTGTGAACGGATTTTGAGGGGGCATGCTGTTGCCAGCAGGGGTTAGCAGTCTGGCTGGAAACCTGATTAGAAGTATGAATGCAAAAAAACCTGCATCGCCAGCAACTGATTATCACAAATTTCTTCTTACTAAGTATTTGGGGCAGAATAAGATGTTTGAAATGAGTCTGCTTCACATGAAGGCAAGGTAAAAATTACGTTGCTCTTCACAAGTACCCTTGGCAAGCCTGATGCCCAGTGAAGGCTTGCAGAGCCCCTCTCTGGGATTGCCCGGCTGGAGGCCAAGTTGCAGTGTAGGTTCCTTGCAGAGTGGCACAGCAAGCAGTGGCCAAGGCCTGGTGCCCTGCAAATGTAATACAATTTTCAGAAAATCAGGCAAGTTTGTTCTGACATGGCTGAAAGCAATAAGGACAATTACTGAGCAGCTAATCCAGTAACTCCAATTCTGGTCCCACTGCTGCACTTGTTGCCTGCTCTAAACAGAAAGCTCAAAATCATAACACACCTCTTGGTGTGTGTGCAAAACACGGAGGGAAGCATTTAAAATAACTCCCTGTCACATGCTGTATATACATTTTGAGACCAAAGCTTCTATATGCCTGTGCACAAGGCATTTGGGTGGGTGCAGGGAGCACCAGGAGGCTCTGCTGGCCCTGGCCAGCCACCCAGCACCATTTTGGCTGGGGCTGCCCCACAGGGAGGCCAGTGTCCAGCCCAGGACCCAGCTGACTGACTGGTTTTCATATCTGGAAGCTGGGTTTCCTGTACGGGTGCCGTTAGTAGCAGTCCCCAGTCCTGTCTTCAGTGTAGCCCCATGGCGTGCCCTGTCTTCAGCTCATCTCCTGCAGGTCCTGAGTGGACTCCCTGAGCTGACCCCAAGGTTCTCTCATCACCTCACATTGTTGGCAATAGCCAATGGTGCCCACTGGTGTCCCCAGCCCGCTCTGCCCACCTCACTGGGATGCGGTGGGATGGCGCTGAGGGCAGGGCCTGGCTCCATTTGGGTTGCCCAGGTCTCCTGGCCAGTGCCAGCTCATGTTGCTCAGCACCCTGCTGTAGTGGGTGCACCACAAACCGCCTTTGTTGTACTCAATAAATGTCATACTCAAGAAACAGGTGAGAATAAAGTTTGGCAGGGGTTCCTGTCCGTGTGTGCATACATATGTTTGTACTTCTGTGGCTCTGACCTTTCAATGATCTTCAGACATGGGAGATAGCTGTTGTGTTCAGGTGTTGCCTCAGGTGCCTGTCAGTAATTAGCGTTGCTGTTACAGCATCAGAAGGGCTTATTGCTGAAAGCCTCCCTTTGTGGCTGTCATGTTGTTTAACTGTACTGCCTGCTATGTAATAATGGCACGGTTGTTTTCAGGAGATGCATTTTTCCACCCATTTGCCAGAAAAGTCTGGTGACCACGTATTGGGAAGGAGTGGGGGCTACAAATACATCAGAGTAAAGCTATACAGGAGAATGGGTGTTGTAAAATAGAAGTATTTCTGTCAGAAAGTAGCCAAACAGGAGCTGCTGTAAGTCAGACTTGTAAAAAGAAGAAAAGGGAAGTTTTAGCAGCCCTTAAAATTTCCTACAGTAATGCCGCCTCCTTCAGAAGGAGGTTGGTTTTTTTCCTTGTTCTGCTGGTGAGATAGCTTTGCTATAGCTGGGCCATGATGATGTGGTGGTCCCATGTGCTTTATCCTTGCATTAGTGCTGCTTTTGGATGGGTGTTTAGTTGGCAGTGAATAAATGCTTCATACAGTATGACTTAGTTCTAGCAAGTTTCTTACAAACTACCAAATAACCTTCAGGGGATAACAGAGACTTTCTGCTGCTTTAGACTCGGGATTTAGTTTGACCCGGTAACCTGAAGGTGAGTGGCTCCTGTCTTTATCAGCCTGATTCATGCCTTTCCCCCAGACTTTTCAAAAAGGTAGGGATAGAGTAAAAGCCACTGTTGGCTCTCACGAATTGACTGCCTCCAATTTCAGTTCATTGCTTCTCCAGTCCTCTCATAGCTTATGCAATGCCATTTTGTGTTGGATGTTTTTTCACAAAAGGTGAATGTGGTCAGTGCAGCACAGCTAGGTTATAATATATGAGTAAATGGAGATAGGGGAGCAGTATGCTTTCTTGTGGTGCTTCCTGAGCACAGCCTGTCAGCAGTAATGTGCAATGAGGAACCTGCCACACAGCCATTAAAATCCCAAAAGGGAAACTTCCTTCAGCCAGGTGAAAAATTTTCCCTAAGCTGCTAAATGTATGACAGGCTATTAACGGCATTGTCCCCCAATGATGCAAACGTGTATAAAAGTGCAAACCTTAGCACAATAAATATTTCATGGCATAATCTGATTAACAACTGGGATCACGCTGAACTTTCCCACACAGGTTAGTATTACACAGGACTGTTTGACATAAGGTAGTGCAATAGTGGCTGACTCAGCATGCTGACACTAGTGTGGGCAGTGGTAAGGATGCAGGAATAAGGATGACTGGAGCTCGTATACCTCATGGGTAACAGAGGCAAGGCCTGATTCATTAGCATGATCTTACCTTGTGTTCTGCCAAAATACACAAAACAATGGCAAATTCTGTTCAACTTGCTAAATTTACCTGTACATTATATAGGTTGCATAACCATACAGAACTGAATGGGCTCAGAGTGCCCCTGTATGATGGTATTTGCGAAATGGGCTATGATGCCAACAGTTATCTTTCATCCTTTTCATATCCCTCTTCTGTACCTACCAAGGGGGGGTTAAAATGCCACACCACCTCCAAAGCCATGCTGGGCAGCAATTTCAAAGTAAGCCACGACTTTCTGAGGATAGAAAGCTCTGTAGAAGATGGGACTAAACACTGCACAACTGAAAGTTTTAGAGTTTTTCACTGTGATATGAAAATTACAACTTTGTATTTCAGTCAATGTGGCATCAAGCTTATCACCTTTAAACACTTGTGAGAACTAGCAGGGGTCAATAAAGAGTGTTTAACGTAATGTTTAGGAGCATCATCGTGAAAGATAGCGATTAGCAGAAGCTCTCTGTTCTCTACATGTAAGAGTAATCACAGACTGCCTCTGGACATGGTGGAGTCTGGTTAGCTCTTAGGAACTTCTATTTAATGCTGAAAGATCTTGTGCTATTAGCAATGTGGGGACTGGAAAAGATGTGTTGCTGGCTTGGGGAGCTGGCATCCCTCTCTGCTTGCCCATGAGAAATATGTAGGGTTATTTTCTTCCCTGAAGTCAGCACTTGAATGTTTTGTTAGGAACACAGCAGCTTGTCACCATGTGGTAGCTGCCTACAGCTGCTCCTGGCTCCCTAGCTGCATGAACTTGACTGCGTGTCACTGTTGCATGTTTGTACATACCAAGTCAATTGGTTCCTGAGAGAAATTCATGTATGTGCATGGGACAAGAAGGGAAGAATCTACCTAATGCAAACAGAAAAGCATGTCTCAATGAGTGGTGGTGCATGGACAGTTCAGAAGAGGAGGATTTGAGTGTTGTAGTTTCACCGAAATTTGTCTTCGTTGTCTTCTGCAGTCCAGGGGAACTATGTGATCATAATTTTTCCATGTAAGTGTTAGTATTTGTTTACATGGATCAATGTTAATATGACTCATTAATGTGGCTTGATCTTCTATAGATGGCCTGCTGACTTCTGTCTGAACTTGGTGCCTTGATGTGTCCATATACATTTGGTTAGCATCTAAATAGTATCTCTCCAAACTTCACTGGAGGTATTCACATTTCGGAAAATGGAGACTTTTTTAAAGAAAAAATAAACACAGGAAAAGGGCAAATTACTCTCCTTACATATGACTTTATGGTTGCCTTTGAAATTAAAGAAGGGAATTAACTGTGATTATAGCTGGGCAAAATCTGAAGTTGAGTTTGTTCCAGGTTGGTGCTAAAATGTGAAATAGGACATTTTAACGTAGTGGGAATTCCGAAACACTCCATTTGACTTTTCTTTAATCAAAATGAAATATTTTAACATTTTCCAGGTTGAAAATGCTAATTTCTATTATTGATTGGTTCTGCAGTATTTCATTTTGAGCCTGTTTAGTATTTAAGCTACATAGAGGATGGGGATTGTAGTTAAGACACATGATGTGTTTTCCATTCTCCCTTTTGGGTTGGCCTGCTTTTCTGGACTACATCTCTAGGGATTATTCAGAATTATGCAGTTTCTGTAATATATCATACAGATCCCTCAGAGGAAGATCTGCATTGCATTATAGGGAATGTAATCTTCTGGGCCATTCAGTTTATGTTAGAAAATGTGGGCCCATACTTCAGTTTACAAAAATCAACATGCTGTTAGGGAAATGCAGTTTAGTAATTTCTTAATCCAAGTTCAAGGAAACATTTTGGGTTAGTTCACACTAAAAAAACCCTACAAACACCTTTAGGGAAAAGGAACTCTAATGTATTTCAGCTAAATTTTTCTTAGATGGTGATAGTATTTACTATTTTTCAGCAGATCGGTTTTTCAGTGGAAACTACTGGTTTTGTGAAGTTGCATATTTGATTAGCAATCTCTAGTATTTCTAAAACTTGTATTTCTACAGATTTTATTCAGTGACTGAGGCATTCCCTCTGCTGATGACTGTGGAATATCCAAGTCAGACCCTGTGAAAATTTGTTATAGAGCTTCTGTAAGTGCTATCCAGTTTCCCATTGCCTTCCGAGATTTAGAGGTTACTAAGATTCAATAATGGTTTGTTTTACAATTGTCAAATCAAGAAAGAAGCAGCTTAAAAACCCTGCTGAACAGGTTGTCGGAACAGTGAGCATAGTCCTAACCCTCCATCCCTGCACTGGACATGGTTTTAAAGTAATGAGAGCCCGGAGACAGACTGGTTAGGGAAAAGGCTGGAGAAAATAGCTACCACCTGATTAGGTATCTGGTATCATCTAGTTCATGTTAACCTTGTTAAGCAGCTTAGCTTAGGTATAAGGATAGTCAATCCTATGAATGTATCATGGGAAGTATTTGGGGATTTCTTTAAAATTTTTGTACTTCTTTTGTATATGCTGCTCTTGAGTTCTCTCTTTAAACAAGGCACTGGCCAACCCACACAGAGGGTATGGTGGATAAAATAATCCTAACAGCTTTTCAGTGTGCCATAAGTAATTGGGATGAGATTTCCCTTAACTAGCTGCAGTCTAGTATTTTCTGTTTAAAGTTGTCTTTGAGCGTTGTGCTGACACCGGTTTTCAGACGAGATTAAGAGGGCTTTAATTTGAAATGAAATGTGGTTGTCACTGCCTGTGGTGGCAGAGGACTTCCTTCTTGTTCGTTTTTTTCTGTCTTCTGAAAGCCTAAGTTTGAGGAATTTCTTTCCATCACCATTATGTCACAGGTATGCTTGTACTTGTGCATAGTCACTTTTTCTGAAGGTTGTCCAAGGTCAGTGCTCTCACAAGCTAAACAAAAACTTACTGTTTCATGCTGTATGTTTTGGGAAGGATGAGGGATGCTTTGCAAGCTTCCTTATGTTACGAACATAACAGGAAACAATACTGCGTTAATGTAGACTTTGCCGTATTGAATTAGCTCATTACCTCCTGTGGTGTATCAGCACACTGCCTGTAACAGCGATGGAGGTCTATCAAGGTGACCCCCAGCTCCTTTCAGTAATTTGTCTAATCAACTGTGCAGTAATTTACTTCAGGTTGAAAAGGCAGAGGAGTTACTTCATGACCTTTGTATCTGCCAGTTCACACTCCGAAGTGTGATTTTTTTTTTTTACTACCCATTTTATACGAGGTTGCATAATGATAACACTGGGTCCTTCTTAAAATTCATTACCTGCACCTGTCTTTAATGAATGCTAGCAATTACGTATTCCATGAACTCCCTCTGTGTTGCCTTAAGAAGTCTGCCTTTGTATTGATTTTTAATTCACTGCCCTTTAGCTTTATTGATGAACCTAAATATTTCAAAATATAGAAATGCAGATTGTACCACCCAAGCATACATAAACCTTATGGTAGTGCCTGAGAGCACTCTTGTTTATTGTGTCTGAATAAATTTGACACAAGAGTGTAACTCTCAGTGACTACAAAGGCTGGGCCTGACAATTGCATTAAAGTCATCTTAATGCATGGAAATGTGTAGTCCTGAAAAAAAAAGACCTATTTTACTAATTCTTCATCTTAGAATTAGCAAAATAATAATTTTCCAGACTTCACTAAGATCCCACATGCCACCAGTTGTACAAGTGTCATTAATCAGTAAGCTAGTGTATCTACCTGAACAAATTTTCAAGGCTCAGTTTATTAAATTAAGGGCAGTTCACAAAGGGAATAAAAGGCTAGTGTGATGATGAAACATATATTAGAAATACAGAGATGAAAGCAATATTTTATACTTCATGAAGTATTTTATACTTCATAGCTTGCACTTACCAAAATCTATAGTCTGGGCACATCTCAAATTGCATCTGGCAGGCATTCTGGGAACACACCCATCAGAGAAGTCCAGCACCACCTGCTGCTGGTAGTGCCTCTGCAGCCCTTTCACCCAAGGGCTCAGTGGCCACAGCTCCTGCCAAGGGTGCCGAAATTCAGTTCTCTTCTGCATCTCAAGGGCTTTGGGTGTGCCAGTTCCTGTGCTATGGCAGGTTTTATGAGAAAGGGCTGTTAGAAACTCATCTTTAGGGTACTAGGGTGCTAGTTACCTCACTGCAACTTAAAACCTCTTACTCCTCATGGGGAATAATGTTTCAGCTGTACTTAACATTTCTCATTGTTCAGGCTGTGTCCTCTCTACTTGGCATCGAGTCCCATCATGAGGTGGTTAGGTGTCATGGTATGCAGGTGACCAAAAAATGGTGTGCAGACTCTGCAAGTGAACACATGCCTAAGAACCAGTGTCCCTTATGACTGTGTGTTAGGTAATGGGATATGCCACATATACACACTTGAGAAATTGTATTCCTTACAGTGTAAAATATTATCCCTGTATGTTTATCTACTCTATTCCACCAAGTACAAAAAGCTGGTAATGAGACAAAATAGGCTCATTTTTATACAA
Source organism: Harpia harpyja (assembly GCF_026419915.1). Taxonomy (NCBI): domain Eukaryota; kingdom Metazoa; phylum Chordata; class Aves; order Accipitriformes; family Accipitridae; genus Harpia; species Harpia harpyja. Next base: position 13,840,075 of record NC_068955.1, read on the forward strand.
CACATAGTCCCTTAAAAGTAGCTATGGGTACCATCTAAGTACACTGTACCATCTGAGTAATGAAAGACGGGGCTCCTGGCAATAGTGTATCGTCTTGTAAGGAGTCATATGTGCTCGCTGGAGAGGGCAAAGCAAAACTGCATAGATTCAGAGATCTTGTGTTCCCTCAGAAGCACAATTATTACAAGGTATTGTTCAAAGTTCTTCAAAAGTGCAGAGGGGCTAGGTCTGGTGCAGATCTGTCAGGTCAGGTCCTCTATTGCCTGGCAGACAGGACACAAGTAAGGTTTTGCCCCCTTAATCAGTTCAGCATAATAAAAATGATAGGCTAGTCTAAACAGAAATAAAAGTTACCCAGTGAAGAATAGTCACTGCCCAACCTTTTATAAAACAGCCTTTTTACTTACTTGAAATGTTTTAAGAGTGTTTTTGTGCCTCTTTAATCTCTCCTTACCCCCCTGTCCAAAGGGGAGTGGCTGTGGACCTATGTATAAATACGGGTGATGGACAGGGCACTTAAAAACAAATGGTGGGAGAGAGGAGAGTATACATCTTGGTTCTGTATTGCTGAAGAGGGCCAAGTAATTTGAGGCTTGGGAAACGCTATGTTAACCACAGCTCCTAACCTTTTCATTAGCTTCGTTCCTTCCAATTAGAATATATTAAGCGAAAATGGGAAACAAAGTTGGTAAGTAAAAGAATGCCTTTGTTATGAAGTTCATCTCTGTCTTCTGACTGTACTTCCCACGAACTTGCCCCACTGTTGTCTCATTAACATGAAACCTTTTGCTTTATAATTTTTGAAAGGGTGCAGATAGCTGCCATAACCACAAACAGCTGTGCATGGGCAATCGTGCCATGTTTCTATTTCTGAGTTGCTCAGAGGCACCAGGCAGACTCTGACATTGATGTAGTGTAGTACAACATTTAACGCCTTCATTTTCACTTCAGACACGCTCCCACTGTCCATTATGGCTGGCTCCAGCGGTTTTTGTTATGATCAGCATTAGCACCTCATTTCCTCCTGCCCTGTCAACCTCCCTTCAAAGCTCCATGAAATCCATCTCATCTCTGGTACCTGACGAATACTTCTGGACACCTTGAAGCACTGTCTTGTGAGGAGGGAAGCAAGGCTCAGGTGCAGCTGCCTCTGTAAGTCAGCTAAGGGCAGCATTAACTCAATATAAAACCTGTGAATGTGGTATCCATCTCTCCCTCCCTCCTCTTCTCTGTTTGTCTTCTTCATTCAGTCCTTCCCTTTGTCTTATTGCTGATGGTTTTTTCCTTGCTTATAGAGCCTAAGATGCCAACTGAACTGGGCCTCTGTGCATTCGCAGAAGCTAAACAGCTCCTCTCTAATCTGCTTCGATTTGATTTGTCTCTGACAGTGATGGGGACCAATGTCCTTAGCAGTAGGGAAGCTGTTAGTTGGATGTGACGATCACTGCTGTCATGAAGAGGAACTGCTCAGGCTATTTCAAGGTCTGAACATATGTTCCTATTAGATTTTATGCACTGTCTCTTGCAAATGTTTGTGAATTAAAGGATTCCTGCCTGTGTATGTAGGTAGTGGTTAGGATAGTAATGAAAGCAATATTTACAGGTCTGTAGAAGGCAGGAAAACTTCACTTTAACTGAATTTGCACTTACTGGCTTTCTGACTGTATTTGCCTCTTAAGAGGTTTCTCTGTTATGCAGTCGGCAGGTGGCTGAGTCTTTGCTGCAGAACTTTCTAGTGCTCTTCCTGCACATCTATCTCAGCTTATTCCCTCCCTGCTGTTCCAAAAACCTCTGTATTATTACTGTAATTACTTATTTTTATGGTCTTAGTGACTGGAGATCTGCAGATAGTGTCACATCAGGCTAAGAATGTTAGGCAGACATGGGTTTGTAGAGTAAGTGTGTGTTTCTACCCAAAGAGGCTTGCAACCTGATACATTTTAAGACTCATTTTATAATATCTTAGCCTATGAAGTTGGTTTGTACTTAGGATGTGCTTCCTTCTGCTCGCTGTAAGACCCATCAGGAGTAATGAGGGTCATATATTTATGATGGCCTGAGTTTGTCTCTCCATCACTTTACCAGTGTTTGATAGCAACTAAAATTCACATCAGTTGCTTCATCCTCTTGTGCCAGATGCTATTGATAGAGTTAATTTTCTGCTGAAACAGAAAGTACAGATGGTCTGGAGATAGGACAGCTTGAAAGCAAAGAGGTGGGAATAGTCATGGAGCCTATGTCTTGTTATTTTAATGGTGTACGTACTATGTATGGGAGAGGAGGCAACAGATGAGTGAAGGAATAGAGAGAAGGAAGCAAGGAGGCTGACATAAAGATTAAATTATACAAGAAAATTATGTCTAGACTTTTACTGGTAACATTAGCCTGTTGACTTTACTAGTGTTCAGGGTAGCGATAGACAGCTCATACGCTGCTCAGCACCTGCTCTTGGCTAATTCTGCAGAAACCTCGGCTGTTTTGGAGAAAGTGCGCTACTCCGTTACTCTTAGGGCGCAAGAAAGGCTGCTGCAGACCCAGTCTCTAGTGAGAGAGAAAGCTGCTGTCACAGACATCTCTCTTTACTGAAGTCTGACATGAGGGGAAAGGAGGTCTTTCTTGCTCCAGCTTCTTTTCATTTGGAAATCTGTTTAGGTCTTAAGATGCAAACTAGGTTGTTATCCATTTTGTTGAACTGTTTTAGCAAGCAGATTTACATTTTACCTTTCCAGTTGCAGACGAAGAAGTGGAATTCTCTGTATACAAAGTGGTGGGTCTGTGTTAAATCTTTGAATAAGTTGCTATGTACAGGTATCCTCTGGATTTAGTACTGGGAGAAGGTTGCAGGGGTTCTGTGATTCTAAATTAGATCTGAAAATGTGTAAATGCTGTTTAAAGTAGGATAAGACTGACTGGCTTCCTTCAATACTCTGGATCACTCAAGGTGAGGAGCCTCCAGCAACCAATTTAGAACAGTAAATCGAAGTACGTTTGGAGGTTTGAAACTTGCTATTGTCTGCTGTGATGTATGTCTGGGAAAGAGGAAAGCAAATCCACGGTCAAGTAACATGGTTTAGTGTAAGCATAGGTGAGAAAATTTCCACCCTTCAGTTATCTTAGTATCTTAGCATCTTACCTGTGAAAAAATGTGGCTTTCTCCTATGCTGTTGTTTTAAATCCAGCCTTGTCAACTAATCTCAAGAAAATGAAAAGTGTGCAGCTCCTACAGAACGTCAGTAACATTTGGACACTTAGTTCCCTTCATCCACTTTGGAAATCTCAGCATAATGCAAAGGCATTTTGCCAAGTCTTCTACACTATGCTTTGAAGGGTGTTTGAACAATTAATGCCTGTTTGTGGAATTTTGTTGGTGATTTTATTCCTAGGGATTCAGAGAATTGTGCATTGTGTGAGCTACATTTGCTGTAAACGGAACTTAAGAATTAGGATAGCTTATAGGGTAGCAGATTAGGTGTATGCCCGTCTATGGATGACCTTTTAAAAAGCAACCAAGCATCCACCCCACCTTCCTAATGCCACACAGGAATTATGAAAAACATATTTTTTCACTTTTTTAATGCTGAAAACCCATTTGTCTTCTGTGTCCTTAACCAGACCTACAGAAAAAGAGATATAACTTAAGCAATTTACTTTGCAAAATGAGGCATTAGCAATTTACTTGATTAATGACATGTACTAGCTTTTGCTCTGAATTTGAAATTCCACAAAAATAATTTGACCTCTTTTTACAATTAGCTCTGTAGTGACAAAGGAAGCCAAGCCAGAAAAATGTGTGCGGTGTTCTTGAGAGTGCCAAGGGCTCCAAGGAAACTTCCTGTTTCTGCCTAAGACAGCTGACGGGTCTGGATGAGCCAGGCATATTTCTGCTCAGTGGTTGCCTTTCATATTATGTTTTCTTTTAAGATTGTAATTGTCTGAGCCATTTAAAAAACAAAGTTTAGATGTTGCTTGGATTTGTCTTCATTAATTAGGTCTGCGACAAAGTCGTGCCCGAAAGAGTGCTATTTTATCTGTTACTAAGCTTGTGTTTGAGTATGCTGTTTTGTGCCAGGAACTTTATAATCTAATTAATTGAATAGAAACAGAGCAAAAGTATTATTTTAAATAAATACAAATGAAAAATACTCCAGGATGTTCCAGAAGAGTGAGGTTTTGCTCTGTAGAGGTTTTCAAGGACTCATGATTAATAGTTTGGACCAGCAGTTCAGACCAGCAATTTGGCTAGTGAGCTGATATGCAGTACAGGTCTAATGGTATCATGCTATGTACTTCTGCTGTTTTCTTCAGTTAAGGAATATGCAGGTCCTGAATTGAAGGAGGCTGCTCTAAAAGAAAATAGCTTGATTTTATGGAAACAGAGATCACAAAGGCAAAAACGCTATCTCTGTTTTTCAGAGGGAACTTTGTTAGAGCAATTGTATGTCTGAGCCAGAGAGCAAGATCTATAAGGCCCTGTGCTTCTGGCCAGGGAAATAAGAGTTTCCAGATCTTTCTGCTTTTTCTTCCTCAAATGCTGACTTACTTGCCTGTATCTGCTTTAGGGCTACCTCTGATTGTTTCTAACATGCATGTTTCCCCCTATGTATTTGTTTATTTCGGCATATGTGCTCTAACTTAAGTAATTCAATTTATTGGTTTATATTTCATATTCATTATCCCATACTTAATTGGGGCAGATCAGGAATTAAGATGCTAGAACACCAGTTTTAGAACTTTATTTGGTTTAATTGTCTTTGAAGTGCCAGAGTACCTTCCAGCTTGGAAGTCACATGGGCCTTGTGCTCTGCCTAATTTTTCCATATCAATAAAAGCAAAATTGCTAAGGAAAGCCATGTAAAAGTAGTAGTCAATAAGGGAGGACTTTTAATCCCAGGTAACTACGTATCCCCCAAAACTTAAACTGCGGCTGAGGTTTGTAGGGGTGGATTTTTTGTGTCATTCGTTTTAATGACAAAATGTCCTTTCAGTAAAGTAAGGAGAACTAAGTGCCTCCACTTGGAAAATCAATAGCAAATCTCATATCCCATCAGCAAGTGCACAAGAGGCTGCTGTTGGTCAAATCCCTTTTATTTTCACCTTTAATGAGGTAGAAAGTAATTCAATTGATATATTGTGCCCTGGCCTTTTCCCAATAATTGACCTAGACTGCTGGGCCGTGCCTTAATAAATCTGTTGTTTGAAGGGAGGGAGGGAAGAGGAGAGGACCAGTGAGTTTGGTCTAGACTTCTCTTGGAGCTCTAGGTTTCCTCATTAGTAATTTCAAGGATCCTTCTTGTCTTAACAAGTTTACTATCATAGCATAAAACTGACCGAAGTACAATCTGATTTGACATCTGCAATAGAGTTTTGCTTTTACTGAAATTGCTGTATATGCAGGGCAGCAGTTAAGGTCTTCTTGATGATACAGTGAAGACAGCTATTTATGGCAAAGGACTGTTGTCTGTCTTCTCTTTAAACTCACTTTATATATAGGGGAGGAAGAGTCACAAGGCTTTTTCCATGCTTATAGATATCCACATTTCAGGGTAGAGGACTGTTTACAGGAAAGGTAGGGTTTGTCCATACGTTTTCAAACAACTACCTAACTGGATTGGCAGTGAACACACTGCTTTACTGCCTTCCTCCCTAGAGCTCAGGTGTCTCTTTGTGGTTCCAGTTGTGATCCCAAGCTCTCTGGATCAAACCATAATTGATTCAGTTTCCAAATTTGTCCTGGTTAACATTGTTCATCGGGGGGGCATCAAAAAACTGGGGAATCTCTCCTGTCCTTCAACAGTAAGTAACGTTTCTTCTCAGAAACTCAGCTGTTAGTCAACTGTAGGTGTCTTTCCATACTAAATGAATTGCTGTAAAACCATAGGTTTTGGTGTGAGCTTTTGGATGTTGATTCCATTTGAAAACCAAGTCAGCTGTATTTATATACCAATGCAGAGACTACAAGAGCATAACTTAAGCACACTAGGTAAGTGTTTTCAAAAACGTGTTTGTAACTGAACCACTTTGATAATTTATATTCCTTTGAATATTATGTACTCTATTTTGAAGATCTTTGTTAAAGCATGCTTGTTTGAACACATAAGGTAGGAACAACATTTAATCCAGCCTCTCTGTTTCAAAATAAGCAATGTCTACATTATAAAATATTAGTCAGTAGCTGCATAGGTACGTTCAAGCGCTGAATTGTCAGTGTACTTGCAAGTGTTCATATACACATGTGGAACCATAAAAGTACTAAGAAGTGCTAAGGGCTGCCTCAAGATTGGAAGCATGTTAGAGGGGACTTGCACTTCAAGTCTCTCTAAAAGTTAGTGAATTGGTTATATCTTTTTTTTTTAAAACTAATGCATAAATGGCAATTTCAGAATGTGGCATTGTTATTGTTTCACACCTCCTGCTCTTAAAGCTTTCAGCAGCTGCATCTTTCACATTAGCTGTAGGTGTAAAAACAGTAAATGCTGGAGTACGTGTGGCTGGCACACTTGAGAAATTGGGTGCCAGACACCAGCAGATGAGCTGGAGACAAGTCAGAGGTAGCCAGTTTTCCCATTTTGTAAATACTTGAGGAAAAACACTACGATCTTCTGCTCCCATAGTTTTGGTTTGACCGCTGGGTTACGCTTCAGTCCTTTAGTTGGTTCGTTTCCTTTCTTTTGAACTGGAATGACACTATTTTTTTGTGAATATTCCCTGTCTCAGATTAAAGGCAAACAGAATTATTGACATAAAACTGCATAAATACCAACAATCTCCATGTGTATTTATGTGACAAAAAAAATTCCCAAAAGATTCTTAATAAAACTGTGAAGTGCTTTAAAATAGGAAACATCAGAATTGGAGTAACCTATGTAGCATTAGTTTGGCATTTCTGTGTTAAATGACTTATGGTGAAGATTCAGTATTTACATCCTATAATAATGGCAGTCCTATCATGTATTAGTGAGGAAGATGCTTCATGTCACCCATCAGTAGTCTGCCAATTTTGTTAATGGAGTAACTGAAATAATAGTAGATTGGGGTTTTTAATGGAAATCGGAATAAGACATACATTTTCAAATACGTTACATAGCTATTTAATAACAGGAAGGGTATTTCTGAAATGTTGAGATTCAAATTTTAGATTCCATTCCAGGCTTTCGAGGTCCATGGCTTTTTTTAACATGTAAGAATGTTTCCTTATCTCATCTTCATAAATTTGGATGCTTCTCTGCTTTCCACGCTGACCACCTTTTTGTGCCATTGTGTACACCTTTACACCGTATGGTTTTTTTCTCCACCCTGCCAGAGAAACAAGAAACTGTTTATGTACTTTGGATGCTGAGGCTGAGTGAGGAATCTGCATTTGTAGAAAAACCTTGGCTGGCCTCCTGCAGCCCTGGCTGCAACCTGCCCAGGGTGAATGGAGTCTTCAGCAAAGTCAGCTGCAGCAAACTTGAATATCTTTGCTAAGGAGGACTTGGCTCCAGTTTTTCTAACGGCTTGTGAGCTGTTATTCCTGGAAAGCTATTTCCTTGCCAAGTTGCACTTCTACACTGCAAATCTAGAGCTTCTTAAAGAAAATATTTTTTTCTTTTGTTTTTAAACATGAGCAAAACAATGTATTTTTCTCTAACCTCCTTCTGGGAAATCTCTGAACTGTTGAGACTGACATTTTCCAGAACAGCATAGCTAGAGATACGCTCCTAGTATGTTAAAGTCTCTGGGATTTGAATGTTTTCTGCTTTGGTGCTAGAAACAGTCCTGTCCTGTCCATCCTAGCCTTTTAAAACCTTTCAGCATCAGTTCCTCTGAGCTTACTGCTGCTGACATTGTCTGTCAGAAGTCAACGTGGTAGGGCAGACATAGTTTAATAAAGCAAATTCCGTTTAGTTAAAGTTGTTACTTGTGCGACTGTATACCGTTATAAATATGTAAGGCTAAATATCACATTGGCCTTTTACAGAAAAGTATCATTTTGGCCTTTATTGGTTCTCTGTTCCCCAAGACATTTATTGTTTGCCAGACAGACCAGAGGTCTTGCAGAGGGTGTAAGCAGCCAGTCTGGAATTAGAAAGTAATTTCCTGACCAGAGTATGCAATGCACAGTGAAATCAACAGGTGTTATTAGATAAAGAAGCTCTAAGGTAGAGAAAGGACAGCCATAACTATTCTGAAATAATTTAATGTTTCCACCATCCTTACCTGCATTTGTTCTACTTCTTTTTTTTAGCATTGCATTATGTTTATTTCGTAGGCATTCTCTTCTGTGTCTTTTCTGCTTGAATTCATCAGCTGTACCATTTACTTGGAGTCTGAAAATTCTTCTGGCTTACAGAGTGACAATGCTTATTTTTAGCTTAGGATTTTTTAGGGTTGGTTTTTTTTATCGTATCAGTACTGATTCTCATATGTGAGCTACAAAATTTGTATTTTCTTATAAAATACTCTACAGCTTTCCTTTGAAAGGAACTACTGGACTGTAAGTGAGGAGTTGTGCTTGTGGGAGCATTCAGAAGAAGAAAGTTTTAATAATGAGTATACTCTAGGAACACAGTCCATTTTCATTCCAGTCTTTCCAACACAATCCTGTGTATCTCTCTGTATAGCATTATTACCCAAGCATAAAGAGTGACATTAAAGTTTTCTTCTGCCCATCTCTGATTATATAGCTGTATTTTTAACTTCGTGGAATGCATCAAGAAAGTAAAATAACAATATAGGTGTCATCCTGCCAGTCTTTATCCAGTCAATGAAACAAACTGTAATGTCAATAAATCAGTTTCAATAGAAATTCCATTAAATTCAGCTGAGTAAAATATACTTGTTTATATTAATTACAGATCTGCCCCCAACTGTATCTGTTCAATGATAACCTACATCGGAAAAGAATTTGTATGAACAGCTATAAAGATACTTAATTTGTTCCATAAATGCATTTTGAAATGCATTACTCTGAAGTTTGAATGGAGCACTGTCAAGTAAAATAAAATTTAATTGTGTGCCACAGGCAGGGATGGATTCATAGAAGTACAGATTGCCCATAAGCTGTGCCTGCTGTGGTAGCCTTAGTGTTTAGTCTGCTACATGTTTTTCTCAGCTCTGCCTTTCTGAGCTTTTCCTAAATGTAAGGCATCAATTCTGTGCAGGACTATTTTTTTCTCTTTTCAGGAGAGGGTTTTTTCCTTGGTCAGGAGCTACAGACATGTGCTGAAAAGTGATGTGCAAATGTGTATAGTGATAGCAACAAAAGCCTCTGTGCATTAAAAGGTGAAGTAGATTAATAAATTGGGAGTAACTTACTAAACTTTGTTACATATAAGAAACCCAAGCTGGATATTAGAACATGTTGGTAGTGATTAGATAATTTTTGATCCAGTGATCTCTAGTGCTGGTGTGGCAATGTGGTAATTCTTGGTGAAGTGTTATAGTAGTTATCCCTTGTTGAATTGGGAGTAAAAAGAACTCTTACTTCTTCAAAAGGTCCCCAAAATTGAAAATTGTCTTCATGATTTTTCTGAATCCAGTCTGATGAGGTTAATTGGCGCCCTTAGGTGGAAGGCCAAACCGATGTCTGTGTTTGCCTTGCATGCTCAAAAACCAGTACAATTTGGGACTTTGGTGGCTTGTAAATTTTGTGGTGGTTCTTCTGAATTCATTTAAAAGTGAATTGTTAGTGTTGTAGAGAAACAGAAAAGGTGTGGTAAATAAACATGTATTTGTGTAGGTATCCTGTATTCAGAGTTTATTCTATCTGTTACCATCGGTTCCTGCTTGTGGGAATTGGTATTGTGACAAACACTAACATATTTTTGTAAATGTAAATGACCACCTACTGGTCTTCAGGCATATTCCACCTAACAGCAGGAAGCCCCTAAATCTCCATTATCATTTTCATCCATACTCAAGATTCATTTTAATAACATTTTTTTTACCATAAGGATTACTCTGTGGTTTTGTTACTTCCTTGTTTAACTTTTCTTTTCTCTACTACCTGAAAATTCAAGATAATACAAGATAGGGGGCTGGAATCTCAGTGTGCCACATGCATCCAGCCAGTTGGAAAAAACATCTGTTGATTTTTTGCTGAGTAATGGTACAAAGACTGTTTTGTTGCAACGAAGGCAGTTTTATGTTACAAACTCCTATGAAGGCTGTGTTCCTGTACGTTACATATGTCACCTACATATTCAGAGTTGGGGTTTGGCCATTCTAGAGTCAATATGATGTGAATATTTTCATAAAGAATTAATGGATTTGGGGTGAGAGAGAGTGTGGTGGGTTAACCTTGTCTAACAGCCAAGCTCCCACCCAGCCACTCAGTCCCTCCTTCTCAGTGGGAGTGGGCAAGAAAATAGGAAGAATAGGAACAAGAAAGCTTGTGGGTTGAGGTAGAGTTGGGGAGATTGCTTATCAGTTACTGTTGTGGGCGAAACAGGCTCAACTTGTGGAAAATCAATTTATTGCCAATTAAAATAGATGTGGGTACTAAGAAACAAAAAGACAAACATTAAAACACCTTTCCCCCCCCCTCTCCCAGGCTCAGCTTCACTCCTGACTCCAACCCCTCTCTGCCAAGCAGCACAGGGGGGCGATGGGGAGAGTATGGTCAGTAAATAGTGGTTTCTCTCCGCCACTCCTTCCTTATCACACTTTTCCTCTGCTCCAGCATGGGCTTTCCACAGGCTGCAGATCCTGTCAGGAAAATCTGCTCCAGCACAGGTCCTCCACAGGCTGCCAGGAATGTCTGCTCTGCCATGGAGCTCCTCCTCCAGTCTTGGTGCTCCCTCTGCTGTTGCCCACTCCTTTTGTTCCCCCCACCAGTGCCCATGCTTAAATGTGTTTTCCCAGAGGTACCACCACCTTGGCTGACGGGCTCAGCTGTGCCCTGTGGTGGGTCCATTGGGGAGCTGGCTGGAACCAGCCGTGTCCAGCCTAGAGCAGCCCCAGCCTCGCCTCACACCCCCCCACTGCCAGCACCTCTCTAGGGACACCCAGTACACATGCAGGTGACTGTGAAAATGGATCTAAAAGCTTAAAATATTCAGGACCCCAGTCATTTATTCTTACAACCAATAGTTGATGTTTTATACCATCTGCATTTATATGATTTCTGAGCATTAGTGATTTAGCAAATAAAATTTGGAGTGATTTTATATACGCTAAGTAAATCTCCATACAGTGCCTGCCTGTCAAGTGGGTGGCTTGTGTGTGTGTGAGAACTAGGCTGGAGGGTAACAGAAGGCTCTGCCCTGTCTCAGGAGACCACATCTGATAAAATTCAGAGCTAAATGCATGGGTTTTGGCTATCCAGCGTGCACATTATATGTACATACTGATTAGCTGCTGCCAAAAAGATTGACTAATGGCTGTTTTTCTTTCCTTTCCTTCAGTGCCACCACAGGTATGTCTTTCTCTCCTCTTCACAGCTGTGGGTATATACAAAACTTACAGGAACTTCATTGTCTTAGAAACATCTACACTTGCTGTCTGAATTTGACAGACAGAAAGCTCAGAAAGTGAATGGATTTAGAAATTGCTGGGGAGGAGGAACAAAGAGGTACGTGGATGGACAGGTAGATAGTGTGGCCACTGCATAAGCCTCATCTTCTTAGGAAACCAGGCTGACTAAACTGTGGTAATTTAATTACAAACTGTTTTGTAAATCAAATGGTTTTCATCTCCTGACCGTAAGGGGTTTCATCTGGCAGTTTTGACATCTTCTAAATGTACATAACATGTACTTTATTCTGGCCATAGATTACATTGTACTGCTGTGTCAAGCCTCCTCTTGGGTATCTAGCTGTTTATGCTAAAACAATTATTCTACATTCATTTTTACTTTCGTATAGAAAATCTTACAATCCAGTTTCTGCTGGTGTATTTTAAACCACAAAGACCTGCTTTAACTTCTTGAGCTTCTTTCGGTTGTCCTTTGCCTTTTTTTTAGTACAGATCTTCGTTAGAATATATGAAGTCTTTAGAGACGACTACCTCGGTGTGTCCAGTTCACTTACCTTAATGACACTTTCTAGAAGGAATTTACTTGTTTAGATTAACCCTCATGTTTAGTTTATTAATAAAATATTTTTTATTTGCAAATGTATACATCCAGGGATCACAAGCATACCGTTAAACAGAACTAGGATGTTGACAGTTGCATTTGGCTTTGACATCACCTTTCAAGTTGATGAATAACAGTGTCTTTGGGAGTGGAAACAGTGGAATTGCCTATTTCAAGTCATTCGTTCTTCAAATGGAGAACTTTAGACTTTAGAAAAGCTGATCAGGTTTACAACCAGCCATTCTTTCCCTGCATCATGTCATCACAACAGGACATATAATGTCCTTCTGGAGTACTTTTCCTAATGTGCAATTCCTAATATCTGTGAAGCTATATAAAGGCCATCTTGGAAGAGCCATGTTTGTAGTTTAGCATCTTGTGCCTGGCTCTGGATCCCCACTGGTGGTTAAAACAGTGCTCTAGATTATATGATAAAAAACTTCTGTTCTCAAATCTACATGACTTTTGTGACAGAGGAGAGGAATGGGTGAGCCAACGTGTGTCACACCAGTTGGAGTCATTGGTGGTAGTTCACCATCTTCCCAAAACCACCAAGTTCTTTCCTGACACACCTGGGGAATTGCTTATTTCTAAACCTGTAGGACCTACAACCTGACATACGCAATAAAATAAAAGTAGAAGAAAATTGTTTCTGTCCTACAGCATAGTTACCTCAACATTTGTCAGTTCTCTCCTTCATCTGCCAGGATACTTTTTTTTCCTGTTTCTCTCACCCTTCCTCTTTGGCAAGAAGTACATCATCATTTCTGAATCACCGTAACCTTGTCTGACTGATGAGGACAGAACTGCTCAGTATTTTCTCCTCCTTGGGATGCTTCAGCCTAACATTTACTGAAAGCATAGCTCAAAGGGAAGAAGACCAGGATGCTTCTATGGTGAGGAAATCTTGCTCTAATGGGGCTGCATCAGCACTTCTAGTGCATTAATATTTTTGTTGGACTGTATAGTGAAGTACTGGGAAGTAAGTGCATTAGTGTGGATCAGCATTTCTGAGTTATGGTTGTGTTTTATAGAGGTTATCAACAAGACAGTGCATTTGAAAGCTTTGTAGATCTGGATCAGCAATTCAGTGCATTATTGATTCATGCAAATGCTTAGGCCCTGAGACCCAGGAAGAACAGGAACATGTTGCTGTGTGTCACTAATCCAAATATTATTATTAGCCTTTGGCTTGAAGCTGAAGTTCAGAATTTGATGAATACAGATTATCAGATGAAAACTTCCTTTTTGTTTATTTTATAGTGAAAATAGGGGAATGTACATGGCAGTGAGTGATTGTTTTTGCCTTTGAAATTTAATTTATTAAACAGGGAATCTTTTTGGAGGAAGGTAATATTCAGTTCTAATAGCACTATAAAATTCCACTCAGCTTTTAATGGCTGTGTGGCACACTATCAAGTGGAAGCAGAACCAAAAATGCAAGAAGAAATGTTTCCATTACATTGAAACAGCAGTATAGACCTGATATAATCTCTGGGCTTCCATGTCTTGTCCCTGTTGCCACTTTTTGGCTCTTCTGGTTGTCCATCTGAAAGCACTTGAGACAGCTCCGTTCTTTTCTTCCAGTTGCTTGCCTTCTCATGCCTTGGCTCCTCCTGACCTGATGGGTTTTCTGTATCTCCCTGGTCATTGTTCCCTTTGGGTTGTAACTACATTGGAGCTAGAAGAGGGGTGAGCATCAGAAACGGAGACCGGGGGAGTTGGGCTCTGGTCTTGAAAAGGGAAGAAAAGGGATAAAGCAGCACAGGTAAAGTGAGTGGAGGAAGATACCTGAAGTGAGTGAGACAGGTAGTTGTTAAGGTCTGAAATTGAGGGACAGGTGAACTGGGTCTTGAGTCTTATTTGTCTAAGGTTAGAGAGAAGATGCAGAAAGGAGCAAAATCTCAGTAGACAACTGAATATAGGGGAGGAGACAAAGGTGAATCCTATCTAAAAGGAGTCTGGTTTTAATTCACACATACAGTATGATTGTTTACATCCAGTAATAAATATATAATAAAGTTGTAATCCTTTTTTTTCAGCCTTTGCAAAGAAATGTGGTCATATAGGAATGGGTACTTGAGACCAAGAGAAACTCAAGTAATTTCTGTTTTCTGATGCAAGAGATGCACTGCACTGTTAGGGATTCAGGGATGCATAGCACTGAATTCTGTCCCCAGGTATGGACATGATGAAGGTCCTGTTAACAGGGGTATTTTTGTTCATATCCAAAAATTGTTTAGAGATTTTTAAGAAGTGCAGTGGTTTGTTCTGCTTTTGCTAATGGCTTTGACATATTCAGTCCCAGTGAGCACCACATTGGCAGAATGTGATGTGCAAAACAATAAAGTCCACTGAGGGTGAGTGGTGAAGATCCTTCACTCTTTGCCTACCCAAATGAGAGGGGATGCACTTGCAATTTCAGTACAGATTTTCAACAATGGAAAAAGAAAGAGGAATTAATTTCCATTTCATTTTATTCCTTCTTTTTCAGTCAGCTTTAAAGGTAGCATTGCTGTATTCTATTTCTTCAGAATTGCAATACAGTTTCACCTACACGCCATTTCAGCTTAAGTTAAAGTCCCAGTAGTGTCACAGGACTTCAGTATGAGTTTTAACTTAAAACATGCTCACAGTGTTTGCTCTGGTTCCCTTTATCAACTCTCTTCCTTAATAGCTGCCTATTATGTTATTTCCATCCTTCCTTTCAACACCCAGGCAAAAAAAACAGAGTATGTTGACTTCTACTTTGTCCATAGCCTGTTAGTATAAGCAGGTGCACAAGCTTTATGTTCTTTTAAAATTTTTAAGTTCTTGTGACACAGGGGAAATGAAAATGTGTAGGCTGTGTGAAGAAGACGACTGGGCAATCAGGTAGGCTGCATTTTGAAGTGGTTGCATTAGTACTACTAATTTTCCTCGCAGTCTGATCCTACTAGATACAGATTAACTTTGTGGATCATGACCTAAAGAGGTACTTAAGAATTGACAAGTTACTAGTGGAGGTTTTGGAAAGTTCTTTCTCAGAAATTTAGATGTATTGCTGCTTTGTGGAAAACAGAGAGCTGATCTGACGGTCTTGGCTCTAAAGCAGCTGTCATCTGTGCGTGCTTTTCCTTTTCATATCACCAGTCAGAGTAAGCAGCAGCAATAGCAATAGCAGCAACACTGTCACTCAGTCTTTTTCTTTCTCTCGAGCCCCTTTTACTATGCTTTTGGGATATTATTTTCAGATACATATTGGATATTCAGAGAAAGATTATACGGCTGTTGGCGTGCTGCTCAAAAAGGTAGAATGAACCAATGCACTTGCCTTCATATGTCTGTATCGGCATGTTGCCTGACTCTGTGTTGTCAAGCACTGAACAAAATAAGGAGTGTTGTTCTCTGGTTCTTCTTTGTAGCCACATGAAGTGTCTGGTTGTGATGCTTATCATTTTAATGTGCTAGCAAATTGCTTCTGCAGACTGAGAGACTTCTCTGTTACTTTCCCTCTAGTGGGTCACTTCTGTTTGGTCATCTCTGTGTGCAGAGAGACTGTGCAAGCAGGATATATGCAATTTAAGAGTACACAGTGATAATTTATTGGCTAATGCCTATAGTAGTCAGCTAGGACAAAAGTGCTACCAGGCTAGCAGAACATTAATGTGTTCTCCATTGCAGATAATGGGTAGTGGGTTAATTGCCAGTTCGTCATCAGTCAGGTGGGAAAGGGCTGGCCTCTGCTGCTCCTTCAGTCAAGCTGATCCTTGTCCATTGAATTGCTGCCTTTGATTCTCCATTTTTTTCTTAGGACTTTATAACTTCTTGTGTCAGTGTTTTTCTCTTGAGTCACTGACTGGTACTATCTCAACAGTTCATTTCTTTCTGCATTTCTGTCTTGCTTGGCTTTAGCTTATGGATTGTCTCACAACTCAATAACCATTTTTTTACAATAAAGCTGAGCCAGATTCTCATGGCTGTCCTGCATCACGCCAGGTATTGGGTCTCAGGCATCTCCTGAACACCAGCGGATGTGGTTGGTCTTTGGGGAAGTGCTGATAATCATCTATGATGGTGCTCCTTTCCTCTGGAAAGGGAGACACAAGTGGGTTAGAACAAGTTTTCTCCCTAACATAATTTTAATGTTTTGGTAGAATGGAGATAAAACTCTTTTTTGAAACCAGAGGTGTCAGTGAAATGACCTATTGGAGGTGTGCCCACCTGTGCAAAACACAGCTTCTGCTCTGCAACTTGACTAACAAAACTGTCTGACTGTCTACTTGCTACTGCTATCTCATCGCATTGGAATTGTAAAAATGCCCCTTTTTCTACTTGTTTTCTCACATTATGTGTTTGGCGGTATGTGGGGGTAGAGTATTCTTTTGTCCATTGAAATGACTTCCTGGTAAGTGTGTCCTTGTTCTCATTCGAAGTGAACTACATCATCAAACCTTTTCTGGTGTGCGTGGAAGAACTGGACTGAGTCTCCACTATGAGCAAACAGGTGAAGGTATAAATGGCATGAATATCAATAATGGGAATGAAGGAGTGAAGTTTAGCAGATCGTGGGCAGTCATGAAAAGGGATGCTTTAAAGTGTGCATAGAGCAGTGGGACTGGAAAGAGCCTTTAAGCATCTCAGATAGCAGGAATCCATTGAAAGTGCTCAAAGACTTGAAAAAGGAAAAATACTTAGGGTCCTGTGCTTGCAGGAGAAAAGTCTGAGTGAAGGCCTCCAAATACAGAAATCAGAGTCAAACCTTACTTCTATCTCCTAGGTTTTGCCTCTCCTATCTTGTACTTTAAGAATGAAAAAATACAATGTCTTTTGTGGCTGGAGGTGACCCTGAATACTTAAGCTCTTTAGCATTCTAGTTTATCTTTGCCATCACCTGCACCTTGTGTTTTTTCTCCCAGATTCATTTTTTATTGAAGCAGGATTTGCATCTTTTGAGCCAGGATTCCCTGAAAAGCTGTTTGTCTTTTCTTTTTGGTCCCTATACTGTGCCAGTGATGAGCGCAGCCTTCTCTTTCACTACTGTGGAAATGTCAGCTTTACAAAGGCAGCTCTCTGGGGTCTCCGCAGGTGAGAGCGTTCCTGATGCTGCTGCACTTAGGAGAAATGTTGCCAGTCAGTCAGTCACAAGGGAAATGATGACACAGAATAATCTCCTGATAGGAACTCGTATCAGGAAAGCATGGCAGCTACAGAAAGTGTGTATGAAAGAGACACTGAGATCCTGAATGAAAAATAAAAATTGAACCCTTAATTTGTACAGCCTGGTTTTGGCTGCACTTAACCTGTCTGTGATAGCTTTGAGCTTATCGTTTGGCTTGGTGTGAACTATAATGCTGTAGCCAAGAGTCCGAAGCTCATGTACATACATGTAGGCACAGGCACAAATATATGCGTGTGCGCACATGCACTAATTAATGTGAGATGATTTTATACTGGCAGACTGTAGTTAATCATGTTGGATATACATAATTACAAGACTAAACTTCAGCACTTGCATGTGTAAAGCCAGGCAGTGTGAACAAGCCTGCAGGCAGACCAGAAAGGTCACAGTGTTTCAGTCTGTAGGCTGTGAGTATGACTTACAAGAAAAAAGGGACTGTCAGCCCGCAGAAACAGATATACCTTCCGGACTTGTGTGATTGGTATGTCAGATAGGAGTAGCTGCTCCTTGCTCTTCCTACACACTTTGTTAATACAGAGAACAAATAAAATACACAAAAGGAGGTGGTGGCTAAATTGAATTGTGAAACAGTGATTCTACTCAACCCAATCTGTTGTCTGTTTTTCATGCTGTCTGTATAGTAAATTGAGTTTTATTTACATGCTCAAGAGCACTAAAGGAAAAAGAGACAATAAATATTATGGTAAATAATTTTGTACTCAGATGGTCAATCAGGCTTCCCTATATTAAGGCCAAAGACCAGGTTGTCTGAGGAGTTGCTTTTCTCAGGACATTAAATTATGCTCCTGGCAGAGAGCAGCAGAGATGAGAAACATAGTAATTGAAATACGTCCACATGATTCTAGCAGGCAAGCTATGCACTATGCAAGGGAGATAGGGGAAAAAAATCTACTGAGGCCCTCAGAAAATTCCTTTTCAACTTCACATCAAGTGATCTGCATGGTCTTGAGCAACCAAGTAACACTCACCAGCCAGCCCTCAAGAAAAAGGACTGTTTCATATAGCACAGCAGTAGCTCTCCATTCAGTGCCCACAGCTCTGGCTGCAGCTGCTCTGGTGCCTCGGAGAAGGAAGAAATATTCAGACAAGGGAAAACCGCCAGTGTGCCTGGTCAAGCATGCATCAATGGAAAAATCCTTCCTGATTCCAGCCACAGAGCACCCAAGGCTGTGCAGTGGGATTTGACTTTACCCATGCTGCAATATAGAACTACAAGATGAGGACAGTGGAAGTAAACTTTGTCCACTTTTGGGAGAGGATTTATAGAGGTCAAGGTCGGGAGGGTTCTCCTGGAACCTTTAGGCTAATTTCCTTCTCCTCTTTCCCAGCTGTCTAGGCCATAAAATTTCTCCAAGAAGCCGCATTAAAATATATATTTTAAAGTCACCAGATCCAGGCAAGCCTATCACCTCTCCTGGTAACCAGTTTTAATACTTTTACTTTCCCTAAGAAATTTTGCCTTATTTCAAGGTTAAATCTGTCTCTTTAGCTTCCAGTCCGTGGATCTTGCTGTGCTATTAACAGCAGGATAAGAAAGACTACAGTATCTGATCTCTTTTCTATGAAAACAGTGTTTCACAGTGTTCACAACACGTCTAGGTTTATTCTTAAATATCCTAAATACATCAAAATCTTCTTAGTCCTTACATTGTCACAATTAATTTGTCAGTTCCTGGGACACTTCTATGATCTTCCTTTGCACTTGCTTTAAGATGCCCACAGCCACCTTGGTACATATAGACCAGAACTGCACACACCAGTCTAATAATGATCTTTCCAGTGCTGCACACACAGAGCCAGGAGTTGCTTCCCTGGGTCTTACCCTCTTTAGGGCTGAAGTTGCCCTTTTTGTAATTTAGCTGTTCTTACAGGTTGTTGTCTAACGATTATCTATGAAAACCACTGAGGTCTTTGCTTAGTTACTATTTCTGCAGACAGTCTCTCATGATATAGGTATGGTTGTATTTGTTGTTCCCATATGCAAAATCTTCCCAGAGATTCACTTTAGTCATGTTGAATAGTGACTATTTATTTAGGTTAGGGCCAACTGAAGGCTCTCAGCAGTCTGGGCAAAATTACTGCCCCAAGAAGGCGGCCTGTGCTGAGCTTGAGAGTGAAGGGAAGCATGGAGAAATAGAGCCAGAAAAACCTCACTAGAATTGAGGCTGGGAGAGTTGTTTGCTTTCCGCTATGCCTAGAGCAGGGCTCCCTAGCAGCTGGCTTAGGTGAGGCTTTAACTGGTTGTTCTGTGTTTCTTCCAGGACGAACGTAGGGAATAAAATATAGTAAGGTTAGAAATACAAAGCAACACACACCGTAAGTCCATAAACATAAAGAAAAACTGCATTTGCATGATGCTTGGTAAGGCTATCTTCCAGAATATATATATAACTTATTAAAAAATAGATTAAATAATGGGCAAAATAGTTGGGATGAAAAGTCATACCCATTTGCAAATCAAATATTTAAAGGTTTAGCAGATAGGAAAAATAATCACTGCTCAAATTCACTTATCCAAAACTGTAAGCATCGTTTATGCAATGATAACACATGGTTGGAGTCAGTGATGAAGCAAAGACATAGTTTGCTAGATGTAAACCAAACATTAAGCAAAAAATTTCTGTGCTAAGAATTTTTTGATCTCTTCATTATGTGATAGTGGGAGACAGATAGTGGGAGATATATATATATTATGAGATAGTGGGAGATGGTCACAGGTCTGGAGTAAAGCACTGGCTGAGCTAGTTCATATTCATCTCTGAATTTTTAAATAGGGAACAGGAGGCACTATATGGTTATTGCTAAACCCACATATCCTCACATGTTTACCATGCCATCCAATATTTGTGGGTTTCTAAAGAATTGCAGGAAACTGTAGCATAGTGCTTTTGTAAATCTAGTGAGGATGCTTCTTAAATTATTACCTAGGGAAAATATGCTTATTTTGCTTTTTTCAAAAGTGGCGATCATTTAAGGAATTAATAGGTGAAGCGCTTCTGTGTAGTAGACACAGGAATTCTGGTTTGTCGCATTTGCAGTCTTAACTCACCCTCTCTGTGCTCATGCACTATGATACAGTCTTTAATTAGGTGTTCACATACTTTTTTGTTCCACAGAGTGCCTTCCTCATACAGGACACACCAGGAAGTTGCAAGGCTGTGCAGGGAGTAAGTCTGATCTTCCCAGAGCCCAAACTATCTTGTTTGGAAACTATGCAGCGAATATGGCCAGGGATTGCTGACAGGCAATGGATAAGCCTGTGCAATGCCAAAATACTCTGAGCTGAAGTTTGCACATTCCTAATTATGCGGGTACTTGGTAAGGATGTATGTTAGGCCAGATTTGCATAAATGCTGAGCATTCCCAGCTGCAAGTATGATGGCTTGGATCTGTGCTCTGCATGTATGGGGGGCCATAAAAATGATAAGTACTTTGGAAAATCACACTCTCGGGATCTCGAATTTGTTCCTTAAATGTAGAGTTTTAGCTGCTTCAGCCCTACTCATGGCTAGCTTTAGTTTCATGTCTGCCAAAAAAAGATTGTAATAATGCCAAACGTTGTAGCAATATCGAGGCAAAATGAGAAATTTCCTGATGCTAGTTAGTGTTAACAAAGAAAGGCTTGGAAGTGTGATGCAATCGGGATAGGGTTTATGGGTGTGGTGCAACGTACTGAATGTGGAGGTTGAGAAGAAATACCAAATAACTATAGAGTTGCTAAATGAGCCATAAGTTCCATGGAAACATGGTTTTTGGCAGTGCGTTCCAATGCACATGCAGTGGAGAGAGACCTGAAGTGTGACAGGCAACCTGTTATTGTCTGGCTTTGCAATCCTAGCTTTCATGTGCTGGAGGGTTTTCTGGTTTGTTTTAAGTTAATAAAAATATGTCATTGCACTTCACTGGCTATTTGTTTGACAGGAAATAAAGACATCTGAGCCATTAATGCCTCAGGCGGGCCAGGTGCAGCGATGTGAGGAGGTCATATTTCTCTGTGAGCCTAATGAGTCATTCAGGGAGATTACTGTACACAGTGTCATTCAGCATCTCTGCTGATGCCTGATGGAATTAATAATACTATTTATATCAATAAGATTAGCAGCAGATAGGTTCAATGTTATTAATAGTATAATTAGCAACTATAAATTTGTATTGATGTTGTGTAGTACCTTCTACATTAGCACATCATAAAAGCTATCACTGTTAGGAAGTAGATGGCAGGTGCTGAGTCAATGAAACACCTGCTTACAGATAATTGTAATTTAAGCAGCCACATTTAGTTTGGTGAATATAATCTTTTCTCTGTCTAGGGCTTACCCTAATGTCATGGATAGAAAAAGTAGGACCAGAAAAGACACCTTAGAAACATCTAGTCTAGCTCCAGGGATCTTGCAGGTCTGCTCAATGCACCTTTCCCACTAGTATCTGATTTTACCTGTTCTTGAATATTTACAGTAATGGTTCCTAGCCAACTTCCCTGGAGACACTATTCACTTACAAGTTATTCTTTTCCTTAACTTATACTGCCAACTTACCTACCAACTTCTGAGACCGAGTAATTCCCATCTTTCATTTATACATTTATGTTATTGCCTTGAAGATATTTATAGACTGTGATCATGTTGCCTATGAGTCATCTCTTTTCTAAACTGTTAGTTCCTCCAGCATTTCTGCATGTGTGACCTGTTTGTCTAATTTTCTGGGTCACTGATGGAGAAGGGTAGCTGCCTACAGTACCTAAATAGAGTATGGGTCAAAGGAGAAGAGACTGTATCAGAATTCTTCTAAGTGTGAGATACCTGAACTTCCTATCTCAAACCTTTTTTTTCACTCCCTGCTGAAACTGATGTAAATTTAACTTGGTAACTGCTGGTTCACACTCTTGGTTCTCAATATAGCAAAGTAAAACATTAGATGAACCTTAGTCATTTCAGTTAATCTGTATTGAAATAGGTGTCCACAGCCATACTGAGTAATTATCTTATTAGCTTATCACCTGCTCAGGACTTTAATTCAAGAGTTAACTTTGAACATATGCCTGTTGTGCTACGGCTGTTTCACATTACAGAAACAATGTAGTATAGCTGGTATGTACCTGAATAAGCTTCTTACTAGTTAGCTTGGTTGCCTGCTGCAATTGATCTCAGCACAAATGAATTATTCTAGAGTGAAGGTATACTACACATACATATATATATGTACACACACACTATACTATAACTAACTTGGTGTTAGCACAGAGTGTTTTGCTGAAAATAAATGCTAGTTATCCTATGTAAATAAAACACACAGAGGGAGAGGGCAAGATCTATTTGCCTTGTAAAAATCAAATTTTAAGGGCAGATATTTTAATGTTTCAGGATATGCTAATTTACTCTGGCATCCTTTCATTGTGTCTTCACTGTATGCATTCACTATGTTCCAAATAAGATCAAAGCAAAGCAAATCTCCATCATCCTTCAGTTAAATAAATATTTAATTTCAAAAGAATAGGACAAACAGTGCATTAAGTGTGTCATTCAGTCTGAATCTGATGACCTGACCTAGTTCATTGTTTGCACAAAGTTCTACTTGTGGAGCATCCTAAATTACAAATATTCTTTGCTTTGGAAGATTCAGTGGCAGTATCATATCAAGTACAATAAAATAATACGATAGCTCATACGAGATGATACTGTCTTCTGGGGACTCGTAAAACAATGTCTGCCATAACATTGATGTATTTTATACACTGCCTGTTCTTCCTTTAGTTCTAATCTGCTCTTGCAATAGCCTACTAGAAGATCAAGTGGTTGTGTATCAGCCAAATAAGTCACAACCTCTATTTACAGATGGCTCTTTTGAAATGGCTGCTTCAGCTCATGCAACTTTATCTTAGAAGATTCTCCAAGTGATATTTTCTTCATATTTATAGCAGAATATAAAGTAACTTTTTCAGCCGTGGCTGTATAAAACATTTCATGCATGGTAGAAAAGCTGTCTCACTTGTGCAGTAATCAGCATTGGGCATTACAGAGTGTCATAATCCCAGTACTTGTGGTGTCCCTCAGGCAGAAACAGCCATTGCTGTCAAAACCATTCTGAATCTACAATATGTACATAGAAAACTAAATGGCTGGTAACTGCCCCAATAAATTTTATGGTGATTGTCTTTATGGTTGCAATTTAACGTAAGGGCAAAAGCTCAAAATACAGGAATCAACAGCTTTGTGTTTTGTCAGTTTTTTATTCTAGCACTTGGTAGATCCTCAATGTTGTTTCTAGACAAGGTTTTGCTTCAGTCTGGTGTCCTGCAGAAGTTGGACCTAGCCTGGATTCTGGCTTGCATATAGACTTTACAATTGGTATTTCTGAATCACTGGTGAAAGAGAGAGAAGAAAAGAGTCCTGTGAGGACAACATCAGTGTAGGAATGCTGTTTGTGATTCATTGAGGCGACCTTTGGGGATTATCGCTAGGGAATAAAGAGAAGTGCTTAGTGAAACAGCAGTGTAACTAGAGAAACTTTCAATTCATTAATCAATATACTAGCAATTTCCACTTCCAGAGAGGTGAGATACTAAAATATGGAGCCAAGAAAATCAATCTGCATCACCAGAACACTTTTAAAATAAAATGTTGCAAAGAACAATGGATTTAGACTCTCCTGACAAATCTTGTAATGGAGTTTACTTTTAACTGAAGCATTGATCTTCATTTCCTTAGGTATGAATTGCCACAGCCTAAAAGTATATGTAAGCATGAATGCCATTATTGTCATCAGTGTGTATAATGAGAGATGCAAAACGTACTTCAAAAACAAATGCTGTGTACACCCTCCAGATTCTACCCATTATGTATTAACTTCTTTTGCCTATTAATGCTATTTGTGTCCTGATTACGAGTGCAACCTCATAGGGATTCTTACATAGGTTAGGATCAGTGAGTGAGAAAACTCCACAGACACTCCTCACGACATCACACAAAATGATAACAAGCTTCCCGTACCCTCAGAGCAAGAGTAATATCATAAAGCTTAGCCTGTTTCTATGGATGTTATTCATAGAAAAATATCACAACTCTTCACGCTATGTTATTTTCTGTGTATGAAAACATACCTATTTTAATTTAGATTCTGTCCTCCTCTTTCAATCAAAGGAAAACTAGATTTTCTTTGAGAGCCTCTTCTTTTTACCTGCTTATTAAAATACATTAGCAAACTTTAACACTGTTATAAACAAACACATTTAAGTCTGTCTTCCTTTGATAAGGATTAACACATGCCAGGCATTCTTTCTCTGTTTGTAGCTGCCTGAGAAAATAGTCTGTGTGGCAAACCTGTAAAACAGTGATTCAGGCTGCAGTGTGCTGTACCTCACACTGCATGATCTGGGAGTCTAGCCTGTAAACCCATTCCTGCTTCTGCAGAACTATAGCAGGGGAGAATCATCTTTAAAGCTGAACAAGGCAAATGTATTAGCAGCCAAAGCCAACAGAAGAATTCTTGAACAAATTAATCCAAGCAGAGCACAATTATCTGGAAGGTAGCACAGATCTAGGGACCTGAAGGTATAATGGAGACTCTGCAGAAATATCAACAGGTGGCTTGCCTCTGAATGAGCTGAAATTGTTGAATGGCTTTCATGTGCAGCACATTGCAATGATTATTGCAGTCAATCATTGACCTTGTCAGTGCTGCAAACAAATGGTATTGAGGATGCAGTACAGCAAGGGAGTACCTGAGCATCTCAGGCAATGCTACTCGTTCGTTAAAATGTGACTAATGGACTTAAGCATTTCACATAAACTAAGCCTTGATATCAGTCAGCCAATGCAACATTTCATTTCCATATTGTCATGCAAGTTTCAGTATCCCTCAGCACCAGCAGAGAGGCAAAGCACTGGAGGAGTTTAGAGACTGTGGGCATTCTCTGTTGAGGTAGAAAACAGTGAGGTGAGCTGAGTCATCTTTGTAGCATCAGTGCTATAGCAGATTGGCCACCCCAGGGAGCCAGAGCTCCTCCATCACTGTTGTTATGCTCATTCTGGAAAACAATCCTGCTCAGAAAAAAGATGGAAAAGGGGAAGGCGAGGAAATAGCTGGGAAATTTTACCAAGTGCAGTTCATTCTATGCTGCTTGATACTAACAGGGTAATGACCTGGAACTCCCACTCAGATGTTAACTGTGAGCAACAAAACTGTGCACTGCATCTGTATGCTGGCGGAGACATTAATGGATCCACCATAATTTCTTGGTGGATTAAGTACCAACCATAATTTTTGGGAATCTTAAGGAATAAGATCACTAGGGGCTTTCTCTAAGGTTCCTTTATGGTGCTTTTCGATATTTTGAAGTTATTAAAAGGCTTTTCAAGCCAAATACCCTAGAGATGCATCAGTGAAAGTACAAAACCAGTAAAAAAAGGGCAAAAAAGTTGGTTGTAATTACAAGTTGTAGTGAGGAGGTAACAGGCTTACATTACTTTCTGAACATCATTGCTTTTATATTGAGCAGACAACGGCCTCTTAGGATGAGGGGACTCCAGTGATGATTTAACTGTACAGGAAAGACTGAAGCAAAGGGTTCTATGCTGTTTTACACTTTGAAGAAGTGTGTGATAAGTCGATGGTTTGGGAAGAGAGTGCAATTATCAGCACCAAACTCTCAAAACCTAGTTCATCCCTTCAGACCATTGGTTTCTTTTGGTGTAACAGAGGGCTCCTTGTATTCAGTGTCTTCACTGGGGGAAGTTGCAAAGGGGCTAGGACTAGTCCAAACAGCCTAAAAGCCTCATGCATGGACTGAGGGACAAGGAGCATAGAGGCTACCCCAGGGAAGCATAGCTAGCAGCATTCAGCAACATGGCTCCTATGAATGCAAGGAGGATTCCTTGGTCACTGTGACAGCAGCTCACAGCAGAAGGCAAAAATTGAGGCATGAGAGTCTCTTTGTTCACTGAGCAGATGGAAATGTTTGGCCACTTTGTGGATTTCTTCTTGCCGTCTGGACTGGAATTGCCCTTGTTTTCATACCATCCGGCATTAACATTTCCCAGAGTTGCCCCTTAAACAGAGCAAAAATACTCTACAGCATATTAACAACACGAGCATATCACAGTAAATGGCTTTATACATAATACAACATGGTCATTAGCCAGCTGTGCACATAAAGCACCAAGCGGAGGCAGTGGGATGTAAACCAGGTTCTTCAGCTCTGAAGGCATTAGTTTCCACACAGAGAGCTAATGGAGGTCTCCAGGCCTGCACGTTGCAATGGAGAGCGCTGTTCCATCAGCAGTAGTTGTCCTTCTCTAGGGTGTTTTACACCATTTCAAAATGCCTGTAAGCCATGGGCTAGCTCAGTGAGAGCAAACTAATTACACAGCAGGCAACAACTCCTGTGTGATAATCGTGGACCTGTTGGCCATGATAATTTTTAAACCTTTCTAACCTACTGCCAGTCACGTTTGGACAGGTTTATATCTTGTGATTTACCACAGTTAGAAGCATCTCATACTGGCCTAATGTCTGTATCTGCCTGTTCATCATATTACTGTATTTCTATATAATTAGAGAAAGAGAAAATATTTGATGATATAGCATAGGTTTTTATTAGCAAAAGTTTATGGCCACAAGTTTTATTGGCTAAAGTTTTACATCCACACCAAGTTCTGTATGTCATCCTTAACAAGTGCCAATAAAATTTATATTGTGCCACATACACTATCTCATATTCAGAACATACCTCAGGACCACCATTTCTGCTTTAGTGTCTGCATTGCCTCTTCAACAGCGGAAACACAAGAATGGGTCTGATGGTCCTGAAAGCTTCCCCTGTGGGCTCTCCTTCAGAGCTGACACACCTCCGCTGGTGAAAACCAGAAGCAGGAACTGGTGTGGGTTCCCTGTTCTCTTTGCCACCTATGCACCTTGAAAGTCTCAGAAGTAAATGGTAAGGACTAGTATATTCCATATGAGGGTGAGGTTGAACACTGAAGATGTGGCTGGCTGGTTCCTGAAAAGTGAAGTGGTATTTTCTGTTACCCAGTAGGAGGATGGAACTAGGCAGGTAGAAAAGACACAAATTATGATACTTGATAGACAGATTTTTCAGCAATGTTTTGGCTTGGTCAGTTATTGCTTACAGAGTTGAACTGCAGAGAGTCAAGGAGAGATTTTTTTTGAAAGCTCAGTGTAAATTCAGTGAGCAGATGAACAGCAGAAGCAGGTAAACATCTTTAAAGGGGCAAAAATGTTTCCTGATAAATACCTGTAAGCAGTAAGAGTGGACCAGTTTTCTATAAGGGCTAACCTTAGCTACTGTAAACGAAATGAAGCAGAAGCTTTTGTGGTTGTTTCATTTAAAGACTAGTGATTTGCCCCTCTCACTTTACAGTATCAGAGCTTGTGCAATGCAAATTAGAGAGGAGACAACATCAGATTCAGGTTTCTGGAGCATTTGAATTCTAGAGTTTGCTCTAGTCTGAAATGAAGGTAGAGTTTCCTAACCCTCTGATATGGAGGTGCACTTGCTTTCACACCTGAACTGCAGTGGAGTTAAGCTGGATGGAGTATTTAAGTTAATCTCAAGCAAAGACCTCTCTTTGTCTTGGGGGGAAAACCCCTTAGAACTGCAGTTCCACGCTACAGTCTCCGAGATACCCATGCTGTATGAGATCATTGTAAGAGGGAGAAGAAAACAAAACAGGAGCTGGCTCAGAGAGAGATTAATCAAACAACAGCAAGCTGCCAAATGATCATTTTAGTGCTGCAGTCGTTTGCCTCTGCAAAATTTCAAGGACACCCATCAGAAAAGCTTGCTGGGGAAAAATCCTTTTAAAAAGGGGCGTTCTGTGGTGGCAGTTTCAGTTTGGAAGAGCTGTGTTTTGAGACAATGCAGTACTTCTTTAATAAGAGAAAAAATGCAAATTTTATAATAAGCAGTTCCTGCATTTAGTCTGCTACTATTACATCACCTTTTACAAAACACTTCCATTTAGGGTTATGTCATACCAGTATGTGCCTAGTAGCTCTACAGGAGCCTGAGATGAAGTTTACTGTGCATTTGCTGTATTTTTGTATCAGTTCTCTCTTCCCTTGAAAAGATGCAGACAACAGTGAGCGGCTTCACAATAGCAAAGCTGTTGTGCTTTCTCATTGTAATGAAAACAGAGGAAAAGCAATCAAGAAGGGTAAAACAAAATGCTTTTTTTATTTGAAGGATAGTGAATACATTCCCCTTTATCAGTGGTAACAAGCATGCTTAGAGAGGTTTCCAAGTTGAATGGTATGTTTCCAAAGGACATGAATACGACTAAGGTGTAAGCAAGTGTTCCCTGAAAATGCCATTCAGCCCACAGGGTTTTATTGTTGTTGCTGTTTTGTCCTATAATACCTCCCCTTTTCCCAAAATTGATTGTTATGTTCCTATCTACCTACACCCCCTCAAAGCCTGAAATCATCTCACCAAGCAAATATTTGTGGCCAAACCATTTCATTTCAAAGAATTTGTATGCAGTTTCATAATTCAGCCCTGGTTCACTTGTGCTTTGGCTGCGGCAAGGACTTTTCCCAAAACACTGTCTTGAAATGAACTTGGCTTCCCTCAGTCCTGCGTTTTTCAGGTATTTGTTCTGATGCTGTGACCTCTGCATTAGTTAGTGAATGCTGAAATAGAGCAGAACTAATGTGGTGCTTTACTGTAGCAACTTTACATATAAACATTGTACATTCAGTTGTATGATAAGTATATGCTCTTGGAGATCTTTCTACAGCAGTCCTGATGGGAAAGGGGGGGATGGTATTTTTTTGTTTCATTTTGTTTTTCCTGCAGCTATGGAATTTACACTATAGGACAGAGTAGTTTTTCAGATACCAAGACTACATGTTCTTGGTTTTGATTGCATTTGTGGGAAGGGAATTGGAGATTCTGGGGCCAAGGACTACAAAAGATTTGATTTGTGTTGCGCAGAGTGCAGTCTTTGCTATTGATCTCAGTGCAATGTCCTTGTTGGCAAACTAAGAGAATATAAATACCCTGCTTTCTTAAATAAGGTATTGCATTGGGTTAGCTCTGCTTAGTACCATTGGATGAAAACTCATGATCAATTGTCCTCTAAACTCATCGTTGCAATGTATAAGCATTGGCTTGCTACTGCTAAACTGCTTAACCATAAATGAGGAATAGTCTGGGTAAGAAAGCTTACAGAGGGCACTGCCATCCTATTTTATACAGCTACAGACTTCTGATGCTGGAGAAGGAGCAAAGACTCCCAGCTGCTTTCTCTATAAATTCTGGGACTTTTGCTATTCAGACCATGTCTGTGCCCCATCACAGTACACTCATTTTTCCATGTCACAAGGCTTGTTTTTGCCTGGGCAGCTACTTCGGCATGCAGTACCTGTCTCCATTCTGCTGTGTTACCAGTCAGCATAACCAAACTTCTCCTCATACCTAATTCTGCCTTTCAGGGGTCAGGAGCTGCTGCTGAAATATTCTCTCATAATCTTTGATATCCTCTTATTACATCCCAGTGTACTAACAGTATAGCCTGGGGTTTTTGCATACTGAGCTTGCTGACATACCAAAAACAGAGATCATGGGGTACCATGTGGCAGTGACAGCAGTAGTGGCTGCAAATAGCTTTTGACTCCATATCAGGCAATGTACAGAGGCAGATGGCTAGTTGTTCAGGCAATACCCAGTCTTCTCAAGAGAAAAAGATGGTCATCTTGATTCCTGTTTATGTACCATAGTTTGGGAACCTTTCACATAAGCACAAGCACAAACAACTCATCACAGATCCTAGAGACTTGGATTGGTAGGGGCTGGAGTTTGCAAAAGGAGTATTACAATTTGTCTCCGAAAATCTTTCCTTGGTAAGTCGATGATAATGGTCTATTACATTTTACAGAACTTTTGGTTGCTGCCACAATGCTGTATTATTGACAATACCCCAGAACAGCTGTATTTTGTGTCTCTGCAATCCACCTCTCAGCTCCAGTTTGGTATAGGCATAGGCTGCTAATTCATTAGCATTATTGCCAGATCTGTGCAGGCCCAGAGTCATCAGTGATGAGGGTGTAAAACAAAGCAGTCAGGCAAATTTCAAATTCTGTTTTGGGGGAGGAATAAAAAAGGTGAAGCATGTGTTTCTTCCTTCCTCCATTACAGTATTTTACATAAACTTTAATAACTGCCTTTGCTTTTTTGCCACATCAAGTTCAGTAATGTAGTAGAGATGAGTACCAGGCCCAGTGTGTCACACTGAAAGGGGAAGGGTTGTTAGCAAAATAAATTAACTGAAGTTTCTAGTCATTGGAACAACTGCTATTACAACCAGACTGAAAACTTTGAAGTAACATCTTTTTAAATAATGGAAAACCATCCTGAAGTGCTCAAAAATGTCCTGTGCCTGAGATGACATTCTTTGTACTTGATGGAAGATTGAATTGAGTTGGATAGTGCTGGTGTCTTCTTTTGCTTGCTTTAAGAGTAAACTCATTTATCCAGACCATTTATAGTTTGCTCAGGAGTGTGCTTGGCTGACCCTTAGCAGTCCCTTGTTTTGAAGCAGCACTTACTAAATCAAGTGTGTTTCTATTAGAAGCAGAATATTTAGACAAAACGGCCCTTGTCATTAATATTCCTGTTCATATGGAGCATGCTTATTAATTTTGATTGAATGGATAAGTGCTCATTTTTTAAAATTACTATCATTAGTCTTTTTCTCTATTCTTCTGGTATGGGGCTAGTGAGGAGAGGAAGGGCATTATTTTCTGTGCTTATACAAGAAAAGTATTTTTGTAGATACAGAGAAAACTGTGCAATGTTACTGTTTTTAACTTGAGTTGTTGGAAATGAGAGGCATTATCCACATACTTTTCAAGATTTACAAAACATGTGGATCCTTTTCCTCAACAATGAATTAAACATTGGTAATATCTGTCTTGAGCAGATTTTCATCTGCAGATAAGACCTCAAAAAGCAGCTAATACCAAATGCACCTTTAAATCTCATTATGCAAGACTGAGGAGGGTAGAAAAATAGATGCTGAGAGCAAAAAGAGGTAGTAGTCAGCTCTTGGAAGTCTTCTTGCTGGTAGCGGTTTCTCTCAATCTAAAATGTTTCTTGTTCTAAATGCTTATTTTTCTGATAGGTTAGTGGTGTTATTAGTTAATCTTTATAAATAATTTAGGAATTAGCTGATACTAACAATAGAAATTGGGAAGAATTAATTCTTGTATAGTTGAAGAGAGTGAAGTACGTGAAACAGGCTGCTAGATTTTTTTGTTTTGTATTTTGTGGACAGACGGACAGTTAAGTAAAATGTTTCCATATATTACATTGCACGGGCAGTTTCCTCCCCCCTGCATATCATTGAGTAACAGAGTCTTCCAAATCATGAGGCAGACTTCAGTGGGCTTCAGATCGAGCCACAGAGAGTGACCAGACCTGATGGAAAAGAAATGAGCAACAAAATGGTAAAGACACATCAAAATAAAATTAAAATTAAAAAACATATAAGGCTGTGAACTCTTTGGGCTGAAATAGTTTTTGGATAGCTACTATCTAGTAGGAGGTCCTATGCAAAGCAGAAGATCCAAATTACAGTTTCTAGTTGATGCCCTGTTGCAGTTGTTTTCTGTTTCCTTTTGGTGTGTTCCCGCTGTGATGTAGGGAAAATGGTTGTTGAAAGAAACCTAAAGATGTGACTGCCTTTTTTCATATTTCAAGATACATCCCTTGTCTAGTTCAAGTTGATGTAATTTACCTAATGCAGTACAGTAATACCTGTTACTGTCAGGCTGAGACTGTAATCCTGTCTGTAAGGGAGATACTTTTCCCTCTACAGCAAGGCACTAGAGATAAGATGCAGGACAATGATGACATCTCCAGCTCTCAGCAGAAGATGAAGTCTTGACAAAATAAGTCTTGTTAGGGTCAGGGAATGTCTTTGCAGGGTATTCTTTGAATGTGATGAGCAAAAGGGGGAGATGGTGTTAGAATGATGCTGTTTGACAAGACACTTCAGGGAAAGGTGTAACAGAGCTCTGTATTCCACTTAGCTCTAGGAGAAGGGATAAGGCATTTCACAGTGTGAGCACTGTTGTGTTAATAGCATGAACGTTATTCCTTTGAATAATGTTTAATGTTGCAAGCAGCAGCATATGCTGTCATTGCAGCATGCGGGCAAACGTTTGCATGCAAGAGTACTATTTTGGAAGAGGAATTGCCTAGAAAGCCCAAGGTTGTCCTTGTAGGTTTACTGGGACACATGGTTGATGAACACTGCATGAATATTTAAAATTACTGACATGAAATCCTTTACAAGCTTCACTGAATCTGCAGATGGGGAGAAAAGTGGTTTTGGATTATATATGCTAACCTACTCAGAGTATTACATACCAGTCTACCACCAAGAAAATATCATACCTAAAGTCAACAGATTTTCTCACCTGGTCAGGCAATAGGGTTTCCTTGTATCACTGAGCCTAACACTGTGCTTGATAGTCGTCGTTTTCCTCCCCTGGCAATTCAGAATTAAGATACTGCTGTGATTTAAGCATTCTCTCCTGTTTCTCTTATCACTTCTGTTCAGACCCTTGCCCCTGCTTAAATGCTTTCTTGCATCAAAGGTGCCATGTAGCTTGCAAAACCGGTCACATTGCAGCAATGTCATCATTTTGACGGAAAAGGCTTCTCAGCTTTTTTTATTGCCCTATGTAAGGCTTCTTGCACGCTAAGACACACAACAAAGGCGATTTACTCCTCTCCTCCTTGGCCTTGTGAGAAGAGGAAGGTTTCAATGTGAGGTTGCATTTTGAGTCCCATGAAGTTGCACCTGGCTGCTGGCAGTGACCGTCACGTCACGTTCTGTGCGGTGGTCTCCATGTGCTGGACATAGCTAGTCAGCAGAGCCCATCAGCAGCACTGATGCAGGATATCTGGTAGTAGGGCACTGCACTGAGCTGCCATTTTCCAGGCACCAGATAATGGAGCCACAGAAAATGTGAGACTTTCCAAGCCTCGAAGAAACATCTTCATCCCAAACTGGCCCGCAGTACAGCTAGGGGGGCTCAGAAGTCTGTCATTGCTTTGGTATTTTAGTACTGTGGCTGCAATTTCCTTGTATCCATACATGCTCTGCAGATATTAGTTATAAGTTTCCATGTTGGTTGCCAGCAGCACAATCTATTGCTGCCATAAATTGCAGAGCTATTAAACCAGTGGAGAAGGTCATGGTGATGAGGCCCAAGCAGTGCTCACTGGGGAATAAAGTTGTCATAGGCTACACTGCATCATTGAAAATGCCAATATCGGATGACAACATATTCAGACCCCATGGGTCAAATTTATTTGGATTTTCACTGTATTTCTATTTGCAAAAAAAGACCCCTGAATGCTGTCTGCTGCACAGCAGACTTTCAATAGTTGTTTGAAAGAAGCAGTCAAGACTTTCCACTAATTTCCCAGGATAACAGCCTGGTGATCATGCTTTGTGACAGGCTGTGTGTTTGACCTGTGCAGTCTCAACTGTTTTGCTCACGTTCCTGTAAATGGGATGGTTGAGACAGGCGAACCCCTTGGGCACGGGAGGGACATCACCCCTTCCCTGGACACCAGCTGAGAAGGAGCAAGGGAAGGGACTTTCAGAGACATTGAGTATGGGAGGTGGAAGAGTCACTGCATGGAGCTGAGAGCAGCCACTTGGACAGAGAAAACTTCTTAAGGACCGTGGTCCTTAAGGACTTAAGAAGTGGGCACAGTTTGCTGCAGAAAGTGACCGATGGCAAGAAAAAAGCTTGGGGGTAAGGACCTGCTTGCAAGGAGACCATGGGTGAAGGGAGTATTGGTTATAACCCATTTTCATTTCTCTTCTTTCTGCAATAGTTTTTTTTCCAAGTTTTTTTTTCTTTAATTTAAATGTTAACTATTCTGTTTTATACTTTAGCAAAGCCTGGCTTTTTCCATTTAAAAGCCCTTTGGTCTTTTTTTGCAGAACTGTCTATAAAGAGAGGGCTTTGGATCTTTTTGCACATTAAATATAAGCTAATCCTTATCTCCATCCCTGCCTTCTGCCACATAGAAGTACTAAAGGGCAAGGTGGTAAGGGATAAAGGTCCTTATGCTGGAAAAAGTGAAACAGCTTTGACCTTATGCTCAGTAGCTCCCCTGAGCACATGGACTGCAACTCAAAACGCAAAAAATCAGCAAAGCTATTAGGAGTGTGCACGGTTAAGTATCTAGCAGCTCCCGCGAGGACAGAGAAATTCAAAATGGTGTTCAGTGCTCAAGGACCAGTTAAGCCCCAGCAGGCCTGTGCTACTGGAAGTGGTGCTGCTCAGCCATTGCCTGCAGTGGGCATTGCTGGAGAGCTTCCTGCTGGGCAGGGCTCTCTGATTTAAATGCCATCCCATTTGCATCGTGGCAACTCAGCACCCTATACACAGCACCGGATATGCACAAGATTGCATATGGATGTATATATAACTGCAAATACATTACATGTTAAATCCATTCAATGAGTTTCTGCAGTTGTTTGGAAATGTTAAGAGAGAGTTTCACAAAAAGCAAGGTAAGTATTACCAAAGTATTGCATTTTCCTTTTCTGTTATCCTTATCACCTTAAAAAGCTGCAGGCCCCATGTTTCTGTGTTCTGTTAGATCTCGGAAGGGTGTAAATGTTTGCAAGAGATCCCTAGAGACAGGACAAAACACTAAGGTTGTAAAGTTGTGCTGTTTTAATTTGAGGAGGCAGAAAGCCAAGTTAGATTGACAGTTTAAGTACCAACCAAATAATAAACTAAATGCAGATTCTGTGTCCAAGCCTCTTCTGCTCTCAGTTCCCACTGGGACACTCTGTTCCAGTGCCCTTGTTCCATTCAACTTTCTTGTAGAGGAATTGGAGAGTATCCAACTTTTAAAATTACCTCAGCTTTAATTTATTCTGCTTTTGATGTTCATAGCACCATATATCTAATGGTCCCCAAATCTTTTCCTTAGTCTCTGAGGCTATAATTTACCTGCCCAATGTCTCAAAGGCAGATACCACTTACTTTAAAAGTTATGTATAATTTTAATATCCATATGTTTATATAACATATAGGAAGTTTGTGGGGTGAGTGAGGAAGGGGGATGATTTATGTTTCACGAGCATTTACAGCCATTTAAAAGACAAATGAATTTCGGTTTTACAGAGGCACCTTAGCAGAAATCTGTACAGGTCCAGCATATTTAATGTAACTTACACTTGGCAAAAAAATGAACAAGCTATTCTCCCTTAGGACTTAGTACCAACCTCATAGAACTAGGCATGATCCAGCTAAATGCATTCCTTCTCCATGACAGGTTTTATAAAGAAAAACACTGAGACTGGGGGATATGGGAAAAAGGCACATGAATTAAGTAGCACTGAATTTTATATGTCAGGATTTAGAAATAGAGAGCTCGATTCCAGTTTCCACTGAGGCACCTTTATGTAAACCTGAAAATGCAAAGGGAAATCAGTGAAGCAAAGCTGTAGCACCTGTTAAGGCCCCTTTTCAGAATAGGTTTTAGGTATTTAGGTAAAACTCAGGTCCAAAGCCCTGTTTCCCATGTGAGTGCAGGGCTGTAGGAATGGGAGCTATATATATAAGCAGAAGGGAATTCTGGTGAGAATTAAAGTCTGAAGACTGGCCATGTAAGGGCGCAGAATGGCTCAGAAAAGGAAATCTGAGCAAGATGTCCCATGATTGCATCGCAGCTGATGAAAGTGAGCTCCGGTCCAAGGTGAGCACTGATTCCAGACCCCTGTGGACACTCATGCACTGACTGCCGCATCACATCTCTTGGCTCCCTGTGGCTGGCCAGGGCAGAGCACGGATATTGATTTCCTCCTGCATGTAAGCCTGGTATGATCTCTGTGCACTCTCGCTGCTCTCTTGGCATTACGGAGATCAGACATAGTGGAAAAGGAGATTAGCCAATTCACTGCAAAGCTAGTTAATACAACTTCTGTCACGCATCTACTAGTTTCAAATATATCATCTCCTTTTATTTTCACCTGCACGTATATGGTCAGGCAGAGCCAAATGCTCACGTTGTTCATGTTGGTGTAAGTTTCTTAAAGCATGGTGGAAGCAAAAGAACTATAGAGATCTGGAACCATATCTGTCTTTATGAATTCCAATTTGAATAGAGAGGCAATGAGTATAACTTAGCATCCATTAGCAATAGAAACATAATCCCTCCTAAGAATCAGGCAAGTATCTTTATTTCAGTCTGTGCTTGAAGCAACTGGTCAGGCTTGTGAAACAGGTGACTTTTCCTGTTGTCCAAAATTGACTGTTTTTTTAGGTGAAAGAGGGCACACAAAGACACTACTTGCATCATATCTGCGCTGCCCAATAGGTCATCCTAAACAACGTGAAATGTTGTCTTGTTTCTTTCTAACAAGTTGTTTGTTCCTTTTACTTGCTCCTTTTCCTTTTTCCTTCATAGGTGATGAAATAGATTGGCTCCAGCTCTCCCCTCCTGGCATGCCATATGTGCTGTGTGATGCCCTTCTTTGCTAGATTGTTCCAGCCTTTGGGGAGGTGGGAATTTATTCCTGGAATCACTCCAGTGTCCATATCACTTTCATTGTCTTTATTAGTATGGACTGCAGCCCATCATCATTGAGGAGAGCAGTTGGTAGGGAGCATATGAGATAATTGCCTAAAATGAACTCTACCTCCACGGGGCACAAAATCACTCGGTGGCATTGCAGCTTTCTTGTTCCGGCTTGAGTCACCTTCCTCCCTCTAGGCAGTAGCTGGTTCTTACATACGTTATGGGGACCATATGCTCAGCCTAGACCCAGTCCCAGGCTTAGACAGTCTGCCTGTAAAGCAATATACGCTCTCTCCTGCAGACCTTTCTAGGTGGCATCCGCATCCTTCAGGTGCAGGATGGCTAGCAGCAAAATGGCCTCAAGTTGAGGCAAGGGAGATTTAGGTTAGATATTAGGAAGAATTTTTTTACTGAGAGGGTTGTCAAACATTGGAATGGGCTGCCCAGGGAAGTGGTTGAGTCACCGTCCCTGGAGATATTAAAAAAGTGAGTGGACAGGGTACTCCAGGACATGGTTTAGGGGGCATGGTTAATGGTTGGACTCGATGATCTTGAAGGTCTTTTCCAACCAAAATGATTCTATGATTCTATGATTGATTCTATGAAAAGAAATCAGCTTTTCTCTGTGCTCACTAACTGAGCAACGCTCTGTGGGTCTAAAGGGTCAAACTCTTCCTGTCTGCTCATTCTGAAGCCTGGCACAGCTCTGTGTGGTAGGGCCAGCCTCTCCAATATCACTGCACCTCATGCAAGGGTATATGCCTTTCATAGAATCATAGAATCGTTTAGGTTGGAAAAGACCTTTAAGGTCATTGAGTCTAACCATTAAGCTAATACTGCCAAGTCCACCACTAAACCATGTCCCTAAGCGCCACATCTACACGTCTTTTAAATACCTCCAGGGATGGTCTCAACCACTTCCCTGGGCAGCCCGTTCCAATGCTTGATAACCCTTTTGGTGAAGAAATTTTTCCTAATATCCAATCTAAACCTCCCATGGCACAACTTGAGGCCATTTCCTCTTGTCTTATCACTTGTTACTTGGGAAAAGAGACTTATACCTACCTCGCTATAACCTCCTTTCAGGTAGTTATAGAGAGTGATAAGGTCTCCCCTCAGCCTCCTTTTCTCCAGGCTAAACAAGCCCAGTTCCCTCAGCTGCTCCTCATAAGACTTGTGCTCTAGACCCTTCTTGTCAGTTTAAAACAGTGACGCACTATTTCATGTGGGCTTTAGGTTGGTGATGGGTCGTGTGTGTAAGTATGGTCCAAGTCTCTGAAGGTTCCCTTTCCTATATTTGTAATCAGATGAACCAAATCCCAGTGTTTTTTTCTCTGCTGGGCTTATTGAACAGACCAGGTGGTGTACCAGAAATGGTTAAGGATGGGCCTTGCTACCTACCCAGCTGGAACCAGTTACCTGATGAGAACTAGGGGCTGCAAACTACCAAGGAGGAGGTGAATGCTAGGAGAAAGCTGGAGGTGCAGGTTTTGGAGCTACAGACTGAGAGGAACTGTCCAAGGAAAAATGTAAGAAGGGGAGGAGTAAAACCAGTTAGGAAGATTCATGAGGGATGGGTAGGACCATTGGTGCTTAATGCATGGTTGCTGGGCTGGAGGCCAGAGGAGGGGCTGGGCTTCCCATTCCCTGCAGAAGGGGAAGAAGCAGCCCTGGAGGCAAATAAGCAGCAGGAAAGGGAAGAGTCCAGTGCTGGTTTATATAGTGTGAGATTTTGTTTTTTGGAAGAGATCGTGCTGTAGCCAGGCAGAAAGATCCTGTCTGCCTAGTATAATGCTTGGATTCCTCCAAGTCTGAGGCACAGGGAGTAGTATGGTTGTGGTAGTAAAATACTTCCTCTGGGTAACTTTGTTTTCCTAAAAAACAGGCTATGTTAGCCTGATTGAAGTGCTGTAGCAGTGTGTAGCAGGCTTCCTATGCCTGTATTTTCTCACTGAAAGTTAGCTTTGCTGAATTGTACCATGTAACTGCGTACAGGGTGTTGAGGGGAAGATATTGTATTAGCAGGCACGATAGGCACTTTATCATCTGTCTTGTGGTGACTTACAGGATATCAGTGTTTTTGAAATTTCTTGTCAAGTGGAGTTTTCACTTGAGGTTGCTTCTTGGTACCAATATGGTTTAAGCAAAGATAAGAAGCAAAAGCTCCCCTCTCAGAAGCAGCACAACCCTGCAGCAGCTCGTCTCTGCCTTGGAGCAGCTGTGTCCCATCACAGCTCATTATAGCAGCTGGAGGTCCTCTCTTGACCCTCTACGGGGAAGAGAGTTTGGCTCTTTGTTAGGCTTTGTCTGCCCTCTCTTGCTTGAATTTGTTGGGTTGGTGTGGAGGGGAGAAGGCAGTAAGCTCTTGCATTCAACCCATTTCTGGACATTAAACTGTAACCATGGCCTGAATTAGAAGTATCAGGACAAGAGCAAAACCTCACAAACCGATGACCTCTTTTACAGCCTGCTGTAAGCATTTTTTTTTTACCCTTCTAAAGGGAAATAGCCACACATCTCTTCGCCACTTCAGCGAGCAGGAGGCTTTATTAGAAAATGTTTCCTTGTGTTTGTGTCCTGCTTGGTTTGTTTGGTTCTTATTAGTTAGTAATTGTTTCGTTACTGTAGAAATAGATGTCATGTTACTCTTTCATGTTGGTGTTGGGTTTTTTTTACACCCTGTTGTTGTGTGAACATTTCTTACAGTTATTTGCTGTAGGGAAAATGTGAAAAGGACTGTATAACAGTAGGCAGAAACTGAGAAATTGCCTTAGCTTTGGAAGAGCCTTGCTCCTTGCCCTCAGCTGGCATCAACAAACCTGTCAATATTAAACTCAGGTGTGAGCCAAAATGACCCAGCTTTACAATTACAAAGGAAGGGGTGGGGGGAGGTTGAACCAGAACAGATTAAAAGACTGGAGAAGAATAGTCTGGAGGTTTGTGCAGCTGACAATGCACCAGTTTCTAGTCATTACTGGTTGAATCAGGGAGGAACGGCAGCCCTGGTGTGTTTTATGGGGTCCTTTACTCCATTTACACCTTTACATCGTCAATTACTAATGGTTTCTGATCCATGGATCTCCAGCAAGAGTCTTTGACAGTTGGCCCTGCCTCTGCAGCAGGGTGGCATGAGAAAGCAGCATCAATGGGCGTATGTGAGTGTAACGTTGTTTACAGAGTGGCATCAGTGCTACTAGATTTCAGTGGCTGAAAGAGGCTGGCATTAGCAGCTAGTCTGTGCAGCTGTGTACCAGAAGCTGTAGATCCTGGACAGGAATGGTCTTCTGCCATCAGCCCCAACTGCAGTGCTGGTAAGACACGTGTGGTTTTATTTATGGTGAATAATAGAACACTAAATAGTTTAATATATCATGTGCTGATCCTGGAGTGATGGAAATTTAAAGGTGTGGGGTAGGGGTTAGAGAGGACTTAGCAAAGCTGTCCCTTCCTCATCACCCCACAACCTCAAATTTTCTGCAGCAACTGGGAGGAAAGAGACAGAATATTTAGGGCTTTTGGAGGAAATTTATTTGAAGGAGAGGTGTGGAAGAGGTGTTGGATGAAGAACTGGAGGAAGCTCCAGGCTTTGCAGTTAAAGGGAATGGGAAGACTGTATGCATGTGAGGGTAGCCATGAAGATAGTGTGCCGTTTGGCTGGGGTGGAGCAGGCGGGTAGAAGGAAGCAGTTAGAAATTGTCAGTTGGCTGTGTAGGTGGTTAGCAAGTGTCCAAAAGCAGTCTGAGACTCTACCAAAGGCTAAAAATAGCTAAAAGTTCATGGGGGTCTTTATGTGCACAGTACTGTCATGCAGTAACTCTGCGTGACAATATTGTTCCAGTGGAGCCTTTAGAAAAAACACAGAGCATGCTGCTGGGAGTGCATTGCTCTCTCCTTTGCCCTGTGTATCTTGACAGCAAAGGCTTTCAGGCTTAGGGCTTTCATGAAGGATTGTTTTTTTAACAGAATTAAGTGCCAGGCAGTACAGCCACAGCTGTATTTCCTATGGCAGAGTTTGGTCTTATATCCCTGTGACCTTCTGGGGCTCTGTCCCATCCTGGACCTTGGGGTCATGGGGACACTGCTGATGCTTTTGTTTTTATGGTAAATTAAAGAAGCCAACAGGCACTTTAAAATTCAGGTGTCCTCTTAATATTTCAAGCAGGGGCTGGACGGACACCTTTCCCCCCCCCAGATAACTTTAATGCGGAGAAAAGAGCTTCAGAGGAGAGCTTTGCACATCAAGGAACCTGATGAATTATGCATGAAGCATAGCAGCCTGGTATCGGCAGTGCCTGCTTTATGAGAGGAAGGGAGCGATAGTAACAATTTATGCCATACGCTAGCTGTAGTTTTTCATACTGAGGCAGTAATGCGGGCTGCTGGGCTGAGAATGAACAATGTGGCTCCTTCTTTGAGCCCCTGGGGGCTGACGAAGGTTATTTGGCGGCAGGGAGCAGAAGACCTGTTTTGAGCAAAGTGCAGAGAAAGGGAAGAGAAAGCAGGAAGGACACATCAGCTCCGCAAGGTGCTTGGCAGAGCTGTGCTGAAGAGTGGTGGAGTTGCTACCAGGTTGACAGACCCAGCATGTGCACGTTAAACTCTGCCATGTAATGGGACAGTAAGACTGACGCTGAAAGCATCGTATCAGGTGATCTGTGCTGCCTGGGCTCGCTGTCCTGCAAAGCAAAGGTGGAAAGAGGAAGCAGTGGTTAAAAACAGTCTTGTTAAGGGTAAAGGCTGACTGCAGAAAAATAAAGGGATAATACTCTGCAGTGCTTTAGTGTGAGGTCTGTTGCTGTGCCTGACAGCAGACTTGCAGCGTTACTGTGTGTCAGAAGCTGTGGAGGTAATGCTCTGTAGGTAACTGGTTCAAGTGACTTGCCAGGAAATGAAGTGCCCTAGAAGGTCTCCAAGTCCTTGTAATGCAGCGGCAAAAATAAATTTCTACACTTGCTGGTGAGTTGCCACTGCGTATTTATCAGGTAGCTACTTGTTTGGTAGTGGCAGTAGTAGGAACTTGGGTTTCCTTGTAGTTGTTCATGGTTCTCTCTCAACCGGATCTGCATCTTCCATTGTTCTCTTTAGGTTTCTTTTTTGGCCATTCATGATTTTGAACCTTTTATTAGGAAGAGCCAGTCCCTAGAGATGTTGAAAGTGGGCTGTATTGCTATGAGGCATCTGAATAGCAATAATGACAATTTTTCTTTTTTACAGTGTTGGTTATTCTCCCCTTTCAAAAGAGCTTTGCAAACAGCAAGGAAGCTGTATGCTACTCCTTCATGATGGGAGAATATTTTCATGCTTAGTTTGCAGATGGGGAGGCTGACACGCAGAGAATTACAGTCCAGCATTTTCAAAAGTGTCTTGTATTAGGAGGCAGACATTTCCCAAGATTTTCAGAGATGCTGATCATGTGGAGCCTCTCTGGGCATCAACTAAAGTGCTTAGCATTTACGAAACTGGAACGCATTTGATACTGGACAAAATCCAAGGCTACTCTGAAAAACATTGGCCTAAGAGACTTCCTTGGGCCAGAGGGTCCAATAGGAATCCTGGTCATTGCTGCGATTCCTACTTCCCTGCTGCTCTACCATAGCTTGCTCTTTATACTTTTTATTCTTTAGATGGTGACTGTGTTTGCCTTGGCCCTGTCTTCCCAGTATCTTTCAGAATCCTTTATGTGATGAAGTTGTGTATGAGTCTTGCATTTTGGAGTTGTTCTGACTAACCTGAACCATGAGCAGCACAAACAGATTTTGTTTTACTTCAGCCTGTCATAGGATACTGTCGTGGTTTAACCCCAGCCAGCAACTAAACACCACGCAGCCGCTCACTCACTCCGCCCCACCCAGTGGGATGGGGGAGAAAATCAGGAAAAGAAGCAAAACCCGTGGGTTGAGATAAGAACGGTTTAATAGAACAGAAAAAGAAGAAACTAATAATGATAATGATAACACTAATAAAATGACAACAGCAATAATGAAAGGATTGGAATGTACAAATGATGCGCAGTGCAATTGCTCACCACCCGCCGACCGACACCCCGCCAGTCCCCGAGCGGCGAATCCCTGCCCCCGCTTCCCCGGTCCTATACTAGATGGGACGTCACATGGTATGGAATACACCGTTGGCCAGTTTGGGTCAGGTGCCCTGGCTGTGTCCTGTGCCAACTTCTTGTGCCCCTCCAGCTTTCTCACTGGCTGGGCATGAGAAGCTGAAAAATCCTTGACATTAGTCTAAACACTACTGAGCAACAACTGAAAACATCAGTGTTATCAACATTCTTCACATACTGAACTCAAAACATAGCACTGTACCAGCTACTAGGAAGACAGTTAACTCTATCCCAGCTGAAACCAGGACAGTATCCACCCCTTATTCTATACCATTGACGTCATGCACAGTTCCCATACCTTTAGTTACATCCTGATCAATCATCACCTTTCCATCCCTTTAAGACATATGAGCAATGATATATATATATATGTATACACACACAGAGATATCATTCCTTTAGTTCATGGGTCATGTTCATAAAACGTTCATTG
Organism: Harpia harpyja; assembly: GCF_026419915.1. NCBI lineage: Eukaryota > Metazoa > Chordata > Aves > Accipitriformes > Accipitridae > Harpia > Harpia harpyja. Next base: position 13,883,436 of record NC_068955.1, read on the forward strand.
AGTTCATTTAGTTTCCGACTCTGGGCTCCATCTGTCATACCAGTCTTTCTGGGCAGGAGGGATGGTGCAAAGTCCTCTCAGTCGGTAGAGCAGAATTGGGCTTCAGTGCAGTGTGACAAGCAGGTGACATTTGGCGCAGCAGGAGGATGGTGTGCACCGTTGGATTGTTGCATGCTGGAGTCAGTTCTGGTTCCATCACTACTGCGCTTTGCTCAGTTTTATCACAGTTCTTTTCTTGCTTGATCTAAGTGATTCTTACTATAGTACTATGGATATAGCACATAATTATAGTAAGGATAACATACAGTAGCAGGGTTATATAGCAACTAATATACAGTTTAATTCTGGCTGTTCTCACCTAAAATTAAATCCCCTTGAGGCACACATCGGAATTCCCCATCTTTTCGCATCACCCACCAAGTGCACCCAGGCCCTTGAGCAAAAGCAATCCCACGAATGGGTTTACCTTTGCCTGAGGCAGGAGTAACCCAGACTGTCTTCCCTAACATATTTTTTATGTGCCCTACAGGGACTTTATCCCCTTCTACAGTATGTAAAAATTCTGACTGGGCAGGGCCACCCCGATTGGCAGATCCTCTGGTGTTGACTAACCAGGTGGCTTTTGCTAAATGTGTATCCCAATGTTTGAAAGTTCCACCCCCCATTGCTCTCAATGTAGTCTTTAACAGTCCATTGTATCGCTCAATTTTCCCAGAGGCTGGTGCATGATAGGGGATATGATACACCCACTCAATGCCATGCTCTTTGGCCCAGGTGTCTATGAGGTTGTTTCGGAAATGAGTCCCGTTGTCTGACTCAATTCGTTCTGGGGTGCCATGTCGCCACAAGACTTGCTTTTCTAGGCCCAGGATAGTGTTCCGGGCGGTGGCATGGGGCACAGAATATGTTTCCAGCCACCCAGTGGTTGCTTCCACCATCGTGAGCACATAGCGCTTGCCTTGGCGAGTTTGTGGGAGTGTGATATAGTCAATCTGCCAGGCTTCTCCATATTTATATTTCAGCCATCGCCCTCCATACCACAGGGGTTTTAACCGCTTGGCTTGCTTAATTGCAGCACATGTTTCACATTCATGGATAACCTGTGCAATAGTGTCCATGGTCAAGTCCACCCCTCGATCACGAGCCCATCTATATGTTGCATCTCTTCCCTGATGGCCTGAAGCATCGTGGGCCCACCGAGCCATAAATAGCTCACCCTTATGTTGCCAGTCCAGGTCCACCTGAGCCACTTCAATCTTGGCAGCCTGATCCACCTGTTGGTTGTTTTGATGTTCTTCAGTGGCCCGACTCTTGGGTATGTGAGCATCTACATGACGTACTTTTACAACCAGATTCTCTAGCCGGGATGCAATATCTTGCCACAGTGCGGCAGCCCAGATGGGTTTACCTCTGCGCTGCCAGTTGCTCTGCTTCCATTGCTGTAGCCACCCCCATAGGGCATTTGCCACCATCCATGAGTCAGTATAGAGATAGAGCACTGGCCACTTCTCTCTTTCAGCAATATCTAATGCTAGCTGGATGGCTTTCGCCTCTGCAAACTGACTCGATTCACCTTCTCCTTCAGCAGTTTCTGCAACTTGTCGTGTAGGACTCCATACAGCAGCTTTCCACCTCCGAAATGCAGGCTTGTAGGGAGGAGGAGAGATTTTCTTCGTATTGACGGAGTTGGCGAGCCACTTCATCCACTGTCGGTGCCTCTTCGTCTTTCCAGGTCATTATTGCCAGTGAGTTGGCATAGGACGATGGTGCGCTCCGTACAAACTTCCGCCACATGGGTCGTGTGCATTGGACTTCGTCTGGATCTTTGGGTAATTGTGGGTTGTCCGGATCATGATGAATTGTCTCTAGCACAGCTAATTCCCTCAGATATTGGATACCTTTTTCCATGGTTGTCCACTTGCTTGATTGACATATAACATCTTCCTTAAAGGGGTACCTTTCCTTCACACTTGACAGGAGTCGCCTCCAGAGGCTAATGGCTTGTGTCCCTCTTCCAATTGCCTTGTCAATGCCACCTTCCCTGGCAAGCGATCCCAGCTGCTTGGCTTCCCTACCTTCTAATTCCAAGCTATTAGCCCCATTGTCCCAGCATCGGAGGAGCCAGGTGATAATATGCTCACCTATACGGCGGCCAAAATCTTTTTGCGTATCCCGCAGCTCACTCAAGGATAGGGACCGGGTTATTACCTCTGGTTCTGCCTCTTCCTCCTGTTCCCGTGATGACCCTGGTTCGCCTTCATCCTTCGCTAAGCGAACTGATTTTTTTGTATATTTCTTTTTCTGTACGGGGGCAACTGATACTGGTGCAGGTTGGTCCGCTGGTTCAGTTGCAGTACCGCTCGCCGGGTCTTGGATAACTGCAGTGTCTGTTGCCAAGGTTTGGGTAGCTGCCGTGCTCGTTGCCGGGGCTGGAGGGGCCGCAGTGCCTGTTGCCGAGGTTTGAGTGACCGCAGTGCTCATCGTTTTGTTGTTAAGTCCAGAGACCTTCTCTTCCCCTTGAGGGTACTGAGCGGTGTCGAACAGGGCTCGATAGGCATGGGCCAGGCCCCAGCACGTTGCAGTAATTTGTATCTCTCTGGAGCTGCCGGGGTGACAGCATACCTTTTCCAAATATTTTACTAGTTCTTCTGGATTCTGCACTTGTTCAGGGGTGAATTTCCAAAACACTGGAGGTGCCCACTTTTCTAGGTACTTGCCCATACTACCCCACACACCCTGCCACTCATAATTATCCAGCCTTGGGGCAGATCTCTGGGTGATTTTCTTAAATAGTTGTTTAACCTTAAACGAGAGCTGGACCACATTCAGAAGCATGCTAATTCCTAGCAGTAGGGCTAGGACCGTGCTGGTCCCAACATCCCAAGAGTATTCAAATTTTTCAAAATTCTCAAACACCATTGTAACTGGACTGAAGGAGAAAGGAGAGGGGAAGAAAGGTATCCCACCCATAGACTGGTTTTCCAAGGAGGAAAGGTAAATGGTATAATTATTAATAGTTTCCCACAGATGGCTTCCACAGTATAAAGGTGACAATGCTGAGTGCAAGTACCGGATTAATCCCACAGCCGACGACTTTATCATACCATAAACCAGTGTTGTACAATACATCAAAGCGAAAACCTTAATCCACCTCCCACGGATGATAAGCAGCAGAAGAGGGACTACATACAGCAAGCGAGGTGATACATAACAGAACTTTAAAAACCAGAGCAACAACTCTAAGAACACATAAATCAACATAATGACCAGCGACTATTAGACCGATATAATGAACGCTTATAACAAATTTGTTTTAACAAGCTCTGGTCAGGTTTGTCGTTATCTCAACCCTTTGAGCCCCACGTTGGGCGCCAAAAAGGACTGTCGTGGTTTAACCCCAGCCAGCAACTAAACACCACGCAGCCGCTCACTCACTCCGCCCCACCCAGTGGGATGGGGGAGAAAATCAGGAAAAGAAGCAAAACCCGTGGGTTGAGATAAGAACGGTTTAATAGAACAGAAAAAGAAGAAACTAATAATGATAATGATAACACTAATAAAATGACAACAGCAATAATGAAAGGATTGGAATGTACAAATGATGCGCAGTGCAATTGCTCACCACCCGCCGACCGACACCCCGCCAGTCCCCGAGCGGCGAATCCCTGCCTCCCCACTTCCCAGTTCCTATACTGGATGGGACGTCCCATGGTATGGAATACACCGTTGGCCAGTTTGGGTCAGGTGCCCTGGCTGTGTCCTGTGCCAACTTCTTGTGCCCCTCCAGCTTTCTCACTGGCTGGGCATGAGAAGCTGAAAAATCCTTGACATTAGTCTAAACACTACTGAGCAACAACTGAAAACATCAGTGTTATCAACATTCTTCACATACTGAACTCAAAACATAGCACTGTACCAGCTACTAGGAAGACAGTTAACTCTATCCCGGCTGAAACCAGGACAGATACTCAGATGCAGAAGAGAGGAGAAATGCCAGCACTCTGAGAGAGAGCTCTTTGCCCTTCTCTGGGTTCTTGGAGAATTTCAACTCACAGCTATCCTTGATGTTAAAAATGTTGATTTAACCGTTTAACAAAATGGTTAAAGAACACTGATCAAATTAGAGCTCTATTGCCAGTGAATTGGCAAAGCCTTGATTCTGACTATGTAACATCTCCGGTACACACATGATGTTGCAGTATCTCATTACTGTATTTCCAAGCAGCGTTCACTGAGTTGTTCTATTTTGTGTTTACTGGTGCGGGTATGCACGAAAAATGAAACCACCCTTCTTAACTGTAAGCAGTGACATATGTATTGTGCTTTAATTGTTTTCATTTTTGGCAGAGCTACTTTATAATACAATTATGTTTGTGCCCAGGGGCATGTGGGATTGAATTACCGGGTATACGCCTTCCAGCACTCACTCTCTTTCAGACACCCCGTACTTAAGTTATACGAATCCTTTGGGAATCAGGCAATTATGTAAGTGTTAGTTAGCAAAAATCATCTGAAGTTGCATGCAAACATACTTCTCTCCAGAGCCATTTTGTAGGTAACTTTTCTTTTTATTAGTCTAAGTGCTTTGAATATGGGCTTTAGATTTCTGCTCAAGTGACTTCTTATGAAGATGTTCTTCTGTGTGTTAGGACAAGAGACATCTAGGGAAAATGTGAATCACCTACTCTAGCCAAACATGAAAAAAGGAAAAGGGGAAAAATAAGTCTTTTGGGGAAAACAAGTCTATTAGCTGAAGTGCAAGCTCTGGTAATCCTTATTCAGACAAGGCTTTTGTTAATATTCCACAAATAATCTTCTTTGTTTGCCTATGCTTTTTTTGTGTTTTCTTTTAATTTTTTCAACACTTTATGGGAGATGAGGTGTGTCTGATGTTTTTGCAAAGATGCCTAGGCAGGAGCTACTCATTGCTGGGGAAGAAATGAAGGCCAATATCGTATGCACCTTGTGTCAGTTTGGCTAAGATTTTATTTTTTTTTTTTAAGTATTCATAATTAAGCAAATTTTGCATGGCCATTCTTATCCTGGCTTGTCCCTGTTTCTCAGATGATTTAAAGTGCTATAAACTGTTTAAATTGAAGTAAGTGCATGCACAAAGGTGTTTACAAGAAGTTAAACAGAGTAACTTTGAGCCAGCTTTAATGTGAATTTACTCTATAAATTTACAGTAGTAATCTGTAAATGAGGGCAATACACAAAGGTTTGATGAAAATTCTGGCATCTCTGTACCTTCAGCTAAGTTGACTGATGTAGACGTTTTCCATGCAAAGACTTGATTTGAAATCTGATCCAAACTGTCGTGGTATGTTCCACATCCTTTACTGTTGTAAATGGCTGCAGAATGTGCAAGGGAACAGTCAATGCATACCCAAATTTCTACAAGGGAGATAGACACAAATATATATAGAGATATATAGATAGATAGATATAAATCCCTTCTCCTCTAACCAAAAGAGACATGGACACTGCTTTTGTGCTGGACCTTCAGATTCATTTTGTATTATTGTGTAGCAGTTTACTCGCCTTGTTTCCTATCAGCTTTCAAAGATCTTAGTTCTTGTTTTAAATGTAAAACATCCTTGCTCCATGTATCTTTAGAGTATGCTCCTGGTTACTAAAAAGTATCTATTTCTTCATAAGCCAGGCTGATGATTCAATCTCAAGATTTGTTCATGTCTTGGGCAGAATTTTTCCCTTCTGGTGCTGGTCCAAGCTGAGTTTCTATGGCTGAATCTTTGCTTATACACAGAGATGCGCTTGTGGTTGCTGAAATTACACTTGGGTGTTTACCTAAGGATAACAATATGCACTCTGTGTAACTTCTTCCCTTGGCTTTTATTTGAATACTAAGAGGAGAGAAATGATCTGCCTGAAGAGGTTTCCTTTGTGTTCCCCCTCTCACCCTCTTCTCTCTTTCAGAGGGGGGAAAAAAAAAAACCAACCAAACCCAACTGCCATGTTCTCTAGCTAAAACCCATTCAAACAAAAGAAGTCCTAAATCCATATTAATGACTGCCACCTTTAATTTTTCAGTCACTGCTTGATTAAATTGCTGCCTAGATTCATTCTTTCAGTGATAGGGCCTGGTGAGTGCTCTGCAGTGAACTCAAACAGAGAAGTAATAAAGTGTTTTCTGTCATAGGCACTCCCCAAAGTGCCAGACACAACACAAGTTATTAAAAAAAAAAATCAAAGAGTGAGGTCCTGTAAACTGTGCGGAGAGGAAAAAAATGATTGTCCAGGGAAGGTGAAGAAGACTTTAATTTCTCATCTGCAATTATGAAGGCAAATACATCTCTATAGAGGATATTTCAAAGTTGAAAATAAATGAACGAACTCGAATAGTTGGGCCTGTGTCAAGAGCTAGGTTTTACCACTGTCAAAAGGCAACTGCCCCCTTTTTTTTTTCTTTCAATATAATTGTCAGCATAGAGACATCTATCAGTTGTTAAACTGGCATTGATCCACAACCACCTGCCTTTAAATCTTTGCATCAGGAATGCAGATGTTCCAGCTCCAGACATGCCCTGATTCTAGTGAAGGTGAGGTTCTGCTTAAGCCAGCTTACATTGATGCACAACCCTCTTCTGATATTCCACAACCATTATGAAAATGGTTTATGTTGCTATAGGACTCAACGGTAGGCCTGTGGCTCTTGAGCCACCTTCCACTAGCGAGCAGTCAAGGTGCTGTATCCATGCTGGGCTGTTGTTTGGAGTCTAGTGTTGGCACTGAGGTTGCTGTGTAGCCTGACAGGTCTTTCGTGGCCACTGTTCTTACTCTGGAAGTGAGTCATAAAGTTGGCTTTGGTGTTGTGTTATGTTATGATACAACTGGACTTCCATGTGTTATGGGATAACTGCTCTTCAATGCACATTAAGTCAGCATAAACATCTCCTAGTGGCTTAGCACTTGGAAACAGTTGGAGTAGGGTATTTTAAGAAGTGCCTGTCCTTCATCTGAGTGTGATAGCTGCCAGCACAAACGCTGATTATCCAGTAAATGCAGAATAAAGTGGACAAACCGAAGCAAATGGCTGGGGCCAAGACCGCACACATTTGGCTTCCCTGCCTCAGCTGAGGCGAAGTAACTCCCAGATGAAGTGGGTTATTTTCTTTAAAATACGGTCTATGAATCTTTTGCAATTACATGAGCATCCTCTTGGCTTTATGTCTTGTCTTTGACAAATCTGTAAACCTTGATGTTGATAAGACCATATATTGGCCACCCTTGTTCTTCTTGTTAGGATGTTTCACAGGACATGTTGCTGCGTTCTGACACAAAGAACACTTTTTTTTTTTTTTCCTTCCCTTACTGTGGCCACAACGTGAGTCAATAAAGAGTCAACATAAGCTAAATCATTATAAGTCAATTTTAAACCAATTCAGGAATGTCCACATTGGGGTTTGTGTGGACAACAATTTAGTGAAATCAATTGAAAAATCAATGTTAGGCATCATCTCTGTCAGTTTAACTAGCTTCCTTCCCATTCAGCTCCCAGCCAGCTAATAGCTGGCAAAAAACTGCAACATAATGTTATCTTAGGCTTACACAATCTTCATTGGCAAAAGGATTTCAGAGGTTGACCTTACTCCCACAAGTTTGTATTGTGCACGTCTTTACCCAGCTAAGGGAGTGATGGAGGCAGCCTGTTTCATGCTGAACAGGCCTGTAGCTACAGCTTCTTGAGAGCAGAACAGCCTCGTAGACAAGATACCAGAGTAGGAATCAAGAGAGCCAAGTGCTCATTTCTACCACTTCTACTTTATCTTTCTATCTTCTCCCTCCCCCATACAACAAATCTTGCATGTGGTGTATGGGGCTTATGTTCATTCATTTGTTCTTGGGAAGATTTTTAAGAGTCAGTGATTACAAAGGTAATAAAAATACACTGATTGTAGTCACTGGATGTTTGCAGTAGTGCTGGCACGTTAGTAATACTCAGCCATCGTGCCTGCTTGTATTAGTGTGCTCTGATGAAAACCTGGGGCTGCTGTTGCAGTGATGACGCTGGTCTCCTGAAGAAATCTGTCATCACACAAAGCTTCATCTAATTATTTAGAAAGTGCCTTTGAAACTTCACAGCTAAGCATGGATTCCTGCTGGTTAATAAGGATGTGATTTCTGTGGAAGATACATTTCTTCCCTTAGTTTTCTTGGACTGTTAAAGGTATCCTGCTATTGCAGTGGTTTTGGTGCAGTGCTGACCATGATTGCAGAAGCAGCATTGCCTCCATTAGAGCTGCAAATTTGAAATAGGGTCACAATGTTAAAAGTCCTGCTTTCTGTTGCTTACCTGTTGAAAGATTCAGGAGTGAGGTGTATTTCTATACTGTGGTACCTGTACACATTCACTGGTTGCCTTACATCAGGCTTTATGGCCCTCAGCTAAAGTTACCGCCAGTATCTGTAGTGTAGAGACAGGGAGCTAGGGTGGGTAATTGCTGTGGTATCTTACTGCATAGCGATGTATGCACCCTGTGCCTCTCCTCAATAAACACGTCTCATGTTGCTCTGCAGGAAAATGCAATCATCCCACAATGAGCAATAACAATTCAAAAGCATTTCATAAACATTCTGTTTTAAAAAAAAACAAACAAAACCAAAACAACAACCCACAAGACAACAGTGGTATTTCATTTTCACAAAACAACTTGGAGAGCTCTTTGTGGACTGTAATGGAAATATTATTGGAGCAGTGGGTCTCAGCCTTTACTTCCCTGCTGTCTTTCCATTTAGCATCAAAATACATTTGGGCTTCCTTCTCTGCTATAATACTATTGTTCGCAAATCTGTTTCTTGTTTACACTCTGAAACCCTTACTGAGATAGCTTGTGCTGTCAGCTGCCTGCTTGAGAACAGGATCCAGGGTTGAACCCTTCCAAAAGGCAATAGAATGGATGTTGAAAATGTCAGCCAGGCTATCGGTGTACTTACCTCTGTTTTTCAGAACGGACAAACACAGTTTTTAATTTCTGCAAGTCCCTGAGGGAATCCTACTAGAAAAAGCTGATAAGGGAAATTGCTTCTAATTCTGCAGCATTCTCTATCACTTTACTCATCTAGTTATTATAGTATTGTGCCAACAGTCTTGATGACACATGTTCATTGCTCCCTTGTCCCATCATGCGCTGCAATTACTTCAGACATTTCACTAGAATAACACAACCACAATCGTCATTTCCTGGAGATGCAACGTCCTGAGATACCGAGGTCTTTAGGTAGGCATGGGGTTAACCTTTGTATCCACTGTAATTATTTCAGCTAGTGGAAATTATTACAAGACCTGAGACACGAGCTTCAGAACAGACAAGCACCTGTAGCCAGCATTTTTTGACCTCTTGGGCTTATCCCAAGCAATCAAGTATCTTATAGCCAAATGACAGATGCCCACTTTGTCAGTGAGTAATTAGTTTAGCAGGAGCATGGTGTTACAACACATATGACTTTTTTACTGTATGAGCAGAGTAACTTCTAATTTAGATGGGTGAATGATTAAGGGAAAATGAGCTTTGATAGAAGTAAGGTCATTTGTTTTCAATCATAAAAGCTGGAGTTATAGCATGGGTCAAGAAGGGCGCAGCATGCAGAAAGGTGTGGATGTGTTGATCCTTCAGGCTTAGATTGATTTATCTCTTTGCTTTCCTGACCCTCCTGTTGAACAGTTTTCTTCCAGATAAATTCAGACAGATGAAACTGTTAGAAGTAGAGAAATTTGCAGAGCAAGAAAAGAGGAATCTGAGGATTTTCATCACGAGCACACTCACCCATGAAATGCCAGAACAGCAAGTTCAACCAACAGTCTGATCATGCTATAGAACATCTCTGCTGTGATCTGTCGAGTTATGTGGCTATCTTCAAATGGCCTTTTGGGCAGAGCAAGGGACTCTGTGGAGAAGTGCTTTATCACAATATAGCATTGGCCAGCTACAGCAGGCTGATTGCTCCAAATTCCCAGAAATTACTGTTCAGGGATAGCATTCCCTTACATCATATGTGATCACTATGAAGAGCAGCAGTTTCACCTTTTGCATTTGCTTGGCAACCTTTTGGCTTTACAATTTGGTTGATAACAAATGCTGGAGTTTTTTAGGAGAACATAGGCTGTCAGCTTTGATTGGCTTCCTTTGTAATTTTGACAGACAATGTTCCCTAAATGTATGACACAGAGGATTACTCGGTGAACGTTCTGTCACGTACTGGGACAAAGGGATTTTAAGAAGAGTAATGACAAGTAAACATCCATCTTTGGTGGACTGTTCTTAAAATCCTTTGAGAAGATAATTCATGTGAAGGATGTAATCAGAGTTTTGAGAATTGCTGACATCCAGAATGAGGAAGGGTGAATATGACTTTCAGTGAGTAAGGCAATTAAAGATGATGCAAGGGTTTGGATTTTTTTTGCCCCCCCCCCCCCCCCAATTGTTTCCTAACAGAGGAGGGGGAGCTGAGCAGTGCTGCAAGGAAGATGCAGGTAGGATGAAAGAGTTGGACAGGATGCAGAACAGCCAAGAGGCAGAGGGTAGGGAAACAGCCAAGGAGATGACAGGGAAAGGTCATTTGTACAGCTGGGAACTGCTCACTTAGATGGACAAAGGAAAAAGTATGGACTTGGAATAGAAACCTTTAGTGAAGGCTAGCTGATAAACAACGGTGCCAGACCTAGATTTGATGAAGTCCATAGAGCTGTGTGATTTATACCTGTGGAAGATCTCGCCTGTTATGTATATCTTTTCTCTTTTGCCCATTTGCACACACATGAAGTTCAGGTTTCTGTTTTTGATGTCATACAGGTTTTCTCCTACTTGTTGTCCCCCTTCAGTTGGATTTTTTTTTTCCTATATTTATATGTTGTTAAGTATTGAAGGATATCACAGTTATTTCTGGCTTGCTAGTTTCCATAATATACCATGAGAGAGTTTTTTGAAAGCGTGGCATTCACTGAATGGCAGACAGCTTTTCCAAGGCTGTGAAAGGACCTTTGACTCACTCAGCTGTTACACCTTTCTTCATGTAAAGCTGCATACTTTGGAGTTCACAGCTCTGTGACACTGGTGTCTGTCTTTAGAAACTTGGGTTGTAAAACTTGGGTGTGCAGAGAAAAGCTGCATCTCAGCTTTAATTTTGGTGAATTCTGTTGCTATTTTATTTCCATGTAATATTCTGTGAGCTGCCAGTTTTGTCTTTTTTTTTTTTCTTCATTTTTTAAAATGCCATTGTTGTGGCAACAAAATGAAAAAACCCTTCTGCCCTTCCTTACTGAATTGTACTTTTTCCCAAAGGGAAATAAAATAAGTATTGGAAGGATAATCAACAATAGTGAAAATACCAGATAGGAATAAAATCACGTGATTGTTTCCTTCTTTCTCTTTCCCTCAACAAAAAGGTGAACCAAGGCTGAACAGACTCTGCCCTGCTGTGGGGAGGCATGGTGGCCTTCTGGGCCTGTCTGCTTTTATAGCCATAGTAAATGGTCATAAAGTGCTTGAACAGGGTGTATTTATGTGCAGGTAGGTTCTGTATTCAAATATGACAAGTATTTGTATGACAGTGGGAGTACTCATCATAAACTTCAGAGGAGCCTGACTGTTCAGTTATCTGGAACCATTTCTATGTCTGAAAAACAGCCCTACCAGCTGAAAATGTCTGCAACAGCAGAGGGAAGGCAGGCCTTCAAGCAGTTTTCTTCAGAACTAAGGAATTTCTTCAGAATTAAGGAATTTGTCTTCAGTGTCACCCTTTTATTTTTAAAAAGGTTGCTTTGAAAATACTACCTAGTGGTGTTAGGACCCTAAAGCATTGCTAAGGTTAAATGGCTGCACCAGAACTCTTTGAAATCAGAGAAAGTTTGGGAATGGCCAATGGTCATTAAAAGGGCAAGGAGTATGGCATTGGGTAAGAAGGACACACACGCATGCACAAAAAAGTATGCTCTTAGCATCCCTCTTCAAAAACCATGTGTTTAATCGCAGCAATAAAATTTTACAGTCAGAATTTCTGTAAGCATGTCACTGTTGCCATGCCAGTCAAAACTAAGGCCTCTGCTACAAGGTTTTGCAGCATGATACAAAAGAGACCTGAAAGTGGCAATGTTGCCTTTTCCTCCCTTCCTCTCTTTGTAATTCAGTAATTTAGTTGGAGGCACAATTGGTGAAAAGCACCGAAAAGGTTTGTTTGTACTTGCACTCCCTGGCTGGCTCAGATATGCTATTTGTGTGTGTGTCAGTTTTTCACACCTGCTTTGAAACAGCAAGGGAGGATAATGTGAAAAAAGAGAGAACTGCCTTATTCTTTCCTTTTATACAAATGCTCTGGCTAATCCAAGCAGGAGTCTTTCAAAAGACAAAACTTTATCAAGAGCCAGCCTTGCTGTTGCTTTTACACTCAGCATTATAAATTGAGCCTCTGTTTTGGATTGATATTCTTCGTGAACAAACTCACAAAGTGGAATTTAGAAATAGAAAAAGGGATTCGATTATTTTAGCTTCATTACACTTCATCCTGCTGCCGCTCCTCCCCCTGGAGAGCAGTGGAGAGACTCTCTTGCCATTCCAGACTCTTCTCATTTACAGAGTGCGATTGTATGAGTTGACCAAATTTTCCAAACCACTGATCTCACTGCAAATGCTCTGCTGACTTGTTTCTGGCTTATGTGCAGAAAGTTAGCGAGCTGTATGGAATTGCCAATAGTTCTTTTAATTGAAGACAGTTAAGGGGTCTGTATTTTGCTTTTCTAAGTTACTAGCTGCTATGTTGCCTACGCATCAGGTGGAAGGGGGAGACACACCGTATGGGAAAAGGTTCTGCATGTTTACATAGCTTCTTAGAAGTCTGTAGGTCTGTGCTGTTTTGTAGGAGCTGGATTTGGCTGTCATGTGACTCATGCTTTTAGGCAATTGAAATACTTTAAATTACATCAGAGATTTGGCCACTAGGAGTGTGCGTTATGTATCACGTGCATGTGAATAAGCATGTATGAGGGTACGCAGCTTGTTCTTTTGTTGTTGTTGTAGCAATTCTTTTTCCTCTCCCTTAATTTCTGTTGTATCATGTGGCTTTATCTGATGTGTTCTGCAGCCCAGACAGACTTAAACTAGTTTCTTTCTTTCTCTCTCATCTGCTCTGCCCAATTGCAGGTTTACTGCTTTATAACACAGACAGCAGAGACCATCAGTAGCAGATTAGGATTGGATAAACTTTCCTGGGTATGTTCAAATCTTATCATATACCCATTATAAAGCAGCTGCAGACCCAGGGAAGAGGCATTTCATTGATCAAAGTCTACCTAGCAAGCTCTGAACCTTGCGGTCTGTATATATATTAATGCCACCACATTGGCAGCTTTTTGCTAAGTCTAAGCAGAGAACAGAGTGTGTGGATGCAAAAAGTCTTTCACAAACTCCTCATCTGCAGTTGGTCCAGAGAAGACACTGTGGGGATGGAAGGTATGAGCAACACCTGTGTGGAATTTAGCTGTGAATAGCATGCTTGTAAAAAAAGCTCTGGCTTCAGAAAGGTAGATGGCATGTCTTGGTGCAGAGCATTATGTGTAAGTGGTTCTTCCCTCTCGCTGTGCCCATCCGGCATCACATAGAAATCACCTCCTCAGAGCTGAACCTGTTGAAGTGTCTCAGATGGGCCAGATGAGGCTGGAATTGCTGCAGACTCCCTCTATCTGCTGCCTGGCTGGTATTTTTCTCCCAGTCTATGCAAGAAGGACTTTGGCTGCCCTTGCATCATTCTGTTTGCTGTAGGACAGGTGGTGGTAAGCCATTGTGGCTCCCAAGTGTGAGCTTTCTTGTAGCCAGTTGTAGTGAGCATTTGTGGAGGTACAATTTAATGGTTGGGGCTGGATATTGCACAGGATGCAGCGGAAAAGTCTTGTAATGTCCCCAAAGCAGCTCAGGAATAATAACCTTAAGGCCTGGGGACAGGCAACAAGCACTCTTCAGTTGGCACTCCAGCTGCAGAGCTGGAACAGCGTCCCACTTCCCTGTGACCATTGCTTTGCAAAGGGTGATGCTTGGGGTTTGCAAAAGGGTTTGGCACCTGTTTAACCCCACATCCAAATGCTTCTGCCTTAGCTTCTTGCAGAGCTGTTGTATATGTCAATACTTTGAGGGGCACCTGGAGAAATGTTGGACTCTCTTTTCCTGTTAGAGCCTTGGAGGGTCCATTTTACAGAGGAGAGCAATAGGGGGGTGATGTAAAGAGAGGAGAACCATTTCTTGTTGGCAATGCTGAGCATTTCTCCTTTTCATACAAATATTGCCACTATTTAATTCTGCAGTTCGAGTTGGCAACAGCAATAAAGTCAGCAAGCAGATGCTTTGCAGAGAGAAATTATTTCTCTACTGTTGGTTTTCTTGTCCTATAGCAAAGTTTTATTGTGAGTCGATTGTGTCTGTAATAAGCCTGGCTTTCTGAGAGCCACTCTTGGGTAGGAGACACAAAAGTTTCACTGTGAGCCTCTTGTCCCCTTTGTCAGAGTTAATTTCCCATTTCTAGCTGGCTTTAAGGTAATGGTATACTTGTTTTGTCAATTTAGTAGTGAGGGAAGCCAGAAGTTTTCCTTGTCAAAAGCTTTTTTAGGGGAAGGCCCTGAAGTGTTCAGTATGCTAAGTGCCAAGTGCTGTTGTGCGACCGGTGTCGCTGGAGTTTGGGGATGTTTTAGCTACTTCTAGCCATTGCAGGTTCACTGTGTGCTTTGCCCTGGATTGTATTGGTTTAAAGAGAAAGGATGTGAATTTGAATCTATTTAGAGTAACACAAAGCAGCAGGATTCCTGCTTGAGCCAGGGGTTTTCCTCTTCAGTCTGAAAAATGTTACATTGCCTGGAAGCCTCTGCTGGACTTCTGTACTGAGTTAAAGCAAGCGTGACAGACTCAAAGGAGAACTTCTTTCAATGATCTCAGCAATGGCTGGGAAGTCGCTTCTGAAGAAGAGGGTCTCACTGCAGGGCAAACCGTTTCCGCTTTCTCTCTAAAATCTCTTCTACTCTGCCTCTTTGAATGTGTTAAGTTTGTGCAAGCATGTCGAACATGCATAATTGTACTTACAAAGCTGTCAGGGTAAGCTTGACTGTGCTTTCCTTGGGCTTGGGAGAGCAGGACAATATTTTATGTAGAAAGCCTGAAGACAGCTGACTTTGATGCAGCACTGAGCTCGCTGAAAACAGTGTCATACTTTGATCATGGCTCCTTGGAGGTCCTGACAGGAGTATTTATTTGAGTATTTCAGATACTAGCTCTAGCTGCTTGCACCAGCCATGGCTATTAAAGATTACAGCTGAGGATAATTATTCTTTGTAAGAACTAGTTTTTATTAGAGAGGTCTAATACACAGCCCTGGTAGTGCCGTGCATGTCTTGGTGGTGCTTTAGCACTTCCTCGTAATCATTCACACTAAAGCTGCCCAGCTGAGCAAATCCCATGGCCATTTCATCCAGATAAAATGGACAAAATGGATGAGCTTTTCACTGCCCCTGGAAGGCTGACAACAAATCTCAGATTCATCAGACCAAGAATGAAGCAATTACCCAGCAGCAGCTTGCCAATAGCAACTTTCTCCCTTAAAATAAAGGGGCACAATGATGGCATATTTTCATCAGCTGTACCTGTGCTGCTGCAGTGAAGGGAAGGCAGAGGCTATGTCTGAGAAAGCTGTCTTTTCCTCCAGAGCTTTCCTCTAACTTTTCTCCTTCTAAATATCTGCTTGCTTTCTTATGGTATGTCCTTCTGCCTTGAATGCACTTTATTCCCTGCCACCTTGTTCCAGAACAACAGAAAGACAGACATTCTCTTAAATTTCATGCTGCTTTGGGCAAATTCATCTGCACTGGCACTTACACTTTGTTTCCTGCTCCATCACGTCTTGAGATCCAGCATAGAACAGCTCAGACACAGGGTATAGATGATGCAAATGGCATCTGAGGGAAGTGTTTTGTGATGGGAAGAGAGGTACTTGAAAAATAAGACCATGCATCCCATATATGGTCACTCAGAGTTAAGGTACCTGAACCCAAAGAGAGAGCAGCATGCTTGTCAGCAGCTGTGTAGAGAATGTGTCTTCACCAGCAGTTGTTTTGTGAATGAGATAGATAAGAAGACTGTTAGCAGGTCTGTCTGTCTTGGAGGCTGTCCAAGTTAAGTTGAAGGATGACTTCCAGATCTCTTCATAGCATATTAACTCACCATTTCATGATCACTGTGGCCAAGACAGCTGCCTACCTTCACATCCCCCACAAGTCCTGCTCTATTCACAAACAGCAAGTCTAGGAGGGCATCTTTCCTAGTTGGCTCACTGCGTACCTGTGACAAGAAGTTACCTCCTACAAACTTAAAGACTTTCCAAGACCTGCTCGTCACAGCAATATGATGTTCCCAGCTGATGTCTGGGAAGTTGAAACCACCTGTAAGAACCAGGGCTACTGATCCAGAAATTTCTCCTAATTGCCTGTAGAATAAGTAATTGGTGCTTACATGCTGGCTAGGTGATCAGTAGTAGACACTCACTACAACATCTCTTTTGTTTTCCATCCCCTTAATCCTTACCCAGAGTTTCTCAACGACATCATCACTAACTGTAAGGGCTGTACAATCAAACCTCTCCCTTACGTATAGTGTGACACCTCCACCTCACCTGCCCTGCCTATCCATCCTGAACAGCCTGTAGCCCTCCATCCCTGCACTCCAACTGTGGGACTCATTCCGCCAAGCCTCACTAATACCAATGATATTGTAGCTCTGGAAGCTGACCAACACTTCCAGTTCATCCTCTTTGTTTCTCATACTGCGTGTGTTGGTGTACAAGCATTTCAGATACGCTCCTGAGCCCTCCGTGCTCCCAGGAGCAGTGCAAATGTTCCCACTAGGATTGACGCCCTCTGGCGATGCCATGCCAACCCTCAGCTTACATATTGCAATCCTGTTGGTATCCCCTTCCCCCATCAATTCTTTCATTCCCCCTCCATAAGCAAATCAGAGGCTGCAGTCATTAAGTAGAAAGGAGTTTTTGTTCAGTGAACACAGAAAGTCTTCAAATTAGGGATGAATGCAGAGGTCTGGCAGAATAACAAAAATTGCTGAGATAGCGTATCTCAGGATGAAGGTCAAGGATGGAGAAGGAACATTCATCCAGATCACTGAGTCTGGAGGGAACTACTTAAGGAGAGTAGGCTATTTACTCAAAGGATTTTCCTACATGTTTCTCCACTTTATCTTTCCACTTTCATTTGAGGACTCTTCATTCATGCTGCTATGATTTCCTCCCTTGCAATGTTTCAGCCGTGTACTTTTGATACCTGTCTTTCTCTCTTGGGAGAGAGCATCTTCCTAATGGCCAGTCACAGTCTTAAAGAGCTGTGGGAAAGGGAGGAGGTGGACTGAAAATTGGATGCTTTTTTGTTGTTGTTTTTGTCCTGGCAAAAGCCCATTGCGGTAGAATAGTTCTTGAGATGTGCCACATGCCAGGTAAGAGCTCATTGTTCTAGACTAACCACCAAGCATTGCTGTTACTTGATAGACAAAGCTCACTTGCCATTGGCAGAGAGAGAGACCATGCTGGGACTGAAATGCCAGAAAAGATACTGAAGTGAATGCCTCTTGAGGATTCACTTCATTGTCTGAAGACAAGCTGTTAAAGGCAGGCTCCGATGACAAGAGCTTTCTGTCCCTTTGATTGTGTTTTGCCTGTTAAATGGTTAATGGAATGGGAATGGAGACTGCTGAAATCATCTTGAGATGTTTTCTTGTTACTGAGCTGCTCGTTTACAATTTGAAATCAGTCATTTAGCTTTAAGTGGCTATGGGTCATTAATTATGAGCAGGTTCTCTACAGTACAGCTGCAGACTGTAAGTGGCCTAATGATGAGCTATTAAATAAGACTTTTCTCTTGATTCACAAATAGGATTTTTAGCCTGAACTTAACTGAGAGATTTCATACTGAGAGTCCCATTGCCACCTTCCAACTTCCTACCTAGAGAAGCTAATTTTGTAGTTAACCCAAGAATATGGTTCACTATCCAAAATATCCTCTTGTTCTTGTTTGGTTTAAGTTATGCTTCTCAATGTTTGACTTCCTCTTCTATCCCACTCCCATGTCTGTCTCTGATTGTATTCTCTAGTCAGACCTGTCCCATCCAGCACACGCACATTGCAACAGTCTCTGCCCTGAAGCTCATTTATTCTCTTGCCTATTAAATTTGCATTAAATTCCACCATCTTGTTTTGGGGGACATCCTAGAATTAGTATGCAGCCTGGTGTCATGAGGCCGTTCTCTAGATTTTCTCTCTTTGCTGAAGGCTGTAACATTTATATTTAAAAGCTTTTTATTTTTCCACCTGTGGCATTTGAATTGCAATACACCCTGTGGACATTTCAGCTTTGTCAGCTTGACTGTTATTAAGCTGTAATCATTTATCATCATTGGCAATGATTTTACGTCTGGTTTTTTTAGCACGTATTGCAGAACATTTATTGGTAAACTGCTGTGAGCATGCAAAGACTTAAGATATATAATTTATAAAGCCATATTTATGTAGTAGTGCTTTATGACGGAAGGTTGTGCTGAAAAAGCATTTGAGATGACGATTTATTTTTAGATGAGCTAGAAGTCTTTGTTTCCATCTTATTTCAGGCCCCAGCATAGAATGATCGAGGACCTGCAGAAACCCAAAAGCTTTTTCCCTTCTAATGGCAAGAAACAGTGTGTAAATAAAACTGACAAACATAAAAATACAATAAACTACAACTGTTTCATGAATTTATAACGTGAGGGGGCAAAGTAATAAAAAAGCAATGAATTCGTGTCAGTCAAACTCCTTTATTAAGAGCTACTAACCAATACACGTAATGGGCAGTGCAAGAATCTAAGTGGAGCTGAATGCTTTCTATGAGCATTGACTGGAAGGGACTTGCTAAACTGAGATAATTTGATTCTTCATGCTGTCTGTGTGTATTTGCACACACATGGGGTTTTAATATCTATGTGATACCATGTTTTTATCATGAGGAAGGAAAAAAGCAATATGTAATTTTAATTAATAAGGGTAGATGAGTTAATTTCCAAATTACCTCAGGGAGGATTGTGAAGTTTCATGACCTGATGTTTGGAGAGAGAATCATCTTTTCTGTCTTTTAGGTCAGAGGGTGAGGGAGGGATTTTATGTTTTAAGTCTATGCGGTTTGCTCCGGCTACCCTGCAGTCACTGCATAGAGCAGGTTTCCCAAAGGGTGATTTGTCCTGGATGCACATTCTAGGATAGGCTGGAGTGACCTTTGGAGATGCCTGTTTCTATCCAATGACAAAGGAAGGAGAGTCTGGGCAGATGGATTTCAGCTGGGATCCAGGTTGTCCTAACTCTAGGCGTCTGGGTTACTGTTGCAGTCAGGGAAATTCTGGTCAATGCCATTAATGGTGTCTAGGGAGCTATTCAGCTGACCAAAGGCAGGCTTGGACTATGATGAGCCACATTGATTTCTAGACACCACTAATAGCATTGACATCTAAAGTTAGGTTACCTGAATCCCACCCTAGATGTCTAAAAGCTGGTCGTACAGACCTGAAGTTAAAAGAAATACTTGCAGTCTTTCTGTGTTGTATCCTGTAGTATTTGACAAAAGAAGATAGAGTTTAGTCCAGAAATCTTCTGCAGTTCGTAAGTTTCAACAGTACTTATATGACCAGAGAGGTACTTGTAGGTAACCCTTAGTGTAAGCTCGTTGTTTGGACAGTCCTAGTGGGAATACTTATACTCATTTTTACTTCATGGTATTTGCGCTCATTTCTGCAGATCCCTGAAACAGAAAAAGCAAAATAAAATGTAAAAGCAAGGGATTCTGTGGGCTCTCCTATCTGTGCATTGCACTGAAGCTGCTGATCACAGATCTGTTTAACTAAATGTGTTTATTCAAAAGCACCTGAAATGCTTCCACAGCAGATATTTGGTTGGTGATAAGAAAGGACTGTAGTGTTTCCTTTGGGGATAACTAGTGCAGAAAAAAAGATTATTTGAGGTGGCATTCATTACTGAGGGCATACTGCCCATGCTTGGAAGTGGCTTGGGATACACGCAATTGTATATAAATAGAACTAGTAAGAGTGCAGAAAAGCCTCAGATGTGCTATTGCATAGTAAAGCCTAATACAAATAAACAATCATTAAAAATTGCTAACATAAAACAAGGGAATAATCTTTACTTTCTCTTGTACTCTCACCCAATTAGAATAGTTTTCTTGACAAGGCATTTGAACTATTGAAGTGAGAGATGCTGTTCCAGTCATAATGCTGGTTTTGTTGCAAGGGAGTGCTTACATGGTATTGTTAGGCAATTGCAATGGTAGTAAATACTTTGTTTGCCTGTACAAATATTATTAACAATCCATTAAAAAGAATCCATAAAAGATTCAGAATGTGTTTTGCTCAGCTTTCTGATGGTGTTCAGTAAAAGAAGATGAGCTTTGTGATGTGAGGCTGCTTGTTATTAGGGTGTGATTATTGCTCACAAGTCTGTTATTGATCAGGGGATCGATACTGAATGTCTTAGAAACCCTTCCGATGACCATGTGAGCTGCTTATTGATGGGACTGTTTAAAAAAGGCTTCTCATTAAAAGTCAGTTGTGGTGTACAAGTTTGGGTTTTCTCCCCATCTCCATGGAAAGCTAAACCTCAGAAAAGGAAGGTCTCGCTATGTCTTAATGTATTTCCCATTTCATCATTAGTGTTGCTATTGCTGGTATGCTTAGCTGTCCTCCATGGAGCTGTGTTTGCGTTTCCATCTTGGATACCCCAGTTGGCTTTGGTGTGTATTGGTTTGTTTTAATACAGGAAAGAATATTAAGACAGTGAGTGATCATTTTGCATGTGAGCTCCTATGGCAGTCAAGGGGTTAAGTTGCATCCTAGAGAGTAATAGGTTTTCACTGTGAAATGTGGCAGAGAGGCTGGCAGTGGGGAGGGAAAATAAAGATAAAAGGAGAGGGTGGGAGATTGTGTTGGAGCGATCTGAACCAGTCTTTCATTGCACAATTTTCTTTTATTTGTGAGGTCTCAGCACCCTCACCTTGTACTCCAATTGTTTGCTTAGTTCATTTTATTCCCAACACTAACCTCACACCTTATGTTACTTCCATTGATTGATGCGGTAGTGTTGTTATGATATGGACTGGAATGTGCCTTTAGCTTTACTGGAAGCATGACTGTGAAGAAGCCTCTTGATAATTAGAAGGTAATTAGAAGGTTTTCATGCCTGTGACTCATTCACATAGGAAGGTTGTGCTGGAGTCATGTCCCACAGCTTTCTAGGAGCTGGGATATTGTGTAAAAGTCCTGCTGCTTCCCCAAACCTTCCTGTCCCTGCTGGGGATGGGCTTGATTCCTGAGCAGGGCTTAAGCTCCTCAAGGAGAGAGTTGGGCATGCCAGGAATTGGCCCGAGAGTCCTGCGCTTTTTGGGGACAGACTTAGAGAATAGTGGGAAGGGACTTGCTGTGATACGGAAGATTTGTCTGTCCTCAGGTGTTGCCAGCACCTGGTCAGAGAGAGCAGGTTGCAGGCACAGTATCTGTGATGGGAGTGAGGGAAGGGAGCGCTGTATTGCTGGTGTTCCCACTGGCCCTTACCTCCAGCCCTCTGAGGTCAGCTGGTAGGTGTGAGAGCAGTATTTGATGGTGACCCTGTATATCCTTTTGACACTGTTACTGGCTGCTGAGTGAACCTCAGAAAGATGAATGAGAGGGGAGAATGTGGCATAGCTGCATTGCTACTGGAAGAATTGGAGAACACCTGTTCTTATCGTGTAGACCGTACATTTGCAAAGAAAACCTATTTCTCTTTGAAAAGGTCTCCATCAGGAAAATTAACCACAATCACAGTGGAATCAGCACAAATTGGGACCTGGGGGAAGCATGCTCTTAAAATCAGCCTTGAGATGTAAAGAGTCAAACACATTAGTAAAAGCCACCTGCCCCCTCATTCCAGGACTGAAACCAGAGACTCGTTTTGTGATCTGACTCAACTTCCAGAACTAAGTTCAGCTTCTGCCAGGGTGCATTGCAGGAGATTCTTTGTTCAGACTATTTAATCAAATATTGGTTTATATAGTATAGACTCTTATTTTTTGAAAGCTTTTGTGAGGGAGGATATCAGCTTTAGCTGGCTTTTTTCACAGTATCAGCAATTTTCTTTTTTAGATACACAACTAATTTTGCATTTCAACTATAGTATCTATATTCACTATGGATGTTTCTATAGCAACCAACCTTGTGCTATCTACATACCTCTATGGATGGATTAAACATCCAATATAAAAATGTTTTTCATTTTCTTTTTCTGCAGACTCTGCCTGTTAGCACATGTTTTAAAAACTTTTTGAGTAATATGAAAGACCATCTCTGTCATATCTGTACTCCTTAAGAAACCTGTTTCTTTATCTTCGCTTTTTATGCGACCCCTATCATACTATTTCACTACCTCTTACTCTAAACCCATCCAATGCCTCTAGGGGAGAGAAAAGCACTAAAGACACCAAATAATCTGGATTTTATCCAATGCAAGAAATCTGTGGTAAACCAGGGAACTGAGCTGTGGCCTCTGGAGTCACGATTTGATGCTCATTATCCCCAGTTTCTCTCAGCACCTCACCAAATGATTTAGGTAAAATTTCTGACAACAGTCTCCTTTACAGAAATCACAGGTTTTGTGTTGTATAAAAGACCAAACTTCACCATTTTATTTGCTTATATTGTTTCCAGTATTTGGTGCTAATGTACCTGACAACAGGTGACTAAAATTGCATCTAGAGCTCCAGATCGGGTCTTTTGCCAGTTTATGCTACAAAGTCATTTAAATAAGTTGTGTACTGTTTTACGGATGGGATAGAACAGGGACTCCAGAGCACACCCAGTTTTCTTCCATTTCTGCTTCTTTTTTAAAAGATTTAACTTCATTTAATGGATTCTGATTCCAGATCTCATGCATATATTCCTCTTTACAACTGTATCGATTTCATTACAGTCATCCCAGGTGGATTTAGAAATTACATTTGAGGAGCAGATGAAAAAGCTTTAACACTTCTATTTTGGCAGCAGTTAAAACTAGAACCTGAAAAGAGACGTATTCTGTTCGTTGTTGTGTATTCATTCCCTTCCCTCTTCTAATTCATGCATTTACTCTGCGTTTCAGTGAGTTGTCATTAACTCAGTACTTTACTCATAATCCTTAATCTGTATTAGAGTTCAGGCAAATTTCCAAATTAGCTGCTTGTGGCACTGATAATCACCATTTGTTAATATTTTGTGATCATGTTTAATCTTTTATCAGCAATGCTGCCTTAATAAGTCATCCTCACCTGTTCTATTTCTGCAAGTTTTTGCACCCTCAGTGATATGACTTTGCAGTATGGGGCAATTAAGTGTATTACAGAAGTGACTAATTAAAGTCAGTGGCAGTTAAGCACATGCTTTAAATGCTTTGCTGGATAAGGATGTGATTGAGCATGTGTTCTAAGTGTTTCAATGAATTTTGAGCCCGTGAAAGGAAAACATCACTTTTAGATTGGGTGTATTAACCCATAACTGTTGCAGTTCTGTTCTTTTGTAACTGTAGTTGATAGATAACTATGATTTAGAGGAGCAAGTGCATAGGAGAATGCTACTCATAAAACAGCAGGGATTAACTGAATGACTTTTTATTCACTTCTCCATTAGTGGGGTGTCAGCATGATACTCTGTCTTTTGACGTCTTCAATTGTCCCCAAATTTACTTTAGTTGTATGAGACGGCAATTTAGTGGTGGAACTCAGCTGGGGAAGAATAATGAATTTCGTAAGACTTAAGCTCTTGAGGCTCAATCCTCACCAGGGTAACTGAAAAAGCAGCGTTTTGTATGTTTCTATTATTGACACTATGAAAATGAATGCCCTTCTTGTGATGTTTCTTTGCCCACCTTGAGCTCCAAAGTCCTGTCTGTAGACTTTCTAAGCTTGATAAAAACGTTCTTGGTATTTGTCAGGCTCACGCACTGGGTGGAATATCCTAAAACAAAGCCTATTTATAGGAGAGAAGTGTCTAAAAGGAAAGCAACAACACAAGCTATTGAAATGTGTTTCTTCGAACCTGTGACGACTACAGTGCAGTTAGAGGGCAGCGAGGGTATGAATCCCAGAATATCATGCTGGCAGGCAGAACATGAGTTAGGATTGTAGCCCTCAGCTACCTGTGTGCGTGTAACAGTTGCTTGCCTGTCATGCAGGATATCAAGTTCAGGCCCGTGGAAGGTGGCGCATCACATGTACTTGTACAAAATCATATTGAGCGCTATACACTGTGTTGCACCACTGACAAGACAGTGGCTTGTAAAGGAGAGGCAGACATCATGTTAATCAATTCATAAGAAGTTGTCTAGTATGACATTCAGGCCAGATCCTTGGCTGTTGTTGATCAGGGTCGTGACTGATCAGTCATGTTGGTTGACACCAGTAGGGAATGTAGGCCTGCAGCTCTTGGAGGTGTTTGGCTGCTGCTCATGTACATGATGACCCATATTGCAAGGTGAGATTTTTGTATTTGAAACTAATTTTTAAGCAAAATGAAAGCAATATGGGATGCAAGGCCAAACAACTAGTTTCACAGAGCTTTTAATTTTTAACTGCTTATATGCAGAGCTGAAGAGATTGGCATTTGAAATGCTTCGTGCTTTACTCAGTTGTGCTCTTTTAAAGCATCTTCCTGTAAGTCATAGAGATACTAGTGAAAGAGTTCAACAGTGGAATTAAATGACACCAGAAGAAAATAAAATTTTTGCTTGAGAGAATATACCACAGTGCATAGATGTTGTTCTAAAAGAAAGTGTGGAGTCTGGGAGTAGAGCAGCATCTATTTGCGCTGTGTAATTTATGGGGGATAATGTCTGTCTACAGGGTGGAGCTAGCACTGGTTAGGAGTTGAGACTGGACGTGTCTGTCTGAGAAGCAATGCAACTGAGACCCCCTCTGAATTAGATGAGGAAAGGATTTCCTGAGTTGTTCCGTTCTGTAGAGGGGCTTTGCAAGACTGCGGGCTTGGGCTTTCTCTTTCTTTTCTTTTTTTTTTTTTTTCTTTCTGTACAAACCTTGTGATGTGCCCTACTGTTGAAATCCCATGTCTCAACAGACTTTTGAGGTCTATCCCAAGACTTGATAGACTGGAGACTTTTATGCTGTTATTTATGCTTCTCTGAAAAGATTTCTTCAGGGGACTGTGCTGACTCAGCCAGCCTGACAATCAAGGTGCTAAAGATGTGTGGATGGAGTATGGGGTGGAAAGGACATGCTAGCATTCAGCCAAGCTTTAAAAGGCTGCTTAGTCCCTAGAGTGGAAAATCAGGGAGACTTTTTATGATGATCTAGAGGATCTGTAAGCCCAGTTCTCATTGATTTTTTTGATGCAAATTATAAGACAGCTCAAGTGCTCTGGAGTGACGACAGCCGAGAATTTGCTGGCAGCTGCCCAAATTCCATAAGCAATACTGAAAACCTGGGCCATGGCTGCAAGAGCAGAAGACAGCACTACAGAGAAGGAAGTGCATGTGTATGAAGAGCTGAAGTGGAGGTATCCTTATTCTGCTTCAGAAATACAGTTAGATAATTTAATTAATTTTTTTTTAATGTACTATAGCATAAGCACTGTGTTGTTTCTAGTGTAGCTATTGATTGCACCAACACATGAGTCTGTTACATGTGGGCATAAGTTCTAGGATTTTCCTGCAACTATTCTATATCAAATAGCAAAAAATCTAGTGGACTGGGAGTGTAGAGGTTAGCAGGTCTTACTCCAGATTTGCTAAGGCTGAGAGAGAAGAGTCGGGATAGGATCCGTATGCCCACTGGAAAGGAAATACGGCTTTTATAGGTCCAATGGATCTGAGGGAGAGAAAGATTTTTAATTTCTTTCTGAATTTGGTGAATGAACAGATCTTTAAATTTTGGTTTGATATAAGCTATGCTTTCATTGATACAAAACCAAGAGTATGCCATGTAGGTAAGGAGAAACAGGGACTTAACTCTTTGATTGTTGTCTGTATCTATAACCCTGTCTCTGAAAATAGGCTGATGCCAAGCAAAGCAAGCAAGCAAAAAAATCAAATTCAAACTGTAAGTGAACATCATTAAAAATAGGGAGGGGAAGAAGGTGAAGTAAGGAGAACATACAAATGCACATAATGTTGAAAAAGTTTAATCTGAGTACCCTATTTTTAGTCATGGTCACTCAGGGATGCTTAGAGAGAATATAAGAAAAAAGGAGAGCTAACACAGGACGGTTTTACCAGCTGCTCCAATTAATGGTTTAAGGTCTTCCCCTGCAAGGGCTGCATGCAAAATATCATTTTTAATAAATTCTAGGATACATTGCCCTCATTTGATTTGTGTAATCCCTTTTTGAACCTGCTTATATTTTGACATCCACAAATCTCTGTGGCAATGAATTCCAGAATTTAATTAAATGTTTTGTGAGAAAGTACTTGCTTTTTCAACCTGCAGACAAAATAACCTCTAGGTTTTTTTATCGCAAGAAAAATTAATAATGATCCTCTACCTTTCCCATCCCATGTTGGCGTTTATTGACTGCTACTGTTCCAGTCTCTTCGCTCCCAGGAATATGGTCCCTACTAACCAATCTTTTTTCAAGTATTTTTTCCTAGTTCTTTTTAAATTGTTGCTAAAAAGACACAGCTCAGATTATGGCCATTTTGGATGAGGTTTGCGCATACCCTTCAGTTCAGCACTGCAGAGCTCTAGAGTCTCAATACGCTAAGGGTAGAAATATGCTTCAGTTCCCCATTTACTACTTCATTTTACTTTCTAAAATCAGAGGCACAAAGAGATTAAATTTTATACCATCCTTTATTTGTTAAATTTCCACATACCATCCCATGTTTGTTAAATTTCAGACCTCTTACTAGCGAAAGAAATGCAGCTTGTGCTACACTGAGGTGATACTACTGGTATATGTCACATGAGCTCTGCTAAAATGTCCATGCATGTGGTGGGACACCATCTACAAATTCAGTCATCCTGTGTACTGGCTGTCGGTAGTGGTGGTGTGGTGCAGATGGATGTCTACGAGGTCTTTGGTAGTTTAATGACCATAAACTGCCAGCTTGAAGGGGTTTTCCAGAAGTGGCCACTCCTTCCTCCAAGATGGGCAGCAGCTACACTGACAGGTTGTTTGCATGGGCTTGTATAGAGTGCTGTGGTCCCTGCATTAGCACACATGCTTCTGCTTTTTCCATGTAAGATTCTTGATTCATTTGATCCTGTCAATGTATATACATACACCATTTCCACCTCCTCTATGTGTCTAGCTGAAAGGAACACTAATTTAAGTATGCCTTACGTTACAAGAACATTTGCTGTATAATGTTCACATCACTACTATTAATACTTTGATGTTGATTTTTCCATTGTATACTCTTACTCCTCAACTAGCGTGGGAAGCATATTCACACAAGAGTAACTGGATAGCAAGTGGGATTGAGAAAGCCCTTCTAGTTTAAATATGTGGAGACTGGGGGAGGAAAAACCCTCAAAGTGAGTTAGTTTAACTACAAAACAACTGGTCATACTTCCCACTTGGATTCTGTTAATCAGTGTATTTTTTAATACAGGAGCAATTTTTTTTTTATCTAAAAGAGGAAGTATGATGAGTAGATCCTAATCAGATACAATATGAGAAGCCTTGATTAGATGCATTTTCCATGTAATAAAACCAATAAAAAAACCACTTAGACACCAACACCAGTAGCATGAACAATGAGGCAATTTCTCCTGCAGTATTTTAAGTCCGTAGCTGTAACTTCAGAAAAATTTTCTCCAACAACTTGCATGTATCGGGGGCTGTTTGGGATTACTTTGTTTACCATACTGTAAGATCAATTCTAAATGTATGCACTAAAGTCTGAATAATTTATTTTCTAGCCCATTAGAACAATTTGGAGGATCTAATTCTGGAGGCAGCTTTTCTGCCAAGAGAATGAGCGTACATGTGTCTGTGTATCTCTTGGGGAAGGAGAGACAGACTGAATCTATGCTTTTAGAGTAAGCCACCTGCTTTACTGCTTGACTCTGCTGAATAAATGCTTATGAGCAATTTGTCCTGAGCAGAATAAACTGCTCCTTCCACAGCCAATTGCAAAGTCCAGGGCTTGCAAAGAACCCACTACTCGTGTCTTTGTACTCATGATTTTGCAATTCAGGCAGAGACATACTAAACAGCCTATTCAAGATTTACACTGAGGTCTGTCCTAGAACAGATGCTTAACTCAAATTGACGTGCGGAAAACAGACTCCACAATCAGTGAGATTGTAAAGTAGGTACGTTCATTCAGCGCTGGGCCGCACGGGGGGTAGTCCCACCACAGTCGTGCGTGCCTGACTCGGCAGTTTGTCTCAAGTTTATACAGTCAAGTGTTACATATTCACAATACGCCTATACATATGCATGACCTATCCCCGCTTCATATTAAAATTAGCTCCGAGAGGTCATTTCCATAGTCTCCTCTCAACTGCGCTTGCGCAGGGCCTCTTTATGGTGGTCGTCTGGTGGTCGCAGAGATGAAGATAGATGTGACTCCTCTTCGTCACCACTAGTAACCTTTTTTCTTGCGCAGGCTCAGTGATTTCTTGGTATTCACCCAAGCTGCAAGACCAGTCTTAGCTGGCTCTTGGGGCCTGCTCCTGCTTCTTATCAGGAGCTGTCTCTACCTCATTGGCTGGTCCTTGGGACTAGCTCTTCTTATCAAAGACTGTCTTTGCCTCAGCTAATTTCAACAACGTAAGTGCTAAACATCATCCTTCATCCCCCCTTATTATGTCTACTGAGATTCTTTTGACTCCCCTTGTCTCAATCCCCCCTTTTCTAGAAAATAGTAAATTCTTTTACTATATCTAATCCTAGTACTTCTAATACATTGTTTCCCTATCTAGCATCCTCTCAAAGTATTTGTTGGTCTCGAGTTTTCGTCGTAATTGATTCTTTTTCCATTCACTGTAAGAGTCTCCCCAAATATTATCAGTAATATTTAAGCAACGGCCAGTAATTAAGACCTCTTTAGGGTCAGGTACCTCCAGATCAAAGCTGGGTCCCTGCTGGGTATTTCCCTTTCCATAAAGGCATAATCCATTCCTGTCTGGCCTGTCTTTAATAAGAGATGTCCAATTTCTGGTTGGGACTCCTAAAAAGGGGAGTTCCATGTTCCCCTGTGGAAGGGGATTACATACCCAACAATCTGATAAATTTAGTACTTTCGAGATACTCTCTGTCATATTTAAATAAGTATTTCGATCCCAAGCCTGCCCCTTAGGCAAGGTCCAACTCAGGAGCATGATAATCAATGTCTTACAAATTTGAGCTTCAAAGGTCCCTTTTCTTGTGAAGTCCATTGTCCTTTGGGTGCCTTCTTCACCCTAGTGTGATGGATCCAAGCGTTCCGTTCCTTGATCCTAATCGCGGTGAAGGAGGTAAGTAATACTTGAAATGGTCCTTCCCACTGCGGCTCCAGGGTTTTTTCTGTAAGAGACTTTATATACACATAATCTCCTGGTTGTATATTATGTACAGGCCCATCCAAACCTCTCCCTCGAGTCTCTACACATGCTTCCTGATTTTATTAAGTTGTTTACCTAATGCTACCATGTAAGAAGTCATAATTTCATCCCCCGCTTGTACAGACACCCGTCTCTGTATCCCATAGGGTTGTCCATACAGAATTTCAAAGGGGCTCAGTCCTTTTGCCCTTGGTCTTGTTCGTATACGCAGAAGGGCTAAAGGGAGAGACTGAGGCCATGTCAAATTTGCTTCTTGTCCTAATTTCACAATTTGCTGTTTGATTAAGTGGTTCATTTTTTCCACTTGACCACTCGACTGGGGGTGATATGGAGTATGAAGCTGCCAATCTGTACCCAAATGGCGGCTAATTTGTTGTACTATTTTTGAGACAAAATGTGGTCCTCTGTCAGAGGATATGGTTGCTGGAACCCCAAAACGTGGTATTATCTCTTGCACCAGTATTTTAGTTACCTCCCGAGCTTTAGCCGTTCTTGTTGGGAATGCTTCTGGCCAACCTGAAAAGGTATCAGTTAATACCAATAAATATCGATACCCCCCTTTTCTTGGAAGTTCTGTAAAATCAATTTGCCATTGTTGTCCAGGCCCATTGCCTTTTCCAATCTGGCCCATTTCCGGCTTGGGGGTATTCTTAGGATTAGTCTGGAGGCAAAGATCACACTGTTGAGTCACCTGTCTCACCGTGGTGTATAAATTTCTAGCCACAATTTCTCTTATCAAATGATTATACAGAGCCTCTGTTCCCCAATGTCTTTTCCTATGTTCCTCCCGTATCAAATGCCATAATAAGCAAGAGGGAACGATTAGCTTTCCTTGTGGGGTATGAGCCCACCCCTCTTCATTATATGACCCTTCTAAATCTGTAATGAGCTTCTGATCTTCCTTGGTGTATTCTGGCTTACCTTCTAGGGAAATCTGCCTATCAGGTATTAAGGCCCCTTCTGTTTTTACCTTTGTTTTGGCCACTTGTTTTGCCTCTCTGTCCGCCAGCTCATTCCCTCTTTCCAAATCTGAGCTCACTTTCTGGTGTGCCTTAATATGCATAATTGCTACTTTCTGAGGGAGCTGGGCAGCTTCCAGTAACTACAGAATTTCTTCTGCGTGTTTGATATTTTTCCCTTGAGAACTCAATAGTCCCCTCTCCTTCCAAATTGCTCCATGTGCATGTACAACTCCAAAGGCATATTTTGAGTCTGTATAAATGTTCACAACTTTGCCCTGGGCCAATTCCAGGGCGTGGGTTAGAGCAATTATTTCTGCCTTCTGTGCGGAGGTGTTCATAGGCAAAGCCCCTGATTCTATTACCTCTTGGCTGGTGGTGACGGCGTATCCCGCATGTCGATTACCATTTAGGACATAACTGCTTCCGTCTGTGAACCCCGTTTCCCCGTTTTCCATGGGGCTGTCTTTCAGGTCCGGGCGACTGGCGTATGTTGCTTCGATGGTTTCCAAACAGTCATGATGTACCGGTTCTCCTGTGTTCCCGCTGAGAAAAGAAGCTGGGTTGACAATGTTAGTGACTACAATCTCCACATCATCCTGCTCTACCAATATAGCTTGATATCTCAGGAATCTTTGCGGAGAAAGCCAATGTCCACCTTTCGCTTCCAGTACTGCTGATACTGTGTGAAACACCAAAACAGTCATTTTCTGGCCCAGAGTAAACTTTCGGGCTTCCTGTATATTCAGTATCACAGCCGCAACTGCCCGCAGGCATCCAGGCCAACCTTTTGCAGTCGTGTCTAACTGCTTAGAAAGGTAGGCAACTGCCTGTCGATACGGACCCAGGTTTTGTGCTAATATTCCCAGGGCAATGCCCTGCTTCTCATGGGAGTAAAGAAGAAACGGCTTACTCACATCTGGGAGTCCTAAGGCCGGGGCCGACATCAAAGCCTCTTTCAGTAGCTCAAAGGCTCATTCGGTCTCCTTGTTCCACTCAAGGTGTTTCTGCTCAGTGGCTGTCAATGCATACAGTGGTTTAACAAGCAATCCATAATTATAGATCCACAATTGGCACCACCCCGTCATTCCAAGAAAAGTCCGTAACTCTTTTACTGTCTGAGGTCTCCGAGTTCGGCATATTGCCTCTTTACGGGCCTGTCCCAAAGTTCTTTGTCCCGCACTAATTTCATAGCCCAAATAATTCACTTTGCGTTGCATTACCTGTGCCTTTTTCTTGGATACCCGGTACCCCTGGAGTCCCAGGAAATTCAACAGACTCACTGTCCATGTCATACAATCTTAATCTGTTTTGGTGGCGATCAGGATATCATCCACATACTGCAACAGCTTCCCCTCCTCAGACGGGGCTTCCCAGGATTCTAAGTCTTTCGCAAGCTGATTGCCAAAAATGGTAGGACTATTCTTAAATCCCTGTGGCAACACTGTCCAAGTGAGCTGGGTCTTTCGACCACTCTTGGGGTTTTCCCATTCAAATGCAAATAATTTTTGGCTGACTTCATGGAGAGGGAGGCAAAAGAAAGCATCCTTCAAATCTAAAACAGTAAACCAAGTCAATTCAGGTGTTAATACGGTCAACAGGGTATATGGGTTCGCCACTACTGGGTAAAGATCTGCAGTTATCTTATTCACCACCCGTAAGTCTTGGACCACCCGATATGACCCATCAGGCTTCCGAACAGGTAATATAGGGGTATTGAATTCAGACTCACACTCTTTTAATAATCCCAACTGCAAAAATTTTTCTATCACCGGCCAGATTCCTTCTCTGTCTTCCTTCTTTAGGGGATATTGTTTAATTCTTACCGGCTTTTGGCCTTCCTTGATCCTAACTTCAACAGGTGGAGCACTTTTTGCTCTTCCAGGTGCATCGGTAGCCCATACCCCTGGGTACACTTGGTTTAAGATGTCCTCGTTAATGCTTCCTTCTAGGGGGAGACTGGTTAAGGTTAGGCTCAATATTTGAATATCTTGCTGATCTTTTACCTCCAGAGTAATTTCTCCCTTTTTGAATACAATTTTTGCTCCCAATTGTTCCAACAAGTCCCTTCCCAAAAGTGCCTTTGGGGAGTTGGGCATATATAAAAATTTATGAATGCCCTACTGGTTTCCTAATTTATCTTCTAAAGGTTTACAAAAATATGCCTTTTCACTTTGGCCAGTCGCTCCTTTCACCATGACATAATCATCTCCCAGGGGCATCAAAGCTTGATTCAGAACCGAGTATGTTGCTCCTGTATCTACCAAAAATTCTACCTCTTGTTGTGTTTTCCCTAGCTTAATTATAACCAGTGGATCTGCTAGGGTAGATTCCCCAGGTTCCCGTCAATCTCCCTTCACATGGGCTACCGTTCCTCCTGTTTGAGCCCTCTGATCCTCCTTGTTCCTTGGGCATTCCTTTTTCCAATGACCGAATTTCTTACGCAAAGCGCATTGATCCTTGCCTAGTGGGGGCAAGTCTCGTCTAGGCCCTCTTCCTCTTTCTTCCTGGATAACAGCCATTAATTTCCTTTGCCCCTGCCTATATCCTTCCTCTCTGTTACTAAATACTCTCCATGCTTCATCCAACAATATTTCTAAATTCCTACTCTCTGTAGGCCGTAATTTCTGAAGTTTGCGCCTTATATCCCTTGTAGATTGCCCCAAAAACAGGGAGACTAATTGTTGTATTCCTACCTCTGACCCAGGATCCAGCGGTGTGCTGCGGCACATTACATCCCTCAATCGATCCAGGAATTCAGATGGAGACTCGGAAGGACTCTGTTTAACTGCATATAAAGCTGACCAATTTATAGTTTTGGGGATTGCTCTCTCTATTCCTTTTGTAATCCACTCCTGATACCCCTGCAATCTTTCCATATGTGCAGATCTATTAACATCCCACTTCGGGTCTTGGAGAGGGAAATATTCCTTAATGTCCCCTCCTGTAATCTTATAATGATCTTCAGCAAGGTTCCCTGCTGTTTTTAAAATCGGCTGTTTCTCTGTCTCAGTCATATATTCCAATAATAGCTGTATATCCTTCCAATCAGGGTTATGCTGTTTTACAATAAATTGGAAATGCTTAGTTACACCTATCGGATCTCTCCTATAATCTTTTGCAACCTTTTTCCATTCCCCTAGGTCAGCAGTAGAAAAGGGTACTTTGATTAACATCGTCCCACCATCCGGCCCCACCGCCTCTCGGAGAGGTGCTTGTAAAGCTGTTGAGGTAGTTTTCTTCCTAGTATGGGAAGATACAGGGCTGTTTGGGGGGGTCGGAGTTCTATCCGAGTCTGCATCCTGTTCCTGTGGTCGAGGGGGAGCCTTAAACAAATCAGTTAGATATTGTTCTGGTGCCTGATGGATTTTATTTGTCTTTGTACATCTTTGTCCAATACTACATGCCGAACAACACCGCCTCAGTTTACCTCTAAACTCCTTGTTGTTTTCTCGCTTAAGTGCAAGCACCATGGGGTCCTGTGGGGTACCATTCCACAGTCCCTTTACCACTCCGGATGATTTTGGAGGGTGAAAAACATGTCTGCATACGAAACCTCATCCCATTTTCCTTCTCTCCTTAAAAACAGCATTAGTTGTAATAAAGTATTATAATCTATTGACCCATTAAGTGGCCACTTAGCATCACCTTCTAACTTATACAACGGCCACCACTGATTGCAATATTTAATAAGGTTCTTTTTACTTTCCGTACCTCTGGTCCCAACAATATCTTTCCAGTGGGCAATTACACAACCCAGAGGACTCTTCCTCAATACTCCTCCTTGATTGTTTCCCATTTTAATACTCTTCCTTGATTCTTAAGTTTGATTTTGGCTTCTCCTTTTAATAAGCTTCCATGCAAATCATTCCTTACACTTCTTTATAGTCTTCCCCCAGTTTCCCTCCCACACATCCCAAATTTCTGGAATTAAATTTTCCTTTACACACCAATCTCACTATTTCGGATTCTTAGTGAACTCTTTCCCAATCATAAAAGTGTGGAATTTGGGGAAAACACTCAAGGCAGTCTGGCTTCCATCTGCTACAGTACTACCTTCTCCCACAAGATTTACACTTCAACAAAACCCAAGCCGGATGCTAATTACTATATAGTCCAGTTACAAGCCCACATACAAAGCAGGGGATCACCCCTATCAATACGTAAAGACATTCACACATTAACAAACATACATACACCTATAAATTTCAACATATTTCCACACACCCACACAAAATCTTTAACATAAATTTCCAAACATTCACATCATACAATCATCGCTCCAGTTGACAACCTTTCAGCAGCTGCAAAAATAAACCAAGCACAATTGCGAGGGGGTCCTCTTACCCCATAAACCAAGCGCAACTGTGAGGGGGTGCGCCTACCCTTCTCCAGCCTCTTATATACCAGTCATCGACAGGTCCGTCCTGGCTCCGATACCGGGATACAGCAGTCACCCCGGATTTTGCTCGATCTACCCCCAAGATCGCTAGCGGCCGCTCTACCGGTCAGCAAATCCCCCCTTACCATACAGGGTACCCTCCTCCCATACGGGGACTACGCTGCACGCCAGACGTCTCTGCGCGATTTACCAGCTGCCCCAGCCTGTACTTTTACAGGCTACCTTTGTAAACATACTGTTTAGTCCGCAGCTTCAGGAGGTTGTCGTCTGCTCCCGTGGTGAGCGGCTGGCAGTGGAGGCTCCTCCGAGGAAAGTGCTCAGGGCACGCCTAGGGGCGTCCGCTCCGCATTCAGTCCCGCAGCCGAGCAGAGAGGCTCCTGCCTGGCTCGCCAAACTGACGTGCGGAAAACAAACTCCACAATCAGTGAGATTGTAAAGTAGGTACGTTCATTCAGCGCTGGGCCGCACGGGGGGTAGTCCCACCAAAGTCGTGCGCACCCGACTCGGCAGTTTGTCTCAAGTTTATACAGTCAAGTGTTACATATTCACAATACGCCTATACATATGCATGACCTATCCCCGCTTCATATTAAAATTAGCTCCGAGAGGTCATTTCCATAGTCTCCTCTCAACTGCGCTTGCGCAGGGCCTCTTTATGGTGGTCGTCTGGTGGTCGCAGAGATGAAGATAGATGTGACTCCTCTTCGTCACCACTAGTAACCTTTTTTCTTGCGCAGGCTCAGTGATTTCTTGGTATTCACCCAAGCCTCAAGACCAGTCTTAGCTGGCTCTTGGGGCCTGCTCCTGCTTCTTATCAGGAGCTGTCTTTACCTCATTGGCTGGTCCTTGGGACTAGCTCTTCTTATCAAAGACTGTCTTTGCCTCAGCTAATTTCAACAACGTAAGTGCTAAACATCATCCTTCATCCCCCCTTATTATGTCTACTGAGATTCTTTTGACTCCCCTTGTCTCAAAATCTCCTAAGTCTTAGGGCTATGACACTGTCCGTCCTTGTGTCACGCTGTTTTGGCCTTAGAATAAAAGATTTTACCAAAAAAATGCAACTTTCATTGGGAAAAAAATAATGTTAGAGGAAACTGCATTTTGTTTCAGATTTTGCCATGAGCTGCCTTGCTTGCAAGAGAGTGGGTTATCCTGAACAATTAGGCAAATAATGTGTTAAACATTTCACAAGGGAATTAAAAACAAAAAAGCTGTTGTCAGTAGCCTGACATCTTTGAGGGGGATTTGTTTGTTTGTTTGTTTGTTTTAAAAAAGTCAACCCTGCACTGATGACATGGAGTCAATACAGACTCGTATTTGGCTGCCAATAGATCAGGTGCAAGCTGTAGACTTCTCACTAATCTTTTTGGTTTAGTGTTTTCTCTTTTAACCATGCAGCTTCACTGTTTGCATGGGAGCCCCCAAATGTCAAGAATAGCTCTGTTAATGGTTTTGGTTTTGTTTAATCTCACATCTCAGCAAGCTCTGAAAGCTGTCAAGACTTATCATCTCATCACTCTCCTTCTGACTGTTTAGCAGAGACAAGGACTGGGGGTTGGGGATGGGGTAGGGAGAGAAAAAGTGGAGGAAAGGGAATATCATAAATAACTAAAAAAAATTATCCATAACGTAACAGCTCCTTAGATACCAAGATGAAGAAATCAAAACAGACAGGCAGCGTAGAACCAACTACAACAGTTTTCTCTGATCCAGAATAAATAAAAATGATCCCTCTGATCCCTGAATCTTAGACTGGGAATTAGGCTGCTGTTTAGTTTAGAATTGAGGGTGGGGAGCGAGCTCTCTGAATGTTTGGGAACAGAAAATATTTTGCTGTCATTGGAAAGGCTCCTGTGGCTTGGTGGGTCTTGGTTCCCTTAAGCATTTCCTTAACCGGGTGTTTGAGTGTTACGCTCGTTGGACAGAGACTTACAGGTGTGTGTCACTCCTTTGCGGAAAGGGGGCTTTAAAGAGCAGTTTAGTCTGGAGTTAAGGGCAGCCTCTGTTTCCCAGGGCCTGGTGTGGCAGCTTAGTGACTTTTTTCAAGGACCAGGACGGGACATTCTGGTGTGGGAAAAGGAACAGGGCTGAACTAAGGTGAAGCAGCCCTCAGTAGTGTGTGCTGACATTTCCTAAGCAGCACTCTGTGAAATCCAGTTTGAGCCAGATGGTTTAATGGTCAAAGGATCCCGTTGTGCATTTCAGGGTTTGGTTAATCAACGTAAGAAAGAGCTGTGCATTATCTCTTCAAAAATAGGAAGATAATGAGCTGCTAGACAGTCTGATGTATATTAGAGTATCTCTGAATCAAGGGCAACGTAGTGAGATACTTCTGCTGACCAACTGACCTGAAATATTCAGCCCTGATCTAAAAGGGTACAGCCACAGTCATGGCATTTTGCATGAACCGTCTCCTGGTTTTGTGATGTTTTGTGCCGCTGGTGAATTCCTAATTTCCGCAGACAATAATGACTTTGGAGGAAGAAGGCACTGGAATCAAATGTCCTAAGGGCAGTGATGTCTCAAGCATTATGCATTGTACATCATAAAGAATTGAATGGGCTATGGAAGAGCAGGCAAGCAGGTCTTGCCTTTATTGAACACAGCAGCATCCTCAGCAAGACCCACCTCACATAATACAAATGATAGTTGTAGGCGTCAGTGTCACTCAAAGCAGTGTAGCAATGCAGGGAGCACAAAAGGTGATGAAATAAGCTGCCTCTTATTGGTGCTGTTGAATTGCTTCAGAACAAAGAACTGATGATAATAGCTAAATGCATTGTAAGGTGAGGCCCCTGCTGCTGCTGGGCATCTGCCTTCGTTAGGCTTAATTGGGCCATTTGTGCGGCCTTACTGTGCATGTGGCTCCAAGGCTGATTTTGAGGCAGAAGCGCAGTTGTGCTTTCCATCCCATTCCTTAGCCAGTTTAGTGCTTTTCCTGACTGTATTTCAGCGCTCTGACCAATTTGGTTTTAACTTTGGTGTCTGCCACCTCTCCTTTGATGCTGTTCTGTAGTCCAGTAGACCTTCAGAGTTTTATTGCCATTTTAGGGAATTTATTCCTAATTTTTTTTCCATTTTTTTTTCCTTGGGCCATGTTGATAGCTTTTGTTTATATCACATCAGTTACCCTAAATGATTTTCTATGGGTTACCTTCTCCAAGTATTCCTCCCCCTCCTCTCCCCTGGTTATTCTTCAATCATTTTCAACCATGCTAAAGACCATGGTCTGTAAGTGAGAATAGAGGAGAGGTATTTCCAGTGTATATGGTCAGGGCATGGACTGTCCCTCCGTGGTGCTTGTAGAAGGTACTTTGCGAAAGGGTGAATACGGTGATATGGGATGCCTATATATGAAAAGGCTGCTGAATGAGATGATTTGAGCCCCTGTGTCCTGGAGTCTGCCTTCTCTCAGTGGAGACATGCAGGTTGATGCAGCTGAGGTACATTACAATGAGGTATAGTTTGGCTCCTTAGTTCTGAATAAAATAGACCGGTTTGCAACTGGGGTGAGGAGTCCTGCCTTGAGACACAGCCGCCTTTATTGTCCCCTATTGAGGGGGAATTCAGTGGCATGAAGAGGCAACCTCAGCAATTAACATAAGAAATTGCTTTGGCTTTTGTATTTCTTTTCTGTGTTTCATTTCTGAGGCTTAGCTCTGCCCCAGGATTAGTTCTGTCTTTCCTTCCCTGGTTCATGAGCTGCCTTATGTTCATCCACTTTATGCAGACATTTAATTGATATGCCTCTATGTCTAGCTTACTACTCTATGAACACGATTTCTTTCCTAGCCTTTAATTGGTTTGGATAAAAAAGTGCAATTATAAAACTCAGTAAAAATTGGTTATTTTAAAGGGAGAGCCGTAAAGAAAGAAACCTAAGTGATGCTCTGCTGAGTGACTGTATAATAATGCAAAATCCCCTTTGGTTTAGTTCTATTTAATTGCTCAGCTTTACTCAGATTGTTACAATTCTGCAGGCTTTCTCGCAATTATAAACAGCATGCTTATAAATGTTTGTGTTTTTTAAAAGTTCCTTGTGTATATAATAATTGTAAATTTTATGGTTTTGTGGTGGCTGTTGCCTGCATTGGCATCCTCCCTTCTCCTTGCTCACATGCCTGGGGAGCCTGTACGACTGTTCCCCTCTAAACTTTTCCTAAGCCAGCCAAGTACTCTTCTGAGGATTTAATTACCAAAGCAGTGGCCATCTTAGGAGTAAACATCTGTTTGGGTTTTTTAATGTTACAGGAGGTTTCTCCCTCTTTCTCTGGCCCCTTTACAGTCTAAATGCTCTCTTGTTTCCAATAGAGGCTAGACCTTGGACAGGAACTATCTAAGAAGAGGTGTGAGGTGTCCTACCAGGGGATGCTCTGGCAAGAGTTGCGTATAGCATGTGCCAGGGATGGGAGATGGTGTATTGGGATGGGAAGAACAGGGGATCAAAAGTGTTTCAGCCATTCTGGGCAGCTCTCTGGGGTACCTAAATAGGATATGGATTTTTTTCAATCCCTTTGAGATCTGAATCTTTGGGAATTTCTCCTTTATTCAGTTTCTGCTTTTTCACTAGAGAGGAAGAGAGCTGATATTTGAAGTTGTGTCTTGGATTTAGGAAATCTGGGTCTTTTTCTTGAGTGTTACATCTTACTGATGAGTTCCCCCTCTATAATTTTTATTTTCTTTCTTCTTTCTCTGTTTTCCCTACTGAAAGTGCCGTAGGGAGAGATCTTTTCTTACTAAGTGTGACTGCTGGGTTTACCCCAACAGAGCCGTTCTACTGCTGCCATATTGATATGGATTAATATCTGGGGTTGCTTGGATACAATAACTGAGTTTCTTTGTTTCTCTTTATTTTCCCAGTTGGGAGGCTGTGGAATCCTTGGAGTAGGCATCTGGCTGGCTGTTACCCAAGGGAACTTTGCCACCCTCTCCTCTTCTTTCCCATCCCTTTCAGCTGCCAACCTACTGATCGTCACAGGGACATTTGTCATGATCATTGGCTTCGTGGGCTGCATAGGTGCCATCAAAGAAAACAAGTGCCTCCTGCTGAGTGTGAGTATTAAGCCGCTATGCCGTTGCAGTGTTTGCTGTCTTACGGTGCTAGTGCTATTCCAATGCATGTTACAGTGTCCTGTATTTCAACAAAAGTTGCCCACTTGACATTTACAAGATGTGAGTGATGTTTGAATCAGTCTTTGATAGCTCTAAGGAGCTGCTAGATCATTCCTGACCATGCTTTTAACCTGTCCTTGGAGGATTAGACCTGCAAGAAGGGAATGGTTGTTGGTGGTGTGGGTTTCCTTGAACTCTTCAGAGAAGAGTGTGATGTTTGTGAAGACATCTTTTGCAGTGTACCCTTGAATTATTTTTTACTCTGCTTTCGTAGCTATCTACTCCAAATGTCTACCCTGGCAGGACTGATGATCTGAAGTCCTGGGTAGAAAGATCAGTGTAGGCAGGAAACATTATAAAGAGGTTGATTTTGATTTAAATTAGAAATGAAGTCCTTCAGATTTGGCAATGCTGGTTTTGCCAATCATTAAGTCTCAAAAGGCTGAGATGCCAGGAAGCAAAGGTGCCAGCACAAGGAGACTGCTGTGAAATCAGAGATTAAAAAGGTGCCAGCTGTCCATGAGTTAACAGAGGCTTGAGCCACATCCCTGGCGTATTTTATCAAAATGTAAGTTGATGCCACTCAAAGCTGGACTTTACAAGTAGTGAGTGCTTGCTGTAGTTGGTGTTAATATATATTTTGGGTCTTGTTCAGCTGAAGACCAGAAAGTGAGGTGATCCTGCTGCTCAAGTCCAGGACTTCACCGTGAGGTTAGGCAAACCTCAGAGTGAAGTGAAGCTGGCGTTTAGTTCGGTGAGCTGGTGATTCCTTTGTAAAAGGCTGTTCCTTACTGTGCTTCACATATTCATTTTGCTCGCCTGGGAACTGCAGAATGAATTGAGGCACATAGCCCCCAAGAAAAATTCACCCTCTAAAAATCTTTAAGTGACTGTGAATTTCCAAGCCTCAGTAGAGGACTCTTTCCAGATGCCTGCCTTAATCAGTCGTTTCTGCTGATTTTTAACTAGTAGAAGTTAGTACTAGTCAGTCTAGATTAGTAAGGGCTATTTATGTGGCAGGTAGGTGGTTTGAGACTAAAACGAACAACATAAATTGAAATTAAGGCAATTTCGTGAGTCAAAGTTTACACTGGGAAGGCTGAAGTCAGAATCTGAGGCTGAAAGTCCTTGACAATTTTAACAGTCTTATAAATACCCACTTTGTGGAGGAAGTGTCTGGCCAGCCAGATGTAGTTACTGGATTACAGCTTCAATGCCAATGCAGCAGGAGTCCACAGGGTGCTGAGTCTAATGGTATAGCTTATATGTGCAAAATTAATCACCTATTTTGTACTTTTTTGATTGAAGTCCTAGCTCAGGTGTGACCAGCAATGAGCGGTGTCTTCTTATGTGTCAGGATCAGGTCAGGATCTGGCAGTAAGTCCTTAGTACTGGAAGAGTTTCACCCTTTAATCTCATATGGTTTGTTGGCCCTCATCACTCCTTTTGGCAAGGGCAAAGTCTCCCTTGATCAGCCGTCATTGCTGCAGCTAGGGTGAATGTACTCAGCCAACCCTAGATGGGCATCCTCTTAGGGAGACGCAAATGTTTGCGGGTACTGCTCCTCCTAACACATACTGCACAATACTCAGAATCTAATGCCCTTTGGTGCATGACATAAGGACTGTACTTGGTGGATCAAGTTAAGTATGCAAAGGAACCCAAATTCATTTAGGAAGTCTTTGCATGGGTGAAATGAGAAGCTTGATCTGATTTGGTACCAGAATTTCACTCTGCCTGTCCTTACCTTTGTGTACCATAGCTATTCAGCATGGCCTCTCTTTTACTCGGTTTTCTTCAAAATTGAGTTATGTTAGAGCTGATTACAGCTACTTTAATTCTGAACAAGCCCAACTATAGAGAGTTGAAATACAGTTTCTTTAGTCTACATTGAATTCACTTTTTGTTTAGTCTAGAGTAACTTCCCACAACGTACATCGGTACTTACTTACCCTCATTAAATACCAGTGAGATTTTTGAGCTCTTGTGAGTTCTTCTGTTGAGTCCATCTTTTGGAAGGGAAAGGGATAGTGGTAGGAGCTTCTGTTTCTGGGAGCAAAGCCTTATCATGTAGGTTTGATCTTAGTCTTCCTTTCCCCAATTGCTGGTTCAATTTGACTAGTGTTTGAAATAGTGCTTTTAAGTTCAGGGCTGGGGCATTTGGTTTTGGCTAGCTCCCATTTTTCTAGGTAACGTAGGTAGCAAAATAAATGCTTGAATGAAAGAACTTGCTGAATATCAAACCAAGACTGTTCTTGGGGTGTGTGGTTGCTACCTCTCTTCATCCTTTTGCTATTTCATAGGTGTTCCCAACATTGTGTTCTGCCAAAATGAAGATAATCTCTTCCCAAAATATCTCTGTTTTTTGTTAAACATCCCTGAGAATGCCCCTTCTCTACTGCTTTTTAAGAGGACTGTTTTGTTGCAGCTGGGAGGTGGTAGGATTTACCATCTAAGTTGTAAAGGGAAAGCTACTAAGCATTGGCAACCTTGTGTGTATACGACACATACTGTGTTTAATAGTCATGGAAGGATCAAGTCCTTACATTCCTTTCTGTGTTTCCCAGGCCACCACTTAACATCTGGCTTTGTTCCTGGTAGTAGCTAAGATTGCTTTTTGAACTGAATTCCTGTAACTTATGTCTCTGGAAGGTATTACCACAAATGTGACAGCAACTCATGGAATAAGTTGTCTTGCTTATGTGTGATGTCAGTACCATATCTTTTTGTGCAGCGTTTGGTTTAGCTAAGTTTTCCTAACTTTTTCTTCCATTTGGAAATAGGAGCTTTGATAGTACACAGACAGAGAAACTGAAGTCTGGCTGCACAGGTGTTTAAGTTGGGTTGATGGAGACTATTTGATTATATGGGTAGTATATTCTGTTACACTACTCACTGGATAATGTATTTGGTTCTCTTAATTTGCCCACACTTCCTGATATTTGGCCA
Organism: Harpia harpyja; assembly: GCF_026419915.1. Lineage (NCBI taxonomy): Eukaryota > Metazoa > Chordata > Aves > Accipitriformes > Accipitridae > Harpia > Harpia harpyja. Next base: position 13,926,460 of record NC_068955.1, read on the forward strand.
GCCCCAGCACTAGTCCAATAAAGAGGCAAGTGCTAAACAAACTTAGGGAACTGGGATGGACAGGATTTAGACAAACTCTGCAGGCAGTTGAAACAGGTTTGTGGTGGGCTTAAAAGCAATGAAAAGCTATTAACAGAGTACTAAAATGAAAGCAAGAAGTAAAAGCTAGGATGTTGTGTCCCTTGCATGTTTCAGTAGTCTGTATGCAATAGTTTGATAAAGTGAGGCTTGAAATGGACAGAAAGAAAAGAAAGTGGAATAAACCAAGCCGGAGGAGTACCCAGGGATGCTATCGTGGTGGGATGGCAGATACTCAAGTTATAACCTGCATATATGAGATCAAACATTGCTCCACTGAGCAGAACATTGCTGTGTATCTCTGAGTGAGTAGCAGGTTTCACTGGCACCCCACCTTTCCTCTGCTCAGTACAGTGTGAGAGAAAGTCTGTGATGTTAATTATGATCACAGACAGTAATAAAGATGATGTGAATGTCATCTGATTCTCCAGATGCTCTGCCTGTACTGTATTCCTGTCACCTCCTGCTCTGAATTTGCACCCTTAAGATCTCGTTGAAGACACTTAACGGCATTATAAACATACAGACCACATGGACACACCTGGTTTAACCAAGAACAGTTTGGACCTCTACTTGCTGTTATCTCCTGTAGTGCACCCCATCCTAATGATAGTTTGATGGTAGTCTTTAGACCTGCAAGGACTGGAGAGAAAAATTTCCGCTGCAACAGGAGCACCTCTTGTTCTGCCTTCTAAAAGCATAAGAAAGAGGAAAGGCAGTTACAAGTTGGGGAAGGATGTAGTTGGGAGGATGTGCTGCTGTTACTGGGATGGGTGGTTTGGAGGAAGACATTGGACATATTGCAGGAGGCATGGAGCACCACTGGGATCCTAAAATGGACTGGGAGGGAGCAGGGCACTAGAAGAACTACTAGTTCAACCCACCTGCATTGGAGTAGCAGAATTTTATGTGGTGTTAGACACAGCAGGATGTTTGTGTATGGTCTTGCCTTATGAATAATGCTACTGTTCAATGATGTGATAAGGGATGAGATTTCCTAAGGAGTCTGCCTGAGTGAATGAGAAATGAGCAGTGTCAAAGAGACATTTCAATCTATTTATATTTCATACACTAGGTTGCAGAGCAGATGAGACTCTGATCCTGTGTCTTTGTGTTCTCCCCATATGACATTTGTATTGGGTTGTCAGAGCAAACCTGTAAGCTCTTTGGTAGTAGGCTGCTGTGATGTTAGGTGTAAATGATAATAATTGCTTATCTTTGGCATTTGCCAATGACTTTTGAAAGAAAGGAGGACAGATGAAGTGTTTTAAGTAGCAGAGGACAGGTGGAGAAAGGAGGTCGAAAGTAGAAGTAAAGTTTAATTTGTAAATGAGATTTTTGCATAGCTGTGTGCAACAGTCAGGAATGATCCACGTTAAGTCTCTGAATAGAGTGTTTAGCCTAAAGCTTCACAGTGTTACTGACTTGAAAGGACTTACCTGGTGTCCACCAACTAAGGACCTGGCAGATATTCTTTATTCCGTAGCAATGTATAGCCAGGACAATGCCTCACTAATCTCTTAAGAAACAGGCCCATTCCTATCTCTCTGCATTCAGAGGAATAGAATAATATGAAAATCTAAAACAGAGTGTGAAAAAAAATTTAAAAGGAAACCTCAACCATCCTATGTGTTCTGCAAAAATATGCAGATGGGATGAGATGTGCAGCTGTCATTCTAAGATCTCAGTGAACAAAGAATGGATATTTGCAATGATTCTTATTTGCTCCAGCTACAACGTGAAAGAAGATAAACTTTTCCATCATTAGATTCCCCTAGAGAAATCAGAGCAACTAGCATTTCTTGAAATAAGTATACATCCTAGTGTATATAATCTTGCATCTGAATGTGGATGCAAATTGATCAGTGAAGCAGGCGAACAATGCTTTCTTGCTTCAGTAAGATTGCTTTGACATTTCTGCTATTCTTGTTGCTCAAGATTGTATAACAGAGGTCCCTCTGCTACAAGCTCGGCTGTAATTAGAAAATGCCAGCTTTGTTCTGATGGGTTGGGTCACTGTCCTGAATAGGTGACAGAAGTAATAAGCTAAGAGTCTGACTTGAGAAAGTTAGTTTATAGACTTCCATTGATTTTTTTTTTTTTTTCCATAGGTATTTGATCCTACGTTGCAGGATCATCTAGCTGTACTGCAAATTTCTATAGGCTATCTTGAAACAAAATTAGGAATCTATTTTTGCTCCCTTCCCCATTGCAAATGTGTTATAGTTCTAATGTCCATCAGAGCTGTTAGCCATATCCATCATCTTTGTGAATTTTAGCAAAACGTTTAGCTTGAGTGCTCTTAACCCCATTGCAATGCATGTGCTTTTCAGCTGAGGACAGGTCCTTGCAGAAGCTGAGGCAGCAGCTTGGTGTACCACTCTAGAATGATCAGTTATGATGAATTGATCATAGTACTGACTTTAGGCAGGTGCTGTATGTGCATGTGCACATGCCATTGCTCTATGCTAAAGAAATTTATGCCTGATTAAGTACTTTTTTGTCTTTCATGCTCAAGTGTTGACCTAGCTGATCCTTAAGTATCTGTTTAAACATTGTCTTTTAAGTTAATTGCTCAAGATCTATGTTTGAGAAGTGAAATTGCTTGAATTCTCTTTCATACATGTTTAGCAGAGGTCTGTATTTGTAGGCTTGTACTGAAAAAAGTCATTATTCCATGGACAGTTCAGGTTAAAAATCTCAGCTCTGGAAGTTAAATCATGATGGATTATGTTATTTATTATCTGTATTAATAGTATCTGCTGCAGGCAGCCCATGAGATCAGAATGCTTGTTCTGTATAAAATTCCTGGTAAGAGGAGGTCCCTGACCAGTAGAGCTTACCATCTAAATAGATAAGACAAATGGAAAGTATTCTTATCCTCATTAGACAGATGGGGAGCTGCAGCAAAGTGAAACTAAGTGCCTTGAGTAGGCTGCACTGGGAGATTGTGGGGGAGCCATGAAACAAACCCAAATTGTCTAAATCTCAACTCAGTGCCTTTGTCATCTTTCTCTGATTACAGCACAACATGTCTAGCTGTCCTGTGTGCTACAATGACCTTTAAGAAGTATTTAGTCCTTGTTTCCATAATAGTAATGACAATTTTGATTTCTTTCATTATATATATTATGTCCAAATGATAAATAAATATCCCAAAGCAAAGTTAGTTCTCAATTTTTATTTTGTTGAAAGTGCCTGATTGGGGCAATTAGGTGGTTTCCATGAGCTCCACTGCAGGCTGTCCCAGCTGAGCTGATAAGCCTAATTGCAATATTACCCTCAGTTAAATGGGAAGCAGGACATTCAGAGAAGCTGCCAGAAAGGGCATGTGAACATGCTTTAATGCAAATTTTTTTCAGATAGGAACTTACTTTTGGTCCAGGAAATCATAGTCACTGGTAAAAACTAGTATTGGGCCCTTTGTGAAGGAAGGATTTTTATGTCTATTTGGTTGTTACAGCACATGTGTGTAGATACCATGTTTCCAGACACTTGCAACTTAAATAATAACCCATGTCCTAGAAGGAATTAAGATCCATAGGCAGTTCTTTATTCCAGCCCCTGATTTTGTGACACTTTCCCCCCCCCCCCCCCCCCCCCCCAATTATTTGGTACAAAGAACACATTCTTCTGCTCCTGGTTGGGATCTGCAACATGGCCAATAACCCAGTCAAAAGAGGTAGAGGATGAGTCTTGCTTGTGTACACCTTAAGGCCTAAAAAGGCCTTAAATTTTGATGTAGGGGATTCTTCACCACGTATTGCCTATACAGGAATATATTAGAAAGCAGAAAGGGCTTCAAGTGGACAAAATGCTGATTCCTTTCTGATTCCCCAAAGCCAGCTGCCTTCTTATAAAGCACCAAGGTTGGGTATGTTCCATCAGGTCAAGGATTAGATAAGTAAGAAGATGGCTTAGATATGCCCTCTTTCCCCTTATTCCTGATTTGTGGATAAGCCTGATTTTTTTTTTTTTTTTTTGTAGAACAGCTGAAACAATGATTAATGAGAAGGGGAAAGAAAACAATCATTAACAGACATATCTATGTGTTCAGCTTAATTTAAATGAGGACCTCATGTTAATAAGCAAGGAGTTCATCGCAGTTGCTGGAATGAATGAGATCAGAATTAAACCTTGATACTAGGTCAGGACTAGCCGTGGAAAGAGCTGGTACTCTATATGTATCTGAATGACTATCCAGACATCAAAAGGCTCTTATTTATGGAATAGTCCAAGGGGAAAATGAGTGCCCGTGATGGTTTGTACTGTGCTGGTGAGTTTTTTCTGAACTTCAGCCAGCTCATCTGTAAGTGAAATAACAATAAAGAAAATGAGGAAGAAGTTAATGAGTAGGAAGAAAAGGAGAATAAAAAACCCTACTGTTTTCAATAGTGTCACTGGATCCAATCAGAGAGCTGACAGATGAAACTCCATTGGTGACAGGGAATTTATTTCAAAGCAACTAAATCGGAAAGAAATAGCCCGTGAATTACTTAATCTCAGTAATTTAATGCTACAGACTAAACAGTAGATTCTCATTCCAGCTTAGCACATGAGTTTGTGTTCTTTTCACAATCTGAGTAGCAAAATCAGGGATATCGTGGCTGCAGCCACAGGAGCAAGTGATGCAAAGACCAGGAAGATACAATACACACAGCCTGAGAGCATTATACATCACGTACAACACTTCTCTGTGTAGTACTGTGTTGCATATGAAAGCCCTAACTTTGCTACCTGTTTGGACTGCAAGTACTGAGCACCAAACTCCCCTAGTTTCGTTGCCTCTCCTTTACTGTTAAGAATCTGCTCCTCATTGCCTTTCAGTTTTTAGCTCCTTCCGCTTGGCTCATACTGAAACTCAGGAGTAAATGGGACCTGAGTCCTCCCCTTCCTCCCTTCTTTTCTTCAGCTCTTGTAGCTGTTAATCAAAGGACCTGGGAACAGAGGAGAGAAAGAATAAAACTGTTTTCCTTCCCTCCTGTTTTTAGACTTGAGCTTAGGCTTAGAGTGTAAGAAGGGCCTACTTCATAGGGTAGTATTTATTTTTCTAATATGGACTGATGCAATACCGCTAATGCCTGATATGCTTTGAATCATAGAATATCTCAAGTTGGAAGAGACCCATAAGGATTATCGAGTCCAACTCCCTGCTTCTCGTGGGACTGCCTAAAACTAGACCGTATGACTAAGAGCATCATCCAGATGCTCCTTGAACTCAGACAGGCTTGGTGCTGTGACCGCTTTCTTGGGGAGCCTGTTCCAGTGATCGACCACCCTCTCAGTGAAGAACCTTTTCCTAATGTCCCTGTTCCTTTTTGTATTGCCAAGATGCTGCTTTATGGCAGTCAAACTGTGTGACAGCACTGTGCAGAAGTCAGTGGAGCTATACTAATTTATGTCAATTGAAGGCTTAATCTGTTTGTCTAAATGGCTATCAGCTTTTCCAAGTTCCTAACTCCTGGTTGATTAATCTATTATTAGTTGTTAGCTGTGTATTAGCAACATCAGCTTCTCTGACAGTCTATGCAGGCTCAAGATCCCCTGTCACTTATAAAGCCTCCCTCACCCCATCTTTTGTCTCAGCATTCAACCAACTCTCACATGCCCAAGTTTCCTGAAAAGAAACCTGGCTCTGAGCCATTTGAAAAGGTGACCCAGAAACCAAGCCTCATCTTGCCCTACTACTGTCTGTAAGGACTTGAGGTGGGTCTCAGTTACTTCACTGCACATCAAATTACCAGGACAATTAAGTAATCCAATGAACCTCACAGTGGAAGAGCGGAGCATCAGACTACATGGTGGTCAGGAAAACACTTTGAAGGAACCCTTTTTTCTGCCAGAGCTTGCAGTCTCTGGGCAGATGTGTTCATTGTCTGATCTGTAAGACTGACCTCTGCTGATTTTGATGGGCTTTTCCTCCAGACCTAGGGTCACCTGCAAGATCTGGTATGCAACAGAATTACTCCCATTTTGAAAGTAAAGGACAGGTAACCTGTGTGCTCCTTGCCAGCTCAGACATTCATGTCTCTTTTGAGCATAACATTTGATAATTTTTTTTCCTAACAATAAACTTATCTCCTCAGATAAAAGGCCATAGGCTTACCAAAGCAGCATGTGTGCTTATATTCCCAATCATTCATTTGCTATTTTAGCAACCTTAACACTGCTTCTTAAATTAAAGAGCAGCACTGTCTTTTTTCTTTAAGGGTTAGAATTACCTGAACCTCAGAAAAATCTAACTCTGGAAGTAAAGAAATGGAGGCTAGTTTGTGTAAATCAGTGATGCCTACAGAAGGTGTAGCCATCGCTGATTTGATGCTATAAACATTTCAGTTCCCCAGTAGGAGAATATTACCAGCTAAAAGACAGAATTAGATAAACTAAATCGACTTGCTGTTCATTTTTTAAGCTACTGCAAGACTGACCCATGTGCATCTGATGCAGCAGCCTCTGTGTAGCACATTTGGGAACAGAAAACTGGGGAGAAAATCAGCGGTAGAATTTAAATATAGACAAAATACTCTACCTTGTCCTTTTTTCCTCTTCTTGACCATCTGCTTCTTACCATTTCCTTCCCTTACACATGCAGTGCAGTTTCTAGATGCTATTTTGAGACTCCTAGAAATAAGAGAGATTTTCTGTTGTTATAATTAGCAGGTGAGGTCCCATTGCAAGCTTAGCTCAGGGTATGCAAATATGTGTAAATGGAGAACTGCAGAATTTCAGAGTTAATTTTTTTCCCCTTCAGCTCATCATAAGTCAGCTGAGCAGCATGGTCATGTCATTTGCCCTTATCATCTTGGGGGAGCTTCTGTCAGTTTGCCCAGCACTTGGGGTCAGCCAGATGTTTGTTGTGAACATGAGTGTGAAGCTAGCCCTGCCGACTCACTCGCTCTCCAAGCAGGGGGTGTGGGGACTGCTTGCTGCTCTCCTCTCCTCCTCCGCTCGGGACACCGAGCTGTCCGATCACATTTCATGCTGGAGCTCCAGATGACGAGAAATATCCTGGGCATGGTAGATTCAGGGAAGAAGCTCTATTTACTAAGTGCACAGGTGATGTTAAAGTCTGAGTAAAAGGTGTAAGTTTAGACGCTAATTAACTTTGTATGTCTTTGCCATAGATGGAGAATATTGGATTAACCCCAAGCCAGAGCCTTTTAGTTGTATTTGCTATTTCCATTAGCTATGTTAGATGGACACAAGCAACTGCTTTGTTATTAATGGAGTGGCACAGGGACTTTTAAGAGCTAGTCTAATGTTTTAGTTCTTCTTCAGCCGCATTGTACTTCACAAATAGGATGAGTTTCTGTCTTGACTAGGATAAAGATTGACACCAGATAATGTCACACCTTTGCATTACGTTTGCAGAAGAGATGAAGCAGCCCTTAAAGAGAGTCAAAGGCCAGCAAGACCTTTATTTGTGCTAAGGAAAAATAATCTGTGATCTGTTAAATGGGCCTATACCCACCTACTGTTGTGATGTGAGAGTGATACCTGGCTAATATTTGATGACACTTCATTGATTTTAAGTCAGGTTTTGGAGAAGATGGAAAATGACTGGAAATGCTGTAAAATGCCAGTTAAAATCCTGTGACACACAGTATGGTGTCGTGGTTTAACCCCAGCCAGCAACTAAGCACCACGCAGCTGCTCACTCGCTCCCCCCCACCCAGTGGGATGGGGGAGAAAATCGGGAAAAGAAGTAAAACTCATGGGTTGAGATAAGAATGGTTTAATAGAACAGAAAAGAAGAAACTAATAATGATAATGATAACACTAATAAAATCACAACAGCAATAATAAAAGGATTGGAATGTACAAATGATGCACAGTGCGATTCCCCGCCCCCACTCCCCAGTTCCTATACTAGATGGGACGTCACACGGTATGGAATACCCCGTTGGCCAGTTTGGGTCAGGTGCCCTGGCTGTGTCCTGTGCCAACTCCTTGTGTCCCTCCAGCTTTCTCGCTGGCTGGGCATGAGAAGCTGAAAAATCCTTGACTTTAGTCTAAACGCTACTTAGCAACAACTGAAAACATCAGTGTTATCAACGTTCTTCTCATACTGAACTCAAAACATAGCACTGTACCAGCTACTAGGAAGACAATTAACTATTTCCCAGCTGAAACCAGGACATATGGGAATGTCAAGTCTCTCAACTCTCACTTACTAATGCAGTAAGACTGAATGATTCCAACTGAAAGCAGTAATGAGACTAAAATGAAACACTGTTTATGTGTTAAAACTGCATATATTGTATATCTTCCCAGAAATAATTACTGCAGATTTCTTTGAGCCTTATTGATCAGCAGGAGTTTTTGCACATTCATAAAAAATATAGTCCAAACATAAACAGAGCTGTACTATATATCCAGCAGGCATAAAGCACGCACGACTTTGTCACAGTCACAATGAATTAACTATTAAGGCTTTTAGAGAATAATAGCTGATGAACCAAATTTAGATACATGCCATTTTCATAATGGAGTTTCTGTTCATAAGTTTGCTCGTATACATTACTGCCTTTTTACAGTTTATGAGCAAACTTATCACTTTTATGCTGGGAAAAAAAAAAGATCAGGAGGCTAAAGAGATTTACTTCCAAGGAAGTATTAAAAGAGCTAAATAGGCACAGCATGGCAGAGAGAGGGCTCAGATGGGATGTAAGTCTACAAATATTCAAGGAGTCTAAATACTGTGGGCAGAAAGGAAGCATTCACGGTGCTGCAAAGGGCGCTAAGTAGGAGCAATGGTATGGAACTAATAAAAGGAGGAATTCAAACCAAGTGTCAGCAAAAACTTTTGGTACTGAGATGTAGAATCAGAATCCACTGTGATGGAAATTGATGGAAGCAAGCTGCCTTTTCCCTTTTGTTCTGAAGTTCATGTGGTAGATCAATTTATTGACTGTAATTCCAGTTACTGTTACTGTCTGGGCACTGTCCTGTCATTTCTCATTCGTTGCTCTGTCTCTTTCTGTACGAGTCTTCCAGGCTGCAGAAGAAGTCATTTCTAAGATGCAAGTACAATTCCCATTGCACTTTTTCTTCTGTTCTCCTCTCCTTGCTCAGTTCCTTGGAAAAGAAAATCAAAGAAAATTTTAAAATACTAAGTGAGCCTTTCATAATGTTCCTACTCCCTATGAATATGTCAGATCAAAATGCCTTTGGGGAATTATGTTAAACTTCTTGTGAGAACTAGTGATACATTAAACACTTTTGCTTTCAAAAGTGGAAGAAAGTTTCAATTTTTTTTTCTTTTTTGAATGCTGATAAAATCTGTACCATACCAGTTTTTATTCTGTGGAAGTCATGCACCAGTATGTAATAAAAAAGCTATTCTGGGAAACCTTTTAAAATGCTTGGGGATGATCTTCATATTGCTGTGCTTAGAAAGCCAGGGCCAACATTGGCAAACATTGGTAGCTGAAAGCAGGTACAGGACCCCTATAAAGAGTGGGTGGTTCTCCAGTAGCTGGAGTTCTGTTTTCCAGTACCTCAGCAGGAATTCTTGCATTGATTTTGACTTTTCATAGCTGGCTTGATTTTTTCCAAAGTGTGGAATCTGCAGTAAATTTGGCAATAGTTTATAGCATTCAGGACCTCTGACAGCATTACCCCTTTTGGTACTTGACTTTATGCATCTAAGTTTGTTGATGCGTCTGTTTTAATTTGGTTAGGCATGGGCATGCTGCACTTCTGCAGGGAAGATAGAAGATTTTGACAATGCCAACCATAGTAATGAGGCATCTGCACTCAGTCTAGTAGATATTATTTCAATATAAATAATATAATTGATGATAAGAGAACAGGAAAATTACAAAGCATATTAAATTCAAGGAAAGTTCTTCATTTTCAGGCAGCTTGGTAAAGTGTGGCTGCTATAAAATCCATTAAGTTCTTTTGACTTTAATGGAGCTCTGTGAATGTGTAGGTAAAGGTTTGACTTCATTTATTCAAAAAAAGAGATACTGTTTACACCTTCAGTATTAAAGATAAGATGCTATCCCTGTAGAGAAGGTTATGTGCAGAATGTGATGTGATTTTTTTGATAGTATTTCTGTTCATATCAAATTATAATCTAAAAATCAATTAAAAAATTGTTTTTGGCAGATAGTTTAGGCCTAAAGCACAGTAACACAATCTGATAATTCTCCTTTAACTGAAAAATAAAGGCCCTTCTCCTTTTGATCAGAACAAGCAGAGATCTTTCAAATGTGTGGAGAGCCTGCACTTTAATATGTGCCTTTGTCTTAGATCAGAATAAAAAGATAAATGTAATAATTGGGTAGTTTTGAGCCATACCAAGCCCCACATGCCCTTACATTTCTTGACACTGAGAAAGAATAAGATAAGGCTACGTTTGGAGTGCTTAGCCCAGTTTGGGGCACCCCAGTAGAAGAGACATGTACACACCAGAGGGGAAGGAGTCCAGTGGAGCGCCACTGTGATGATTATGGGGCACATGATGTGCAAGGACAGACTGAGAGAACTGGGTTGGTTCTGTCTTAAGAAATTAAAACAAGGAGGAGATTTTATTCATATCTTCAACTACCTTATGGTACAGTCTAAAGGAAATACAGCTTTTGGAAGGATTCACAGGGATCGGTCAAGAGGTAATAGGCAGAAGTTACAACAAGGGAAATTCCAATTAGAGATATGGAATATTTTTGTTATCATGAAGATAGTCAAATATTGGAAAAAGGTGTCCAGTGAGGCTATGGATGGCTGTCTGTCTTCATTCTTGGAGATGCTCAGAAGGTGACTGGGTACAGCTCTGCACAGCTTCATCTAGTTGACTGTGCTTTTAACAAGGGGTTGGACCAGATAATCCCCAGAGGTCATTGCCAACCTATATGTTTCTGTGATTCTAAGAGACTCTGTCTTCTAGCAGTCAGAGCAGGACTGCTCTTGAAAATGAAAGTTATATATGTACACATTAGGACTAGGCAGACAAATTAAAATCCCTCCCAGGCTATGAAGTTAGAGTTCTCTTCGAAGACCAACAATTTTAATTTTAGCCCAATGAATTATCTGTAATTTCTTCTACCTGAGGTGCTTATTAATTAGGAAGTGAAATGTAATACTGAAATTAAAGCTGATCAGTGAGGACTTGGTAATCCAGCCTAACTAAAAGGCAGAATGCTTGACTGTATCAAACTTGCAGTTGATGTTACAGAGGAAAGATTGCCTGTAAATCTTCTGGGGGTTTTTTGTTTGTGTTTTTTTTTTTTTCTCTTCATCCTGGTTGCTGCTGCAGACCAAGAGCTTGCTGGAGCACTTTCACAGGAGCAACCTGCCTGCTCATGTGTTTTACTTCATATTGTCTCTGTCAGAAAAGCAGCTAACTGTCCCGCTTGCAGATAGATTAACAGTGTAGGCACTACGTGATGGAACACAGCACAGGCTGACTGTTGAAGTTATTTGTCCAGTTTCTCTGGTAGGTTACGCTAATTTGTAGGCTGTTTGGTCTAAACAAATTATTTGCTAAGCCATGAACTTTAAAACTAGTTTGGAATGTGTCACTGGCTGGCTCTTGGGTCTTCCTACTACTTTCTTGCTGTTTGTTGAAGACGATTTGAATAATACTTTGCAAGAAACTTCTGTCTCCTGTCATTAGCTAAGTTGAGAAGAGGGTCTGGCACACTGAGATCTGACTGTCTCCTTCTGAGACAGCCTCCCATAAAACTAAAAGCATTACTTCAGGGATCAGTCTAAACAGAGCATTCTCGATTTTGCCATCAGTTATATCATGTTTAGTCTCATAGCAAAATGTTAGGAGACTAAAAAGATGATCACAGATTGGTTTTCATTGTACTTGGTCATTTTTGTCTTTGGGAGACTGAGAAGGTCAGCTATTTCTGACACGGAGAGACGGGCAATTTGAGCAACATCATAGAATGATGGAAAAGATTTGGGAAGGAGAGGCAGTGGGGAAGCAAAAGACCCAATCCTGTGTATTAGTGTGTGATGCTCAGTCATCATGCAGAGAGGCAAGTGTCTATAACATCTGAAAAACCAGAGGATCTTGTTTGTTTGGGAAGAAAATATAATTAACTTGTTGCTCTGTGCCTTTGTGAGCTGTGATGGAGACATGCTTTAAATGATGTACATAGGGAGCAGTTCTTGATTCTCCCACGGATATTAACAGGCTGGATGAAGGGAACCGGAACTAGTGGGTCAAAAGCCTAGCATGGCTCCAATGGGGACAGAGTTGCAAGTTGGGACCTCTTCTCCTCTAATACATTTTTCTCTCTCTGACATCAGGAGGGCGATGCATAGCTATGAGGTAGGCTTGATAGCAATTGCATACTTCCTTTTCTATACTCCTTTAATGGGAACCTGTGGGAAAGTCATGGCTTTGTAGAATATGAAGGTAACTGCTGAGAAACTGGCCTTAGTTTTCTTAAGGGTTGGAAATCAGCAGTGGTCGCTAGACAGAAAGGTGTCACCTTATCTCCCTTCTCATTAAAATTTCTGTGGGGTTATTTCAGGTGTAATTTATGAAAAGCTGTGCAGTGGGTACATCTCTAGTGAACCTCTACTAGGTTGCATCCCACTATTTAACAAGTAGTGTGGTAAAGCATCTCTCTGTACAAGGTCAGATTTATCTTTTGTTTTTATGGAGTTTTACATGAATGCTTTGCCTTGGGATTGTTGTTTCTCCATGCATAAATCTTTATTATACCAACAGCCTGCAGCCCCAGTGAACCAAAGCAAAATGCATTTATATTCTTCTCTGTATTTATCACCACAGTGAGAGAAGTCATTTGAAAAGAAGCTGTGAGAGCTTCCAGCAGGTGTGGTGGGGGTTTAGAGGCTGTGAGCCTTTAGTGGGCTTATGTTTCTCCCTTCTAAATTTGAATGGGATATGCCAAGCTGATTCTGGCCCCAGATTGGGCATCATTCCCTTTGGGATGATACTGAGAATGGAACTGAAAGTGAACTTTTGTTGGAAGGTGCTATGGGAATAGAGAAGCAGGTTGTGCATGCGTCCATGCATGCACTTTAGTCTGGTGGATTAGAAGATGTGCTGAAGTGTGCAGGCTATGCTTTGCAGCCAGCTCAGTCTGAAGCTCGATTTTTACTTTCTGATGTGTTGGTTTGGGTTCAGGTAGGGTTCTTCTTTAGAGGTGGGATGATAAATGTGCTGATGTGTAAGTGGTTGTAGCTTTTACCAGGTGGTGAATTTGAACCCTCCACCTTGATGTTGACCTCACGTGAGCTACCTTTACAATAAAAGATATAGTGCATGTCTCTACTGTCTGCACACAGTGGGATTACTAATACATATTAGTTATCTGTGATATAACAGTGTACTTTTTGTCAATGAACGCAAATAGTAAGAAAGATAAAACTAGAGATTTTATTTAAAAACAAAAGTATTTTTCTGTGGAGAAAAAGCATAATCCTACTTATCTAAGTTTTGACTTTCTGAACAGTGTACATTAATTTTGGTTCACTGTATGACTTCCTAAATCTGCAGTGCATGAAACCAAATTCCCACCAGTAACAGCTTGGAGGAGCCCCTGAGCCTGTGTAGGGAAAGACTTAGACATGGTACATAACCATCACTGAGAGGACTTTTATTCTGAGATGTCCTAAATTTTGAGTGCTTGACTTCACAATTTTAGAATCTTTTACAATGGCAACATCATACCTATTTCTCTAGTGTGAACTGAAAAAGGCAGGATCGCAACCATGGTCTCACCAGGAGGTCCACCCCACAGCCTTGTGCTGCTGGACACAGTGGCACAGCTGGCAACAGCAGCTGCCTGCTCCAGTCCTAAGATGGGGAGGTTTAGCAGAGCTGTATGACTTGGTGTTGCAGGGGAAAACACTCTTGAGTCATGAAATTTCACTTAATTTATTGCCAGTTAAGATAAACTTTTAATTACTGATTCTGGTATTGAGAAATAATGACAATTACACACTTGACAAAACACCTCAACTTCCCTCCAGACGCCTTTCCTCCCCCCTTGCCAGCCTCCAGTTCACTCCCTGCACATTGTACTCAGTCGTGGGGTTCTGTGCAGGGTGCTTTCCTTTTTCTGCCACTCTTTGTTTCTTGCTCTTTTTTTCCCACAGCTCCAGCACGGGGTCCTCCACAGGCCGCCATCCTCTCAAACATCCTCTCAAAGGCATAGCTCCTCTTAGGTATCCATGTGCATAGGCATCCCCTGCCACTGCGCAGGCCTTGCGTTTTTCTCTGGTGTCTCCTGCCCTGATCGGCTACTGCCAGTAGGTCCAGTTTCTCTAAAACTGGTAGGCAGATCGTATCCTAAGCCAAACCATTCCCCATCTGTTGTTCTTCCTCAGGTTCCCCTTTTTCCTGCAAAGTCATTCCCTGGCTTCATCTGTACTGTCTCAATGCTGGTGAGTGCAGAGAAGGGAGGAAAATCTTTCCCAAGAGCACAGGAAAAACAGATCCCTGAATTTTACTCCAGTTCCTGGCCGTACCTGCTGTTCCAGGTCATGTCCTGTGAAGCAGGACTGGAGGCCATTGGCTCTGAGGGGATGTCAGGAAGGCATTTGCGGACATGTGTGGGCACCACAGGAGCGGGGAAGGTGCTCTGTGGGATGGTTTGTGAGTTGTCTGGTCATGCATGAGCTGTGGGAAGGACGTGAGTGGGCTTTTAGTGGTTGCAGTTTTTGAAGGTTTTAGCTGCTGAGTCCTCTCATCTCTACCGGATGTGTGAAATGCATTTTTTTGAAGGCTAATAACTTTCCCACAAAAATCCACTTATAGTTGGGTAAGGCAAAAGGCACGTGCCTGAAATGGAGCTGCACTTTGTTTCAGGTCCCTGCTCTAAACACCGGAGTGTGAGAGGACTTCAAATTAAGCCACCTGGGCAGAATAACATACTTCGCCCTGCTTCATCTTAGAAGTAACCAAAGTGCTATTTTTGAAGTTCTTCCAAAAGCTTTTATCCTTTAGACAGAAACAAGCTCAGAATATATAAGCATAGACAATGAAGGTTTGGCAGTATTATAAGCTGATTAAATTGGGGTCCTGTGGTAGGAAATGCTGATCACTGTTTACAATGGGTACGAGTCCTTCCCTTGTTCTAGAAATTGCCTAATGTAATCCAGGCTATGCCAGTGAATTTCACAGGGAGACAGTGGTGTTCGCATGCACATTTTAGAAAAGCCATGCTTTATGGATGAGCAAAAAAGCACCCCACAGCCAAATAAAATATAGCAAAGTGTCCGTGCCTCTTTGCAAAGAGTGATACGCTTTGTCCTGTTTCAATTAATGCTATGCAGCAGGCTAGAATTGTAAACGTAAAAAATAAGCAAGCTGCACCAAGGCTGGTTTGCAAAGCCATACAGAAGGTCAGCATTGGATGGTAATGATATGGAAATCAGCTTGGATCACGAGCGTGAATGAGTTCTGTGATTCACAACTGGGCAGTAATAGGATCTAGTATTAGGGTCAGGCAGGTGTGAAGATACTAATGATGAAGATTTAAAAGTAAACTTTAATTTAAGACTTGCAGGGCAAAATGCAATGAGTTCTGTAGACAGTGTAATTGTACTAGTGGAGAAAGGTATTTTCTCCTTCTTGACCTTTGTCCTCCATTCAATCATAGAAATCCATAGGTTCAAACGTTTGGTTTTGACTTACCAGGCAGTGAAGAAGCTCTGATAAGGCTTTGTAGCTATTAAACTTTCATAGGTTTGCAGACTTGTCATTGAAGCTAAAGAGATGGTAACTGTTTTTTTCACTTGGGGATGGGATTTCAATTAAGTTAGTGTTGCTCAGTATTAGAATTCCAGCCTTGCAGGCTGCTAAGCGTATGGAGTTTGTGTTATAGGGAGCAGGACCTTTGCCTGAGCCTGAAAAGTTTCCAAAATTACTCTCTCTCCTTTACCCATCTTTGCAAAACCCAGTTTCATTTAATGCTCTGATAGCACTTGTTCTGAAGTCCATGCAACCGCTGTGTTGATGCTGGTGCAGATCTGTGTTGCAGACCCATCCAGCATCTCAACAAAAAGCAGGAGATACGGTTTTTCAGAAGTGTTTGGCATTGCCAACAATTCCTCTCACTGAAGTCGATCAGAGCTGAGGGCTTTAGAGAATCTACCTGAAACCCCTGTGTTAGAAGTTTTTTATCCACTCCTTTGAGCTTTGCCTACTTGGCTTTAGACAGTTCCGTGGCTTATGAGGAGAAAAAGAGATGGACTGACTTTGTTTTGATGTCTTCAGTACAAATCAGCCCCTTCCAGTTGAAACCCATGGGTGATTTTTGTAGCTACCCAAAACTGCTCGTAAAGCTAACTTGGTAGACAAGATTTTTGGTGTGCCTTTCACTTCTCCCACAATTCCCCTTGAAAGGAGCTATGACTTTATGGTTTATGGACCAGGCTACCTTCTGTTGCAATGGGAAATCTAAGCTGTGGATTTCGCTGGTATCTTGTTAATTGGAAAGATCTGATGGGGGGAAAAAAATAAAGAAAACCTAGCCTGGGAAGAGTCCTCAAGGGTTACTGTCAAATAGAGCACTGGCCTGCTGGGGAGACAGATCTTTGAGGGGGTTTATGCTGTTACTACTGAAATCAGTGATATAAATGAGCACACGTATGCCCAGATACTGTTGTGTTTCCTGATTAGTCCTCTACCTGCTTTTTTAGTTGCTGCATGTCGCATGCCTTCTGCTCTGCTGTAACACAGCAGCTTTGCATCTTGCTGCCTGTATGACTTCTACTCCCCATTCTGCATGATCTGCTGAATGTACTTATTGTGATTCCAGAAAAAGCTGAAATAGATGTTGATGGTTTTTGCTTTTTGTTTTTTCCCCTGTCCCTTCTTCTCTTGACAGTTTTTTATCATGCTGTTAATTATATTTCTGTTGGAGCTCGCTGTTGTGATTCTGTTCTTTGTCTACACCGACAAGGTAAGTCAGATTCTTCATTTTTCTTTCCCCTTCAGCAAATTTTTATGCCCCTTTTCCCTATAAATAAATCATGAAGCACTTGGCTTGGTATGCATGTCATGCTTCTGTCTTCCTTGAGACACCCCTCTCAGAAGGAGCTCTCTCAGAATGCATAAACAGCCTTGCAGGACTGGGCTCACTTGCTTGCTCATGTGTACAACTCAAGGTCACAGATATTGCCAAGTGCATCTGCCATTTAAAGAAAAACCAAACACCAAAAACCCTCACAAAAAAGCAAAGAAGCCAATGATCCTTACTAGGAACATGTAGGAAGAGACACCCATCAGAATGAATGGTATTTTTAAAAAATGTTTGCAATTTAAGAACCACATTAATGTTATTACAAAGGAGGTGTCCTTAGCACAGGCAAAGGCACGCAATCTGTTATCTTTCTAAGCTGCTCCTTGCAGCATATGTGTACTTAGAATTTAGTGGAAAGCCAAGGTAAATGTATAAAGGTTTAATAAACAAAGCTTTTGGTTTTGGTTTCAAATTTTACTTAGGTTTTACCTTTGTTCCTGTGCTCCCTTGGTATTTCTGTTGTGCCTAGTTGAATTATCTTTATCCTTAAAATAATTTTTCCAAAAAAAAAATCTTACATGAATAAACCCCCCAAAAGGGCATAATTGTGCATAACATGCCTATTCAATCAAAATTGTCAAATAAAGTCTCTTACAACTGACGACTAAGGGAGCTTGAAAATCACAGGGTAAGTGGCAAAATTTTGCCATGAATTAACAGTCATCAGGTAAATGACCAATAAACAGCTTCCTCTAGAATGGAAAGACAAAATAGGAAAAAATAAATACAAATTAAAAATAACTACACAAAATGTCAAAATAAAATGAAGATTAACAGCAGCCCTAGTTATATTCAGTATGGTTAGCAATAACCTGGATGAGGAGTGGATAAGATGTCAACATTACTTTCTAGAAAGGCTCCAAATTTAATAAATGAACACTGTGAGTGATTGTCAGGTGCACTTCTGAAGGACTGAAAAGAGCTAGGTTGCTGGACGGCATGCTGTAGCTGGAACATGGAATTAACTTGCAAGGTAATTAAAGCAGAAGGGGCAATTTGCATTATTGGATTCTGAATTACTTGTAACCTCTTGGGAGAAAGATCTACACGTCATACATGACAGCTTACTACAGGCATCTACTTAATATGCAGTGGGCCTCCAAAACCTAAATACAACACTTGGCTATATTTAGGAAGGGAATCAGTTAGAAAATATTATCATGTCATTGTATAAATTGACGGACTCACTTCACTGAATTTAATGTTGAGTTTTGGTTACAGAAATGATTAGAAGCACTAGAAAGGTGAGAGAGAACATGAAGAGGGGTTATGGAAACTACCCTGATTCAGTTTGGGAAGGGAAAGAGATCTTCTGCTTAAGAGATCTTAAGAAGAGAAATGATAGCAGTTTCTAAAATACTGATATACTAAAGACCTGTCCTGAACACATAAGAAATACTTGAAAATATTAAGGAGTAGGTTTAAAAGAAATGTTTCTTATGCTCCACGTCATCATCTTGTAGAATTCCCTGTTGTTGGCTGCTGCTGAGACTGATAGTTCGATAAATGTGTGGGTATGGAGGGAAGAAAAAAACCAAAGAAACGTTTTTATTCATAAAACAATCAGCACTGTTATGTTGACAAGTGTGTTACAGAATGTTGGTCCTCACTTTTCAGAGGTAAAAATAGTGGAAAAGTGTCAGGAGGGATTTCCTCCCTCCTTCAGCCTGTTGGTTTGCAGTGTTTTTTATTTGTTCTTAGTACAGAGATCAGGAAATTTAACTTTCCTCTGAGTCACGTACTGTAGGTTGATGCAGGAGGTACACTACAGTTGCCTGTAAGATCAAAACAGAGTCTAAAATAGGGGCTCTGGTTCAAGTGCAGTTAGCTACTGAGTTAAGAAATTGCTGTAGTCTGTGTATTGTGACTGATCAAATTTGAAGCTCTTAATGTTCCTGTATGACTTTAAATCCATGGTCTTATACTAAGGAAATCAATAGTTTGTGTTACAATTACAGTCCCGCCTACAGAATAAATAAAACAGCAGCAGCCTAAAGCTAGTATTTTCATACAGCATGCTTAGAATTTGTGTGCTGGCTTTCCCGATGTGTAGGACAATATTGCCACGTGTACTGGTATGGGGAAGTAGCTAACCTAGACAAGTCCACCACAGTCATTCAGTTAATGCAGTTCCTTGGAAAATCAATGAAGGAACAATCTACACTAACACTTGCACATCAGAAGAAAGTAACGTTAATTTTGTGTGCAAGAGCAGGAGAGGACTCTGTATGATCCATATATATATACACACATATAAAATCAGAAGTTTTTTCAACTACCTGGTAGCTTTCTATTAATTAGGAGTGCATGTACATGTAAAATTCTTCCCAGGATAAACTGGGGGGGGCAATTGTTATTTTCTCTTTCTGGCTTGAGAAGAGGTTGAATAATGGATTCCCTTGCAGTTTTCACTTACTCCTACTTTGTGGAGTGGAAGGACTTTGAAGTGGATACTTTATCCCTTGCTACAAAGTTTAATCAATACTCTCCTCTTCCCCTGAAGGAGGGCCGTGTTATTACCCTATTTAGGTGGAGAGGCAGGAGCTGAGAGAATTGCCCAAGACTCTGCAGGCAGCTGGGGCCAATTCTAAGTTTAGTTTTGGCTGACGGCAAGGGATGTGAGAGACTGAGCTGTGCAGATGGCAGGGCTGGGTATTGCAGCTGACTTAATAGCACTTGCCCAGTGAATGATGTCCATTTTGTTCCTTCTGCTGTAGAATGGGCACAGTAGCAAGCTGGTGCTTGCACTGCAGTATCAGCCACAGGGTGGGTGTGCATCCAGGGGAGTGTGGACACAGCACTCACAAGCTGTGAAGTAGTTTCTGTATCCTTTGCTGGGACTGTTGCTTTAGTAGCATGTTAGTTACTAAAAAGCATCAAGACAAAAGGTCTTTACAGCCATTCACAGATAGGTTTTTGGCACAGCGCTTTTATTCTTTTGCTGTGGAAGAGTGTGCAGCTGTGGAGGTGGACAAGACAGGCTGCTGGGACTCAAGGCAGCCTAGACTGACCCGTTATCATTCATCAGCTTGGGAGAAGCCCCAAAATTGCCTCTGCCTCTCATTCTAGTGACTTGGCAGCAGCCTCTCTGAGCTTTTAAGCAGCCAACTTGCTCCTGTGCCCTAAAATGTCGTCTTCCCATGATGGAGAAACGTTTGTCTTGATCTCATGAGGTAAATGCTGCCCTGGACTTTACAATTCTTTCTCTGAAATGCCTATGTAGTCTGATATTGTAAAGCAAGAGGGGCTTAGAGAAAGCTCAGGAATACATAGTATGGGAAGGAAAAGGGGTAATGCCTTGCTTTTTGGAGCTGGATTGTGGATCTCTTTGGCAGGGCCTGAGCTCACAACTTGTTCACTATTCCTCCAACTGTCCTGTCTGGTTACATTGCAAAATATGAATCCTTTGAGTGCTACAGAAGTGAAATGTGGGCTGTGTGGGAATAGGATAAGGAAATGCATTCCTATGGGATAGTTGTCAGGAAAAATATATAGCACTTTTATTTTGTCCTGGCTGTTCACAGAATAGCAGAGTGACTGGTTTGTAGGCTGTCTTCAGCTCAAAGTGGGCACCCGAGGGACTTGGGAACTCCTCTTGGTGTTTGTGCATGTCTGTATGCAAGTTCCCAAACTGTAGCTTTTTTTTTTTTTTGAGGGCAGAAATATCAGCCCAAGAGATGTGGGTATTGAATGGAGTTTGTGTGATTATGAGAATTAAGGCAGGTTGTTACCACTCTGAGAGCACTCTTTTTTCAGGCTAAATTTGTGCCCCCATTTGAAGTAGTCCAAACTCCAGTGACACTGCTAGAGTCAGGTGAATGGTTATGTGAATGGCCACCCATCTATAGCTTTTGAACAGTTTCTTTAATATGTTTTATTTTGATTCCATTAATACAGAGCAGCATTTGACATTTTTATAAGTTGATCATTTCTATGTGAGGCTCTATATGTATTTGTAAGAGATCCATGGGGTACTGATAGGGTTAACCATAATTTTATTGTGATTAAGAGAAAGCAGCAGAGCCATATCCTGTCAGAGGCTGGATACTCCTTATATTTCTCTACACCAGATTGGACCCTGTTAGAATATAAATTATGCTAATAAAATGCATAGTCTTGTACCAGTTCTAACTTGTATAATCCTTCTGGTTTTAGCATCTGTATTTATTTTTACTGTGATGATTCTCCTAGAGGCACAGAAAAGAAAGTCCATATTTACTTTTTTGCAGCTGTAATACATGATTTTTTTTCAGTAGGTTTGTTTGTTCAGATGTCTGCATTTTTTCTGATTTATGGGCAGAGCTATGGTGCCGCCATTTAATGCCCACAAATGGAAGAACATTACTAAACCACCATAATGTGCTTTTTTTTTCTTTTCTTTTTGAAATGTCAAACTGAGTAACATAAGCCAGTTTAAGAAACAAAAGCACTGAAGGATCACTGACTATGATATTTGATTATGGGAGCAGTTACTGCTATTGGCAACTCAAAGTTAAGACCGGAATTTTCAATAACGATTAGGCCATTAACTCACTTGGGGTCCCTGTGAAAATTACAGCCTAAATTCCTTGCCTGCTTAGCTGCATTGAAAATGGCCCACAGAATGATAGAGGATTGAAAAATAATGGCTACTTCTGTTTTTCATGAGATGTGTGAAAATGTTCTTGTTTTCCGTGTCGCAGTAAATTGTAATGAGTTCCTCCATAGCATTTACTGCTAGCTTATAAAAAATATGGTCTGTAGATTGATGCATTTCTTGCTTAGTTTCTCAAAACATTTTACAAATTATTGTAATTCCTGATTGATATTTTGCCTGGTCCCATACAGATTAGAGACAGCAGACTGAAATGTAGTGGGTATGATTTTAAGTATAGCTCAGTCCTCACAACCTCTTTCACATTTGGCTTTAAAAACAAAGTGGAAAAACTGAATCTCTTCCACCTTCTGCACTCATGAGCAGTTGCTCACAGAAATTATCTGATGCTGCTGAGCCGCTGGCCAATATGAGGAAGGTGTTCACAATCAAACTGAAGAAATTATTCATACAGAAAATTTAGTTCAAACCTACTGCAGAAACTGTTGTTCTGATTGAGCTTCAGTCCAGAGAGCTTAAAAGTTTTCCATGTTTGTCTTCAATAGAGCTTCAGGGGAGCAGGATGTCTGCTCAAGTAACAAAATGTCTCATGTTCCTAGTCAGCCTAGCACACAGGGCTGTCCAAGGTGCACCCACAGAAGTTGTTAATCTTTTTGAAAATGGAGGAATGGCGGCTAAAGTGAAGGGACAAGATCATCCAAATTGTGTGTGGTTTACAGATGGTCTTAAGGTATTGGAAAACAACAGGCCTTGGAAAATCCTGCAGAACTGGCAGGGTGGTCACTCTGCACCACTCTTCCGTCAGATGGCCTGCCTTTTCTACCAGTGTTTCTTCATCAGCATTTGACTTTACCTACACCATCCCGTTGTCATACATTTTAAAACTTCTTATTGTTGAAACTTTTGAGTGGTGGTAGAAATATTGGGTCCCTGTATCCTCCTTTGCCACAGTGAACATAGCGGTTCCTGCTGCTGTGCAAGGCTGGGAGAATTTCAGAACAATATCTCTGTGGGTAGTATCTATGTTTGTCGGCATGCAGAAGGCTCTCAAGAGGACAAGGCCATTTTTAACTCTCCGTGGTATTTCTGTAGGGATATGCTGCATTAACATAACATGCTTCAGAGCATGCAAGTCCTGGTATGTGTATGCAATGGTTTCTGAGCAGCCTGTGTGTTAATGCTTTATTTTTCAGTTAGAGTTCCATTTGGGTTTTGGTTTTTTTTTTAAAGAGCTCTCCACACATTGAGCAGTTCCTGGCACATAGCATCTCTCTGGCAGTGTTCTGGAGTTAGGGTTTTGTGTAAGTGCTGACATAGCTAAAAGCTATTTCTCAGATAAACAGGAGTAGCACTGCAGGCGGATGTGGAGGAAGCTATAGATTGTCTCCTGGATTGTGATGCACTGCAATTATTGCTCTGTGAGACTGATGTGTTAGCCCTGGTCAAGTATTATATTTCTCTAACGCAAATAATGTTTTATAAATGGTGATATAAAATAAGAAAAGACAAAAGTGTCTCTGTGGTTTATTTTACTTGGTAATAAGCTTAATTTTAACTAGTTTATTAGCATATCAGTACTAGTGTCACACAATAGGGAGTTGCAGAAATTTCATCAAAAGAATTTAATTATAACCAATCCATTTTGGCTTCTTTTCAGCAAAGCATTCAGGCATAGGTTTAAATCTGTCCCTATTCAGCAGGTAACTCGAGTGCATGCTTAAATCCATGTGACTGGCTTAATCATATACTGAAGTCTTGTCAAAGTTGATATGCTACTTTTGTGTCTTTCCTTTAAAAGAAATATTGCTAGGGAAATGCTAATGACAGTGAAAAATTCTGGAGATTGTAAAGATGCATCACATCTTTCACTCCATAGGGAATTTAGTGAAAAATGATGAATGTTTGCTTTAAAGCATTATTGGTTATCTTTTTCTATTTGTTCTGAACAGCTTTCCATTTAGTATCTTGAACTCCAACACATCGCTTTAACCTTTCATTAGGCAGGAGGAGGTGAGGGGGATGGAATTTATTTGCCTGTGTGGCTGAAAAAAGGAAACACACCAAAGGAAATCCTGATAGTTTCACTAATTCATTTGTCAAAGGAGGATTTCATTGAAAGTGCACCTCCAAAATGCTATTAACAGGCTTATTGAAGGATAGCACAGTATTGATGAAAAGAATTAAGTGCATGCTCAGAAATAGGTGTTATTTAAGAACAATAACTGCAGATGAAATGCATTAGGGCTCCCCACTGGGAACTCCTGATCAATGGTTGATCAAGGCCTAATTGATTCCTTGAATAAAGTGTTAGCAAGGGAATGGGTGCAGGGAAAGGAAAAAATCAAACTTTCCTAAATTAAGCTCCGTGCCTAACACAAATACTCTTTCTAAAGATTAGATAATGCAGTAGCCTGTCAGCTCGTTATGCCGCATATCTTCCTATTTTGGCTGAGATCAGAAATGAAGATGAATGTAGGTGTCTCATCCTAGTCAGTATGGATTTTTGTTCATCTTGCAATGAGTACAATATTTTTCATATCATCCTGCTGCACAGTTTGGCGTAGTGCTTTTTCTCAGGAGAAATCCAGTTCCAACCTCCAACCTGGCTGACTGGGATATTAATTCCCAGATCTCTATAGATTAATCGAACACAGCTGCTGCTGCCATTATGTCTGGCTTAAAGCCAGCCAGGTCTATTTTTTATTTCCTGACATCACTAAATTCATCTGAGGATCTCCTGATAAATATTTGGCAATGTATCAGTTAGCCTACAACAGAAAGAGATGTATCTGGGCTTCCTTCTTACTGGTTTGTAATCCCTAATTAAAGGTTAACTCAATCTCAGGAGCATGTCAGAGTATATCTTTGTTGTGGGAGCACTTTTACAGTGATTTTTTTTCCCGTGCCCATGTCTCAAGTTTCAGGTTTCATAGTAGACGAATATAAGTGGTGCAGGTCTTCAGCCAGCCTCTCCAAAGGAAAACTCTGGAATACAGTAATGGTGGTTATTACTCACCACATTAACAAGTGGTGAGTAAGTAGTTCAGTTCTGCTTTTGCTGACTGGGAGAAGTGATGTTGAAGGCTAAATCCTGAAGGTGCAGTGTCTCCTGGGAAATACTTAGTGCTCTCGTGTCTGAATGAATGTAATGGGACCTTACTATTCCAGAGGACAATTTTTTATGTGACTCATCTGTGGTCAGATAAGAAGCTATTTCAACATCTAGGTGGATCAGGACATGGATGCATGCAGGTATTCAGTGCTGATAGAACTCAAGTGGAGGGCGCTGGTTTACATACACCTGATCAACACTAGTTTTAGCTGGTGACTGACCCCCAGTTTTGCATCTTTTCTAACTGCTGGTACACGTTTTATACAATTTTATTTGAAAAAGGGAAGAATAGCAGAAAGAGAAAAGAATGTTTTAGAAAGGTGATAAAATAAATAATTAAGGCAGCTTTAGACATTTAAATATAGGCAACATCAAATGCAGAGGAATGACTGAGGTAGTATATTGAAACAGACAGCACATTTTTTTATTCATTCTATGAACATTTTTGATGTGTCACAATGTATTTCAGACAACATTAGAAAATGACAGTAAACTAAATGTTAAACATCTTTTACATATACAAAAAGAGAAGGGAAGATGACTTTTTGTGTTACCAGACTGTAAGAAGGCCAATAGCATACAGTCCTTGTTTTGGATTTGTCAGCTGCAATTGAAGAATAACATGGTGGGTAGACCACTTTATTAGGTATAATTTGCAGCTGAAGTTCTTTCAACTCCTTCCTTTAACTGAGCAAGGGTATACACAGAATGACTCTTAGTTGAAATGAGGAAAGACAGATTGCTGATCAGCAGCTCTAAACCATTACTAGTTCTGGGTTCTCTTAGGGTGGAGTGTGTTGACTTTAAGGCCACAAATCATGTTCATGCTTTATATTACCCAAACTCCATGACACATACAAGGCATCCACTGTATAGCTTAGCTTCTCATTGGAAATATTGCTGCACTGCAAGACAGTGTTGTTTTGCCGGCTGATAATTGTGGGTTGAATCCTTGCTGTGAAGTTTAGGTGTAGGAAGGAGGTGCAGCAAGTGTTCTAGACACCAGCCATTGTATCTTTTGAAATATATTCCCAAACTTACAAAACCAACATAATCAATGGGGATTACCAATCAATGGTAATCACCAATCAATGGTAATCAATACCTGCTTGCTGTTTTACTGTCTGTGCCAGTAAAACAGCAACAAGGTATATCTGTAATCATCTTGAATACGGACTAATTATCTGTAATCATCTTTAATATGGACTAATTATCTTTAATCATTTGGAATCTTGGACTCCCTGAATCTTTTTCCAAATGAGCACTAAAATCAGTGGTTGACTTGACAATAGGAGATGACAGAGCTGGAAGAAAGAGAAGTAGATTTTGTGTAAAGGGATATATCTTAACAGGAAGCAGAGAGAGAACTTTATTTTACAATTTCTGAGTGCACACATTTCCTGCTTGATGCTTTCAGTGCCTCTGATAATTTGGATGATGGTAGTATAACACAATTTCGCCACAGTGTCCTGGCATTAGTAATGAATGAGGCACATACAAAGATTTTTAACCATGGCACAATCTTAATTCACTTTGATGTACTGCAGTTATTTCGCATACTCTCTTCGATGCCTTTAAATTGCAGGGGAAGCATCCTTGAGAACAGAGAATTCTCATATAGGTTCAGCTTTTTCTTGTTGAAACCCGTTCATCTACTTACATTCCCCTGCCTGCTACTAATTGTCTTTGGTACAATTTCTTAATGATTTTTTCTGTGATAGATTATTGAATTATTATACAACAATATATGTTTTGATGTTCTTGCTTGCTCCATTTTGCACTTTACTGCCATAAGCCAAGGATGATGTTGCTCTGCCAGACGTTTTTGCCATCTGCACCTTGCCACTCTGAACCACAGGAAAGCAGAACAATACATGTCATCATCTTCAGCTGTGCTGATGTTGCCTCTGTTGACAAAGTCCTAACCTCAGCATTTAGGAAACCTTTTCAGAGGTCACCTTGTAGGGCATATTGAAGTGCAAACTGAATGGCATGTTAAAAATTGGTAAATTATGTAAATGAAGCAAAATTGAAAAGATGCAAAAGACCGTTTGAAGGTATTTAAGAAAACAACTAAAAAGTCTTTCTCTAGAGAATAATGAAAGTGGAAAGTCATGAAACACGTAAGAGAAAAAGATTTTGATTCAAAACCAGATGTTTGTTAGATTTATCGCACAAGACATTTAGTTTTTCTTCAGGACCAAAGGAGTTGCAATAAGATTTGAATTAATCAGAATTGTTGAAGGGATATTTAAAAGCTGTGAAGAGAATCAACATTACTGTCTATAGAACATGCACACACAGGAAAACATCCTGCAGATTTCTTTCAGGTCCACCTTTTTCTCGATGAATAGGGAGTGCATTGTAGTTGGCAGAAAAGCAGCTGAATACATTCAAACAAACAAAACCAATGGTGTTTTCGAGGTCAGGTAGCTTGGGGAAAAAAAGAAATTGATTTTCTTTTGGAGACTCTGAAGAAAGCAGGAGGAGAATGTGTTGCATACCTTGAAGTGTGTTGAGATCAGACTAGTATTTAAGTAAATGTCAGTGGAGTGCCCTTGCTGCTACCACCACTGCTGGTGGCTATTCAGTGGCTGGGAGTGGCTTCCCGTGGCTGAGTGTTCTTGATGGAAACCTGGTTTGTGCTGTCTTTGACACTGATTTATGTACAAATGGCAGAGGCAGCTTATTCATAATGACTGTTGTTTTTGCAGAAAAGCACTGAGCAGTGAGAATTGCTTTTCTGATTGCCTATCATAAGTTTTCTCTCCTTCAACTCTATTCATGTAAGTGTCAGTTTTCATGTAAGAGCATCAGTGAGAGATGATTAGATGAGTAAAACTAGGACACTGGAATGGCGCTCTGCTGCTGGATAGCACAGTTTTACCACATCCATTTTAAACCATTTAGGGGTTTAGTTACATGATACAGTATCAGGTGTCAGGACAGAATGAATACACAAGTTACCACTTTCTATATGGTAAAATCCTGGCCCCAGTGAAGTCAGTGGGAGCCGCCTGTTGTCTTCCATGGAGCCAAGCTATTATCCTTATTTTTAGAATTTTTGAAATCTCTTTTCCATTTCCCCACACAGTGATCCAAATAACACTCACTTGAGTGTGTGAGATGGTGTATTACGGTGGTATAGGAGATTCCACTACATGGCAACTGCAATAATCAGGGGTTCTGTTCTCTAGCATAATGCCTCGATCTTGCAATGTAGAATGTGTGGGATGCTGCTGCCTGCTAAGAAATTGGATGAACTTTGGCTGCAGAAAAATCACACGTTTCCAGGAGAAATTAAATTAACGAAGTCTAGATTCCTGTGGGTATTTGTTTCCAAATCTCTGATGTGGTAACTTGGCTTCACCATCCGCGTTCATAATGACTGTCTAACAACCTTGCTGTGGTACAGAATCGCAGAATTGTTTAAGTTAGAAGAGACCTCTTGAGATGAGGTAGTCCAACCACCTCTTCAAGCAGGAACAGCTACAGCAGGCTGCCCAGGTACGTGTCCAGTTGGGTTTTGAGTATCTCCACAGATGGAGACTCCACAGTCTCTCTGGGCAACCTGTTGCAGTGTTTGACCACCCTTACAGTAAAAAAGTGTTTTCTTGCATTCAGATTGAATGTCTAGCTTTTTAATTTGTGCCCATTGCCTCTTGTGATCTCAGTGGGCACTACTGAGAAGAGTCTGATTCCCTCTTCTTCATTCCTTCCCATCAGATATTTATACACATTGATAAGAATCCCTCTGAATCTTCCTTTCTCCAAGGCTGAGCAGTCCCATCTCTCTCGGTCTCTCCTCATATGAAAGATGCTCCAGTCAAATCATCTTTATAGCCCTGTGCAGGACTCACCCCAGTAAGTCCATTTCTTTCTTGTACTGGGGAGCCCAGAATTGGACACAGATATGGCCTCACCGGTGCTGAGTAGAGAGGAAAGATCATGCAGTCCAGGATACTGTTGGCCTTTGCTACAAGATTGCATTTCTGGCTCATGGTCAACTTAATGTCTACCAAGACCCCAAGGTCTTTCTCTGCAGAGCTACAGGTGTCAAAAGCCTAAACTCAAGGTAAACAACATCCACTGTTCTCCCCTCATCCACAGAGCTAGTTACTATATTGTGGAAATCTGTCATGTTAGTTAAGCATGATTTCCCCTTCGTAAATACATTCTGACTCCTCCCAATCATCTTTTTGTCCTTCACGTGTTTGGAAATGGTTTCCAGGATTAGTTGCTCCATCACCTTCCTAGGAATTGAGGTGAGAATGACAGGCGTGTAGTTCCTGGATCTTCCTTATTGCCCATGTTGAAGATAGGAGTGGTATTTGCCCTCTTCCAGTGTTCAAGAACTTCTCACCATCCTCTAGTGGGACAGAGTCCTCTCTTGTATGGTATTGCCATTTCTTGTCCAGTACTTCCAACCACTGCGCTGGCAAAAAAACAGCCCAAGTGCTGAATGGCAGGGCACTGTATATTCTAGAGCAGACAAAGTATGTATGTGTTACACTCCCATTTCAACCTTTTTTTCTCATTCTGGGTACTGATTTTGGGTATCTGCTGCAGCTAGTCACCAGTTTTCACAAAAATTACAGAAATTGAGTGTATCTGAAATCTGTGTGTCTACCAACCATTTGACTTCATTTTTTTGCTTTGTAATTATTTGTTGAAGGCATATAATGGCAAGAACTTCCCAATGACAAAATGCTCCCACTGGTGCATGCCATAGGTTTGCAGTGATTAGACAAAAGGAGAATATTTGAGTTAAAGGTGAATATGCCAGCTAAAGGTTTTTGTCAGTGATACTTATTGGAATGAGTGCTTTTCCAATTAGCCTTTCACTGTCATTTATTTGAAATGACTTTTTTTGAATACTTGCTTTGAATTCCTGGAATGTGCTAGATATCAAACTGCTAAGGGGCAGCGGGGAGATACCTCATTCCACACTGAGCTGGACTTTTTGAGGATTTAATATGTCCCTTTGCCATACGCTCGTTTATTAGATTTTGTGATTGGGTAGGGTTATATTTTTTGTATTCATCCCATAAAGATCAGCTAGTGCTATGTATGGTAAATGGAGAATGTGGCTTTTTGCTTCCACATCTTTGGTGGGGCTGTGCAGATTCCATAGGAATCAGTTTCTGGATTCCTTGGGCTCCTTGCTCCTGATCCAGGGGCAGCTCCTAGCCCATTCCTTAGATATCACAGAGCTGTCAACGTTACTGTGTAGCTCTTTGAGGAGATTAGATCAGGCTCTGAGATGCAAAACTACTCTTCTGCTTGATCTAGGAAATACAAAGGCACTTTTCTGATCTAAAGAGCTTCCTCCACCCATTCCAGACATGTTTTGAGCGATATTCTGCTGGAGTAGCTGGCCATTTGGAGTAGACCTGTTTGCTGTGTGCCTGGAAGAGCTATAGCCTTCCCTGTGAGGCTGGGGTGACACTGTAGAGAGGCTTATGGCATGTCCTGGTGTGAATTTGCCTGTATGTGGTCCCTGCTATGTCCTGTTTAGCAGATAGATGCTAACAGCCAGGTTTAGAGATGGACAAATGAATCCTTTCCACATGCTCTTATGAAACAATTTCAATGCAAATGAGCAACGTGATATTTTAATTACTGTTTCAAAGACTGTGTGTTTATTTCTGGTCTTAGTAGGGTGCCATGCAGAGTTATAGCCAGTAAGGGTCACTCAGTAAGTCCTTATCTATTCCACAGCTTTTATGTTTGAAGTTGATCTATCTCATTAATCTCTCTGGGTTTTGTTGTTTTTTTTTAATAGCATATTAATTTCAAGGATTCCAATATCACTCTTTCTCAAGATTTTTCCATGTGAACCTTTCTAGAGGAGATTAATTTATCAGAGAAGGGTTAAGGAGTCCCGCTATATATAGATTTTTGTGAAAAGTAGCACATTTGGGGACTGAGAGACAAAGCTGATGAGGCATAAAATGCACTACTTGAAGCGTGTTTCTTCAGTCGCACAATTATTCTTTTTCTCCTCAAAGACTGTTTGCCTCGTTCAGCTTAACATCATGAATCCACAATTCAAGTAGCATAAATAAAGAAGATCAAGTTTCTGATCTCTGAAAGCTTGCAGTACCCTGGTTACTCTAAGCTTCCAAGAGAAGAGGACACTGAGATGTCCCCATGTCAATTTTGACTTGCCAATCACTTCACCTTCTGCCTTGAAATAATTATCCAGTGGGAATTTCAGGTTGCACGCAGACAACTCGTGTTCTTATTGAACAGAGTTAAGTGGAGTTAAGTAGGCAAGAATTTGACACTTGTTAGAGAGGTTGTTCTTACGCAACTTCTAGGTGCTCTTTTAAGTGGTGACAGAATCTGATAAAGAGAAAAATTAATGCTAAAGGAAAATGAGATTTAACAGACAGTTAACTACATCCTGCATAATAAAAATGTGGTTTTAAGCCAAGAGTGGTTTGGGTGTCTCTCCCTTGATGACCGACTTTGAGATAATTTAGAGAGGCTTGAAATTTGACACTTCACGAAAATTAGACCTGCCAGGATGTGAAGTGGGGTGCCCCGAATCCCCTCTCGTGTCTGCAAGTCATCTCCAAGGTAGAGAGACACTGAAGAGCAGTACAGTGATGGGACATGGTTCAGTGCGCTGTGTCCTGCAGCAGCACACTTTACAAGGGAAGAATACCTTAGGTAAGAATGAATCTTAACATTCTCCTTTTTGTGGCCTATGACCACAGTGCTGAGCCTCTCATATTCCCTTTGGAATATGGTTGTGCATGGAGGGTAAAGATGCATTCGTATTAATAAGCATATAGGTTTGGACCACTTCCTTTGGTTTATCAGGAGCTAGCAGCTCACCTGGTCCTCCATTTCAAGCTGAAATGGAAGAATAAATTGAACAAGTCTTTTATCTCAGCAGATTTTTATAAAAGTGAGTGGGGAATGAAAGGTAAATTGTATTTTATAAAGTAGGAAATTAAATTGTCCTTATCCTCTAACTCAAAAATCTAGGAAAAGTCAGGAAATGTTCCTTGCTTTCTGGATGTACTAATATCCCTCCCCAGGTCTGGGCTGTCTCAGAATGTCCAGGAAGGGCTTTAGGATTTGGGAAGAGTGGCTGGGTGTGTCTTTTCCTGCATATAAAGCTATTTCTTGTAAGAAGTATGTATGGCACCTGAAAGTGAATTTGTTGATTTGCAAGAAGAGAAGAAACACCTAGATTGATCCTGCAGTGCTCTGTGGCTTCACCTCACCCACAGGGTCTTCCTTTATGGTCCTTATCAGGGATGAGTTCCCTTTTCCGATCTCTACAGTCAGCGACTCTGAGCAGCAGGATTAGGTGGGGGGAAAGCAAAGGTTTAATGCTACTGCTTTATTCTCAGGGAGCACAGGCTGCTTCACCTTCCCACATCATGCCTGGATCAAAGATTGGAGTTGCTGATGAAGGAATTGAGTGAGGGGCTATACTCTTTGCCAGAGATTAATATGAATATGATTGGTCCCCAAGCTGGGAGTAATGTTTATGACTAAACGTTACACAAATTGTGGCAGAAATGGCTGTTCAGGATTCTCCTGGCAGCATGTGTTCTCTGGCTGTCCCTCTATCCTAAGGAATGCAGTCCAACAGCACGAGTAATTTAGTGTGATTGAACGCTAGCCCCCAGTGAAAGGAGTGATGAGGGAGATTCTTTACTTATTCCCCATTAGTCCTGAGCAGGCTTGCTTATGAATCCTGTAACCTTGGCAGCAAGAGAACCTCCTTTTGCTTTGCTATCTGCAAGGAAATGAATTACACAAGCATAGAAATTCATGAACGCTGAATACTGCAATTAATTTTGTTAAAGTCTCTTTATATATTTAGTTTGGGAAGAGGAAGGAAGGAGCAGCTTATCACCAACTATGAGTCTGAAGTCACAAATCTTGCACAGCTTTCACTTTGAGATAAAAATGAATCTATAAGGAATCCAAAACCCCTTTGTTTATTTTATATATTGTAAGAATGAGAAATGATGAAGGCAGTAATGTAGAGTAGTGTTAACATCACAATGTCCGTATTGAATTGATTAACATGGAGAAAACACGTTAATAGCTTTCTTATTACCAGTCTGAAAACTTTATAATGGCATTTATTGGAACAGAACTGAAATGTGAATGGCAGAACTTTATAAATCTCAGCTCATACGTGCTGGCCTCAACACTGTGTGAAAATATTTTTTAAAAAAGAGTCCAGACTTTGAACCTTGCCTGGTTTTCCCATTTAATCTTTCATTTGTATATACATATTAAGCAGGCAATCTTATTGCAGAGAAGTTGGATGTAAAGCTGGATGTATCGGATGTGCAAATTTTCTCTCTTTATGGCCAAAACAGGTGCATGTAAATGTTTCATCAACACACCCATTAAGTTTCCAGTGGTAAATTTAGCCACAAGCATTTGAGAGGTGCTTACTTTGCATTTAATTTAGATCTAAAAAAAGAAGTAGCAGCTTTATTTAAAATGCATTACATTCAGCTTATTTAATATTCTTATTCTCATATATTCTTATTCATTATGTATATATAAAAAATAAATGAGAAAGTCACAGAAATACACACAGCCCAAAGTGATGAGGGTAGTTGTTCTAAAATAGGTAAAATCTGGCTTAGCAACCAGCCAGTCATTTCATGAACTCTGTTTGAGTGAACTTAGAAATAACCTCACTGAAGTCAGAGAGCTTCTCCCAGGCAGAGCAACCCCTTTATCCTCTCTTTTTAAGTTGCACCAGATATTCCTAATTTTTCATACTGCTGCATAGTGCGAGCACTGTGGGGAGTTGTGGTTCTTTTTCATCTTTCTTTATCCTTTCTCGTGGGTAGTGTCAATCAGCTTGTTAATTGCAGCATGCTCACATCTGATTGCAGTGGAGGTTTCTTTGCCACTTACTTAGAGACTATACATTGTTAATTCTTGCTGTGGCACAGCCTCACTCTGCCATAGGTAAGATGATGCAGGAACTTCTGCTTGTACGTCACCCACCCTTCCATGACAACAGTGCTTTGCACTGCATCAGGAGTTGTATTTTCTTTGGGAGTTGCATTGAAGTCACTTAATGTATGAAATGTATTTTTTTATCACATCTGTTCAAAATGGGTGGCCAGAAATCGTAATTGCTGGATGAGGGGAATGATGGTATGATAAATAAAGTACAGTAAATAAAACTGCTATCTGGAGTATAAAAAGAAAAATATCCCTGACTGTCTGGCAAGTTGCACTGAAGGGAGATGGCTACAAAGCATGAAGGAGATTTTTCTTGGTAGGATCAGATATATACAGGCCGCTGTAGATATAACGGGCCTCTGAGAAGTGTACTTGAATGGCATTTGTTTGAAAACTATCTACTTGGTAAAGTTTGGACTAACTATATACTAAATCCTTAGTATCAATCAAAATATAATCATCATCTTTCTACTGTTTCAACATGTCCTCAGCCAGAATCACGGGATTCAGCATGGTGAGGGATTAAACTGGTAACAAATCTCTGGGGTTCTGTGTTATATTTTACTTGCTTTGGCATGCTTCTGTTTATTCCCTTCTCTTTCAGAGGATGGAGTTTTACTGCACTCCATCCTTAGAATATCTCTGTAAATAAGAAGAAAATGGAAAACTTATTACTTAGACTTGTTCTTGAGCTTAGCTTGTAACTTCTTACCCAAGCTTTAGAAGATAATTTTAACAACTTCAAAAACTCTTCTTAAATTGCCCATGGGGGGGGGTGTGTGGAGAAAAACTAATTTTTTTTCCCTGCCTGATTTTTTTTTTTCCTGACAAAATGGTCTTTTGTGGCAGAAGGGAGTACATTTTTCCACCCTCATCCCTTCCTATCTTGTTTTATCACAGGTCACACTCCATTAGAGTCCTAATGTTTCTATCAATAAATGATGGATTTGCCAATGGTGATTTAAGTTTAAAATTACTTGCGAAAACTTAATGAAGCCTGCAAATCATGAATTGGATTTCAAAGAAATTGTCTCTGACAGTTAAAAACTACAGCACCAAAGTAATTTCAAGGATAGCCTTTTTTCCCCTTTATAGATTATGTATCAGGTGAAAATGGAGGTGGTTCTGTAGGAATTATTATTATTTTTTAAAGCAAATCACTATTTGTCTCTTGCTGTGGTAGCTTTCTCTTATTGGTGTGTATCGCGGTGGGTGACATGCTCCTGCAGAAAAAAATTTCTCTCTGCTGCAACTAGCTGTTGTGAGTGCCAGTCTGCTGCTGATCTCTTTGCCATGGGTTTGAGCGACGGTTTCTAATCCCGCTTCCCAGTTTCGTGCCCTCATTACTAGACTGCTCAGACTGCTTGTCTGCTGTGAACAAAAATGGTACCCTGAGGCTCTCAGCCACTGTATTTCTAAATGGGGTTATATTTTTATAACCCCAAGTGTTCTTTAAAGGTTTAAATTGTCCCTTTTGGCAACCACTTGCCTGTGTAGAAGAGGATGCCTGATGCTGGTTTGCAGTTTCATGAGGAAGATAATCCCTTTACTCAAACGTGCACGTGGGGAACTTGCTGTTGCTTCAAGCATATTCATTTAGTTAATTAGATTTGCAAAAGATAATAAGAAGTTTCCTGTCCTAAATTCAGAATATTTAATGCAATTTGGAAACAGTTGTAAATCTGTCTAAAATAACCAGAAGGGCTGTTGTTATCCTACTGATTCTCTCCTGTCTTTCTTTTCCCCCAAATCCAAGGAGATAAGAGTAGTAGAAACTATTTCAAAACTCCCCCTGCCCCCACCGCAATGGGACGGGGTGAGGAGGTGGGGGGGAGGCGTGGTGGGCAGAGAGTAATTCTAATGCTTTAATAATTGTGCCCATAGACTTTATTTAGGTTTGGTGATTTTGTCTGAGCTGCATGGTAACAGTGGTAGTCAGCATGTTTCTGAATGCTGTCAGTCTCCCATTTGGTGATGGGAACTACAATTTTACAGACTTAATCTAAAAAGCTTTCTAATATAGCTAAGAAACAAATAGGAGTTATATGCATTGTTTAGATGTGGCGTAAATAGATAATACAAATTCCTCTCCTTTCTGTTAATTTTGTTTGAACTGACCCTGCAAATTAACCCTTTTTACATCAAACTTCTGGTGCATCTTTTCCATTATTAACGTTTACATTGGTTGTTTCGGAAATTGTGGGTTTTTTAAGCCCGTACATAGTTTTGGTCAAACAGTCATCTGCTGAATACCCAGCTTTCACAGTTTTCCACTATTTTTTTCTAACTAACTTGTTAAATGATTTTTATTTTTTTTTGCCATGTGTCTGCATTAGCTGTCTTGGGAGGAAATTCAGCCCTGGCTGATTAGTCTAAGCATTTCTGTTGTCCTGTTCATGTTGAAGGAAGAGGTGAGTGCAATGGGTTTACTAATTGAAACTTGTTTCAGTCCTCTCAGTTAAGGATGCCAGGACTCATTTACTCCATGTATGCTGGGTGTCATTTTTCATCTGCAAAGCTGCTTTATGCAAAACCTGAATATCCGGTGCTTTTGATTTGCATGGTTTCAAGTCTGTTTCTAAGATGAGATTGTCTGTGGCACATTTATCTATCAACAAATTGTTTGTCTATGTGATGAGACATTCCCTTTTGCGAGATGGATACTATTCTTCATAGCTCACCCTCCAGCATACAGCACTTGTGATTCTTGACTGAACACTTATCTTGCAGACTGCTGTGTGGATTTGGCTGTAAGGTTAGTTGTTACCACTAACGTGAGGTTAGCAAAGAAATCATTACTGCTCAGTGAAATCTGTTCATGAGGATGTGGCCTTTGCAGTTTCAGAACAATTGAAATTCAGTCCCTGTCTCAAGACTTTCTGTAGTGCTATTGTGGTCCTCATCTTTTTAGCTGTGCAAATCTCGTGGTGGTGCTAATGAGCTCTGAAGGACCCTTGTCTGTGTTGACAGCAGAGAGCACTGTCACGTTTCCCCTTCAGTGGAGCATTTTGCACTTGCATGTTTGCATGTGGTGGTCACATAGCCAGTTTCTCAAAGCCTTTCGTCCTTCAGGTACACTCTTGACTCCTATGGTATTTATGCCCCAGATTCCATCTTGGTGATTTTTGAGTTTTTCCTCCTGTCAGAGTTGGTGTCACCTTGCTCTTTTGACACAACACAGTTTGAGAGTTGTGGCTTTTTTTTTTTCCATGGTTAATATTGCTGCAGCGCTTCCAGTGACGCTGTGTTTCACCGTTGTTAGTTGTTGTCGTGGTTTAACCCCAGCCAGCAACTAAACACCACGCAGCCGCTCACTCACTCCGCCCCACCCAGTGGGATGGGGGAGAAAATCAGGAAAAGAAGCAAAACCCGTGGGTTGAGATAAGAACGGTTTAATAGAACAGAAAAAGAAGAAACTAATAATGATAATGATAACACTAATAAAATGACAACAGAAATAATGAAAGGATTGGAATGTACAAATGATGCGCAGTGCAATTGCTCACCACCCGCCGACCGACACCCCGCCAGTCCCCGAGCGGCGAATCCCTGCCCCCACTTCCCCGTTCCTATACTAGATGGGATGTCACATGGTATGGAATACACCGTTGGCCAGTTTGGGTCAGGTGGCCTGGCTGTGTCCTGTGCCAACTTCTTGTGCCCCTCCAGCTTTCTCACTGGCTGGGCATGAGAAGCTGAAAAATCCTTGACATTAGTCTAAACACTACTGAGCAACAACTGAAAACATCAGTGTTATCAACATTCTTCACATACTGAACTCAAAACACAGCACTGTACCAGCTACTAGGAAGACAGTTAACTCTATCCCAGCTGAAACCAGGACAGTTGTCTTGATGACTTCCAAATCTTCCAAAATCTGGAGATACAGACTCTGACCACTGACCTGATCAGCACTCAGAAGAGTATTTCATGAATTTATGTCCCAAAGCAATACTAGATTGGATGGGGTCTTCTGAAATTACATAGTCAACATCTTTTCTGTGTTAATTAGAAAGGTAAGTGGAGCTACTGGCTTTTCTTTTTGCTCTATTTGGCTTCACAGATGTGATGGCAAAAATTTCAGCAACGCTATGTCAAGAAGTTTAGTAGTAGGGAAAAAAAACCTGATACTGTAACTTTCTTTTCTGTTTTGGAAAAGTTATCACAGACAAAGAAACTTTATCACAAATAAAGAGACTCTAATAACTTTTTTATTATTCCATTTTCCAGCAGTCAAACCCAAGAAAGGTGAAAGTTGGCATAGCAAAGACTTCCCCAACTGTTCCTGTCAGACTGTGTTGCATAGTCAAGCAGTTCTTGTGTTGACCACTGGAGAGCTGGCTTCTGCTGGTCACAGAGGTACACAGCTGAGAGGATGTGGTCGCTGCCTCCTGTAAAAGTGGTCATGCTTTGTTGAAAAATGAGATTTGAATAGGATCTGATTGGCAAAAAAAAAATCACAGGTGTATTGTAAGAAGGAAATGGTCTTTAGTAATTATCGTAAGTGCCTTTTGATGCTCAGGTGAAGGCACTGTATATCCAGTACTGGTTATTTTGTTAGATTCTGAACTAGTATAAATAGTCTAAATAGCTACTGTTAAATAGTCATATCATCAGTCCGTGGAGCTATGCCAGAGCTTTACCAGGGTTGAGAAGCTGCCAGTATTCAGTGTATGAAGTCATGCAAGCAAGGTAACATTGGTGGTGAGGCAGAATGACAAATACAGCTCTTTCTTCTTACTAAGGGGATGGGGGAGGGGGGGGTTGCCTTTTGCTTTTTAATATTTTCAAACTTTTAGCATAAACCATGAGGCCTCAGCATTTTATGATAAACCCTTCTTTAATAAAAGCCAAAATTCTCAACTATAGCTGCTGGATTCAGTAGCTGGAGTATTATACAAACCCCCATGCAATTACTATGTGACATCTCAAAATACCCCAGAAGCTGGCAATATTGGTAAAAGTACAAGGTTGCTCCTTTGGAGTAGTGACTCCTGTGCAGACTAATCGTAGCCTGCAATTTCTTTAATGCTGCTGGTTTAGTTTGGTTTGGGGTTTTTTTTTTGTTACCTACAGGTTTTTCAAATCGCATTCTCTTTGACTCTTTGCTATTCAATATTTAGGTTGTGCAGTTTGTCATCCTGGTGAAATAGGATGTTTTGAATTCCCCTGACAGAATAAAGAAAATGTATTAAAGGAAAATGATCAATGGTGAATAGTGAATAAACAGCAGAACAAGTCTTAGACAGATTTTCATTCTTGCTAAAACTGCCTTTTCCAGCATTTATAAACATTGTTATGAACTCCTCACAGCCTTTCAGTACCTCAAAAAAACTTCACAAGGCACAAGAAACTGCACTTCGCGCTTCTGTGTGTATACATTTTATTTTCACTACAGCAACACCTGGGGGCCTCCGCTGTTGTTTTTAGTCCTATAGGGTCATGTAAGGAAAATTGTGATCCCAGCTCCAAACATCTTTGAATCCCATAGGAGATTTATTGCTATTGATCCAGCACTATCTATATTAAGTTTTGAAATAAGTATGAAAGCATGTCACAGTCACATCTTAGTGAATGTAGGCTTCTTCTGTGTTTTGGGTCACGAATGGCAGATAGTGTCACTGCAGCTAATCATGGTGCAATGTTTTCTGAAATGGTTACAGTTTAGATGATGAAAGTTTTTCAAGTAAAAAGTTAATGGGATTCTGAATAGCAGGGCTGCACGCAGTGTCCTTCTCTAGAAGAAACTGCAAAACTAAAGCACCGATAGTGACTGCAGCAAACTTCACAGTGTCTGGGGCTGTAAGTGGCCTTTGCTGCTGCGCTCTGTTCAACACGGCCCTGTCTGTGTAGACTGGGATTCAAGCCAGATGCCCTGACTTTATGAGTATTAATTGGGTATAGACTGGAGATGGACCTGGCAGTGCTGCACCCTGCCAAGCCAGTGCTGCAATATCTCAGGGAAGTATCTGGGAGGACAGGTAAGGGACGGAGTTGGTTTTACTACCAACAAAATTAAAGGAACCAAAAAGACTCAACTGTTGGGACTGACAATCATGTGGCATTGATTATGGAAAGTTATATTGAAGGCACTTTTTGCTGTTTATCTAGGAGTCCTGACTTTATGTCAGAGGGAATAAGATGTGTTTGCCTGTACCAAGGGAGTTAAGGCAGCACAGCTTAGAGCTGCTCACCTGTGACTCCTTAGGCTTCGCCTCTCCCGTGTATGCCACCACAGTACTGGGTGACGGCTGTTGGCAGGCTCTCACACTGCACCATGTGAAGCCAGGGAAAAGCAGCCTCTAAGATGAAAGCCGTGAACGTGCTGCCGGGCAAAAGAGCCTGCGTGTGGATGGTGACCGTGGAGCAGCTGGCCTCGGTAGCTTGGATGACACATTTCCCAGAGGACCCCTGCTCTGTCGCACAGTCAGCAGCAGCCCATGTGATACTGCGACCAGCACTTCTGAGTGTTGACATGGGTGAGGAGATGTGGATTTGGCAGATAGGGAGCTCATTCAGAGAACTTGGGCTGTGATCTGGGAGAATTGGTGCCCCAAAATCACCAGTGCCAGTTTAAAAGGAGCAAGGCCTGAGTCTCCAAGATGAGATGTGCTAAATAGACCTCTATGTTTTATATCAACTTTTCTTTCAGGATGGATTTGAACAAAGTTCAAGGTGCAGGGCATAAGTGACATAATGTGGCATGAATAACAAAGTCCCTATCCTTGGAAAACCTTGTAGCCTTCTGGAAAGATTTATAAATTTTAAGACCAGATGAAATAGTTAAGGTCATCTATGGTCCATAGCATTTCAGTCGGTATTCTTGTCATCAAACTAATTACAACTGAGTTATAACTTTGCAAAATTCTTGAGCCTTGATTTAAAGACAACATTGACTGCACCTCATTTCTCAATAATTTGTTCAAGGATTTTTCTTCTTCACAGCTAAAATTATGCCTTGTTTCTATCTTGTATTTGTCTTGCTTAAACTTCTAACCATTAACTCTCATTATGTCTTTTTCTGGTAGATTAAAGTGGTGTCTACTGTAGAGAATTGCTTCTCCATGTAGGTATCTGAAGACTGCAATTAGGCTCCTTTTTAACCTTGTCACTCTAGTTTATCCAGGAGTGTTAGTGACGTGAAGCATGGTTCTCAGTGATTGGCTTTTTCTTGTAGGTCTTCTCTAAAATCTTTTCA
The DNA here is from genome assembly GCF_026419915.1 of Harpia harpyja. Classification (NCBI taxonomy): domain Eukaryota; kingdom Metazoa; phylum Chordata; class Aves; order Accipitriformes; family Accipitridae; genus Harpia; species Harpia harpyja. The sequence goes on from NC_068955.1 coordinate 13,967,427, forward strand.
AATTTTCAGTAGATTTCTGAAAACATGGATATCAATTCTGCAGTGTAGAGATAACAACTCAACCTTTATGCAGCTTATGTTGAATATACCCATGGCTGTTTCCTCTGTAAGTTGGAAATGTTGCCCTCAGAGCATGTCCGTCTCCATTTCCTCAATCCTTCCACAGATTTCCTGCTTTCCAGAATATAGTTTCCAGTCTTGTAGTGTGACTTCTTGTCTTTGTACCTAAACATCTGTTCTGGTATTTGGCTGGATAAGCTGCGAGCCTCTGTAACCAAGCAGGCCAATTGATATCAGCAGGTTATTTAATGCACAGCAAGTTTTGTGTGTTATCTACAAAACTTCATTAGCAGTGATTTTTATACTTCTTTCCCTAGCAATGAGAAAAATACCAAATAAATTTGGGTCAAGAACCCACTAAAAACCCCACTGAATGAATCCCCTATTATTAATAATGTTCCTTATCTGTAAATTGTACTTTTTAAAATACATTCAATGGGGCTGCACTGACTTTTCTTTCTCTTATGCCCCCATAAACCTTGAACCTGATAGCAAATTTCAGTCAAATTTGATCTCTAGAGGTGTGTCAAAAGCAGTAAGTTTAGATAGGTGGAGAGACCCAGATGAATGCCCCATGGAAAAGGTCTCAGAGCTAGCTCAACCAGTATTATTAGACACCAGAGAATCCACAGGGGATGAGAGGGAGAAGACAGTTCCCAGCTTTAAGAAGAGACTTGGGATCAATGCTTCCCTTTGGCAAAAAATCAATCTCTTAATTAGGAAAGAGGGACTCGTTTTGAAAGGTAGAAGCAGGAGCAATAAATACAAAACAAGCAAGAGGCAGCTGAGGAGCATCTTCAGAGGTGTTCTTGAGACCATTGTCATATGTGGCAGATTTAACCTTTCACTTTGGTTTCTGTTTCTGTCCGAGGGATAACTCACCCTTCTGACAGAGGCTGTTTCTGAGTAAACTAGATCATTGTTGAGGATTACTTAGTCTGCCTGGATTACTTCCAGGACCTCGATGCCATTTCTAGAAGGTGTGTTTGTGTACGGCAGAAACTTGTTTCAGGTCCTGAATGTTTTAGCTCAAACACCACCTTTTTGAAACAACAGCACCTCTTCTAGAAGGCTCCTATATTGGGTGAAATCAATTGCATGAAAGCAGAATACGTGTAAATTACAGCCAAAAAAAAAAAAAAGGCAGTGTTTTTGTTCCTGACAGAAAGCTTTTAAGACTTGAGGTTTTGTGGAAGAGAGACAAAGGAGATGGATTAGCATAGCAGGTTGGTAACAGGATACAGCCCATACTGTAAGCTTATACTGACTACGGGGTGGTGGGGGCAGGGGGCGGGTTGAGCTGTACTTGATTGACAATAAGTGTCAGACAATTCACACATTTTTAAAGGCAATTCTGGACACTAGCTACATGTTTGAGCCAAACTAATACTACTGTAGTTTGATCTCAGAGGCAAACCAGAGGTGTTTGGAGGTTGTCCAAACTAATCTTTGCAAATGTGTCAGTGACCTCTAGGTGACTGGCAGTCAGTTAAGTCAAGGTGAAATTATCCAGTGGAGATAAGCCCTTTAAGGATCCTGATTAAGATGCAGCTTGTGCTTAGAACTGATTAAAAGTGACTGCCATCTGAAGGAGGTGGTAGTGTGACCAGCACTTATTTGATTGAGTCTGGATTATTGTAGACAGTTCTCTATATACTTTTAGCTGTGACCTTGTTCAGTTCTTGTGAGGAAGACAGGCTGAGAGGGACCAATTCTGCAAATTTCCTTCCTTTTTCCTAAACAGTGGCTCCTTTGAATTTGGAATGGGACTCATGTCTGTCACAACATGGGTGTCCCCTTTCACTGGGGAGTCTGCTTACCTCTAGTCCAGCTATATGTGGTATGTGATCTTCAAACACTTACTAGTATGTTGGTTTTTATAGGGTTAGGTGAGGGTGGCTCAAACCATAATGTCTGTCGGGTCCCTTGCTGCTCACATGAACAGTGTGTGTGTTTTTTATGCTGGCTTTTGTTGACATTTCCAGTTGGCACACCTGGGTGTCCTTTCCCTTCAGTCAGGACCACCAGGCAGTTGAGGAACTGAGACTCCTTGGCCTCTTTTGACCCTACTAACTGTCAATGGAGAGTGGATGGCCACTGACATCTAGCTATACAGGCTGTGTGTCACCATTTACATGATGATGCAATTACAAAAGAAGTTGGCATGTGCCCTGCGTGGTTTGAAACACTGCATCTGCCACAGAGCAGCGGTACTGATGCTCTCCTCCACTGCTCACCCTGATGGGGTCTGGGAGGGGAGCCAAACCTCTCACCAATTTGCAGCTGGGTTTGGCAGCCAGGATGTGCACGTGTCACATTCTGGGATATAGGAGGACTCCCCAGGTAGCAGCAGTTTGAGGTGAACCTTTCTTCAAGATATCTGTTTTCTCCTTTCATCCCACTTTGCTGCCATTTAGCAGGGTGTCTGCTGTTCATTTGGTAAATGCCACTTTTTATGCGAAAAAAGAGCATGTATAATTCTGTTCTGTATGGAAATAATTGCACTCCTTCAGCACCTCGCTCAGTGAAGGTACTGTCACTTATCTGTGTTTAACATATAGGGAAACAACAACGTTTCCTTCTCCATTCAACTTGTGTGACTTCCAATGAGAAACGTGGCTTTTTTCTGACATTATTAGAAGTAGAGAGGGTGTTGGAAACTTGCATTTTGTGCCATGTAAGTGTGAGTGGCAGTTTGTTTATTTGCTTGTTTTCTGTTATTATGGAAAGCAATCTCCATGTAGTTTGTTTATTTGCAGTGACTGAATCCCAAATCATTCCATTCACGATAAAATCTGTTTTCAATGAAGTGTGGTGAAGAGCCGCAATTGTTTGTTTCATTAAAACAAGGGAGGCATTTAATAGTAGTTACTCACTTCTGTTGCTTTTGTTATCTACTAGCTTTCCAAGTCATTTTATTTACCAGTTTATAACAACTCCACCAAAAAGCTTAGCTGAGGATTAAAAACAGTAATTCCAGTTGCTGAAGATCAGAACTCCCATGGTGTTAGAGATGTTGTTTTGGAGAGGGAATCGTTTACAAGCTTGTATGTACCCTAATAGAAACATGGTTTTGAGCCACTGGAGACGCCACGTGATGATGCTAAGTTGCTAGAAATGTGGGCAACTCCATTGGTTTTAGTGGAGCCAGGAAGATTTCTACTAGCTGAGGAGCTGGCATTTAGCATAACCTGTGATTCTTGCAAGTACACATCTATGTGATTGGAAGAAAAGAATGTATTTTCAAGAAAGAAAATATGGGTAAGGAGATAATTACCTTCTCTGGTGTTTAGCCAGGAGGATATTGAGATCCTGTTGCATTTTCTTCAAAATAAAGCCAGGCAACTCTTCCAATGGTCTTGCTGAGTTTCTGTGAAGTAGCCAGATGTTCCTCCAAAGCCCTCTGTCTCTTTCCTGGATCTATGATTCATGCTGCCCTCTCTCTCTGGGGGTGCATTCTGCACTTCTCCCACTTTCAGGCTGAGCAGAGATCACCCCGCGGTAGGCATAAAGTGTGCCGTAGTGAGCCTGACTTTGCCTGCTGGTCTGTTCCCTCCAAGGACAATGGTAGTTCTCCTCACAGCATTATTTATTTAAAATGAGTTAATTTCAGAGAAAGCATATCTTAAGAATAATAAAGCAGGCTGTGTGCAAATCTCACTTTCCCCTAAGGATTAATGTTCCCTAGATCTAGGAAGACACAGCTTCTTCAATCTGTTTCCAGAGAATCGCTCTTTACAGACAAGTTTATCCAGGTAGAGTAACAGATTTTAACCCTTTGGTGGGCTGGTTTGGTTTTGTTTTTAATGGGTCTTTTAGTTCCAGCACATAGAAAGGTGGCTTATCAGCACACGTTTGTTCCCCTTGTTCTAAGGAATCACGAAAATTCCTTCCCCTGAGGACATGCTTTAACCAGCCCTCTCCCCCGCTTAATTTACAGCTTACCCTCCTTGTTACTAGTTGCTGGTGGAGCTGGCAACACTGCGTTCAGTAGAGCAGCTCTGCCACCAAGAGGTGGCAATGCCGATGCCTGTGATTAACCATGGGGAGCTTGTGTGCCTTTCCCGCCGCACCCAGCAAGGTTCAGGTGCCACCAGAGGCCTGGTCTAGTTAGGGTATAATTGTTTTGACTTTTGCAGAGATGCATTTACCTTATGGCAGTGGATGAATTCTGTATTTTGGCTTATATTTTCCTACCAAAGTCGTGAATTTAAGAGGAAATGAACTTAAGTTACTTGGATAAATGGATTTGCAAATAGCCCACACTTACATGGTTTGTGGGACTCATTCATCTTCTCTTACCACAGTGGGAGCATAGGGTGTGGTTTGCCTTTGCTATCCCTCCTCCCTGATATTTTAGTAGAGCTGTCTCTTATTTGAAAGCTCTCATTCACCTTTAAACTAAGTAAATGAGTATTGTAAATAATTGAAGTAAAGGTTGATCCCATGGGGTGGCTGCAGCAAATGACTTTGTGGGCAAATGGCCGAGTCCTTCATCTCTGTGAGTAAACTGCTGGCTTCCCCTTTCCCAGCTCACAGCATCTGTGAAGGACTCTGTGTCCAATGTCACTGTTCCGCCTAATATATAATCACACAATGGTCATTAGTTCCTACAAGGAAAAGTGGCTTGTCTCCCTGCTTTGATTTGCCTCTGCACGTCCTGAAGCTTTTGTGGCAGCTAATTGGATCTCAAGCTCTATTGACATGTGCATCCCTAGGTGGTTGGGGTTTTTTTGGTTTTGTGGTTTTTTGGTTTTGGGGTTTTTTTTTGTCTGTATAGATGGAGATAACAGGTTGTTAGCACTTGAAACACAAATGCAACCCACCTTTCTTGTGCAAACAAAGGCTCAACAGCATGTATCATGTTAATTAGCATCCTTCCCAATTTACTTATCTGAGGTTATACTGATGGTTGCTGAGGACAAATGAAAGTGATTATCTTTTTTTTTTTTTAAAAAAAAAAGGAAAAAAAAAAGGCAAAGATGCTGAATACAGATATCCTGGGAATATTCTCAACGTAAGCATAGGTTTTGACAGAATGGGCATTTCCCTTTTCTGCTGGCCTGGATTCAGTGTACCTGGGATTTCAATACATGAGCATAGCTCAGAGGAGTCTTTATACCCTGGCACAGGTGTGGTCCTGTAGCCACTAGAGATCAAGGCAAAATTACTGTTTACTGGGACATGCAGGAAAGGAATGACTCTTACAAGACCATGTCTGGGGAAAGATGATTCAAGTGAGTGAAGAATGGCACAGGAAGGAGATGAGGCCTTTGAGGATAAGTTGTGAGATCTGTGGGACACAAGGCTGATGTGTGAAGACAGAAGAGCATTGGTAAGAGCAGCAGTTGGTGGGATACATAACTGGAGAAAGGGGACAGAAGCTCTTTTGTGTCAGTTATCTTTGGAGCAAGTATATGGAGAAAAGCTGCGACAAAGGGAGTTTCCTTCTAGAAAAGAAATGGCAATGTTAGGTCATGATGACACCCGACTTTGCTGGTGTCACTGCTCTTGAGGACGTTAGTATCATTTTTTCTCAACCAGCTTAAGAATCTGAAGAAGAGCTTATTTATATGTAAACAAAAGGTTCCTTCTACAGAATCAGCATAAGATGTCACCTGAATGCTGTATAAATAATTAGGTATGTCACAAAAAACATGCACTTCAGTGTTCATTCACCTGAAATTCCTCCAAAATGATGGTGAGGCTTTTGTCACTCAAAATGCATAATGCCCAAGAAGAATTGATTTAATATCCTGGTAATTAATTTGCAGTGTCAGCCTTTTGTGTATATAATTGATCTGATCTACCTGCCTAGTTTTACCCAGCCCTTTCCCCATGTTTGCTACAGCGTTCAAACTCCTTTGAAACAAGAAGCAGCAAGCCAAGAATTCATGTTTAAAGTTTTTATTCCTAGGTTCACTAAAAAGAAACAAGATTTGGGGTTTTTTTAAGGAGGTCTAAGAGTATCTCGTTGGGAAGTGCCTGTGCACAGGGTGCCATACAAGACAGAGAGCTGGATGTACACATCCTCTTAAGTAAGCAGTCAGCTGTGCTATTGGCTTCATTCTGTATGCAAGCAAAGAATGTGCATAGCTGCACCTTAACATTTTGAGCCCGTATCTGAGCTAGTTATGATGTACTTTATTTAAACAAGCTTGGGGACTTGATGCACAAGTTAGCTGTTGCTGTGCATAAGAACACATTAGATGGCAGTGGCCTCTCTGGCTACAGAAAAGAGTACTTTCCCTTATACCAGCAATGATAGGAAGCTAAACATTCACTTTATATGGAACAATGATAAAATGCCTGTCTCTCCCCTAGACTTTAAAGGAATCATTTGGACAAAATCAGGTGCAGTTTGCTGAAAACATTTGAATTTGCTCTTACATGAAAAATTTTGAGTTGCAGAGCCTAGTGACTTGTCATACTTGTGATCTCTCGTTTAAAACAAAGCGGCACTAAAGCTGCTGTTGGGATTCATTGGCATTTTAGTAGTATGAATAGTATGGGAATGTTTCAGTGGCTCCTTTCTTGCAGCCTCAGTTGTCTGCTGCGTCAGGTGCCTTGTTGCCTGCTTTTGAGCACAAGCAGGTGCTTGTGGGCAGAAGACAGTGACTGAAACTGCAATTAATTGTATGCACAAACCATGGACCCACGAAAAACTGATTTAAAAACCCAAGTTCTCTGACTTTCTTATTAGGTTTTTGTTATAAAAACTATTGCAACTTCTTGCTTCTTGTCAGAGCACGTGCTGGGAGACTCTTTCTCTTATAGCTTTACCAGCTGCCTGCTCCAGGCCAATGCAAGATGTACTTGTCCTTCCTTTTGCTTCCTGATGAACCTCAGTTTTTCCCTCTCTGTGCCAGGAGGGTTACTGACCCTCTCAGGTTAGTAACTCCACTCCTTGTCTCAGATTCTGTACAGGGCTTCATGTCCCACATTGGTTTTGGTATTCAAATACCTACCAGAAACTATATTATTAATTTTATGGCATGAGCGGAGTCAGGTTATTCCTATTCTACTAATAGAGAACTGCACAAGAGAAACAGTGACTTTTCAAGACTATGTAGGAAGCCTATGGCACAGCTGAAAGGTCTCACCTCGGCTGACCCAAGCCAGCATGTTTCAGAAATGTTCATTCTTCTTCCCACTCCCAGACCATTTCCTACGATCTTTTGTTCCTGTATTCTCAGCTTTTCCTCTGAAGTTACACAGCCAGTGCCAGTGCATCTCTCTTGGTATCAAACACTGCTAGAGCTAATAAGCATTTTAACTAACTTAATGAAGTTTGGAAGAGCCATAAAATGTTTGACTCCTGACATAGGCTTTTGGAGTCAAACAAGGAAAAGAGAATTCACTAAGCAAGTGGTTTGCTGTGTTTAAGGAAGCAACTACAAAAAAATGTTAGTTCCTGCAGTTGCTTCACATTTGGGAAGGAAGTGAGGAAGAGGGAATCCCACAGAGCTGAGCAAAGCGTCCTGGAGATGCTGCGTAACACTGAGGACACTGAAAAGAAATTAGTATATTGTCCCTTAACTGCCAAACTTCAGCAAAACTCATGCAATGTCTCTTACTTACTAAAATCTTACAAGATTTCTATTTATAGGCAGATGGTATAAGGAAGATTTCAGTGGTAAGGAGAGCACGTACTGCTCTCAGCTTCTTATGGACAGGCTTGGGGACATCTCATTTAAAAAAGCTTTACCTGTTGGTATAATCAATCTCATCTCTTCTTAGGCAAGAGAGCTCCCACAAATGACCTTATAGATTAGGCACTTTCTGTTTACATTCAATTTCCCACTCCCTGCTATTTGTAGAGAATGATTATCAAGGCATTAAATTAAAAGTTTTGCCCAGTGGGAAACCATTGGATATTTTGTCATTTCCTTACAGCTTCTCCTGTTGTGGTGGAGAGGCAGAGAGGTAGGGGAAACAATCACCAGAAGGGTCAGGAATATTTACTTACCTATATTGAAACACTGCTGAGAGGCTTTGTCCAGTTTAGGGGGCTTGTTGGGTGGAATTTTTGTTCATGATGTGGTAGGGAAGCACTGAGGCTTGAAATTAAAAGTCTCCATTTACCTGCAGGTTAGAAAGCTGGGGACGCTGCTGCCATTCTCTGGCCTTTGCCTAAAGGCTATGCCTTAGAAAGTGACATCTCACGCTGTCAGCAAGTTGAAAAGCAGTTAATAAGGATCTCCCCAAGAGCCTTCTTTTGGCCTTTCTTCCAGAGAGGATTACAGCAAAGCTACCTTCCCTCTCGGTGTGCTGGGACAGTGGGAGGACTTTGTCTCTTCAGTATTTGTGTAGCTTCAGTTTAATCAAGGTCTTGCATCATATTAGCTGTAAATATTGATAATACCTGTGTTCTGCACAGATACAACTTTCTTGTTTGCCCAAGAAATTTTCCTCCAAAGCACTTCCTCCTCCTCATCAGCAGCAAAACTACAGGACTGGGCTTCTCAGGGAACACTACTTGTCTTCCGTTTCATGCCTTAACAGTAAGCAGATAAACTCCAAAGCTTTTCATTTAGACAGAAAGTGAGACATCTGTCAAACCATCCCCAGGAACTGAGAAGGCTACTGCAATCCCCCATCTGTAATAGAGAGATGGAAAGAATTATGAGCCTCACTGGGTTTTTGCAGCCAGAATATTTATGTAGTACTTTCAGCATGTCTGTGCTAAGCAGGGTTTTTGTTGTTGCTGCTGTTACACAGTCTTTATCTCGGCCTCAATTATTCCTAGTTTGTCTTTTTCGAGGAGGCAAGGTGGAGTCTGACAGCTCTTGGTCCTCTTGAAGGATGCTGGCTTCTGCAGCTCGGCTTGTCAGCCAGCCAGCCCCAATTCTGCTTGGAGGCTCTGGATTTCTGAAGTAATAAGGGGACAAAGCTGACAGTAAAACAAGCCTTACATGTAAATTGCTACAGCTTAAGTAGCTGTCTTGAGGGAATACAGATTAAGAAGGAACCACTTTTTAATTTGGCCTGAATTTATATGCAGGCTTAAGTAAGATTTTTTTTGTTTTTTTTAAAGGGATGTTTTGTCACAACTGTAGTTTAGATGAGGCTCAGATAGATCCCTGCCCATTCTCTCTCACTGCGCCATTTCCAGCCACTTTTCCTGACCTCTGTGGCAGTTTCTCTTCAGTCCTGCTGCATCTCTCATAGCTTTCTCTTCTCTAGTTCAAATAGTGAGTTTCCTTCATTGCCTGAAACTCTCTGCACATGACTTGCCTACCTTAGAATAGTATGTTTTTTAGAAAATCTTTTTAATAGGACAATGAGAGACTTAAGAGCTGAATTAGGGCCTAACGGAAGTCAGTGAGAAAGTATTTGTGCTCATTGCAGTGGGAACAGGATCTTACCTTAGATAAAGTGCTAGTAATATGCATACCCCACTCTAAGAAGGGGTTCTTTTGCAGTCATGGATTGTAGTGGGTTACCACACTAAGCAACAGGACACATTTAACTTAGGTTAGTAGAAACACCACTGAAATCTGATGGCACTGGTAAGCATGAGCAAGCCTCCAATGTGTCTGGAGCCAGAAGTCATAGCAATTGATGTGGATGGGGTGCCAGCTTGAAGCTTACACCTCTCCTCTGTTAACCAATGAATTCCAAGGAGGAAAAGAATTCTTCTCTGCTTCACTTCCAGATTGACAAAAGGTTCTTACTGCCTAACCTTTCAGAAACTCTTTCTTCTAAGGAGATCTCTGGTGTTCCACATGACTAAAAATAGGCATCTCATTGAGACTAACGGTTTGCCTGCTGAGAGTTTTCATTATTCTTCATTGTGCTCCTTCGCTAGATGGAGTTGCACTTTATGAAGGGCCTGGCTTGAATATGGGAGAACGCAGCAGATGTAAATTGCAGAATATTTAATATAGTACTTACAGTCCCTGTTTTGTGATAGACATTTTGCCTGGCTGAGGACTGGTAGCACAGAGACAAATAAGAGAAGCTGACAAATTGGTGAATGCTGGGTGGGATCATTTGTCAGGAGACGCGGTGAATCGCTGTGGTGTAGCATTTCATTTTCAGAAAGATCATTTTCTGAAAAACTCAAATTGAAGGCAGAAGAGACAGCTGGGGGTGTTTGTGAGTTTTCATTTAAATCAAATATGCGATTAGAATAAAGGCATATTGAAAAGTTCCTGCTATTCTAAAAATATTTTGAGGAAGAAACAAAATTGAGGTTAGCAGGAAACAGAATGACCTGGAGGAGCATTTGCTGGCTATGTTCCACAAATAGGTGCTGAGTTCTACTTACCCCTCTCTGGTCAAAGCCAGAAGGAATCATATGTCTAGAGCTTCAAGCAGTGCTTCAATTAGGGGAAAAAGTACCAGTCTTCTAACCTTGTACACAGGTTATTCAAGCAGAGGTCAATGTGCTTTTAATAGGACCGCACATAGACACTGAACTCCTTGCAGCCTGAATGAGAGAAGTGATCTTGTTTACTATCATCTACGCTCTTAGAAGTCCAAGGTTACTTCTGCATCAAGACTGATTAATTCATGCAAGATAACACATTAATAAAAAAGGCTCTGCGTAACTGGCTAGAAACAGGGGTGACACAGACGGTGGGGACTTCATGCTGGTACCTCAGCTGCAGACACAAGTGACAGGAGACTAAAGGCTGATGCCTGCTTCCCCTTTCTCCTGGTGCCAAAGAGCCACAGACTCAGTTTTGCTGTAAAAGGTTATTTCTAGGTGATGATGAAGACCTTTTTGACTCTAGCATAAACAAACAAGAGAGTGTGAATGCTTTAAGGAGTAGCTCTGTGAAAAAGAGGTTTTAAATCAGATGATCTTAAAAGAATAGCACTCTTCGGTGCAGCTACAGCATGCTTGGTTAGATGATCAGTTAGAAAGTTTGGTAAAGGAGAACTATGTAAAATCCTACATTTACAACCACTCAAATAAATATAAAGTTCTCTCTGTGTGTATATATATGTATAAAACTCTGTGAGATTTCCCGACACCTTCCCATGTCAATGGACATGAAAAAAAAAAATTACAGAAATCTGGAGATACTGTTTCACAGCATGTGTATGCCTCTTTCAAAGTTGCAACCTGCATAGAGATGAGAGAGATAAGGAAATGAGACACCCATATGGTGTGGGATTATAAAAAGTTTATATCCTCTTCCAAGCAAGTGTCATAGAATCATAGACTGGTTTGGGTTGGAAGGGACCTTAAAGATCATCTAGTTCCAAGCCCCCTGCCATGGACAGGGACACCTTCCACAAAACCAGGTTGCTCAAAGCCCCATCCAGCCTGGCCTTGAACACTTCCAGGGATGGGGCATCCACAACCTCTCTGGGCAACCTCTTCCAGTGCCTCACCACCTTCACAGTGAAGAACTTCTTCCTTACATCTAATCTAAATCTACCCTCTTTCAGTATAAAGCCATTACCCCTTGTCTGATCACTACCTGCCCTTGTAAAAAGTCCTCCTCTGACTTTCCTGTAGGCCCCCTTCATGTACTGGAAGGCTGCTATAAGGTCTCCCCAGAGCATTCTCTTCTCCAGGCTGAACAACCCCAACTTGCTCAGCCTTTCCTCATAGGAGAGGTGCTCTATGCCCCCGATCATCTTCGTGGCCCTCCTCTGGACCTGCTCTAACAGGTCCATGTCCTCCTTATGCTGGGGGCCCCAGAGCTGAAGGCAGTTCTGCAGGTGGTGTCTTACCAGAGCAGAGTAGAGGGGCAGAATCACCTCCCTCAACCTGCTGACCACACTGCTTTTGATGCAGCTCAGAATGTGATTGGCTTTCTGGGCTGTGAGCGCACATTGCTGGGTCATATTCAGTTTTTCATTCACTAATACCCTCAAGTTCTTCTCTGCAGGGCTGCTCTCAACCCACTGATCACCCAGCCTGTATTTGTGCTTGGGGTTGCCCTGACCCATCTGCAGGACCTTGCACTTGGCCTTGTTGAACTTCATGAGGTTTGCGCAGGCCCACCTCTCAAGCTTGTCTGGATGGCATCCCTTCCCTCTAGTGTGTCGATGGCACCACACAGCTTGGTGTGGTTGGTAAACTGGCTGAGGGTGCACTCAATCCCACTGTCCATGTCACCTATGAAGATGTTAAACAGCGCTGGTCCCAATACTGACCCCTGAGGAAAACCACTTGTCACTGGTCTCCACTTGGACATTGAGCCCCTGACTGCAACTCTTTGAGTGCGACCATCCAGCTAATTCCTTATCCACCAAGTGGTCCATCCGTCAAATCCATTGCCTCTCAAATTTAGAGATAAGGATGTTGTGTGGGACAGTGTCAAATGCTTTGCACAAATCCAGGTAGGTGACATCAGTTGTTCTTCCCTTATCCACCAATGCTGTAACTCCATCATAGAAGGCTAAGAAATTTGTCAGGCACAATTTGCCCTTACTGAAGCCATGTTGGCTGTCACCAATCACCTCCTTATTTTCCCTGTGCCTTAGCATATTTTCCAGGAGGATCCACTCTATGATCTTGCCGGACACAGACGTGAGCCTGACTGGACTGACTGGCCTGTAGTTCCCCAGGTCTTCCTTTTTTCCCTTTTTAAAAATGGGGGTTGTTTCCCCTTTTCCAGTCAGTGGGAACTTCCCTGGGCTGCCACAACTTCTCAAATATGATGGATAGTGGCTTAGTCACTTCATCTGCCAGTTCTCCCAGGACCTGCAGATGCATCTCATCAGGTCTCATGGACTTGTGCACCTTCAGGCTCCTTAGATGGTCTTGAACCTGATCTTCTCCTACAGCAGGTGGTTCTTCATTCTCCCAGTCCCTCTTTGCCTTCTGCAACTTGGGCAGTGTGGCTGGAGCACTTGCCAGTGAAAACTGAGGCAAAAAAGTTGTTGAGTACCTCAGCCTTCTCCATGTCCCAGGTAACCAGGTCTCACGTTCCCTTCTGGACAGGGCCTGCATTTTCCCTAGTTTTCCTTTTATCACCAACGTACCTATAGAAGCTTTTCTTGTTGCCCTTGATGTCCCTGGCCAGATTTAATTCTATCAGGGCTTTAGCTTTCCTAACCTGATCCCTGGCTGCTCAGACAATTTCTCTGTATTCCTCCCAGGCTATCTGTCCTTGCTTCCACCCTCTGTAGGCCTCCTTATTGTGTTTGAGTTTGTCCAGGAGCTCCTTGTTCATCCATGCAGGCCTCCCGCTGTTTTTGCCTGACTTCCTCTTTGTTGGGATGCATTGTTCCTGAGCGTGGAGGAGCTGATCCTTGAATATTATCCAGCTTTCTTGGGCCCCTCTTCCCTCCAGGGCTGTATCCCATGGTACCCTATCAAGCAGATCCTGGAAGAGGCTGAAGTCTGCTCTCCTGAAGTCCAGGGTAGTGAGCTTGCTGTGCACCCTTCTCGCTGCCCTAAGGATCTTGAATTCCACCATTTCATGGTCGCTGCAGCCAAGGCTGCCCTTGAGCTTCACATTCCCCACCAGCCCCTCCTTGCTGGTGAGAACAAGGTCCAGCACAGCACCTCTCCTCGTTGGCTCCTCCATTACTTGGAGAAGGAAGTTGTCATCAACGCATTCCGGGAACCTCCTGGATTGCTTGTGCCGTGCTGTCTTGTCCCTCCAACAGGTATCAGGGTGGTTGAAGTCCGCCATGAGGACAAGGGCTTGTGAACGTGAGGCTGCTCCTGTCTGTCTATAGTGGGCCTCATCTGCTCGGTCTTCCTTGTGGGGTGGTCTGCAGCAGACCCCCACTATGATGTCACCTGTTCCTGCCCTCCCTTTAATCATGACCCATAAGCTCTTGGGTGGCTCCTCATCCATCCCCAGGCAGAGCTCCGTGCACTCCAGCTGGTCATTGACACAGAGGATGACACCCCCTCCTCATCTCCCCTGCCTGTCCTTCCTAACGAGCCTGTATCCTCCCATTCCAACACTCCAGTCATAGGAGCCATCCCACCACATCTCCATGATGCCAGTAACATCATAGCCCTGCAGGCATGTGCACACCTCTAACTCCTCTTGTTTATTCCCCATGCTACTTGCATTTGCATAGAGGCAGTTACGCTGGGCCCCCGATGAAGCTGACTTACTGGCTGGAATTCCTCTGTGCTGCTCTTCAGGTGCTCTCCTGCTGACCTGTGATCCCCCTCCAGGCTCTGGGCATCTGTTGCTGGCACTGGCATCAATCTGGTGCAAGTGGGATGGGTTGAGGTTCCCCTCCCCTGGCAACTTTAGTTTAAAGCCCTCTTCACCAGCGTCGCAAGCCTATGACCAAAGATGTTCTTCCCCTTCTCTGACAGATGGACCCCATCTAGACCAGGTTTCTCAAAGTGAGTCCCATGGTCTAAGTAGCTGAACCCCTGGCTGTGGCACCAGTCCTGTAATCAGGCACTTTCCTGTAAACAGGCACTTTCTTTTTAAAACGACAAATAATAATGGGTCATACAATGTGCAGGACTTGATGTTGAGGCTTTTTGAAATAGCAGAGAGAGAACTGGTCACATAGTGCCTGTTTTCTTGAGTAATGCTCTGCTGTTTACTCAGTTTCTGAAATATGGAAATCTGTTGCCAGTTATGTTCCCAGTATAAAGGTCTTGCGCTCTTTGTGCAGGCAAAAGTGGTTAATTTTATGAGGAAGAGAGGATTTGCTTTCATTTTGCCTCAGCAAGTTGCTTGCTAGTGCGTCTTCTGCAGGTTAAAGGAAGAGCAGGAATGCTTGGTAAGGCAATCTCCTGAGACCATGTTAGAGCACACGTGGACTAACAAAATATTCCTGATCTTGAAGTACTTTATAAATGTTGATTGTAAGTTATTAAATTATAATTTATTATTATTATTCTCAAACAGGACATGAAGACTGCATTAACAAGGGCAGCCTGTGAGCCCTGGTAAAAAGGATTATCATGCTGAGACACTGCATTGGTTTGCAAAGCAAAATTTGAGTGAGGGAATGCAAACTTTGCATTTTGCATCCTTTTGGTAGCATGGTATTTGCCCTTCAGATAAGCACTGCTGTTTCATTTGACCTTATCTCCTTTGTTCCAGATTAGTGGTGATATGAACTGTAGGCTGATGCATAGCTCTCACTTTACAGGGCAGATTTTCTCAGG
Source organism: Harpia harpyja (assembly GCF_026419915.1). Taxonomy (NCBI): domain Eukaryota; kingdom Metazoa; phylum Chordata; class Aves; order Accipitriformes; family Accipitridae; genus Harpia; species Harpia harpyja. The sequence goes on from NC_068955.1 coordinate 13,982,551, forward strand.
TGTGATAGATTAATATTCCAAATAGACCTTTCTCTTTTGTCTTCAAGGCAACAGATCTACTAGCTAGATTTCTGTCCCCACCTGCCCTCAGCTATGCTGTTCCTCCTCACCTCTGCCCCTTTCTGAATAAGAATTAGTTTTTCAACAATTAATTTACCTCACTACCTCTGTCAGACACTAACTAAATTTCAAAGCCTCTCTCAGACTAGCAACACAACTGTGCCCTTCCATCCTAATTGATGGCTCTGCTCGAGACCACAGTAGATCCAGTTGAGACACAGGGAGCTGAGGATAAGTTAAGAGCTAAAACCCAGTTCAATTTAATTCTTAAATGAATGCTAGGAATCCCCCATACATCTAAGTTTATCATTTATTGTCTGTAATTTTCTTAACTGATTCCAAATTTAATGATAGCTTTCAGCTTTGGTTTTCTCTTCTAATTAACATACCACTGACTATGTATGATCTGTGTGTAAAGTCAAAAGCAGCTTATGTGACAATTACAGTGGGAGCACAGCACCTACTGTTCAAGAGAGTCATCCACAAGAAAGTGCTTGCATGACAGTTAAGGTGCTGAGATTGAGTTGTACATCTTTCTTGTACTGTCCCAAAGCTATTTTATTTGTGGCTCAGCTTGATGGTGGTAAACTTTCAGGAGGGAAACAAAAGAACTGGAGAGACCAAGCACAACCGTTTGCACATACAGCAGAGATTTCTTGGATGTGATGAACTTTTGAGGTCATAGTTTTTCATGGAGTCATATTGTTGAGTAACTTTACATTTACCCCATAATGATTATGATGTAGTGGGTTGAAAATTCCTCTTTCACACCATGGAAGATGCTTTGCATCCACTTTTTTTTCCAGGAGCAAATGAAAACAATTCTGACTGAACAAAGCAGAAGGAAAATATAAGTCTATGGTAGAAGCAGAATACCTTTGTTCCCTCTGTTAACTCAAAATTAGCATTGGTTACTTCATTTTAGACCCCCCCTCAGCTGGAATGACTAGTGTCAGAGGGGCAATCACTAGAGAATACACCATGTCTGTCTGTTGTCCAATATGGAAGAGAGTATGTATTAACTTAGGCTGTCCCCATGAAGCAAGTTGTGAATTTAATTTTGGTTTTCTTTTTGACTGTTGCAGCAGAAAGATCTCAGAGTAGCACTGTATTTTGCAGTTAGATTTATAGCAGATTGATGGAGAAGAAAATGGGACAGGTCTGCTCACCCTTCTTGCTATACCTCTGATGTCAAACAGACCACTAACGTTGCCAAGCACCCAGGGGAGGGGGGAATGTACAGGCGTATTTGAGCAGTGCTATTCAGTGCTTTTCATTTACAACAGAAAAATCAGGTTAAACCACGAATATCCATTTATTATTTACTTCCTTTTTTGTGTTTGCTTGATTCTGTAGAAATGTGTATGTATGGTTAGACTGGGAGAGGGGGTTTTGCAATCATTTTGGATACTACCTGGTGGTGACCAGTGGATCGAACAATAGCCTGCTTTACCAGCAGAGACTCTCAACAAGAAAGCACCATCTTCAATTGCAAAAGCTTTGACGTGCAGAAAACAGACTCCACAATCAGTGAGATTGTAAAGTAGGTATGTTCATTCAGCGCTGGGCCGCACGGGGGGTAGTCCCACCAAAGTCGTGCGCGCCCGACTCGGCAGTTTGTCTCAAGTTTATACAGTCAAGTGTTACATATTCACAATACGCCTATACATATGCATGACCTATCCCAGCTTCATATTAAAATTAGCTCCGAGAGGTCATTTCCATAGTCTCAACTGCGCTTGCGCAGTGCCTCTTTATGGTGGTCGTCTGGTGGTCGCAGAGATGAAGATAGATGGCTCCTCTTCGTCACCGCTAGTAACCTTTTTTCTTGCGCAGGCTCAGTGATTTCTTGGTATTCACCCAAGCCTCAAGACCAGTCTTAGCTGGGCTCTTGGGGCCTGCTCCTGCTTCTTATCAGGAGCAGTCTTATCTGTCTCTACCTCATTGGCTGGTCCTTGGGACCAGCTCTTCTTATCAAAAACTGTCTTTGCCTCAGCTAATTTCAACAATGTAAGCGCTAAACATCATCTCTCATCCCCCTTTATTATGTCTACTGAGATTCTTTTGACTCCCCTTGTCTCAGCTTCTAAAGCAGAACTTTATACTTTCATTAAATCAACAAAAATGCATTTATTTAAGAGAAGCTCCGTTTAGTAACTAAATTCTTAAATCCTGTCCTGAATTTTGGATAGCTCATTCCCTGCTGCTTCAGTATAACTATGTTCATCCTGCTGTAAGAAGTGGGGTACCCTGGCTGATATAATGAACACAATTCAAAACATCAGTACAATGTTAATGCTGCTGTTGATCTCCCAGGAAGCATATGGAAGATGCTGAGGGGTACTTGGTCACAGTTAAAGATACTAGCCTAAAAGGAAATGCTGTGGGTAGATGAATGTTTTCATATATAGGCCTCATTTGCAAAAAATGAGTGATTAAACTGAATCGAGTCTCTCTGTAGTACTTTGGTGGTTAAGTGAGAAGGGAAAAGATGTTCTGGAGGTCTATGATGGAAAACATGAACATTAAAACAGAACAGGAACTCCTCGTGTTCTTTACAAAATGCAGATACCTGTAATAGATACCAGCTCTACAGGAGAAAGGCTTTAGGTAATGTCAGTTAACTTTTTATTCATTGCATTATAGGACTGTTGTCCAACATCTCCCTGCTCCGTGCACTTTGATTCTGAAATGTGGTACTCAGCAAATTTTGAGTTTTGTGTCGTCTTTTTTTCGTTTTAGATTGACAAGTATGCTCAGCGGGATCTGAAGAAAGGGCTTCATTTGTATGGGACAGATGGAAATATTGGCCTAACTAATGCATGGAGCATCATTCAAACCGACGTAAGTCTGAGTTGTTTTTTTTTTATTCCTCTTTACCCTCTGGGTTCTGTAACAGCATGTTCTGGGTGTGAACCTAATTAAACCTCCAGATCCCAAGACAATCTCTTCCTCCCACCCAGTCAGCGCATTAGCAACTAAACTCTCTGCTTATTGTAACAAATGGTAATTTTTATTTATTTCTTCTTTGACCAGGATAGCTTATTTCTTTCAAAAATTTATATTGTGTTGACACCTAAATATCATATAGTTCTGTGCTGTGTAGAGAGTGAAAGATGGCCAAGAGGAAACAAGGAGTACCTTCTCTTTAAAGTCAAAGGGACAGCTTATGTTGGAATAAAGAGCAATAGTGTAATAACAAAGAACCACTTCTGTCTCCTTTCATTGCTATTGTTGTTTTCCACTAGTGTAGTCAAAATGGAAACCAGCCATGGTGTTTACAACTTCCTCCTACAGTCAATACGTTTTTCCCAGCAGAATTCATTTATCCCCCATCGCAGATGGGCTGGGGATGCTTTTTGCTATGTTGCCACTGCTGTTGCATCCTTCTCATTCTCTGACAGCACTCCGCCAGTGTTTGTCTCATAAGGACTGGTGGACACTATAGCTGGCTTCCTCCTTTTGTCCTTGTTGGGCTTGCTGAGGAAACACCATCACTGACAGTTCACGTTTATTAGCTCTGCCCTTTCTCTTTTCATACTCAGTTCAATCAGTTCTCTCGGGGGTGATCTTTCTGATTTGATTTTCTTTGCTTCTTGAATGAGGAAAAGTGCTCCAACTTTTCTTATGTTTTAGGAAGAAACACTTGCACTGCCTTGGCTTCACTCAAAAAGCTTTCTCAAATTCTCTTCCAGAGGTGCTAGCATGGTGCAGATGGGCAGGGCTTTAGTCTTGCCTCTGAAGTCTTAAATTGGCCAAAGATGATAACCTCTCCTGATGCTTCCAAGGTTATATGAACTATTTGAGATGATGGATGGGCTACCTACCACATTCTGATATGATAAACCTGTTCATTTACCCTTTACTTCCTCTATTGCCATTTGGGCTGAAATCCTGAACATCTTTCAGTCTGGTAGCGTCAAGATTCACATATACTTTTCTGTACGATACAAGGTAACAGGAGCAGCAGGCTGCTAAAAAAAGGTCTGAGAAATTAAAAATTTGTGGTCACTAACAGAACAAAAGAACTGGTTGTCCAAACTCCATGTGCATCTTTGGGGCTGCAGGAGCTGTCTGTATGGAGTGGCTTAGGTTGACAGCAACAGTACTGTGTGTACAAGACAAATAGCTCAGCAAACAAGCTAATAAGCTTTCCAGTCCTGCATCCTAACAACTGCATGTGGAAGGTTCTTTCAGTTACCTTTGAAAGGCTTCAGCATCTTGCAATATTTTTAATATTTTTCTCTTCCAATACTATGATGAAATATGAGAAGGTATCAATTACTGACAAGAGAAATGCATTTTATGGTGCTAGCCCAAGAGTATGCTGTGTGAAGTATAGATAAAATTTTTAATATCATTGCTTATATCAAACAGTATTAGAAGTTTTACTGTTCTACACTAACTTAACTCTGCTTAGTAAAAATTACTAATACTAAGATGTTTGCAGTAAATATTAATCTGGTTTCAGTGACACCCCAAGAACTGTAAAAAGCATGTAGCAAAGGTGGGGGGGGAAGCATTATTTGGAGGACTTATGGGATATAAATCCCATGCTTCTGCTCCCCTTTCTGTAAAATAGTTGTAACAATATATACTATGTCTAGTTCACCTAGTCGCATTTTTTCAAGATGCTCAAAAGTTGGATTGGATTCAGAAGAGAGGTAAAAGAATAATGAGAATTTTGGAAATTTACATTATTGTGAGAAATTTGAAGAGCTTTATATAACCAGGAAAAGATGAAGTAGTGATGTGATTGCACTCCTTAAAAAGAGAACAGGAAACGAAAAGGGTTTTGAATTAAAAGGGCTCTGTAATTGATCAAAGAGGTAAAAACTCAGGATACGGATATCTGATGGTAGGATGCCATTATACAGCAGGATGGTGGATTCTTTTTCTCTGAAGTCAAGACAGGGTTTTTTGTCTAAAAGAAATGGTCTTGTTCAGTGACAAGCTTGGGTTTGAGGCAAGACTCAATAATAGTCTTTGGTCTGTGTAGTGCTACAGATCATGCTTGTCGTGGTTTAACCCCAGCCAGCAACTAAGCACCACGCAGCCGCTCACTCCCCCCCCCCCCCCAGTGGGATGGGGGAGAAAATCGGGAAAAGAAGTAAAACTTGTGGGTTGAGATAAGAATGGTTTAATAGAATATAAAAAGAAGAAACTAATAATGATAATAACACTAATAAAGTGACAGCAGTAATGATAAAAGGATTGGACTATACAAATGATGCACAGTGCAATTGCTCACCGCCCACCAACCGACGCCCAGTTAGTCCCCAAGCGGCGATCCCCCCGCCCCTGCTCCCCCCAGTTTATATACTAGATGGGACGTCACATGGTATGGAATACCCCATTGGCCAGTTCGGGTCAGCTACCCCGGCCATGCCCTGTGCCAACTTCTTGTGCCCCTCCAGCCTTCTTGCTGGCTGGGCATGAGAAGCTGAAAAATCCTTGACTTTAGTCTAAACACTACTTAGCAACAACTGAAAACATCAGTGTTATCAACATTCTTCTCATACTGAACTCAAAACATAGCACCGTACCAGCCACTAGGAAGACAGTTAACTCTATCCCAGCTGAAACCAGGACAATGCTCGATTGTCTTAATGATTCCTTTGGCCTTGAAACCTATTAAAGTTTAAAGAGCGTCTTGTAAGTTTCAGATGAAACTGCTCTAGGTCTTAGGAGCCCAAAAGATAATAGGAAAGTACCATCTTGCAAGCCATGTACAGTCATGTTACATCACTCTCTTTTCCAGCATGGCAACTATGAAATTATCATAGACTCATAGAATAGTTTGGGTTGGAAGGGACCTTAAAGATCATCTAGTTCCAAGCCCCCTGCCATGGACAGGGACACCTTCCACAAAACCAGGTTGCTCAAAGCCCCATCCAGCCTGGCCTTGAACACTTCCAGGGATGGGGCATCCACAACCTCTCCGGGCAACCTCTTCCAGTGCCTCACCACCTTCACAGTGAAGAACTTCTTCCTTACATCTAATCTAAATCTACCCTCTTTCAGTTTATAACCGTTATCCCTCATCCTATCTCTACACTCCCTGTTAAAGAGTCCCTCCCCATCTTTCCTGTAGGCCCCCTTTAAGTATTGAAAGGCTGCTGTAAGGACTCCCCAGAGCCTTCTCTTTTCCAGGCTGAACCACCCCGACTCTCTCAGCCTTTCCTCACAGGAGAGGTGCTCCAGCCCTCTGATCATCTTTGTGGCGCTTCTCTGGACCTGCTCCAACAGGTCCATGTCCTCCTTATGTTGGGGGCCCCAGAGCTGAAGGCAGTTCTGCAGGTGGGGTCTTACCAGAGCAGAGTAGAGGGGCAGAATCACCTCCCTCAACCTGCTGACCACACTGCTTTTGATGCAGCTCAGAATGTGATTGGCTTTCTGGGCTGTGAGCGCACATTGCTGGGTCATATTCAGTTTTTCATTCACTAATACCCCCAGGTTCTTCTCTGCAGGGCTGCTCTCAACCCACTGATCACCCAGCCTGTATTTGTGCTTGGGATTGTGCTTTGGTTTTCCTAACCTTCCATGCACTGTCTTGACAGTACCACAGCGTTAAAGTCTCTGTGCTCCCCATGCTGGGGATTAAGGAGAAAAGCAAAGAGCTCCCACAGATCCATTTTTACCGCTTTACATGATTGGTTATCACATGTATCTTTCAAAACTATTTAGGAATAGACTATTGCAGTGGTGCAGCGAACACCATCCCAGCATGGTTAATTATGTAAAATGCTTTGCAGTTGAATAGCGCTATGTAAATGCCAAGTATTATTTTTTGTGTTCAGTAATAATCATTATCCCTCACATCCCTAATCAGTAGAGTGTAATCACTGAGAGGAGGATTAGGGCAATACAGGGGACTTTCTGAAATGAAAGTCCCAGTCTAGGCTTGCTGTTAGCATTCTGGCTCCTAAAAGACGACTCTCAAAAAACCCCCACATTAGATCTAACCACGTTGCCATACAGGACAGTATCTCAGCACTGACTTTTCTAATGGGGCCAGCAGACATCAGTCATTGGTTGAGCTATGGGCCGTGTCTGTATGCGGATATAAAACAGCAGCCTCAGAAAAAAAGCGTGACATGTAAAAAACATGACAGTAACAGAAATCATAATGAGTTCTTCCTCGTCCTCTCTGCATTCCCACTCCTTTCTTTGCAAAAGTATTTTTCAGATCTTGAGCAGAAGGATGGCACCATGGTTAATGTAGTAGGCTCAGATATGAGGCATCTAAGCTCTGGCATAGTTCTTCATTTCTCCTACCATTAGCTTAGATAGAGACCATCCCCACCCTGCATTCCCTAAGTACGACTGTGTATGGCAACTTTTGCTTAAAGAAGGGGAAAAAAAGGTTTTCCAGAAACAGAACCACATTTAGATGGCATTTGATTTCTGTGGGACTGGCTGGTCACAAATCAGAGGGGAGTTTTGACCGGGAGTATGGATACCCAGTGTGCACACAGCAACTTGTGAGTGGTGATTACTGTATTTCTTCTTCAAGCGTGAAAGACCTGAGCACCTTTGTGCCTTGAGAAATGGTTTTTCTCTTTTTAACAGAAGTATACAATTCCTAAGTAACTGGGAACAAGTTAAAAACAGGGTCCATCAGGCCCGTCTTTAAGGAGGAAGTTGCAGTTTTGGTCCATAACTGATTTGTTCAGATTACCAATAAAGGAGTTGGGTTGAGCTGCATACATGCAATGCATGTTAAAGGAAAAGCACTAGTCTCATTTTGCAGTTGTATTAAACCTCTAAGTCAGGGAGCCATTTCAAATTAGAGCATTTCATTGATTTCTTTTTAATACCTTCAGCTAACCAAATCCACAACCTTTCTCAATAGCATTTCAAACCTTAAAAGGATCAGAAACACAAGCAGGTGACTTCTGCGTGTTGTGACTGAAGACTATGAAAGCTTACAAAGTGATTTTAAACATGACTAAAATGCTAATAGTTTAGGATCTAAGTTACCCTGAACTGCATTACACTCCTTACCAACCAGGACTGGTTAAAGTTACGGGTGGAGATCATTAGGAAATGAGAAATAGGCATTGATTTTTAAAATGTTGCTTCATCCCCTGCATTTTTGTGATCAATATTTGAACACTTCTCCTTTTAACTAACCAGGCAGTAATTTGAGAGACATGCAGAAAACGCATTAGCTTCACTAAAGTGAGCAAATTCAGCTCACTGTTACTGCGGTGTAATGCCTTTCATGTCTACTTAGACCACTGTAACTGAGAACAAAATATGGCCCATCTCCCTCTACCCCAGTCATTGGTTCTGTTAGATCAAACTATACTTTAGGATTACTGCTGAAGTAATGCAAACCACCCATTAAACATGATTTTAGAATGAAACTATCTTATTCACTACTTTTTACAGTGATGGAGGAAAAAGGCATATAAAAGGCACCCTACCCTGTCCCTAGTTCTCAGTCACATTCACAAAATTGGAAAACCAGCAATTGCTAAAACCTGTCTGCAACAAGGATTGGGTGTCTAGTTTTATGACCTCTATCCCAGCCTGGCTGATTTTGCAGGAATTTGGCAAAGAAAATAGGGCCTACTTAGCCTTCAATACTGGGATTGCCTGTAACATACGTACAAGAATCCATCTCCTTATCATTTCTATAGCACTAAGATAGAAACTTTGTGTTTAACATTAATTACCAGCCCTAGATACCCTATGCTAGAGTAGCAATTACTTGTTAACACAAAAATTAAGCTACTTGCAAGCAGTGTGGCATTCCATATATACAGCACTGAGACCTCAGTGCTGTTTGGTGGTGCTTGGCTGGGAAAAGCACAACCAGCAGCATGACCTTTGACTGCATCGTCGTGTTGAGCAGCCCCTGCATGTTCTGAGCTCTTGGGAACTGATAAGCCACTTCAGAACCCCACAGGTAATCAATAGGGGAGTGACTTATGTCTCTTTAACAAAGGAGGGAAAAAATGCGTTTTGACATTTTGGGAGGCAGAGCCTCCCTCCCACGTGAAACAAACAGCAGCGTATTGTCAGTATTCCTGGAAATGTGCAGCAGCAGGAGCTTAGATACTCAGAGGCACCTGACAAGCTTTTGCTTGTTTAAGGAAATTTGCCAATCACTGTACAAGTGTCCCCAGCACTACTACCTGATTGTCACCTTATGCAATAAGTACCCACATTTGTTCATGTGGGCTGGCACAATTGCATCTAACCATGCATGCTCCTTCACAGCTGTGAGCCCTGGAATCAAGTGACCTGAGGTGTCCAAGCCAAGGTGTCTTAAAGTTACTGTTCTTCAAGACAGTAGCTGACATTTTTAATAGATTACCCCCTTTTAAAGTGTGTTAGTCTGGGTACCCCAAAATAAGCACTGTTAGTTTGTAATTGTTTCTAAAAAACCTAAGTGTATTGTTCCCTGTTGAAACTAGGAACAGAACTAATCAATTAGGCAACCTTGTCTAATTTTATCACTTAACTAGTGAAGGGAGCAAGACAGGACTGTAAATGTGACCAAAAAATGAATGTGGTTGTAGCAAGAATCAAGTCTGCAATTGCTTCATGGCAGTCAGGCAGTTTAACTTTCTTGCACTGGCAGAACATCAGCCCTGGTGAAAGAACATGAAGTCTGGTATAACTGGCTACAACAAACTGCTGGTGACAGAAATTATCCTTCACGTGACCTGAGCTTTCTCATCCTCCAAGTGTAGGACTGTTTCCAAGTATCCTGGCTCAGAAGCCTTGTAAATTTTAAAAAGAGAACATTGCTCTCAAATCTAAGAGGACTCTAAAAAATCCTCTTATTTTGCTCTTTGTCCTCAATATTCCCCTTTCTTCTAATAGTCCCTCATCTCTCTCAACAATTTGGCTACTTATCGTTCAGCTTCATGCACACAGGATAAATCAGTCACTTGTAACATGATGCCAAATCATTCCCACACTCTCTCTTCTCTACTTGGGCCCCCATAATGAAGGCTCTGAATTTACTGAGCTCTCAGCTTATCCATCTTTTTGGCTTCTAGCTGGACCTCTTTGCTGAATCTAAACTGATGAGCCATTCAGTCCCACTGCTGCTTGTTTCCTTGGTCTTGCCTCTCTGACCTACTGCCCTGGGTCAGTGCCTCTGCTCCCTAGAGATGCCATTCACTGGACTTGGTCTTCACTGAACACTGCTCGCTCACTTGCTCGTGCGCCCTCTGGTCTCTGTGGTGGTAGTATATTCTCTTCTGTGTTTGTCACCTCCTCTCCTTTAGGATTGTGCATCATCCACTGCTTAATTCCATCGCTCATCCTTCCTTTGTCTTCCAAAGACATGGCATCTCTTCGAGTTACAGTTCCAGATGTGATTTCTTCCAGTCCCAAGACTGTTGATCCTCATGCTACTTCATTCTTTTTTACCCTCGATCTTTTCTCAGCCCTTTCTCCCATTGCTGGGACTGCCTCGTCTGCTAGCAGTGGCAGGCAAGTATCAATATTTAATCCTCTGCTCTTGTACAGTACACAGAGAATCTGCATGGGCAGGCAATGTGTGTCCAAATGCAGCTTCTCTTTGCAACTGCATGCCCTCCAATTTCCACCTTCTGGCTTACCAGGAAGTTTTACTCTTTGGAGTCCCAACCCTAGGTCATGGCCTAGCCACCTTCTGCTTCACAGGCTCCATAGGAACAGCTGTCCTCAACCTGTTAGTGAACCCGTAACTACAAAACCTGTACTTCACCTCCTTAGTCTGTCAGACTTTGACACCCTCAGCCATGCAATATTATGGGGAGAAGGGGTCTTGTCCCGATTTATGCAAACTTGTGTCACTTATATTTGGCCAGAACATCACTCAAATGTCTCAGCCCCTACTGTTGCACTCTCTGCATCACAGATGAGCCACATTTTCAAGGCTTGGTATTTACAAGCTGTCACTTCTCACTGTCTATCAAAGAGCTGCCTCCTGACTGTAATGATGACAGCCTGCAAGACCTTCTTGTTAGATTTCCAGATAAACCAGCTTTCCTCAAATGCATGCCATGTGTTCCATGCTGCTCCTATCTGCTTTTGGGACCTCTTACACACGGAGCTCCTGTCTTGTGTGCAGGAACATAGAGGAAAAAAAGAAGGTCACAAACTTTTTTTTACTTTCAAGTCAGTTTGTAGAACATGAAGCCTGTAAACTCAGAAATCAAACAGTCACAAGCTAACGATTTATTCCTGCCATGGACCAAATCAGAATTCTGAGCAGAACCTTGTGGGGATAGATGTTAGTCTGGGAAAGATTTCTGACTTTTGCTTGGCAGAAGAAAAACAGTGCTGTGAGCACTGAAACGTCTCTATCGCAGACTACTTTCTGCGAGGGCTTGAAGCAGCTTATGATGCACAAAGCAACGCGTGACGCCTCTGCCCTCTATTGGTTTTGAATGGCAGATCTTGTGTGTGCAGCAGGACCTGAACACGGCTCTCTGGGCCCACAGACTCTACAGTTATTGTATATATAGGGAAAACTCTCGCTCAGGCCACTGTAAACATCAGGATCTGAATTAGGTCCTTGGTCCTGGTGATGCGGACGTCTGCATGCATGATTATGAGTCTATCAGAAACAAGAGAAATTGTCTCTATAGGGATGCAAAAAACACCGTATAGGCTTATGTAAAATCACATTTGAAATGTAAGATCTTGGCAAGTCATTTTTGGGGCTAAGTAGGTGGCTGGCATAGCCTTGAAATAGTGTGAAGTACTGCCAATAGCAGAGAGCAGTTCTGCAGCCCAATGTCATCTTGTTTTACTCATTAGTGGTAAAGTGTCTAAATACCGACAAATTCATACTTTTGAGTTAGCATAGGAGTGACAGATAGTGTATACGTCCATATGGTAATGAGTCTTAGCTTATTTTGTATCACAGGACTATACCAGTTCCCAGAGGGGGGGGATGGTCACAGAGCCATTCCCTGTACTGTTACGTACATTTCCTATACCTTTCATCCCACTACCAAAGTAAGTCGAACAAACTTTCCGATTTAGCGCTAACATAGTCATTGTACATGGTGTCGTCATATGCAGACACTTAAAGCACCACTATTTAGCAGCATCCGATGATGACATTAAGGAACTGCACCAAAGAGAGAAGAGGCGGAAATACATCTTTTCCTGTGTGACAAAGACTTTCAAAGGTGATCAGTAATTAACAGCTTAGAGAGAAATTTGCCTTGTTAACTTCAATCATGATTTCAGAAGTAAGTAGTGTTCCATAGAGATCCCAGTATCTTCATCTCCTGAGTACTGTATCTGTATCTTTATTTTTTTTCCTGAAAACAAGCTGCAAACGATTGTTACAATCCTGCTCAGTCACATCAACTCTTAACCTCACTGCTTGGCTGGGGTCGTCCTGTTTCAGCTCCTGCTGTGTCCTGCCACTGCAAATAGGTGCCTTTGATTCTTGTCTCAACATTTGCTACACACAAGGCCATATTTAAACATAATTAAAGAGTGAAGGAAATAGTCTATTTGGGTAAAGCTGAGGAAATACTGTATTTCTTTAAAATTTCAAGCCTCTGCTAGTGTAATTGAAATGCACTGAATGTCCAAATCCAGGAGGCAGAAGTCAAAGCGAGCAGAAGTCGGTGACAGATCATACTTAAGGCATCATCTCGGTTCTTCTTTTTCCAGTTCAGATGCTGTGGAGTCTCCAACTACACTGACTGGTTTGAAGTGTACAATACTACCCGGGTGCCGGATTCCTGCTGCTTAGAATTCAGTGAGAACTGTGGACTCCATTCCCCAGGGACCTGGTGGAAAGCGGTGAGTAGCTGGAGCTCAGCAGCTGCCTTGCAACCCAGGCAGCTAGTCATTTGCAGGGCCATACAGATGATAAGGTATGTTGTACCCTTACTCATCTTCTTTAATTAGGTGGTTTCAGAAGGCTCATGTTGAGCTGTGGCTTTTGACCTCCAGTGAAACCGCCAATTTAATTATTTTTATGAGCTGAAAGCTTTCCTTTCAGTAGGCTCTAAGCTGTTTGTTGTTTCACATTGCAGACAAGTACTATCTAACACTGATCTGCAGCACAGTCTAGCTAGATCTAACTAGGATGTGACAGGATTGTCCTTTTCAATGTCCGACCCACTGGAGTCAGGTAGAGATAAAGGCAAATGGCACACACACGCACGCACGCACGTGCCCTGGAGCAGCAGCCATAACTTATTGTGGCTCAGGGAGTCGTGAGGCAAGAGGGCTGTGTGAGCCTGAAGTGCTCTGCTCCTGCCACGAACGCTAACTCAGGGGCCTCCATTGCACAGTAGGAGAGGGGGAACTATTCTGCTGAATTGCCAGCAGCATTTTTTTTGCAATGAGTTTCTGCACTTGCCTGTAATTAAATTCAAAACTCCATGGGATAATTTCCCTACACTGTTCTTGGGAAGATCCTTCCAGAGCAGATAGTCAGAGCCTAAATTCTTCTGTGAAATTAGCTCAGCAATTCTTTGTGCTAATTATGGGTAGTGCAGTTACCCAGGAGGGGCGTGGAGTAAGGCCATCTGATCAAGTGGAATTATAAAGAAGTTTTGCTGGTTCTAATGGTTTGTGAAGACAACGAGTAAAGCTCTCTTGGCCACTTTCTAGTGAGATTTCATATGCGTGGATTGGCACTGGCAGAGACTGAGTTCCAACCAACCATGGCTCCCTTCTACCTCTCAAGTAGCTCCAAGTCAAATTTTGAATTAAAGGATTTAAAAGTTGTTCTTCTATTTTATTCTGGGTACCAAGATCAGTGCAGGTTAAGACCACGTCTTCTGGGGCACATTAATAGTTTTTTCCTTTATACACATGTGAAAGCCACTAACTGAAGGCTGACTGATTCTTGGCCATGTACATTTACAAGACAGAGGGCACAATTTTTGCACAAGGTTGGCTTACAGACATTATTTATTATTTACACATTATTTAAAGAAAGGTTTCCCTTGGGCCAAGTCTACCCTGCCCAACACTGGGCCAGGAACATGAGGTTACAGCTACTGCAGAATTTAAAGCAGGAAGAAAATAATGATGGAGCACCCATACTGCAGTTTGAAATGATGGAAAATGAATGGTATGAAATGGGCCTATGTGTAGCAGGTGTGGCTACTGAGCAGCTCTCACTGGAACTTTTGGGTTTGATTGTAATTAATATTTGTTTTCCTGAAACATGGAGAAAATGAAAGGCTCATTCTGAAGTTCTAACTGCTTCTAGCTGGTTTTTAGAGGGCAAAGAGGACCCAAATCCGTGGCTTGTTTATTTTTAGTTACTGGCCCAATTTATATGAAACAGTGCTCGTGCAGCATTTTGGAGGCACGCTTTTTTGTGTCATTACAATTAGTACTCCATGTTTAAGCTTCAACCCAGAAATACACGGTAGTTGCTCTAATGCCAAAATGATAATTCAGGCTACCTAGCAGCTTAATTTGATCTGGCTCTTTTCTAACTGTATATTGCCAGAGGAGTAGAGCTGTGTGTTTATCACTAATGCAATATTCTGGTGGTTTTTTCTAGCCTTGCTATGAAACAGTGAAAATATGGCTCCAGGAAAACTTACTAGCAGTGGGAATCTTTGGATTGTGCACAGCTATGGTGCAGGTACAGTTTAATATAAATTTTCAAATCCTAATTAATCGTAACTAAATAAGTAACTATAGATCCAGATATACTCTGCCCAAGCCTGTTTTAATAATTCCAAATTTTGCATGATGTTAGAGTAACACTGCAAAATTTAAGTCTTTTATGTTTTAATTTAGTTAAAATGCCATGTACAAGGTACAGAACTAGGAATACTACACGCATTTTCTGTTTTATGATGCACTGCAGAGAACAGGCACTTGATAAAGTGGTTTATCTAAGGCTTAGACTAGACTCAGTGGAGAGGTATTCCCTGCCATCCAAAGCCAGAAGCCTAATTAGGGTAGGGTGAATTGTATTTGTCCAGTCATTCTCCAGAGAGGACCACCCACTTAGGCTAAATATCTAACTTCAAGATAGCCTAAAGGTAGCTTGAGGCTTCAACCCCATCCTCAGTCCTAGGATAAGTTACAAGTTGCAATGTTGTTACCATTACTCAACCTTGCCAATAAAAACCATGTTCCTTTTCTATTAAATGCAGGGAAATTAGGTAAATAAGATTGGCGTAGACTTGCCTATCAGATTTTCGACCTGCAGTTATTTCCAGCATAAATTGGCTTAGAGAAGAATCAGATGTCAGTGTAGTACCTTGTCTCCTCCGTACCTGTGTCTTTAATCCAGCTTGCCATGGTCATGGTCATAGTGTAGCCCCAATGGCACAAACCTTCACCTGAGAATACACAGGTGAACGCTGTGCTGGAGCTCAGGCTGTTTCAGCTGTATGCCAACCCTCCTCCATTTATGGCCCAAAGTCCCATTCCTGAATGCAGTGAAGATGGAGCTTTAGTTTCCAGCTCCACCTCTCTCTCACAGTCAACATATAAGCAGAAACGATGGCATCGCCGAGCTAATTAATATCATGTAACTCCACATTAACCCAAGTTTGGGGGTTTTTTTTCAACTTTGCATGGTATACCACTAGCAGCAGCAAGAGAGCCTGGGATGAGAAATTCCGCTCATATTCCCACTAATGTCAGATTAAGCAGAATGGCATGTATCTTACCCTCTCATATGTCACATAGTGGCTGCAACTTATTAATGCAAATGCCTGACTCCTTGTAGGTGCAAATTCAGTAGAGTTTTAGTTTTTGTTTTCCAGTATAGTAAGCAGATAGGCTTAGAGAAAAAGATAAAGCACAAGATCATATAGCAGAGAGACCATGTAAGAGTGTTGTTAATATATTACCACATTTTAAAAAACAGCTTTTGAGCAGCTATTCAGCATTTAGAGAGTCTTTAAAAGATACATTAAAAACCCAGCAGCCCATGTCAGAGTCCTTCTCATAGACCTTGATTATATTTAGTGTATTAAAGAGAATAATATCTTATCTTTCTGACAGAAAGACATTACTAGTTTGCATGGGAGAAAACACATCAGACAATTTAAAAATGCTAATTGATATTCCTAGTAAATGCTGTGAAATACAGAGAAAACACCTCAGAACACAAAAGATTTTTAGTCTGTCTTCCAGCAGCCAAAACCAAAAGTTTTGATGCACTGTCACCTAAAATGAATTGGGCTCCCGCTATTGTTGCTGTTACAATGTTGTTCTGGCCATAAGCATGTGACAGCTTTTGTTTTTCACATTAACAGTGGTTATAGTTAGAATCATACAGTGACACAACTTGAAGAATATACAGCACATGTGGCAGAAGAATCTTCTTCAGTCATGCATGTTCAAAATTATAAAACAAATTCAGCCACCAAGATTTTATTATGCAGCTGTCCCTGAAGGTGTTCCTTTGCTAGGCACAGTGTTCAGGGGGATACTTCCAAAAGGTATGTGCTTACTGTAAAACAGCACACTAAAGCCTAACAATCTTACTTCACTGTGGAAGAATGGGAAATGAAGAAGAAAAAAAAAAAGTTATAAAGCTGTTATTTATGAGGTAGTATGTGTGTTACTCATGTACTCCTTCAAAATACTCATTAACAGGAACAACTATTTATGTAAAGACTAAACTTGAAGTGGTCAAATTAAGTGCTTAAAATTCATACAAAAAATTTATTTCAATGACAATTTTTACAGTGGTGTTGCAAAGAAATAGTAACAACCACTTAGTACGTTCATCTAAGTACTTCAGCTGAAAATAAGACTCTTTTCTCCATCCCTTTTTCTGATGAAGTAATCTACCAGAGGCAGCACAGTGGGTCAGTAGTTGTGCTGGGAAAAGAACCACCACCTCCCTGCTGCTTCTCTTGAATAGGCTGAGTAGAACGACACATACATTGTTGATGAGGCATTGATGGTTATGATTAATGCATGGACAGTCTCCAGTGATTCCCCCACAGGGACCTGTGCACACATACGCTCAGAAAAGTAAAGCACAGTAAACTAAACTACAGCATCCTTTGGGTCAGGGATGAACCTGATTGTCTTTTAAAGCAATAGCTGCAGAGATAACCACACAGCCCCACAGCTGTGGGTTGGTACTATAAAATATTTTCGAGCAAAAGACACCCAAACATTTCTTTTCGATATACCTCTTCCCAGTATCTGGTGGCTGCTTTTCATGGAGAAATCACCTCTCCCATGCTCTCATTGCTCATTCCGTAAAACAGCAATACAGATAAGGACAAAAGGCAGACAGAAACTAGGAAAGGAACAAGGACATGAACCAGCAGGAAAAGCAGTATGTGATGTGTCTTCCTGTGTGTGAACAAAACCAGTGTAAGCATGCTTTTCTGGCTTTTTTGTTTGTTTGTTTCAATAAATAGGATTTTTTTTTACTTACTGAAAAACAATTGTTTGTTTGTTTTCTCTTAGATTCTCGGACTCACCTTTGCAATGACCATGTATTGTCAGGTAGTCAAGGCAGACACCTACTGTGCATAGATACCATTCCCAATCTTTCTGCTCCTCCTCCAAAGGACACAGGAGAAATCTCCTTCATGCTCATTCATCTGACTTCCCCCCCCCCCCCTTTGTACTATAAACTGTGTATAGTGCTATCTTTCTGAAGATTTTGTGAATCACCCCACTTTACTGAAAGAGGAAGAAAAGAAAAAGTCAGTACTTGAACTGGCACAGGTAAGAAGCAGCCTTGTCTTTAAACAGAAGAAAACCTCCGAAGAGCAATGGTTCCTTTTCTATGGCCTATGGCAAAGCAAAGGAGGCTGCTTATGAGGGGCTGATCTGCAAACCAATGTTAGGAAAAGATTGCACTGAGGCAACCTCTGCAAAACCTGCCAGGTTGCCTTCCCGCATTTCATGGTCCAGAAGAGAGGGCATAGAAAATGAGTATTCTTCAGCATGGAAAGAAGGTACAGAGTAGCTAGTGCTGAATGCAATTGTAATTTTACTACAGTTTGCACTCAGCTAAAATGTCAAGATCAAGCAGCCCTGCCTCCAAGTGTCTCAAGATGATTTTGTAGCCATGAGAGGATCATCTTCAGAAATGTGTTATTTTAAAGGAGTATTTTTAATCTTATGCGCTGCAAAGTCAGGCTTTTAATCATAATCTGTACAGTGAGATCTGGCTGTTAAGGGAAAACAATATTGGACGTTGTCTCACTTATTAATTGCCAGTGGCATATAGATGCTTGACTGTATATGTAATATATATTACATTCATATACACATACTGTTCTGAAAGGAGGTGAAATACCCAGCATCTAACCTCAGAAAGAGGGAACCTTTCTATCCCATTTTACATTCCAACTGAAATAACCAAGTATTATTTCTTGTAGGAAGCACTATCACTTATACCTCTGGGAAACAAGTAATTACTTTCAGCTGTATCTTCATTTCAGTAAACAACTTGTGAGCAGGTTCTCTCTGTCATTCTACTATGGTTTTATTTTTTATCATCCCTGTTTCAAGTTAGTTTACCAAAAAATAACACTCATTTCCACACCTGAAGATCATACAAAGCTGTCAGCTGTTCCTTCCCTGAATGTGTCACCTTTTCATTAATTTACTTTGGGATATCATCATCTGCAGGTATGATAGAGTTGCCTTGTTGAGGAAAAATCTTTTGCACTTTGCCCATTTTTCTGGGAGTTATTAAGACTTCAGATGTTTTTATGCTTAGCTTTTTCCGTGCCCCCCCCCCCCAACTGCACGCTTACAACAGCCAAGACACATCAGTCTTTGTTAGAACTGGAGTCACCTCTCAGTTCTGCTTTTCAAACCCATCTTCCTCTGCCTGGCTGTTGGCTAGAATATGCCCCACACTTTCTAGAATTTGCAGAAATCAAAATCATAACTTTCCTTAGCCAGAAACAGCCACCAATTTCCCCACCCTGCATTGGTAACAGAAGTAATTTATGTAGCACCCTTCTTTGCACGCTCTCTCATCATGAGGTCAAGAATCAGATGTTTCCTATTGTTCAAACAAACAATTCCCCATCAGCAAGCAGCTGCAGATATTGCACATGTGACAGGGAGAAGCTGAAGCACCCCAGGGAAAGGACACAGCAGGGAAGAGGCAAACAGAGCAATGCAGCTGGCCTGCTCCCTGCAGCCAGCCCTTGAGGACCACTCAGCCACTGACGATAGGACCAGAAAGACAACCATGGTGCCCCTGTTTTCCCAGAAAGCTCAATGCAGCCATTCCTACTGTGACAGACTAAAAGCATGCATTAAGTTCAGGCAAAAAAAGTTACCCTGTACCTTTACTGCTTACAACAGCAGGACTCAGCTATGAGTGACATTTTGCTTACTTTGATTTAAAGGCAATGGCCAGCAGTAAAACTGGACTCACCAACTCACAGCCTATCGAACAATCTCCTTAACACCCGTTAAGTAACACTTTTCTGGACCTGCACCATTGACAAATACTACTCCCACTGCTTAGGTTTTGGGTTTGTTTTTTTTTCCTCTTTCTTTGCTGATTTCCTGCAGTCATCTCACCCCCTTAGGCTCCATGTTTTGTGGGGAAGTGCTTAGGACAGTCTGGTGTGTGAAAGAGCAAGTATCTTCCAAAATCTTACCCCCCACCTTTACACATCAACCTCTGTAGCATAGGGCATTTAGCTGTGTGGGCTAAGTTGAAAGTAACATAGTCCTTGCACACATTTTATGTGGCTTCCCAATCACTCACTATCACAGCAGCCACCACCACTAAAGGATTTTACTGCCATGCTAACAAGCCTTGACAAATGTTAACAGACCTCAACCCAAGACAGAGGTTAAACTGAGTGAGTAGCCCACACACAGGCACCCTGCACCCCAAGCAAGAGACACTCTGGGTGTTACAATCTCCAGTCTCAATGCTGTCTGCTTCCTCAGCCCAGGCTGACCTGGCAACAGTCCTGCTCTTCAAAAGATGGTGTAAGTTCATTCCTTCCCTCTCTCCACTACGTTCCTTTCTTACCTGCATAGACATGATTCCAGGTTAGATGTACCATTAGTTCTTGCCATGGTTTATAGTTTGTACACACAGGTGCTCCTGCTGACAGCTCAGAGCTTCCACCACTGAAAAGCAGCATAACAGAGTGATGAATACATTAATAAAACATCGATTTTTAAGAAAGATAAAAGGTAGACAAGTCTATTTGTAGTGATCCCTGCCATTAAAAATTAACACAGAGACAGCAGGCTGCTGATGGCTCAGCTGATAAGATTAAACCGTTGTGCAGCAGAGCTCCCGCAGAGGGCAACTCTCATCAATTTGCCTGGTGGTGGGAGAAGACAGCTCACAAACCTGCATCTTGTGATTCCCCCAATAATTATGTGCTGAGCTCGCTCTTAGAAAAGCCTGCTAGACTTCAGCTAAATCTACAGAAGAAACAAAGTGAGAAAGAGAGACTGAAGAAAAGTCACACTTTGTAGCTCCCTCTAATTATTTTCCACAGTTCAGGTGTCTTTACAACAAGATAAACATCGGTTTTCCAAAAACAGGTATCTATAAGGAGTATAAGCAATATTCATTTTGTAAATCCCAGTCACTGCAACAGAAACATACAGCACTAACTGCTGAAAAGAAAGAAAGGAGAAAAAAACCACCCAACCCAGAAAAACCCTGCAACCCAAAACAAACACCCAGACCACACATGGCTGCTAATAATTCTTTTTTTAAATACTACCCTTACACTGCCAACTGAGATGCTACTGCAACTTGTTTATAACTTGAACCAGACTATTTTGTATATTTGATGTTATTAACTCTGTACAGACAGGCCAAGCAGATGTTATGGTGCTTAAAGCATTACCAGCACAATCCAATTTCAAACCTCTGAACATACTGCATATAACAAGCCTCAGACTTAGCATATTTTCTTTTTAAAAGCATTGCATACTTTCTCTGCTGACAAGGACAGAATATTTTGTGGTATGTAACAGCAAGAATCTTTTTTTAAAAACCAAAAAAAGATAGTTCCATATTATGCATAAAACTTCATGTTGAACCAGTTGATTATAAAGAAATACCCTGTAGTACCTAATACCCATTTAAAGGCTGCTTATATCATATGTATGCAGAGCAAGACAGAAGTCATTCCAGTTGCTTCCACTGGCGTTTTGTCACCTTTAGTAAAAGTCTTTTATATTATTTTCACTTCTTATCTTTAAACATGAAGGAGGACTCGATATATTTAAATTAAAGACAGAACCAAAGGCAACAAAGACATTGAAGGACAGCACTCCTAATTTATACTCATTGCTCTTTCTGCTTAACAAGATGTGAAGGCACAGTGCACATGGCTGGACCTACTGAATCCAGCAACATCAGGATTTAGCTTTTAGATTCAGTCCACTACACTTCTGGCTTTTCATCTTCACAGTTATAATAATATATATATGTATATATATTTAATAGAATGATTTCTTTTCCTGTACAATAACTGTCAGTAGCAGCCAAATCTTATTGCTTGTACAAACTAGTATTATTTAGTTACACATCATGTAGTGCACAATTACTGAAATTCACTCCAGTTTCTGTTCTATGAATACTTCTTTGTTCTCCCCCTCAAATAATATAAATTTGTGAAGGTTTGTTATAAGTTTGGACAAAGGTCCAGGAGCCGACTGTGGTGAATAATTAGAAGTAATTTATTAAGCAAGCGGTAAATAGGCAAAACAGCGCTGGGCGGCCGGGGAGCCACTGCTCTACCAACAGCTCACAACCCCCCTTCCCGTAGCCACAGTTCTTACAGTCCTCTATTTCCGGTATATGTGTCATTTTCGGTATACGTATCTTCCTTAGTGTACTCCGCATCTGCGCCGATCTGTTGCTAGGGGGGTCTTTTTCTGCCTCCTGGTGATTGCTGGGATGAAGGCCCCCAAGTCTTCCTCCTGTGACCACCCTGGGCCCCTCACTTGACACATACATGTTTTATTACCTTTTGTATAAACACAAGGCTTGCACAAACATTGTTTACATTACCAGTTATCTGTAGTTAATGCAAGACCCCCTCCTTCCTGTTTTAAGGCCGACATCTGGTTTTTCTACTAACATAAGCAAGATTTGATTAACAAATGCTTATCTATTATCACAGGTTTATTCTTCCATTTAATAATTACCATTTGAATGCAGCATTGTATGATTTATAATATGGAGAGGAAGGAACTGCACAGAAGCTGTAGAAATATTTTATCTTGCATCAGTAATATTGCTGTTATGCAAATCCACCCAAACCCCTCACTTCCCACAAACTAATTAAGAACTGGTTACATCTTTCAGCACACATGGTTCCCAGCTGCCTCATTGATAGATAGGACAGGAGGTTGTTAGCATGGAGAAAGGTGAAGCCTTTCACTTAACCCTTAGCTTCATTGTTGTGCTATAAATATGGCACCAAAGGTAAGCAACAGAAACCAGGAGTTGATTGTAGCATTTATTTTAAAACCAGACTCTTTATTAACTTTGTCTGCAAGGATTCTTGCTAAGTGTGAATGATCTTCATAGATACCAAGTTAGACAATTCACAGTAAGAAAACACGTCAGGACTTGCCATGGGAAATTATGTTTGGATTCCATTGTGAATTCTCCTAGGTCGTCACCGATATCTTACCACAGTGGTCAGGTCTCCTTAATTCTTTGGATTTTGTCGCTGCAACTACAGTGATACATTTTTGTGCATTCATATGAAGAACAAAATTTAAGATATACATTTTATTTTTAAAAGTTATTAAATATTCTTTAAAGTTTACAACAGAATGTCTTTTGTATTCTTTACACTCAACTACACTACAAGCTATAGAGTATATACATACCCAAAGATGTATGTGTGCAAGTGCACACATACAGTATAGGCAATGAAAAAAAATAAAATACACAGCATACTTTTTTGTCATTTCTCATTATCTATCTTTGATTTGACCTATCCTTCCTTATTGATATTATTATTAATATTATTAAGTGGCTTACCATTCCCAGGTAAATTTACACCCCCTTCTGTTTCCTCTTAAGGGCAACCTGACATTGTGACAGTCAATAACAATTCAGAAAATACTGGGAGATCAGGTTTACAGTGTAACAAAATACTTACTTAGACCTGAAACCAGTTATTTTCTGTTTAGAACTTGTCTGTTACTGATAATTTTGAAACAAAAGGACTTCTCTCTCTGAGGTAGTTGCTTAGATTCAGAAATTACATAGAAAAACTTACAAAATAAACACCAGACTATGTTAAAATGGAACAACTCCTACTATGTCAGATCAGAAAAAGGTCTGGTTAGCCAGGTACCTTGTCTGAAGTCATGTCTAATGCTGCCTTTTTCAATACAATTTATTGTACCCTCCAGGTCAAACAGCTTCGCAAGTGAAATTGCCTCTAAACGGGGTGCATTCTGAGCAACCGCACAGGCATACTATTGAAAATGTAAGGGTAGATGTGGCCTGAAAGTGGAGACCCAGAGGTTTTAGTGGTTGTTGCAGGAAACCTCATAAAGGATAACCCAAACCTTTGGTGGAAGTTTCTTACAACTCGCTCAATTCGGTAGGCATGTTTATATTTGTTGAATTTTCTTCATCCCGTTAAGTGTACCACTAGATGGTCTCATTAACCACATCTATCTTTCTTTAATCTGTTTCCAATTTTGTGAAACTTTCCACTTCAGTCTTACATTGTAGCAGTGAATTTCACAATTTCATCATGCTGTATACATTTGAAAGAGCCCTTCTTCTGTGGATTTGAACATGCTGCCTATTTCATTTATTCACCATTGGTTCTATACTTCAGGAATGCTAACTTAATGATTCTTATAGAAATACCTGGGCACAGAGCAGTTGTATTACCTTTACAGCCTAATTTATCTTTCCACTAAAGCTTAAATGTGGGTAATATAGTACACTATTGATTTTCAAGATCTCATTGTTTCAAAAAACTAAGCCCAGCGTACCTTCCCCCAGCAGCTATCCTAGTTCAGTTGTCTTTGCTTTTTGAACTACATGTTAGTACAGACAGAGGTGTTCCTATTTTAATAACAACTAACCTAGTATTTCAGCTGACATCCTGCTATTTTTCTTGAATGTACTTAACGCAACTTGGGAATATCAGGCTTAGCTGATTATACCAGCTGTGTAATACAAAGTACTTTCTGTCTGCATGGTGATAATTTTCAAAGAGACTTAAGGGTAGCTGATGAAACTTCATCCAAAGTTTTGTCTTGACACATCAAAAGTGCAAAATACAGAGCCCTATATTTCTTACGTTCCCATATGTTAAAAATCCCAAACCAATTCAGAATCTGTCATTATTAACTCACCTAGTGAATGCAATTTGAAAGGCTGTTTTTTTGAAATCCCATCAGGTGCCTATGTAGGTCATTTTACGCTAGGCCTTGCTTCCCCGCAGCCCCATAAAACTGTTTCCCCATAGAAATACTGTACATTATTCTGTTCACTAGAAATCATATGTTTTTTGTTGATCTGCAAGAACAGCTTAGTTTACATTCTTCTCTCCAACAGCCAAAAAGCATTCACTATCAAATCTACACCAGTACATGTTAGACAGCTACACAGAGGGCCTACAAGTCATCTTGCAATGCATGGTTTTTTTAATGAAGAAATAGCTGATCAGTTAAACTGGTTTCTCAAACAACTCCCTGGTACCTTTCATGCAGAAATTGTTTAGGCAGAACATTTTGTTACTACAGAATTGCTTAATAGAGTTAATTCACTCTTGTAACCACAAGTACAGGAACTTGAAAGGATGGGATCCTTATCCACTATAAACATACCCTTACATTCCCACGGCACTGCTAGTACAGAGTACGGTTCAAATCACAGCCAAGAAAATAAAATATATAACTGTATATAATTAAATCTATATAAAACAAAGTACATCATAAAAAAACCCCAACTGTTAATGTGTATTGCTTATGTGTTTATTTTTCCATATGGACAGCAACAAGAGTTTCAGATGTAAAGCATTCGTCCTGAAGATCCTAAAAATTACTATAGAAATAAAGGGATTTCAGGAACTGGTTTGTGAAAGTCTATTCAGATGCACCTCATCATCTCCCTCCTCCACAAATACCTTTCCTTGGCTGTAAAGCTTAAGCCCATCGCTGCTCCAACCCTTCCATCTCTACTGCACCCTTTAAATCTGCTGTTCTGCACACAGGGACACCTGGTTAATCAAGGTCCCAGTCTGCCAAACGCAGAGGGGATTCAGTTATTTGTATTTTATAACTTTAAGTGCCCAAGGATAGACATCTTGCATGGCTTTACAAAGTTCAGGTTTGACATTGAGTTAGGAGACCATAGTCCCTACACAGCAGAGAAAAGTGAGTACTGTAACCAAGTAACTCATGTCAGCCTAGTTATGGACCTAACTAGTGACTAAATCTGAATTACTCTCAATGTCCTCTGTTCCCCGATGCAAACCCGCCAGTGGCTAGGTGAGCACTGTTACCAGCCAGAACTGTCACTAGTTGTTTAGCATTCTCCCGAGAGACTAATGCTGTAGGGATTTTTTTTCTTCCTTCTTTTTTTTTCTTTTAATCCAATTTACCTTGGAAACTTGTTCAGTGTTATTGTATCATCCACAGATGCAATTAACTGATTCTGATATTATATCTCAGCTTGGATAATAAGCACCCAGAATACTGAGCTAAAAAATGCCTCGGCCTAGAAACATTGCCATTGCTGTTCTTTTGAAATGCTCACATGCATCCACACTCTATTGAGGTGACTGGAGCAGCATGTGGATCCCCACATTTTGTACTGTGGCAGCCTAATTGTCAAGATAACTTCTACAAAAAAAAAAAAAAAAGGCAATTCTCAGTTCTCTCATTTCTCAAGGAATTGAACCCTCCCCTCAAGGGAGTTACAGCTGTTTACAAACTCAAGATGAAGCATTTGCAAGCACTCCAGGAAAAGAGCACTTCTCCATGGTGCTGTTTCTAGTGCTTTCTTGGAACCCCTCCTCTCACTCTATGAGCCTATACCAGATCGCTTATTGCAGTCAAAGTCACTAAAAGCTTCTTTATAATCCTCAGAGCACCACACAGCCCTCCTCCCTCCCCACCAATGGCCACTATCTTTGCACCTGTATTAATTTTATTTGAAAGTCATGTTGGCATTAGTTGAATAGGGAGGCTGCGTGGAGCTACAACTGAAGCTATTTGGGAAAATTCCTCATGCTGTGAGCTCAGCTGCGGGAACTGGACACATAAGTATGTTAGAAAGAGAAATGGGAATATTTCCCCCTAGAAGCCAGAGGTGCTTTGACTATTCTGGTGAGCAGCTAAGTTATGCTACTTGGTCTCTCAAGGACAGAGATGCCTTTAAACCTCATGGTTGAAAGTACTCCTACTTTGGGGGAAAGAACAGAAATTGTGACCTGTGCACAACTGAAGGAATTATGGATTTGCAAATGCAAACACAAGAGAGTATATAGACTGAATTGATATGTCATAATTACCAGCTCACTTTCCCTAAACAAAATAACTCACCAGCTTGGAAGTACAGCTTGTTGTCATGGAACTTGCTTGATATTTGGTGCTAATAAAAATTGAAGTTTTAAATCTCCTTCCTGTGAAGTCCATGCATTAAAGTTCTTCCCTATCAAACACCTTCTTATTCCTAACTGTGCACCACAGCTGGTTACCCTGACACAATACAACTTTCATTACCAAAAGGTCCTCTGAAATAAGTGCTTGCAGGTTTAAAAGAAGAATTATCACGTGAAACACTGGCACAATTAAGCGCTTGCTGCAAATCACACTCTCTTGTTCCTGATGGAATCAAGAGTTAATGTACATTCAGAAATCTATGTACATATGATGTTCTCAGAACTAGAATATTCCAATGCAAGCAATCTTTGCTATGGGTTACACAGGACTCCAATTTATCCAGACTTCTGCACCGGGAAAGGCAAGGAAGAAAAGGGAAACTAAAAATGACACGTATGAAAAAACATAGATGAAAAATATCAGAGAGGTTGGAAATGGACAAGAGACCTGGGCAGACAACACTGGGCACCTGAGCAGACTGTTTTTCCCCACTATAAGGTACAAAAATAGAGCAATATCCCATGAAATACACGGTCAGGTCATTCACAACAGACACAGTGTTCTTTTAGAAAGATGCTCCCAGAACTGAATCAGGGCTGCAGCGTGTATAAAGTCTCTCTATAAACTGTTGCTCTTAGTCTGTGGGATATAGCAGATTTAGGGGTTTTGAGTCTTGCGTAGATGGTGGTTCTCAGTTCTAGGACTAAAGCAGTCCTCTGTAGCATGCTGTGATTCAGATCTGTATGACAAAAGCTGTGATGCCCTACTGGTACTGCAGCCAGGGGCAATCAGTCCATCCCTTCGGTAGAGTCTTCATCTTACCACCCCTGGCAGTCATACAGGTAACTTCCTAGCAGAGGCACTGCAGCTGATACTGTCACCAGGAGAAGGGGGAAGTCACCAACCTTATCTAGCGTATACAAGGTTGAAGGTATGCATATAAATGTTCAGTGCGATTTTGTTTACCTTTTTTCCTTGGTCTTTCTTTCATCCTGTTCCGACTGCAATACCATCTACTCCCCTCCTAGGTACTGTGGGTTCATAGAGCTACTGAAGGACACTGGAATACCCAGATGATGAAAACAGTTACAAGGGGTACAGACACTCATTTATTTCTCTTTCAGTACCTCCAGCCTCGCAGGAGATCAATCCAGGGAGCAGTGGGTGTGAATTTATATGTAATTTAAACATTATCTGAAAACTGCTGAGATCCATGACATTTAAAAGAACTCAGCATGTCACAGCTGATGTGTCACTGGTCACAAGGAGCACAGTATCCTGCAAGTTAGAAAGCTTTCTTAATATCAGTGCAATTACACAGAACATAAGGGTGTTCAGCTACATAATCAGATCTCATACCGAAAAACTCAGTGCCCTAGCGCCTTATTTGCACAAGCAGCTTTGGTGAAGTATAAACAGAAACTTGGGACAACACTGCCATTCTCAGTGCTGACAATGCAAGCTTATTTAATTTTCATTTTAATTTAGCGAGCTCTCACTGAAAATTAAAGATTCCCTGAGAGCTTTATAGCATGAAGTGGCAAATTAAATTGAAATTGAGATAATCCCCAGAAATGTGTACACAAGTAAGTCAGCTCTAAGTCCAGACACCTTTCAGACCAGTAAGTTCTTATATAAATAAGAAAAAGCCATCTCCCACAATGAAAATATTCTCAAGCCTTTCAATTTGTCTGAAGGCATCCCAGAATGCATCACATTGTGTCTACACTATCATTGCAGTGGGACTACTCAGATCTCTATCAGACAATGAAGTACTATTGAAATGGGTTACATGAACCAGAAGCACCACAAATTTCACAGACAGGAGTTAAAAAAAAAGGCAGGCAGCCAGCCAAGACAGTCTTTTTCTCTGGCTACCTTATTGAGAGCACATATCACAAGCCTCAACATAATTTTCACTTCAGTATTTTCAAATAGCAACATTTGCTTATTTGAAAGTCTAAGCAAGATATCTGTTCAGGTAGGAAAGTTGCTCAGCTCTGCAACTGTTGTTTTTCAGGTCTGTGTAAAATTGTTCCTGTAGCAACAATATAGTAAGAAATGAAAACCCACAAGGAATGACACAGTGGGTATACAGATGTACACAGAAGGAATTTAAGCCCCAGGAATGAAAGCAGATTTGCCAGTAGGCAAGGTTGTGCTGTAGTTTCAGTTATGTCTTCAGTGGAATTTTTGAAGCAGAGAATATGATGATTCCCCAGGGAAACTGCACAACCACAATGCCTAAGCATATTTAAAGATTATCATTCAGGGCTTTTAAATCCAGCTCTATGTTTCCATTAATCCACTGAGCTGCCAGCCCAATCTCACATTGGCTGGCTCACTTGCTCTCTAACAATAGAGAGCTTATTAAATATTAAGGTCTTAAGATTAAGTACTTCTGTATGACTGAGAAATCCTAAACACTGCACAGAAGATAAACATTTTCCCACTAAATATATATACATACACACACATATACACACACACACAGTGGTATTAGATACAGGCAAATGTCCCCACACTAGCAGAATTGCGTAATAAATCCATTCATTTTAAAGCAGCCCATGTTTCCCTGCAGTCACATTCTCCCCCACTTGTCTCTGTGAACAGAGGTTCACAGGCTTACCTCTGAAGGACAAAAGCTCACTTTTCTCCTGCCTTGAAATGCCAGCTTAGTAATTAGAAAGAGGTTCATGGCAGGATTCACACTACTCTGACAATGCTGATGGGAAACACTACAGGAAGAGACACAGACAAACAGCTGGTTAAAGATAGCAGGACCAGCAGCAGATCTGTTATTTTATCTCTGCTACTTTCCATTATATTATTTAAAAAAGCATTCAGCCAAGATAGCTTCTGCTTAAAAATTAGGCTAACTAAAATGCATAAGCTGAATATGTATCCAATAAAAGATTTTCTGAAAAAAAAAATTTTCTACCTAACAGGGAAGGGGGGGGTGGGGGGGTGGCATCTAGTCAGATGGATTACTTTCCTCCTGTATTTCAGCTGGTTCACTTCAGATCTAGCACAGCTCGGGGTGGGGTAGGGGAAACCAGGAAAGCTTTTAGCTGAGATTTTTAGCTTTTCATACTGTTAAGGTGTTCCACTGGATGCAACAGTAAGACAGATGGTCTCCAGGAAAAGTCAGGAGCAAGAGAGGGTCCTGTTTGGCACCTCTCCTGTGGAAAGGGGCTGGGGAGTACCCACAAGGGTGCTGAAACCCCACTTGCCTCAGAGACAGAGGATCTGTAGTACAAGCAGTCCTGCTGCCCCCTGAAGCAGCCCTGTGAGCTCATGCGGAATGTGGCTTGCTATACTGTCAGAGGAACTAAGACCTTCCCAGATTAGATAATTCTTTTGTCTTCTTTCTCTGTGCCCTTCTCTCCAACCCAAGTTTTCTACTGCAGCCAGATCTGCTCCTCTCTGCACAGCTTCACCATTCCCCTGTGGGCTGACATGCTGAAACCCCTCTGCCAGGAATCAGAGGCACAGCAGCTTCTCTACAAACAGAAATATAAACTTGAATTTCCCTTTCTAGACTCTAGACAGGGTCAGATATCAAATGACGGTCAGATAGGCATTACACCCACAGTGGAAAAACTTGGATGTTGCCAAAAAATGAAAGAAAAGAAGGAGCTTAGAGTCTGTGTGTACACATGCAAACCTAGAGATGCATCAAAACTAGAATACTGGATTTAGTGCTGAGGTAAAACACAATGAAGCAAAACATCAAGCAGCTGCCTGAGGTTCTTGCAGCATTCCTGTGCCAGGGACCTCAGCACAGACTGGTGGAGGCACTGCCCTGCTCTGTGCTAGGGGACACCACTGACACATGGGCACTGCCATTCCCGTTATGCTATTTATACATGGACCCATGAGAGTAGTTGCAAAACCAATATACTCACAAAATTCTGCCATGATTTTGTCAGATCTCAAAATGCAAAAGTTACTGCTTGGAGGTATTTGGCTAAAAGTTCTGCTGAGGCTCAGCTTCGTGTTTCCCTGACCCACGTCATCTACAGGCCCATCAGTATGGAACAAAGTACTTCATTATTCATGTTTGAGGACCATGTTAATACTTCATAAAAACAAGTTCTGCAGGTACTGCAATAAAGTAGGGAGGTACTGAGGGCTAGAAAGCCCATAAGGCTTCAAAATCCTTGGAAGGGATAATACAGCATGCAGAATTATCTAAGTCGTTTTGTACTGTAAGTCAATCCCTTTATTAACAGGGGATTACAACAATCACAGTATTTGGTATCATTCACACACACATAACCCATGTATTAACTCCTATATATGCAAAACTAAATTCAATGATACACTCTTGCAGTGTACTCTTTGCCCGCCTCCCCCCCCAAAACTTTTTATGTATAAGAATGTCAGTACCTCAGATTTAAATTTCCAGAGCTGTCCTGGATTACTGCAGAGCATGGCCCTTCACAAGACCCCAGAGGAATGTGGTTTCTGCATTTACCCAGAACTCTATGAATCTTTGTCCTTCTTCCACTAGTGGCCCATATGACTATACCAGGGAAATGGTAAGGTCGGCAAAGTGACTAGTTTAGAACAAATAAACAATATTCAAATTCTGTTGTAAGACCTACAGGGCAGTCCTTGAAACAACTGCAGATCTGGTAATAAAATGATCTTCCACTTACCAGTTCTTTTTGTGTGTGCACTAGCTTAGATTGTTCATGCTTTATTCCATACTTGAACACCTATTTAATGAGAACAGTCTTTAGAAATACTCACTATACATGCTCACAAATGCTTCTTCATGCAGTAGTAACAAAACCAAAACACAATCATTTTAATGGACAAAATACTTGAGGTGCAAAACAGTTTGAAGAAAAATATCGTGTTACTTATGTAAGCACAGGAAGTAATTATTCTCATAACGTGCAGAACAATCCACGAGATGTTAAATAAAAATAAGCATTTCAGCTTCTTTTGAAATAAATTCTTTTATAATCTTCTCTCTTAATAGGTAAGCCAAGTTTGCCTTGCCATAAATTCGAGGTGCCCTAGTATAAAGCTTGGCAGACCTATCTCATCATAATTTAATTTCTTTCCTTCTTAATTCTTAAAGTTTAATTTAACATTGACAGAAATGAGCTGAAATAGTTCAAATTAAGTGGAGAACAGCCATTATTATGAATGCACATTTTACCAGCCAGTTCCAAATACTGGAAATAAAAGGGATTTATTCTCCAAAGTGTTACCAGTCCTCAGACCAAGATCCTGCAGACAGATCTATTAGCACCTAATCTGCATTTTGAGATAGACCATATATGGGGAACAGCCCATGACAGAGACTCAAAACCAGGGGTACTTTTAAAGGCAATTCAACACAGCACTGCAGGGATCTTTAATTTTGTGCAAATATTTGACCTCAGCTTCACTCTCCTAAATAACTTCTGATGTACATTTTCAGTAGTAGTCAGGCAGTTGGACTAGATGATCATTGTAGGTCCCTTCCAGCTGGAACTGTTCTATTCCAATAGTAACGGCAAAAGGATGAGACATTTATCAGGACACAGATAATTCTGACACTAAACCAAACATCCTTCCTCAAGGTGATGCACATTCAAGGGGCTACTTACAAAATCCTGACTTTCAGCTGAGCATCACAAGTTTTACTGTCTGAGAGCAAAGCTTGACAGTGGAAGAGAAGCACTGGATAGAGAGATGCCATTAGAGCACTCAGACAACTTACCAGGTGCTGCTCACTTTCAGCACTGCATTTCCAGACCACTCCAATACAATCAGAAATTCAAAAACATTTTCATGTGCAGTGAGCCATACCATTATCCTCCTGCTTTGTTAGTGGCTGCATTCAGCCTGGGTGACATCTCCCCATCATCATGAAGAAACTGCCCAAATTTAAGTGCCTGACACCTGCACTGTAGAATGCTTCTCACTAAGCAAAGCTTTCATTATTTTAGGTTTGCTCTGAAATTAGAAGTAAATTCAGATGCAACCATTTACTCCCAGAAAAGCCCCAAGTGAGTTATTTGATGCTGCCAGTGGAAGTACCTTAAAAAGTGAAAGGGTATTATTACAAAAGTAGCATTATCAAAAAAAACTGGCTGAGCTATACAACTTCACAGCATAACTCTGTTCTCAGAAGTGTTCTCCTTTTCATCACTCAGAACCACCATCTACTGTGCCCTTCCAAATAACCATTTTAAATTTTCTGCAGGACAGGGGAAAGGCACCATTACTTCTTTTGAGTCCTCCCATTCTCACTGAGTCAACACAACTGCAGGAGATGAAGCAGGATTATGTTTTCATTTGAGATTCATTAAAAGAGCTGCAATCAAGCTGCAGCTGCACTGCTAAATTCTGTTTTAATTATAAACAACAACAACAATCCTAGAAAACAAATGGGCTCCCAGACATGCAAGTCAGTGGCAAAATGGGGCCTGCAGAATCTTTAAGCAGCAATGGTGCCTGAACACCAACAAGCGCTTGAATGTCAACAAAAAAATATGCTTTCACTTACAAAGAAAATGGCTTGGCAATGAAAGTTGAGCAGCAGTTTGACTCAGACATCACACAAACAGAGACCACACAGTCACTGTCAAAGGAGACAAGTATAGCCCCTGAAGTGCATACACAAGCAAGATTAAAAAGCACAAGCTTAGCCATACAAGTGTGGTCCACTACAGATCCTTCCTTCCCCCCCCCCCCAGGTTATCCAGGTAACATGCAGAAAACGCCAGAAGTACCAAGGTGCTGGAAAAAATGTTCAAATATTGGGTGGGGGGGGGGGGGGGGGGGGGGGGGAGGAGAGAAGAGAAGATGCTTCACAGGAGTACCGATTTAGCTAATGGCAGGAGGACTAAAACACCATTATTCTCCCTTTAAAGCATATAATCAGTGATCTCATGACTAGGGAAACATTCAGGCCTTTTAAAGATCCAGCTACTGTCTGTGGCTTTCTGACTTACTGCAGCAGTTAATTCCTCCACCTGATTGCATGCTGTGCAAATTACTATTTCCATTTGTCCTTTGTGGAGTTACTTGTCTCTGCATCTACAAGCAAAGCCATTTTCCCTTTATCTGTGGTGGAGAGGGGAGGGACTTACCACTTCTCACAGTATCACTCAGAACAGCAGCACGCTCTGTTCACTTTGGCACGCACACAACCCCAACTTGTTGTTCACAGGTTGTTCTGCAGCAAATGATTTTGAGAAGACCCTCACACTGTCAGTGAGGCAGATAAGCTCAATAGCTACTGCCAAGGGGCGAAGATGAAATCTGAACGCAAAACTGGGACTTTGCTTATGTCAGATGTTTAAGCGCTCTATACTGGAGAGAACAGCAAAGTCTTCATTCTGGGGATGATGAATATTCTCCCTGCCACCTTACATATTTTTTTAACTCTCTTATTAATACAACTGAAAAATCTGTTTCAGTAAAAGCCAAAAATCTTAAAATTTACTGCCCATTCCTTCTTGTATCAAAGACAGTAATCCCAAATTCTAAAGCAAATACTAATGATATAATTTAACCCTCAGTGCTTTAAAATAGTCAATAAACTTCTAAACTGGGCTTTCAAGACATGAACTCAGCCATTCTCCTGTGTGCAATTGCATCCTCACATCAATCACAATTTCAGGGCTGATATGAATGAAGAAAGAAGGAATTAGATGGAATTTAAAATCCTGGCCCACTGTTTGACGCAGTAAGTTCATCTAAAACAATTCCAAGCTAACAGCAAAAGCAATTTAATTTTAATAGAAACTTCCAAGTTAAAAAGCAGAAGCAGCATGCAAAGACCTGATACAGCAGACAACCATTCAGTGCTGTGATTTTAAAGGCATCACTGAATAAAACACTTTCTAATGTTAATTCCAGCTAATGATACCAGCAAGCTACCCAGACTAAAAAAAGAAAAAAAAAAAAAAAAAGACTGATTTTAAGTTGTACCTACAGTTGCAACACATGAGACAATATATTTGTGAAGAGGGGTGCTTGCCATTTATGAAGAAACTATTTGTATAGTTGCCTTAGCAGAACTGGTCTGCATTAATTCTTCCAAACACCTTCACCTGGCTCATGACTAGCTCCAGCTCTAGTGCAAAACAAAGGGACTTTGACTTTCACTTAGCCAGATTTATCAGTTGTTTTAATGAGAGCAAAACAAAAAAGATTATTAGCACAGAGGTTTTTCACATAAGGACATGAAATAGCAGAGCAAAAATAGCATGTCTGCTTGTTTTACACAAAAGCTCCAATCACAGCAACTGAAACAGCACTTATGTACAAGGGGGAAATCAGCCCAGAGGTAGCTGCTAGGAGCAGAGCTGAGCTTTGCCACCCTACCACAATATCACTGTAGTAACTATAAGAACTAGAGAGCCAGCTTTGCAAATGACTCTCTCCTCCTCTCTCTCTGTGTGGTCACACAACACTCCCAGGCATCTTTCCCTCACTTCCACAGCACAAGAATGCTGACATTGCTACAGCTGGGCCTTCATCTACTCATGATATACAAGCACATCTGCTCACAGTATTTGTTTTGTTCAGCCCCCAAAAGGGGCAAAGGAAAACACAAAGAGGTTGCAAAAACTGTAATAATAGTCAAATAATCTACAGTAACTTAATTTTAATGTCCCACATGAGTTCACCTGAAAAATCAGGGGAGAAACATTAACGATTGGGTGAAAATGAATATACACAGTCCTAAATAATTTCCTACATTGGGCAGTAACTGCCTGCTGGCTATTCTTAGTCACAGTCCCATCCTCCACAACCATCAAGCAAAGACAATATATAGCAGAGTATACACTCTCCACTGTTGCACTAGAAGAAAACTCACTGAAATATATCAAAAGGCCTACCTAGACTGTTCCTAAATGCAGATCATAAGGAAGAATAGAAAAGTAATGTTTAGTGAAAATTGGTGATGGCTGTAAGGTTTTTTGAGCTGCTTTAACACTTGCAAACATATGCAACAAACAAAGGAAAACAAAATTCGATCTTACCTTTTTGAGTAGGATGAGCAGCAGAGGTAACCATAATGTACAGACTTTACATACTGGAGAAAACTGGTGAAACACCATAATCTTCTGACTTCTATTCCATGCACACTGACCTTTGAGAAAGGCGAGGTATATGACTCAGGCAAGCCCTGCTGCAGCCATACACATAGCAGGAACTTCACAGCAGAAGATGACAGAGCTGGAACATTGGATAGCCCTGCTCCAAGAAACTGTGCCTGGATTTGCAGAAAAATGCAACAATCCTGTAAGCCTTACAGCAAGTCACTTATGCAAAAACCACATGGCATTCAATCTAGAAATTGAAGGGTCTTTCTACCACCACGTGTATATCTGTTGTGATTAGTGGCTTCTGGTAAATGAAATTAGCAGAGTTAGGAAGTCTCTAGAAAGTCAATATACTGCTTATCTACACTTAATGTTTTCACATGAGCTTCATTACCCTGCTTCGAAAAAACAGGTGGGTGGGGTAATGCCCTGTGATTAAGTTCTACTCCCACCTGGGCAGCCAGCTAAGAATTCATACAGAGGGGCAGTTTTTTAGTTTATTTTGTTTTGCCTTCCTACACTAGACAATTGCTAAATTTTACCTTATTTAAACTCCACACAATGGATGGATCAAAATATGATCGTCTATGTGCCACATGCAACCCCTATGCTTTGCCCTCAGCACCTGACTGGAGAATTAGTTCTAATGTGTTGGAAGTTAGAGTAAGAGCTTATTTCATTAAAAGCTTGTAAGAAACATGGGGTTTTTGTTTCTATGAAAATACCGTACAGGTTTTCTACAGTATTTTTCCTAAAATATTTTTTAAAGTTACATTGTAACCAAATAAACATTAAAATATATCCAGAAAAGGTAACTAAGTAGGAATGTATAATGACTAATTGTTTTCAATTTTGAGTCTTAGATTCCATTCATCCACATTTATTTGCAAAATAACATTTTGTTGTAATGTTCTCATTCCAATAGAATACATTTAAAGGCGTATGTTAGCTTTTAATCTCAAAACTAAGTTACCCAACACTAAATTGATACAACTCACTCAACAATTCTTTATAACTAAGAAGTGGTTAAAGAAGCTGTTGTCCTATTGTCATGCTTCAGTCTACCTTACCTCTTCTCTATCACTCCCAACTTTCTTACCTGGAAGCTACAGTTAATTCTGGAGTTTGACACCTACATATGATAACAAAAAGGAACTGTAAAACAAGGTACCAAAGCAATTCTCCTTGAAGAAGTAGCATCTCACAATGAGACAAGCTAAACAATTTATTTTCCACAATTCTCTGTTAAAACAGTTTCTCATTACAAAGACTCTACAGCAGCTCTGGTTTTCAAGACAGATACACTTACCACAAAAGACACGTTTCCTGAGATAAGATGTGATGCTGTTATCCCAGAAGTATGGTCCATGTGATCCTGCAAGTAGTCAGATAATCCTCTTTTCTGTCTCGATAAGATACTTAGTTGTATACAGATATAAAAAACCCCTTTGCTAACTATTAAAACGATGTGTGTGACGGTAATTGACGATAAAAATACTAGCTTCATACTGAAGGCCAGCTGCAACAGAATCAGCTGCTAGTTCTTTTTCTCAGTGAATGCAATGAAAATTGTAACCCTGCGTGAGTCTAACCCAAAAAAGTAAAACATGGGGAAACACAAGAGCAAAGGTCAGTTGGAAGAAAGCTTTGCTTGGCATCAGGTAGCTAAAAGATACCTTTACATTCACAGCACCTGAGATCTTACCCTAATATACAGAAATTTTTCTTGCAAAAGAACTATAGAGCACGGCTTTTTTTTTTTCTTAAATGTATCTTAGAAAACTGAATGATGAAATATTCTGTTGAAATAAACACACTTCCATTTCACCACTTGCTATACTAGAGGTAAGCTGTTTTAATAGGAACACTAGATATTTCTCCCAGTCATACCCTCGATTCTGTAAGTCCAGTATCTTTGGTCTTGTCCTGGCAAGTACCTCATTTAAGGAGTACTTGTTTCTATGGAAGAACAAACACCATACTTTTTTTTTTTCTTTTGCTTTACAGAAAAATGTTTCTTTGCATTGTAAAACAGTGCTTTCAGTTCTTCTCAAAATGAGGGAATGAAAGTTACCTGCCATGGTCCTTACAGCAGTGCCACTCCAGCACTCCCACCCACCTTCTGCCTTCACTCAGTTTTCCCCACTTGTCTGAGGGAAAGTCATAAAAACAGATGCTCTGCAGAACCTACTTTCATACCAGCATCTCCTTTTCATGAAGGTGGTGAGGTGCAAATTTCAAAAGAAACCTGTTTTCGTGGTGGCTCACTGATGGCACACTGGTTTGTGGATTCTCTGATATCTAATAAAAGACAACCTGACATTCCCACACACTGAATAATTAAGTGAACACAAGATCAATCCATCAGAAGCCAATCTTCATTCATTGTGGAGCTCACATGCCTTTTGGTGCTCACTTTTTTTTTTTTTTTACCAGAGAACTTCACAATAAAGAATTATGCCAACTTTGTTTCTTTTGGAATATTATTTCTAAAGCAACAAACGTGTTTTGCCTTTAGAGACAAAAGGCAACATCCTTGGCCTCAAGCACCTATATACCAGGGATGACTCAAAATCACAATGTACTTCTCATCTGGTATTTATTTTTCATGATATAGCAAGGGTTAGTTTGATCTTTTTTACGCACAGAGGTATTCATTCTATCTCTAAGGATGGAAAAGACACTTCTTTCTAACATAGGTGTACTCACAGACAAACAGGCATCTTGAACTTCATAGAGAATCATCACAGAATATAAAAAAATTATTAAAAACATGACAAATTACATGTATCTCTTCTAGAGAGGAAACAACATGCTAAAAAAATATTCTTTTCTTCCCCACACCCAGTTTTGAAAGCTACCTACTAGCTAATACAAAAATGGATGCCACTTCAGATCACAACCCCTTCCATTTCTTACAGACTATTTTTTTCCTGAGATACTTTGGTTCAGTAGTGCCACTGAAAGTAGAAAAAACAGTGTAATAGAATTTAATTCTTGTGCTATTCTAGACACCACTGCCAGAGTGACTTTAAACTGCTTTTGAACAAACTAGAAAGTTCAAGTTAATTGAACACAAGGACTCATGTAGCAAATTATCTTACTACTAATGGTATGGAAGAAAGAAGCCTGATTAGTAAACCCTGCTGGATACCGGCAATGTGAGAAGTTGAGAGATGCCAGAACTAAATCAGAGAGGTGAAGATCAATAGTTCTTTAATCGATGGTGGATTACAGTGGGATTTATTCTGCTGAAAACAGCAGGGGCAGATAAATTCCCCACTGAGATTAATTACTGGGAAGGGTGGATGCAAACAGAGGAGTGCAGTTATCTTTGTGACAACTGTAAGTGGCAAGAAGAACACCAGTGGGAGTACAGAGCTATTGCGTGAGTCTCTGCTCATGACCAATGACACCCTCATCAAATTCCCAGCACCTCTTAGTTCCTTAGAAGAAACTGCCTTGAAGCCTGTGTATTTCTACAAACACAAATACTGTAAACAAAAAGCAGGGACACAATTTTTTGGCTTTGTTTTTAAACTGATGGGTTGTTACAGCTTTTGAGTTCATAAAAATTCTGTATTATGGAGACAAAAGCACCAATGTGTACCGCTAAAGAATGACAGCTTTATGCACAAAGACGCTGATCACATTCACAGCACCTACTTAAGTCTAGGGGTTGTCAGAGCTGCTCTGGGGCTCTGTCTATTGGGGCTATCCATGTAATCCATCACTATCATTATAGCCTTTGGTGCTAAACATTATAGTTCCCACAAACTAACCATTAATGCATCAAGCACTAGTGCTAAATACTGTAAACTGAGACACTAAGCAGGCTAGGCAGGAGAGAAATCACAGAGCACCTCCTGCAACAAAACCGATTTAGAAACAAGTCATAAATTGAAATTACTGTGACTTTGAACTACTTAAGGAATTTACTAACATGAAAAAACAGAGCTTAGCTTGTTAGGGCATGATTTTTCTGCCAGCTTGAAGGAAAGATATCTAATTGGTCTCACCCCTGACATTTTACATTGACTTACCTTATCAGAAGACAGCAAGATGCAGAGGGTCCAGCAGATATTAAATTTGCTGGACATAATCTGATGGATTTATTTGTTCACTTACTTTGGTTATTACCAGCAACTGTTTGAGAGGTCTCCGTCTTAAACTTTGATCAGATGGCATCAACTTGTCCATTTTATTTGTTGTAGGAAACATTTCAGAAAATATTTTCAACCCTGATGCCATCTCAGCTATGTTGGTCTATTTTCAATGACTCTGAATTCAGGGGCTTTAAGAGAAATTTCTGGGGTTTTTTTTTCTCTGAATTTTATCAGATACCAACAATCACATCTGTGTGGCAAATCAGAAAAGGTTCTTTATTGAGAAAAATGCAAGTTTAATACAGATATGATATAAATTACAAAAAATGTTTTAAAAATCACCTCTCCAGGATACCCAAATTAATTGAAGGTGGAGTCTCAGTGAAGCAAATAAAGTCTTTCCTAGATCATCTCTTATTTTAAAGCAGGTCATAAAAATAGTCCAGGCCTTGTCCCAGTTCCCAGATGGATATTCCAGTGCCCAATTCTTTTGCAAGCTCTAAGCGCAACTGGATAGACTAAGACAAAGACACATAAAGCAATTACCTTTTAGTCAGAGATATTAGACACTCCATGCTGTCTTCTCTTCATGCCATTATCAGACATTGTAAAAACATCTATCCTTGAACCAGATACTGAAGAACCTAGCCTATATTTCAAATACTCTCTGGTTAGCAAGCAATCATCCAGTATGAGATAGTTAATTGCACCAGTTAATTCAATGACCTAATAAAAGATAACCAGCTAGATAGACAAAATGCCATAGAAATAAATCAGATTTATGAACTATGCAAAGGACTATTCTAATTTTGGCTATCATTTCACAATGTACAGAAATTCTAACTCTTCCCAAAAATGTCTCAGGGGTAAAATAAAACTTTATCACTGAAGACAATTAGAACAACTTGTCAAATACCATCAAGATCTCTTACCTACCCTTGCCTTCTCCCAGGACAAAGTCACAATTTTCATTATCACAATTCTATTTTAAAGAGAGTCTGGGAGATTAGTATTTAAAAGTATTCCTATTTGAGCTCCAGCCATTGATTTAGAGTTAGTTTACCCATCGGTTTACAAGGGAAGCAATGCCATAATTCACGTTCTGCACTTCTTTCAGTTCAGACAATAAAAATAATTATTTTTCAATCTTTTACTTTCAGGTTTTCTTACTTTGAAGTGCAGCACTGCAATGTTTAAACTGCTCACACCAGGGATGTGTTTAAAACTCATTTCCATAGAAACAGAACATGTATCAGGGCATCATTAACAGATCCACTGGGCCCAGCGCTCATGACTGCTTTTAACTAATAATGCACAAACCTAAGTTTGAGCAACCTGCCAGTGATTATAACATTAAAAAGGGGAAGAAACACACTTGTCATGGAGTAATAAAATTAAGTGTTCCCTGACCATCTTGATCACATTACATGAACAACTCTTTTATTTGTGCCATCATACAAATCTCAAAATACTTCATTACTAGCTTGTTGAAACTGGAAAGAAAACCTGTTTCCATAAATTCACCAACCATCAGTTGAGTATCTGTTAGAGAAGAAGTAATGAAAGAAATGTGCAGGAATGAGTGTTCTTAACCTGGTTAGTACTGACAATAGCAGGGTGAAATCCTTCCACAAGGCGAAAGAGAACATAGCATGACAACATGCAGCACGATCTACCTTTTCTCTGACAGGCTCACAATGAAACTTTCTAACACTCTAAGACAGGTACTACTAGCAAGAACATAGTTAGATGTGGTAATCAATACCCCATATGTGCTAGTACTTCCACCAGTATTAGATTAATGAAAGGAAATATCCTTGTACTAATGGAGCTTAAGATAACAATCCTGTTCA
Organism: Harpia harpyja; assembly: GCF_026419915.1. Lineage (NCBI taxonomy): Eukaryota > Metazoa > Chordata > Aves > Accipitriformes > Accipitridae > Harpia > Harpia harpyja. Next base: position 14,024,164 of record NC_068955.1, read on the forward strand.
GAAAAACAGAGCCTTGGATCGTTTCACACCAGTTTAACCATAGAAAATGTCTCTGTTCTCTGTTAATATGATATACTTTCACTACAGAAGCAATTCCCTTCCAATATTAAAAGCCAGCAGAGGCTTAACATACTGCCTTTAGCTTAATTTGAGAAAATCTAAAGATAGCTTCCTAGGAACTAAGGCTGCAAGTAACCATTTTATCCTGTATTCTGGTATATTGCAGACTATTGTGTAGACAGAAATTGTACGTCCTGCTAAAGGACTTTAGTAAGGCCAAATGCTTAAGTTTTCAAAACACTAAAATATGTTCCACAGAAACAGAACTGAAGAAAACGGGGTGATATAGGCTGCCAGGGAGAATCAGGACCCTCCTACAGAGGAAGGCAAAAGTTCCCCAAGCTTCCAGCCAACACGATCAGAAGGAAAATTTCTTGTCTCTTGTCTGACAATCAGCATGTCTGTTAGCACATGAACTGTGCATTCGAACAGATCCTCTCAGAGCACTGGTTTGCCCTAGTGCATCTTATCTCTAGACATGGCTAATCTCCAAAGATCGCAAAACCCCATTATGCATGAGATAGAAAAAACAATCTTCTTGTACAGGCAGCTCAAGCTTTGAATCATAACAACCACATGAGGGTAAACTTCTTTCACAAACATTTTCTGAACCGTCTCAATAATACAACAAGTCAAGTAAACATCTCTTTCCTCTTACAGCCCTCTGACATGAAAAAGTGGCACCGACCTTCAGTGTTGGGTAGAAGACAGCATGTTCTCCTCCTTTATTTCTGCAAAACAGGAAAACCAAATAGACACAATAGTTTTAATAGATTTCCATAGGATTTTTAGTGAGGTTAAAATTCAAAACGAGTTTTATTCCTTCACACTAAAAGGAAACAAAGACAGTGCTGAAGAAAACGGCCAATTTTATTTTGAAGAAGTTATTGCTATTAAAAATAAGATACGCTAGTGTGTTCAGCACATGAGCATTAATAAGCCCATATCAATGACAGAAACTACTTGCCATTTAGCACCTTGTATCTTTGAGATTTCTCACCCAGTGCTCATTCCACCCTGGAAGCTGAAGCACTCTGCCTCTGAAATAAGACACTTTTGCCATCAACTTCCATTCATTCCATACTTGCACTCCGGCTACTCTGTCTACTGAGGGCAGGGTAGGGCCAAAATCTTCTCTACTTCTCTTCCTTTTCTACTGCAGATAAGAGCTACTCCTGCCCTTTTTCTACTGTAGATAAAAACATCTCACAGCACATAAATCCAAAGTGGTGGGGGAAGAAAAGCCATTAAGAAAAGGTACACAAAACACATCTAAAAGTCAAGTATGCAACCGAGTCATTGTCCTGCAGGTATCAGTTACAGGAATATTTGTCAGAAAGGTCCTCCTGACAAAATAATCCTACTTAAACGGGCTTTGAAAACACTAGCAGCTGGAAAGTTAGAAAGTTCAAAACAAGACTGTATAGAGTCAAAGACCTGCTAGAGGAGTCTTTGTATAGCAATTGCATCATGCCACAACTACAACAGCAAAAATCCCTGGTTATCTACAGGATTCCTTAAAAGGCTTCACGATGAGGCCTTTCAAAACATCTAAGGAACGAAGCAGTTTCCTAATAACTAACACAAAGTTTGGGAAGAAATCAGGTAACTTTCATGATTAAGATGAAAGTCCCAAACTTTGGGCATCACACTTTGTCCAAGAACTGCTTACAATGAAATACAATACAGGCAGAGTCAGACAACATACTTATTTACCCCTTTAAGGAGGACAACTCTTAGAAGAGGTGAAAAGGCTGACAGCGAAAATAGAGGATCCAAGAGAAGATCTCACAACAGAGATGGTTTGAAACTAGATCTAAGTAAACACACTGAGGTATCTTGTTGCAACTGGATTATAAAACTGTCAGATAGTAAAAGACAGTTGCACCTACTAAATGCGCATCTGAAAAAGATGAAGACATTTGGTTGTCAGATGCAAACTGTGAAAGATTTTCCCCAAATTACTATCGTTCAGGTTAAATTAAATGCTAGCAGTATAAAATATACACACAGGGCAAGCTACACTGGGCACAGATACCAACGCTACATTTTAAACCCCAAATAATGAGAAGGATGAGTTACAAGTAGTGTCACAGCACCACTTTACCAGTTAGGCTAGGAGGAAATGCAGAGTGCATAGACAGACCAAGTAGGAATTGCTCCTAAAATCTCCCAACTTATGTAAGTGCATACTTACCTGTAAAGTGCACTGGGACAAGCACTGACAGACAACACATTTCTGTAACTATTTGTAATAGCCTCTGCCTGCTACATGAAAATCATTAGCTGTGCTTTGCTTAAAGATTCATGATTTGATTTCTCAGCAACTGCAGACATGCAAGATTTCCAGGTGAGATGCTTTACCAGTGAAGCATATTTCAGGCTTCGCTGCCATCCCCATCCAATGTAACTGAACCTTTGCAAACCAAAGTGGTAACTGAAAAAGGGTTCCCTTGAATAACCCTGGCAGCCACTGAACCACTGCAGGCGCACTGAGCCACATGGCTGCCTGCCAAGCACAGCGCAGCAAGTGAAGTTTAGAGTGATTTTCAGATCCAGTGTGCTTTATGCATCAAAAATTCCTCCAGGAAGCCCACAAACAAGAATCTCCAAAGATTGGCTTTCAAAGGCAAATGATATAGTACCACTGACAAGCTATCCCTTTCCCACACATTCAGTTTGCAAGGAGACGTTTAGAAAATGTGTTTCAGAAATTAATCCCAGAAGTATGCCATTGAAACAGAGCCCTCAGATGTACTCTTTCAAGAGCAAGTTTTCATCCGGCAGTCATTGTGTCTCCAATTGGATTGTGCATTAAAGATCAGTAAAACAAAGCTTCTGATTTATTCCTCTTTAGTTAACACAAAAAAACTTGTAATTGTTTGGCACAAAGTAATTTTCGACGGGATACCAAAGGATTAAATATGAAGGAACACAGACCCTGTGTTTCATACAAACACAGAAGATAAATTAAAACACTGCTGACCAACAGGTAAATTTTTTTTTTTTCTGATAAGAAATACACATTGCTGAGAAGTCAGGAGAAAATTACAGGCTGAGAGAAACCTTGAAAATTAAACTAAAAATATAAAGGTAGGACACTTTTACTTTTGGCTTGGTTTTTTTTTTACATTTAAAAATATTTAAACCAAGAAGGTATTTTGGAAATAACAAAGTAGTTCTGATCTTTTTTTTCTCAAACCACCATAAAATGTGTTTTACTCTTGTTTTCAGTGGTGTGTCTTCACATTACCAATGCATTGAATAATATACAAGGCAGTTTTGTAGAAGTAGTAGGTTTTTGTTTGTATAATTTTACTGTATTTTTGTATATTTGCATACAAAAATAGCAAATTATCACTGAGGCTTAATAGGATATTGCTGGGTTTTTTTTAAAATATCTTTTAAATGGATTTTTCCTAGCATCAGGAATCCTTTTGCCATGTCATGATGAAAAAGGAAGGACAAAGAAAGTTACTACCATTTCCCTTCATGTTCTGAGTCCTTTTAAAAACTTTATCTGGAAGTCACTTGATGTTATTCTCATTACATTTCTCTACAGTTCATTCCATTTAGTGGAAGTCTGTTGCTTGACCAATCTTATCACCAGGCCTTGTAAAACCAGGCTCTTGTACCACAGATTTTTCTCAGAACTATTTTTGGCTGAGTTATTGGTAATCACCCAACAGTTCACAGTACTAATCTCATAGCCTCTGATTAACTGACACTCAGCAGATAACTTTGATGGATAACTTCTAAAGATATGACTCATCAGGCTCTCTTCTAAAGATTGTTTTAGCTTATGTTATTTCATTAATCCTTCTCTGATTTACTTCTCTTGCCTGAAGCACTCTTTTATGCTGCAGCTCAGTGTTGACATAGAGATTACAAATTTCCATTTGCCGAATTCAGTTGCATGCTATAGTTAACTGGCAATTCATTGTGTACTGGGCCATGCCCTGCAGAACAGTAAGTTAATAAATGTAACTCACTTTTTGTATTCGAAGTAGTGTTCAGCAATTTGTTCATCCCAGACAATTTTTGGTTTGTGCTCCTTCAAGGTTTCAATGTACCTACAAATTAAAAACATAGATATGGAATTAACTTTTCTAAAAGGCAGTTATGAAATTACATTGCAGAAATTTCTGAAAAAGCAGTTGTACCATGTTTAGATGTTGAACACTGTATCAAAAATATCTTCTTGCTGAACAATTAATTTCCTCAGCTGCTTTACAATTAGCCATGTTCGCTTTTTTAGGCTTTTATTTTTAAAGCGATGAATTAATTAACGTTCCTCAATTGGCAAATCTATAAAGGCACATGAAGGCAGTGCTTCAATATTTCTACAGTCTGATTCCTATACACCAAAGCACAGGAACTGAAGTCATCCCTAGGCTGTACCTAATTGTGTCCTCCAAGGCTAATCAGTGCACTTCTTAATTATAAGCCACTATTATGTGATCAGAAAAGTTCTATAAAAGGGGCTTAGTTAATCTTCTAAAAATGAAATTTAAAAAGAGCTTGTTTTCAAGGAAAAGTTACTGCTAAGTAACTCTGTATGAATTTTCTCCACCACTAGCTTCTTGGCATTATTGTCTTGCATGGACATTTTGAACATGGAATGACCTACCTCACACCTACTTGATGCAAAGTGAGGACAGAATACTACTTGTACCCAAAAATCTGCATAGGGAACAGGTGTGGAATAGTTAGTATGCTCTAAATTCATGTTCTTGGTTAGGTCACAGTATCATCTCAGTGTAGAGACAGTGTCTCCTTGTGTCTGCATTTCTGACTGCACAATGGAAATAAAGCTGCTTGCTGCCTCATGTAAGAAGACCAGAAGATGGCAAGCTACTGCCAGTGATAGAGGCCACATGGGTGTCACAGAAATAAGAGAAGTCTCTATCACATGTTCCTCTGTCTCTTCTGCATCTTTTTAACCTGCATCTTTGTGGAGCAAGAAGGCTGAACTTAACTCTGCTGACAACTTTCCTGGCTAAACATCAGAGGGTTTATCTGGCCACGGACCAAGCACCATCAGTTTCTTTTTTTCCTTGGAGATTGTATCAGGAATTTGAATTCAAAGTCCCATTATCAGTACTCTATGTTTATCATGATTATATAAAGCTGTCACAGGCAAACACGGTGATCATAAGGTAGCATTAAAATTATTTTTCTGTTTTTGCAAAATCTATCAAAACCATCTCTTCCACAATATGTCTCATTCTTGCAATAATTTCTCTGCTTATGACAGCATTTACATGGAGAAATTTGCCTTTAAGTCACCTTATTTTAAATAAGAAATTTCCATCTCCTACGTAAAAGATGTCATAACTGATTTTCATCAGCCACTATCCTGACTCCATCAGTGCTGAAATTCCACCTCACTATATACTTCAAAAAAGAGAAAAAATTTGTATTTCTCAGTATGAAAAAGACTTATTCTCTTCTTCGGTATTATTCTAAATGCAATTACAACATTCAGCATTGCAGGGAATATCTTCTCTCTTTTGCTGTTGCTTGCTCATTCATATACTGGTAAATTGTTGCCTACTCCTAGCAGTTTTAGAAAAGATTTTCATTTTGTATTTAAGTCAAATGAACCCGAGCCAGGCATGCTATTTAAGTATCTATATAAGCAAACACATGGTAGCAGCTATTGCAATCCTCCTCAATATACACATGCCCTGTAACAATGCACCTTTTCAAATAATGCAAGTTAACCTCGGAACCTTTTAAGATATACAAAATTTTAAGTTGCCTCATGTCCTGGTTTCAGCTGGGATAGAGTTAACTGTCTTCCTAGTAGCTGGTGCTATGTTTTGAGTTCAGCATGAGAAGAATGTTGATAACACTGATGTTTTCAGTTGTTGCTCAGTAGTGTTTAGACTAAAGTCAAGGATTTTTCAGCTTCTCATGCCCAGCCAGCGAGAAGGCTGGAGGGGCACAAGAAGTTGGCACAGGACGCAGCCAGGGCACCTGACCCAAACTGGCCAACGGGGTATTCCATACCATGTGACGTCCCATCTAGTATAGGAACTGGGGAGTGGGGGCGGGGAATCGCCGCTCGGGGACTAGCTGGGTGTCGGTCGGCGGGTGGTGAGCAATTGCACTGCGCATCATTTGTACATTCCAATCCTTTCATTATTGCTGTTGTCATTTTATTAGTGTTATCATTATCATTATTAGTTTCTTCTTTTCTGTTCTATTAAACCGTTCTTAACCCACGGGTTTTGCTTCTTTTCCTGATTTTGTCCCCCATCCCACTGGGTGAGGGGGGAATGAGTGAGCAGCTGCGTGGTGCTTAGTTGCTGGCTGGGGTTAAACCACGACACCTCACTAGAGAAATATGCAAAGAGATCTAGTTTTGCATATTTAAAATTTAAGGATAGCTTTTAACACCTTGCCTCATTCCAGAATGGCGACTTCAGTAATGACAGGAGACAACATTCATGTAGAACATGGGACCAAGATGTTACAGCCCAGAAGACAAGAATAACCAGCCAAGACAGCCTGGCATGCAGTTTTATACCTGAACGTATGACTTCAAATGAGAAATCCTAATTTCACTTGCTAAAAATCCCAACACAATTAAAGAGTGTTCAACATACATAGGAACAAGCTCTAAATGCAACTTGAAGCAATTATTACAGTCTATTATATATAAGGTATATTATTATTTTAAAGCTGTCCAGGCATGCACTGCATTTAATGAGAACTGATCCTGACCAGGCACAGAGAATTTATTTTCCCTTCTCCTGCCTCTAGGCATTTATCACCATGGTATGTAAGAGCAAAGTTCATCTTCAAATCACGTCTATGGTGATGAGACTAGCACCAAGCTTGAGTTGGGGAAAAAAGAAATATTAGGCCCAAAATAGTCACTACTATCCATTAATTTTTGGGGACCTACTTGAAATGTATTAACTTGGTTCTTACATTGTCTCTATTAAGGACAACAAAAAACCAAAGTACAACGTTCAAAACAATAAGCTCCTGTTTACTTCAACTGCAACTGCGTACTCAACACTTCTGAAAGTCAAGTTTTGTATTTTCTACAGACAACAAGGTTGCTGTGAAGAGTCTGGAAGAGATGCAGCAACAAACCACAGCTGTTTCACATAGGCTTTCTACTGCCCTAACCTGGGAACAATCCATTCCCTTCCTGTAGTCATCTGCCCCAGTCACTATTCATTTTCTTGCAGTAAAACTTACAGCAGCTTTACAGGCAACATCTCCCAGATATGCCGTATTTCCCGTTATCTCTGTGCTATCCTACTATGTGCATCGTAAATGGAAGGGTTCCTGTGTAAAACTGCAGTGCCTGTATCACAACACACTTGCTTGACTCAAACTAATGCTTGACAGGCGCTCTTAACATATTATCTCCTAGCTGAGGCAGTACTTGACTCAACAAATATTGGATACGCAGTTAGTTAAATAAAAATTTTTAAAAAAGCATGAGAAGAGACATTTTCCATCACACTGAACCAGACAAGCATGGGATATCGGTATGACTGGGGTACCAGAGATCTAGATTCATTTCCAGTTTCTCAAAGAGGAAAAGGGATGGGTAGGGAGCTCATCACAGCCAGCCTTCCTTCTTCCTTCCACCTTTCAGCTCGCTCTTCTCCTTTTGACTCATATTTATTGCTATTTTTCTCTCCTCTCTTTCTAATTTATCCCTCTTTCTACTGTCACTGTCCCAGTTCACATCTACTTTTATACTCCTATCTAGACTAATTTATTTGCTTCCTCATCTGTCAGCTCTTAACTTACTAGGTTTCTTCTTTTACCAAGCTGCCTGAGCAGTTAAGAGTATGATAAACACTGAAAACTCAGCTTCACTGTCTTGCACAACGTATTTCCTGGGAAGTTTGTGACCATTTGCAGAGAAAGTCATGCTGTTTCTCTGGTCCTAGCCTGAAACGAGGTCAGCACGGATGAAGTATCTGAAGTGTTGATGCTAGTCTCTAATGAAGCACCAATGCGGCATGTAAAAATGATAAATTTGCATGGATTATCAGGAATAGTATCGAAAGGCAGATGTCACCTGCATGTCCACCTTGCAAATACTTGTTCTTAAACAGAGAACTGCCATTCTGGCTCATTTAAATAGGCCTTGGTTTAACTTACCCAAAGCAACCTTCTTATTCCCCAGAACGTTCCTGCTTGATAATAGCTAAGCAGCTAAAGTATCAATTCAGGTGTCACAACTGGGCTTTGAAAGTTTAAAAGTTACGACTTAGTAAAAACATGGCCACATAATACAAAAGTGTTTGGAAAAGATTTTAAGTCTGCCTGCCACCTTTCATACAAGACTTCAAATCCGCACTGTTTTACTGCAATTTACTGCCATATCTCTTGTTAAAAAGGACACTTCTTGGTCTACAGAGACCAACTGTTACTCTTACAACTCTGATACTCCTGGTTACAAACCCACTGGGCAGGGTTGGACTAAAACAAGCATTCCCTTCCACAGAGTAAATAAGAAGCCAAAACGTACATATTATGGAGTACCTGTAAAGTCAGTCCTGCCAAAGATGTGTATCTATGAACAACACTAATATGGCTACACCTACGCACTATTGCACTTTGCTGCACGTTAAACTAATAAATAAAGGATCCAGAAGAAAGGTTCTCAGGATTTATGGCTGGTGTTCCTTTTCTAAGACACTTTTCTTCCAGAACACGAAAAATGGTATGGCACTGGAATATGTTAAGGTAAAACCCACGATCTATAGTCCCCCTGAAGAATGTATTTATCTTCACGGATAATGCTTTTTCACCAAGAATATAAAGAAACATGTCTCTAGTATATCTTTTGCAACAAGAATATACCTTCTAGGAAAATATATAGCTTTATATAAAATTTTTAGAATAGGATTTATTTACGAAGGTTAACTTTTTTAATCCTCAGGTGCTTTGCTTTACTAGTCCTGAGTCGCTCTTCAACAAAAAAGCTTAGTGAAAAGGAAACCACTACTGAGCATATATCCCATTTTGATGCTCTTTTCTAACACCTTACATTTTCGCCTCAGTTCTCACATGAACAAAAGTCTGACTAGAAGCAACAGGTCTCTAATCAGAAGGAAGGATCATTTGCTCCTGCTGCAGCAAACTGAGCTTACCTTCCACTATAGCAAACTTGAGTGATTCAGTCAAAGGATACAAAATACTATTCAGCTTGAAAATCTATACCACACATTTTCTTTTCAGTCTGCTTCAGTTACAATAGACTTAACTTAGTTATTGAACCCTGAATCTACCAGGAATTGCATCTCCATAACTCACCATCAACAGTGCCTATGCATGGTAACAGATGTTTTAGACTCAACTAGGTAGGGTCCATCTTCCCCCTTTTCAGTGAGCCATATCTCTTAATAAAAGTATGAGAAATCACATAAAAGGCTGTATTCTAAAGCTCAAGAGTTTAAATTTCTGATGCAAAACAAATATACAGAAATACCTCCAAAACAGTTTTCATGGTAGTACTCTTAAGGACATTCCCTATGTTGGTACATATTTTCCAGACAGTACTGGTCAGTCTCCCCACTGCTCTGTGTACATCAGGACACTGTGTGAAAGGACAAATACGAATGTTTGAAACAAGATTTTTCAGCTGGGATATATGTATAAAATCTGTAAGTCAAAATCCCTTTTATTTAATGTTTAATTTCAACTACCATGACACTTCCACATCTCAGATGCTTAGGCTTTTCTTCAACTATTTCCTTTTTGGTGGGAAAAAATGTCAAGAAACAATATAATCTCTAGAGACACTTTTAAACTTTAAATTGAAAAGTTTTAAAAATGAGAATTTTTTTGACCTTCTCTGCTTTTTAGAAGATCATTTCTAAAGAGCAGCTGCAAAATTGCTGCATATACTACAAGCTACCAAATAATTCAACCATGAAACTAACAGTTTTGATAAAGGATGCCTTCAATGGTAATAAATCAAAACACAAAAGGATGAAAATTTGAAAAAGGAAAAAGATTATATAGAGAGATTTTGAGTTCTCACTCACTCGATCCCTAAAATTGCAGCTTTCAAAAGGTAGAGATGCCTTGCAATTTAACAATCTTTAGATATTAGCCTTTAAAATAGTTTTGTGAGCATGCATGAATTTATGAAAAGCCTAGCTGCAGAGTCACCAATAACATAATATTATATATGTGTGTAGATATATATATATAGTATTACATAGTGTGCAGTAATAAAAGTCAGTAATACACTGAACAATGAAGTAAGCTTTCACCACACTGGTCCTATCAGGATCACTTAAGCAACTTTTTACTTATGTCCTCTCAACATTCAATACTCAATAGCACCATATTTACAAAATATAAGTATAAACTTGCAACTTTAAAAGGTGGTAAAGTTGTACACCACTATATCCCTTTCTTGCACATTAAAGAATCTGTATTTTATTAACACAAATCCCACAAGTTCTTTCAAAAGCAAACAGGTTATCCAAGAAAAAGACAGCTACCTATCTTCTAGAGAATCAAAAGAACACACTAACTAACATTACAAGAGTTTTTACTTTGAGGATTTATGCATTTGAGTGGAGAGCACACTCTAGAAGCTTTATTTATTCTGTCTGCAGGGTATGTTATTAAAAAATAGTTCTGTTATGATCCTTAGATTATTTCATGTAAAACAAAACCAAATACAGTTTGCAGAGAGACACCAATCTGTTCACTTTCATTACTGTGGGGTGTCTTGGGTAAAGCTGTTGAAGTATCCAAGTAGCAGCCTAGGAATGAAAAATCTATAAGCAAGCATCATCTTTCTCTGTTAACCTTCTCTCTGTTGTTGCCTGCACCTTTGCTCTGTCAGTTTTAAATTGCAATAATAAGTTGCAATAGTAGGTGCAACTACTTTTTTTGTAGTTGCAATATTTTAAGTTGCAATAATAGTATCTTTACTATTTTAATAGTAACAGGTTTCCAACAGAGTAGTTTCTCTGTGGGTGTGCTGCTTTCAGTAAGTGTTATAGTCATTCTCACTGATTTTTCCACAATACTTCATCACTGACTTAACAGATGACATTTTTCGATGCTTCCCCACCAACCTCACACAAACCTATTGCTGCCATGATGCACAAGCCAAGCCATGATGCACCAGCCCAATGAAAATAAGCAGAACCTCAGCAACATTTCTACTGTTACTCCGGGCTCTTCAAAAGTGCACCTTATTTAGCATTCTCAAAGTAATTTAGAAACAATAATACTTTGGTGGACACAACTGCAGAGAGGCAGCCAAATATTCCCATTTTATAGAACTCTGGAGACACAGAAGACAATGTCAAGCTTTTCAGAAGCGTCCTCTTATTGCTCTTGTCTCAGGGAAACAATGAGCATTAAAACCTTTCAGTGCCTTACTACGGCTACAGAAGAAAGCACAAACATTACAGCATTTCTATGTATACAGGTTTTCACGTTAATAGTGCTCATTCCCATTTAACTTCACAGAGGTTTTACAAAGAAAAAGCCCCATCTGAGAGTGTACACAACGGTACGCTAGCAAATTACCCTAGCGAACTGCGAGTACAGCTGAAAGTACTCTAGTGTATGCTAACTTTTCTCAATACAATCAAAATGGTGGTTCTTTACAAAAAAGAAAACAAAGGTACAGTCAGATATTGATCAAAGAATAGAAGTACTCACAAGGCAGAAGAAGGTGTGAACATTTATATATTTAAGGTTTTGACTCAAACTGACAGATATGAGAAGAACATGTTAAAATATCCTTAAAGAAAACAAGGTATTTCTAAGCCAATAAATACTTCTCAGACAGTGGAGACATAACTAGATTGAGGCAGAAAGTTTGCATACCTGTTTGTATACCTTCAATAACACACTGCTGTTCCACAGCTCCATTTTATTTTGTAATGATACTTTTTTTTTTTGTTCCGTTCTTCTATTTTTCAAGACACCCGGGGCTACAAAATGTGAACTTTTTTTTCCAATGCAGATTATTTATGGTAACAGTTTACTAAGTTGCTTTCTGTTCATATGCATCAACTTTGCATATTTTCTATCAGAAATCTTTGTCATTCTTGACCATTGCCAAGTCTCAACTTTCTAGCTAAAGTATCAGCCAATCTTTTTGCTTGTATTTGTTCAGTTAGACAGATTTTTCTTTCCAATTTATCCAATCTAGCATGACAGGTCACTATCTATAGCGGGGTTTGGTTTTGGCAGCTTTTGCTGTCTTGAAAGAATGAGTTCGTTGCTTTAAAAGCCTGGTGTTATCATCTGGACTCCTCTTTCTGCTCTGGCCGAAGGGCACCCTCCTGTCAGGTGGAAGACAAGTTAATGGTAGAGTGCTAGAACAAAAAGCAGGATTCAGGCAAGCTCACAGAAAAGCACAAGAGAACTAAATGAAATAAAGCATACTGTTACGGACTACCTCAAGTAACTAGTCTATTTAGTCATACTAAAAAAAGTTTAGTTTTACTATGAGCTAGAGGCTAGAGGTTCCACAGGCAAAGGATTTTTTTTTTTTTTTAGTATTTTTTTTAATGAACTCCATATATTGGTCAATTTGAAGTCTTCAATTAAAACATCCTCATTTGGTCTTGATTGCCTTTGCACACACTTTAGAAAATGTGACTATTCAACAAAAATTTGATGTTGTCTTTGGTATTCATCATGGAATTAATACCAAGTAGGCATGCTACTGGGTAAACAAGGAGTAACAATATTCTCTCTTGAATTAGGAAACAGGTCACCTTAGGGTTAACATTTTTTCTGACTCACTTCAGTTATGAGCTATACCAGACAGAACTCTCCCTATGTGCTCACTTCTCAGCAAGAATCTTCCCCCTCCTCCCTGTTTTAAGTTGAAATTAGGCAGAAAAGAAAAAAAACAGCAGAGGTGTAAAACAGTCTAATATAAATAATTTAATAATTTAAAAGTTGATATGAAGTAGATCCTCCCCTCTCTCACACTTCTATTCCATAATTAAAAATGTTTTCATTAGCCATCACAACTGTCTCTGCTATACACCAGGGACAGCGTGAAAAGCCTCATTTAAAGCAGACTGTCAGACTATGTTCTGCAGCTCTAAAATGTAGTACACTGTGAAAACAAACTGATTTTCCTCCAAATTCATACCATCCACCATTCACCAACAAAACCCACAGATATATCTAACATAAAACCTACAGGACACACTAATGACTATCACCCCTAAAAAAAATAAGAAAACCCTTTTCCTCAATTATTAAAAAACATTGCACAGCAGAGGTTCTCTTGTCCACATGGCTTGATAAAACCACCATTGTTTATACAAGCACAGAGTACTCCATGCTGTCTCTGTTGACAACCAAGTTGATTCACCTGTTCTATATTGTCTAAATCCTACAATATAGCTTGTTTATACTACATAGGAAAGTGACAGTTTACGTGTTCGATTGCACCAGCACAATGTAGCTATTCCTAGCAGAGCCGATCAAAAGCCAAGTGCTATTTTGTGAGATATTTAACCTATGCATGCATGCAAATTGTCCTAAATAGAGTTGAAAACATATTGTTACCTTACTAATGAAAAGACAATTTCAACAAAATATGTAGACGTTTCAACAGTGGTACTTATTATACCACTGTATGACAAATCATACAATCTGCATTGAGTTATTAAAATACTGTAGTAATTTTATACTGTATTTTAAAATCAATGTAATGTTTCTATGATACTAGAAAAAAGTAGGAGAAGAATATCTCATTTTTATTAACGCCAGTCACAAAAGTATTAGGGTAAAAAAAGTATGAAGGAGAATACTCAGCACAAAAGACTTTGTCAGTAAAGTACCTACTTTCTTGCAGGATATAAAATTTGAGCAGAACTTCCCATTCTGAAAATGTCAGCTTTCTTACTTTTTTTTTTTTTTTTTAAATCACTTGCCTCTTTAGGTCTCTTTATAGATATATACCTGGGGGTTCTTTACTTTTCCTCTCTGGATAGGATTTATAACCTGCATCTTTTGTGGCATATGGAAAAAAAAGGACAGAATGTGGAGGTCTGTATCAACCTGAAATCTTTCTAGATGCCTCCATGTAGTCATGGATAACAGCACTGGGAAAATAACCCTCTTTTCACAATAAGCCTCAGACTACCAATGATGTTTCAGAATGATTACACCAGAAGATGCTACAGTGCAATGCCAGAATTTGCTCTGAGCAATAAAAGCATTGTTTACTCCCACCATCTACTAAGTTAGTTTCCACCATAATCCAGGATGAGAATCATCTCAACACCAAAGATTTCAGCATATGAATTTCCACTAGAGGCTAGGAGTAGTAAATGAAAGGTTAAATTAATTGTATTAGATAATAAATAAATAATTGTGCTGTCAAAATTAAATATACATAATGTGTAAGTTACCTAACAATCATCTATTATATGGAAGACAAGAAGCTTAGTCACAGAAATGTTATCCTTACAGAATTCTGAAATACTTAAAAGTGCTGCCAGGCTTCTATGAGAATGACTGTCTAAAGGAGAATTGAAAATATGCATTGATGAGAAGCCAACAGGTGATTCTTTCCTCAGTCAGGGTCAAACCACCACACTGACATTGCTGCAGCTTAATGTCCACCCTTTGTAGAAGAAACACAGGTCCTAATAAATTCTTATGAGGCAATGTATCATCATGTAATGGTAGAAGTATTAGTCCTTCCTAGACAGTTAACATAAGAGCTTAAATTCTGCTCCAGCTCACCCAATAATCTAGCTTACTACAGAATCTGGGACGAGACATAGTCTCTCTGCTTAAAACTACTTCTCAACATGATGAAAACTAAACAGGCTTGTTTCAAGAATGAGCAGGTTCGTCCTAAAAAAAAAAAAATCTTTGAAAATAAAACTGCTAGTTTAAGGCTACATTTTCTGAAATGCTTAAGTAACACTTGACTGAGGTTGAAGCGTCTTCAAACACATTACTCTAAGTACAATACTGTGTTCCATTCTTTCAAGAACTGACATAATAGCAATGTATATGAAAAAGTGAGGCTGTGTATCTTTGGATGTGAGGCTGAACAAAGTTCAGATACACTAATGTATCTGCTGTTCAGCTTCAGCTGTAAATAACAAAACCTAAAACTATGCTAGTTCTGTTGCATGTCAGGTTGGGTTCGTTGGGGTTTTTTACACACATCATAAAAGCTTTCCAGACTTTTCTCTTGCTCAAAATATACAAATGAGCTATATTCATCCAGTGGTACAAAGATTAGCTATAAAAACTGTGTTAAACTGGATTTGGAGCCAGTCCAGATTCAGATGATCTCAATTCAGTGTATAGGAGATGAAATTTGATCCACTCCAGCTATGAAAATGAAAGATGAGTGCAGTCACCTATTTTGATATTCTTAATTCTTCTATGCCTACTGCATTAAAAAAGGTAGATATAAAAAAAATCACATTTCTTTTCCATCCTTGCCTAAAAGGTCAGCTGATCTTAATGCCAGTGAACATCACTAACTCTTCCAGTTGCTTCTTGCATCTCCCTTCAACCATTCCTGAACTAAAACCATCCCAATACAAACACAAGGTCAACAGCAATGTCGCCGGCCAGATTTAACAACCATAAAAGCCAGCAGGAACATCTTTTCCTCACCTTGTGTCAGGAAAGGAGCAGCACAGTTGTTCCAAGCCCCCAACTCAGCCCTGTCTGACCTGCCTTTGGGGTACCAGGGGACAACATCTATGGTTGCTGCGAGGCCTGTGCCAGGTAGGTAGGTGCTCAAGCCCCCTGTTCCCACAGGGCTGCTAAAAGGTCCAGGCTGAGACAGATGGGCAGGGGCCAAGCCCCATGCAGGGCACAGTTACGGGAAGGTTACACTTTGTAGCAAAGGAGAATGGAAGGGAACATATGTTGGGTGCAAGCAGCAGAAGGCACCAAGGATGGGAGAAGGATGCTGTGACCGAAGGGGAAGATCTAGCACTGTAGCTCCCAGATGATCTTCTGTAGTCAGGCAGAGCACAAAACTTGCAGGCTGCAGGGCTCTGGGTACGTAAAAATGACCCAGGTCAGGAACAGCCTTAGGAGAGAAATGCTGACTCTGTTCTCTCTGCAGAAACAGGAGAAATAGTTGAGGCCGGACAGAAGCAGTGTTGTCTGCAAGGAACCAGAACTTCAGGTGATGAACAAAGCTAACTACAGTAGGAGACTGTAGCGTGAGAAAGCTGACCGCAATTTGGATTCCATCTGCTTCACAAAATGCTGCGAGTGACACGCAGACATAAGTCTCCACTTGGAAGTAGCCCCAGAAGAGTGTTCAGATTCCTTAGCTCACAATCATGTCAGGCCTACAATTTCCACTACCAGTATCTCTGCCTGCTCCTCCCTGGCCTCATGACTAGTGGGTTTTCAGTAAAACATGACCTGTGAATGCAAAGTTGATACAAAATGCTAAACCGTAGAAGTAATCCAGTTGTTGAACAGCCCTCTCCTTTCAAAGCAGTGGGAATCTGTATCCTTCAAATCTCCTGAAGGCAGCCTCTGCTACCGTGGCTCTGCGCTTCAGCACGTAAGACATATATAAAGTATATAAGGAAGAACGGTCCAAGAAGCAAGAAGGCAGCATTAACCACTGCCTTGTGCAGCTCTGCTGCAGATCCTTGAGATCCCAAGCATCCTGCTGAATGCAACAAATCAAATGCCTTTGAGAATGGTCTTAATATCAGCCCAACAAACAAATTCATGGTATTATTTCCTCCATCTGGGACACTGCCATACTGCCAGCTATCAGAGCCCTAGGACTGTAATTTTCAATGCTGCTATGACAAACAAGCACAAAATGTCCACCATTTACTTGTACCTATTTCTGTTCACTTGAAAAGTATGTAGCAAATGGTTTCAAAATGCAAGAATACTTATTAAAATAATGGCATTTAAATAATTCCTTAAAAAACCCCTTAATTCTGTAACAACAATCATGATAAACTATCTAAAAGAAGCTATGAAATTACAGAGTTCCTCAAGCTTTATTTATCTTACAGTGCTGCTCTAGTTTGCTGAGAAATGTTACCCATGGTCTCTTAGAACTAATGCATTTGAAACCTATTTCAGGTTATGCTCCTAAATGGAAGCATGCTGTAGTATTCTCTGACTTTTAGAGGCAGCCCAGACCAAAACCCAGCAAGTTTTGCTCTTACATCTAAGGTTAATCTGCCAAATTCTCATTGCTGACAAATCTGACTAAAACAGGACTTGCAGGTTATCACACACACCGTTTTTGAAAATTTTCAGGGTTCTTTTGTTCCAATTTTTACTTTAATTAGCTGACACGTCAATTAAATTTTGGTATTTCAACCTAGCTCTCACAAAGCAGAAAAATGTTTCAAACCTACTCCATGTCTTTTAATTATCACCTGTCATGTCTCAAGTTCAACCTCTGAAGACCTGAACACCAAACACTTTCTGTAAGATAAAAGAAACACAGTTCAGGGATAGTTTTTTGGCATGAAGTAGTTATAGATGTACAGTAATAAATTTAAATTATCAAGTGCAATACAGCAGATAGTTTTACCTTCATATGAAAGGAATCATAAATTCAATCCCTGACTGGGAGGATTGTAACTAAAGAAGGCAATGACACTAAAGGAAAATCCATGGCAGATCAGTAAACTCTACAAGCCTCCAGTGTCCTATGAAGCTATGAACTATATACTTTTTTCTACCTTTTTGGACCAAGCTAAGTGAGGAAAGAAGAACATTTCTGCTGACTTTTGAGTTCATTTTTCATACTTCGCAGAGGGATTTTTCTCCTCTCGATTGACCATGTTTTAGTCACAGTTATATAGATTTATTCTGGATTTACACCAATAGAACTAATATAAGACTTTCAGCCTTTGTTTTTTGAAAAGATAAAATGATGACAAATTCATGCAAATGACTATTAATCTCTCATAAATAATGCAAATCTCAGAGGGTTAGTACATTTTTAACATGCTTTAGAATAATCTGGATGGCATATAATTCCTCCATTTTTGGCATGACTTGAATTGAAGATGGGCTATGAAGTAATAAACTATGTTTTATCCAATGAGAGTAGAGATTTATACCCTTTCAAGAAACTATCTTCATCAGGGCAGTTAAGTAAATACTTGAGAACACGGATTTTAAATCTCTTGATATTTAGTTAAACTAATACATATTCATGTGGCAGTGTTCAGTTTTAAAGAAAAGCCTGGCACTTTTCATCATGAAAAACCAGCAGAAAGTCTTCCTTATCTTTGTTGTAACTCTGACAAATATTTGTGTATTTTTATCTGTTTAGTTTCTGCTGAACAAACATATCTGTGCCAGCTGCTAAAATTTGTTAAGGTTAAGACTAAATTTTAAAGGCAAAAACCAATATGCATATATATATTGGAAATGACTTCCAAAGAACTGTTACTTAAATCAAATGGCAGCACTTGGAGTGCAAATCAAGGGACAAAATGATGGCCACCGCATTTTTTTCCTTTTACCTGGAAATCTCAAAATGCAATACCATTTTACCTCTAACAGCTATGTATATATATTTTTTTAATCTTTAAATTAAACAGAACTACTTTTTGCAGTAACCATAACCATGGCCCTCTATCAGCTATACAGCCCTCTGTACACAAAGGATCTTTGGTTTGCAGAAGAAATTGTTGATTTAGAGGAACAGTGTAAAGGGGAATTATAGCCACAGCATATGTGGGATCTGTGTACATTCTAAAATTTTGTTAGCATCTGGGGAAGTTAGAAAATAAATCCTTTTGCTGTATTTGAATGATAGAAGTTTGCTTTTTGCAATTATTTGAGCAAATTCAGACAGTAAGTGTTAACAATTTATCCTACTAAACTGCTGAAGTTAAACAGCAGGGCATTTATGCATCTGAAGTGGTTCCATATGCAAATATATTAAATTGCAATAACACTTTCAAAATACTATCACTTTGCATTCCCTACACAAGTCATCCAACGCACGGAGTAATCACCAGTACAGCTGTGTAATTAGTAGAAGAAGGATGTCCTTTAAACACTTACTAATTGTAAATCTAAACAAGTTAAATATTAACAAACACTAGGATATGCATGTAACAGAAAGCAAACCCAGAACGCCCAAAGCAAAATTAAAGAGCAAAAACTCCTGCAAGGCATCAATTACTTAAAGCATAGTGGAAGAGAGACTGATACAATGTGGAATGAAGAAACAATGTCTTTTTTTTAAGGACAATTTAGAAACAACTGTTGGGGAAAAAAGGTTTTAATTTTCCTTTTTTCTTCTTATTTCATCGGTGAACATTGCCTTTTTCAAAGGCTCAAGAAAAGCATTTGATTGTTTTAATTTAAAAAATTGACTCCATTGAATTAAGTCAGGCAAGATACTGAATACGTTCATTGCCACAAAGAAGCCAACTTTTCTACCTTAAGGCAGGCCTGAGGGGAGAAGCAAAGCTTTACTTTTCATTGCAAAGAGCCATTTCAAAACCATATGGCAGAGGTGCCACCTGGGAATAACTCCCTGTGCCCTACATACCTAATTATCACAAGCTCCTGCTACAGTCGCATGCACAGAGATGAGGTATGAATGACCTTCATAAGTAAAGAAGACATAAAAAGAGGAGGATAGCAAAGCTAGAAAATGAAGAGAAACGGATGGAACTGTCAACTGTAAAACTGCAAAACCCTCCAATGCAAGAACATGAATAACATGGAGAATAGTGCTTGGATTAGATGAAAAAGTTCCAGCTGCAGTCACTGAAAGACTTACTGACCTATGTTTGGGATTGGTAAGACTTTTGCTGGGTATTATTTTAATGGAGCTTACTTTTACATAAGGCGGAGAGCTGTAATATATTTCTCTTTCATTTTCCATTGCAGCTATTGCAATAAACCTCTGTACTGCTTTACACACATTGTAGTCTACAATATCACTATTGCACCACTTCAGAAGCTCTTTTATTTCAATCCCCTCCGCAGGATGGCACAGTTTTCTCTTTAAGCAAAGAACTATTACTGCCAGATGATGGATTCTGTACTCGGCATCAAAAAATAGTTGGTGAATCAAATCCAGAAGTCCTGAAAAGAAAAATTACCTCCTCAGACAACGAAAAAAATAAGGGTTCTTGGCTTTTCAATAAGCTCTGATTCCATAACTGGGATCAGTTGAACTAGTTTTTCTGATTGATTTTGGCACTTGCTGACTTGAAATCCCAAATATTATGTTGTGAGTAATCTTTTCCCCCCCAAAGCTCTACATTTGTGGATTATGATGACTGCTGTCTTTGATCAAATGCTCAGAAAGTTTCCATGCAGAGAACCAAAGTAGGAGGAAAAACAAAAGAACCTGCAGCAGCACACAACTGACAGACAAAATACAGAGAAACACACCAAAAAGGCCAAAATGGATTTTATAGGGCTATTTTTCTATGTGGATATCGCATCAGAGAAGGTCTAAATACATCATACATGTTACAGGTTTCTTAAGCCGACAAGAAGAGACAAAGGGGAAAAAAAAAGAGTGGGGCCAAGAGCTAATTTTTAATCCATCGATGCTTCTGAGCAAGCAACAACAATTCAAATATGCTGGATACTTTGTTGGATCCTAGGGAATGAAGAGACAGGTTATTGGACCTATTAATTTATATTCACAAAATAGATTCCAATTACAAGTAGTTTCTGACTCTTTCTGGCCCCACAGCCATTGCAAGAACCTCTTTAATTACTTGCCTCTTTTGCAATAAAATACAATTAAGCAGTGCTAATTATTTGACACAAGATATTTTAAGTATGGAAGAAGCTAACCAGTTGCTATAACAACATAATTTAATGAACTTGACTGGCAGGTATTACAGAATGTCCTCCCATAGCAGAACAGTTTTGAACTGCAACCCCACTTTCAAACCTATCATCTTTGTTGCAAGTTGTACCTACAATAAAATAAGAACATATTGAGTAGTAGAGTGATGAAAGAATTCATAAAACCATCAAATTGTCACAGTATTTCACACTTCAGGATGATGCATAAACATTAAGCAATTAAGACAGAGGTGGGAAGGCTACTGATTAAAATAAAGAATCTATTTGGAAACAAATTCTTCCTCTGAAAGACAGAAGTCTGGGATAATGTTATAAATTAAACTAGACAAAAGCAATACCAATCCAGTCAGTAATTGTGGGGATTTTGTAAAATAAAAACGTCACTTCTTCCTACAAGGGCAGCAACTAAATATGACATGATGTATAAATACTTCTTCAGAAATACTGCAACAGCATTAGCAGATGTCTAGAGAAAAATAAATTAAGACAGATCTCTTGAAATTTCTTTACATGATTCCAGATAATCTTCATTGTGTCCCACAAAAGGATGCCTGGTCACAGAGGGAAAGTGAAAGCTAAGAAGTTACCAAGTTAACGGAAGAGCAGTTTTACGGAAGTATATTATATGACAAGATTGTGTAACTTCAGGAGCACTTTGCTCTAGCTTATAACTAATGCAAATTATACTGTTCGCCATTTGAATTTGGTCAATCATTCAGATTCAAATTTTATTTTTAACACAATGAAAGGATGAGTAATTCAAAAGGAATTCAGCAAGGTGCTCAATTTTTACAGATACAGAAACATCGTTCTGTAATGAATTGGTTCTATAACTTTGAGTGCAGAAAGACAATACATGAGCTTCACAGAGCCAGAGATACTGTTTCATTCCAGCAAATAGATCTATGTTGTTTATAATAAAATACAAGTAACATATCCAAGTTTTCTTACCTTTCCATTTGAGTTACTGGATACTCAAAATTAGATTTAAAGCTAAGACAGGGTATTCATGTTTGTTTTTACCCAGAGGCTAAATAATTTCTTGAAAAGGTTCAGCTCTAATAATTAAAATTGATGGAAATCACTAGAATTTTATAACTGTATTATTTGTCACTAACTACAACCTCAAACATAACAGAAAAAAATTCTTGACTGATGTCTAATATTCACCTTCACCTTTCTTGACCTTATGACTTCTTTAGCAAGTCAAACCAACTTGTGAGTCAACCCAAAACTCACAAGTGCTTTAGAAAGCCACACACACCTACCATTTTGCCAGTATCAAATCAATCATATCTCTCCTTCCTTGAACAAACTGGCAAAACCTACCTCTGCTTCTCTGCTAGTCAGTGTTAGCAGAACACAAATACTTGCATTTGCTTCCACAAATATTTCCAAAAGAGAATTTCGCTAAATCATAAATTAAGAAACTACTCAAAACATTAAGATATTTTATTAAGATTTAAGGGAACACAAAAATATAGAAATAAACCCAAAATGTTTATTTAAGAGTCAAAATTAGTTATTTTTCATTGTATATTCAGCAACAGCTTTTTTTTTGCTGTTTAATTTGATTTTCAGATACATCTCAGGGAACTTACAAGTAAAATTGTGTGTCCACTACTAAGCATATCATTCTGATTCTATAACAAAAAACATGTTCAAGGTTTTGCTTTGTTCTCAAAAGATTTTAAATATTTTAAAAATAAATCTTTAAAAATAATTCTTTAAAATATCGAATAAAAATCTTAAATAAAAATTAAATATTTTAAAAATAAATTTAAGCTTATTTAATTCTTAAAATGTATATGGAGTTTTAAAGATTCATATCTTAAAGTCTACGAAGTATTTCAGTATAACATACTTGAATATTTTCACATGAAAGCTCTTAGGAGGACATATTGTATGAACTCCTGCGGGTGAAAATTAGGGCACCATCACCACCTTTACCACTCCAGCATTAATATGGAAGAACAGCTGATAGAACAAGATTAAATCAAAATTAATCTTAAATCAAGATTAAGTCAAAATTAATCACGAGACTCGTATACCATATTTAAAGAAAAGAAAATACATGAAAAGGATCAAAGAAGTGTTTAAAAGTGTTTTGAAGAAATATATTAGGGATAAAAACAACTTATACCCACAAAACAGATTTTGCTAGAAACAGATGCATATGTGACATTACATTTTACCTCCAATGTTACTGCCATTCCACAGATGGGTAAGACAGCTACATATAATACAAACTTCTTAAATTTTTCCACACAGTACTGAAGTCTACTGGCTTAGGATTTCCACAACTATTTAAACAAGCATTGACTACTATTTGACTTGCCTCTTCAAATATTTTCAAAGGGGGATAGAAGACCATGTGACCTGCTGTTCAGTTTGATTTTCACAGCTACTACGAAAACAATACATTCATTAGTCAAGAATGGAAAGTCACATCTCAGAGGTGAGATCTGTTAGACTGCAGGATACTATTATTGATGGTACTCCACTCCATCCCTACATACACTGAAGAATATAGTCCTTATGTATGGAAAGAATCTTTCTGCATTGGCCAGTACTGAAAAATTGAAACTGGAGCTTTACATCTTTTTCTGAAAATAGCTAAGATGATGATTTTCATTAATGCAAGCAGAGAATAATTTAACTTCAGCACCTCTTAAACTTGACTAATTGACTGCTTAACTTTGCACTGAAAGTGTATTTTAATATAACTATGCAATCACTGTATGCAAAACATACTAATAACTTCCGTAATTTATGTATTCCAAAGCATTATGAAGGCTAATGAACCTTGCTGTTTTGATTTATCATGCAAGATAACCTGGTTAGACAGTTCGTCGTTAAGAAGCTGCTTTCTCGTAACACAAAATAGAAGCTTTCACTAAAGGAGAAAATACTATAAAATACATCTTACAGGTACATAAGGACTACTTTACTAATTCCAGAATTTTCTATAAAATTATGAAAAATTCAGAAGTGTGAACAATTATTTGTCAAAGGTCTCCTCAGATTTTTTTCAAGGACAGGTGGAATAACTCTTATCTTCATAATGCTCTGGCATCTTCTAAATGTCTCACTGGCATTATCCAATTAACCTTCTGAGTATCTCATCTTCCACACAGAGGAGAAGGCAGAGATGTTAACTTATGTCACCAGCAAGAGCGATGTATTCTAAATCATCACAGGAACAGAAGTCTGCCATTGTAAAAAATCATGGGTCTGCACTGGTAACAGCCACGGTTGTTACTAGATTCCAACTCAGAGAACAAGTTTATTTCCTTCTGTTGAAACTAAATGAGGATGAAGTTTCATAGGTGCCATGGAAATTTCAAGAGTCTGTAGTTAGGTTGGCATGTTCTTAGATAAAGTTATAAGCAGATTTCAATCTAAACAACAAAGTTGCTTAGTCTTTGGGTAAGTTTGAGAGCCTTGATGATAACTTGTAAATACACTTAGTAAAAATAAATAGATGTAGTAAACCAAATTCGCTGCAGAGGCCAAAACTAAAAAGTATTTGAAGTTTTTGCTTTATAGGTACAAAGGGCTGTAAATTTGAAGTCAGTTATTCAAGCCATACTTTACTCTTCTTTGGAATCCTGTATTAAGGGCAGGGAGGGGAGAACACATACAAATCTTAAAATTACTTGGAATCTGTGAACGTCAAAGGGCTAACTTGCTTTGATATATGTAGAAGATTACCGTGAAGTAATTTAGTATTTTATCTAACCATGTTCCAGAGCAGAGCTATGAGGGATGCCAAGTGCCTTGTCACCTTGTTCTTGTCATGAGTTGAGAGGCAAAGAGCCTCAGACCAAAGCTCTTGCCTTTCTTGGGTCTCCACCCCCCCCCCCCCCCCCAAAATGATTTCTTTACAAGGATTGTCACCAACACATCAACATCCTGCACACAGTTGCTTCAATGAAAAAATAAGACTCTTCCTTCCTCTGTGTAAATTTGTATAGTGAAATAATTAGTGTTGAGGATGCTCACACAGTGTGTGTTTCAGGAGGAGTTACTTTGGACTAGCCCTAATCTGGTTTCACAGACTCAAGGTTCACGAGGAGAGTGAACTAAATGCACTCATGCATCTCAGCTTCCATTTCAGCATTTTTTATATTCCAAGACTGCTCTACAATGTGAATTAAAATAACAGAAATGGGAGATGATACGGAAGACTGACTAGAAAGTGTATTCCAGAACCAACTAAAATATACCACACTATTTAAAAAAGTTTCTCACTAAAAGAATTATCAGTGGTGGTTTTTTGGTTGGTTTGTTTTTTTACAGTCTATATGCAGTGTATCTTTACCTTTCTTCTCCTTACTGCATTTTTAAATGTCCATTATGAACAGCCACACTATATGCCAAGTGTCAAGTCTAATTAAGTTATAATTATTTTGAGGAATTATTACCTGAATAATAACTTGTATCCCAGGAGATGAGTATCCTAAATATGCATATGTAAGAATTTGATTCTATTGCTAAACGGTGTCAGAATTCAAACAAAACAAAGCTGAAAAGTCAGATTTAGCTGCATTACAGGGAAGTGAGAAAAATGTTCACCTTTGGAAACATAATACACAGAACAATGATGATACAGTAGGACATCTGAAATACTTGCTTTTGGCACTCCAGTAAGTTCTATATTAATTCATAAATAAGAGGGACATTTTCAGTAAGCTCATAACACTTTCAAATTCTATGAAGTTCAGAACTTATATAGAAAATGCATGTGCTCACATACAATACAAAATACATATTTCACTTTTTTCACAGGAAAAATAATTTAAGTAGGTCCTGAGCCCACTTACTTGTTTTGTTTCAGAAAGACACACACTTTCTAATTCAGAAAAAAAGCTCCACAGAAAGGGTCAAAGAGTAATTTCAAAGAGTATTTTCATACTTACAAGAAGGCAATCTGATTTCTAGGAAACTTAAAACATCCAGAGCAAGCGCAGTAGTGTATATTTTAGATATGCTCTATTGTAAAATAAATGAGTGCATATACCACTGATTTAAAAATTAAGTTTATCCACTCATGGATAGAAATAATTTGGCCTAAATGTATTAGTTACCAACTTCATTCTGCAAATTAACTTCATTTGATAAGGGCCTTAATACATACTTGCTTTCATGCATCTTTCCTTAATTTATCCTGAGTTCTTAAGATTCCCGCAGTTTTCAGTCACCCAGTTCTACCTTTGCAATGCTTAAGTATTTTTGCTGAATTTAGAACTCCTGTTTATTTCTGCAAATCAAATGGGTATTTATATGAGTCACCATTTGCTGGTGCTTAGTCTGAGTTTTCTGCAAAAAAACAAAGTGAAATACGGCAGGGTACAGATGTCATTGTAATGGTACACTCCTCTCTCTCTCCTGTTCCTTCTACCTGTTTTCAAACAAAATCAAGTTTGATTCTCAGAACTCCAGCTACATTCTAAAGTATTCCATAAAATGTTAGCTTCTTGTCATAAGAATTTTGCTAGATCTCTTAAGGATTCTTCTCAAAGTGCTTTTCTAGTTTTAAAGAAAATACATTTTCTAGTTCTAAGAATGTGTGCGACGCTTCAACCTTATGTTTAAAATGATTGGGTTTTTTATGCTAAAATTCACAAATCAATAAGCATGCCTTGGGAAACCTCTGGAAGAACTGAAGAATTGGGAACATTAGTAAACCAAGCATGTATTAGAAAACAGTGTGACTGAATTATTTTGAGTTAAATTTTGCACGTAGTTAATTTTGAAAAAAATGTGTACAAACACAGAGAAAAGCACGGTACAAAACCAAGGTCATTATGTTTGTAGTAATCTAGGAGGGATTACTAGCCTGTAATCAAGGAGAGAAGAAACTCGTGGAGGGAGATTATATACGGCAGGAAAAGGAGGAAAAAGAGATCAGGAAAGGATAGAACTGGGAGATTGAAAATTGTAAGAATCTTCAGAACTCAGAATAGATTAAGGAAAGATGAACTGTATATAAGACATAAGGACCAACACAGAAACATTAGGATTGTAAGATAACTAAAATACCAATAAGCATGGTTATTAAAATATCAGTACTAAAAAAGGCAATATACATACATGCATGTATGAAAAATGGAGTACAAAACAAAACTATCAGTCTTCAAATTCTGTTTCATATCAGATGTGAACAAAAATGACTCAATTTACATTTGGATTATATTTGTAGAGACAGAAGAATAAAATACCCTTTTTCACTATACTACTCATAAGAAACATTAATACCTAGTTTGTGTGCTGAAACTTGCTGAAGTTCATGATGATTTTACAAGGCTGAACTAGATGTTGAGAGCAAGTTTTGCTTGAATGAGTTTAGTAAATCTTGAGGGAGCGGGATCTAGGAGTTAGCACATACGACAGCTATCAGAGTTAAACACTCTGCTGCTGGTTTGCTACTCCTACCTCTCTTTTATGGTTACAAGCAAGTCATTTGTGAACATGGAATATCCCCAGCAAGTTATACCTGCTTTTATAACACACATGGAAACTTCAGACTGAATATCATACCCACAGGAAGTACTTCCAAGGTTCTTTTAGAGGCTTACATAAAGAGACTCAGGTCTAACCTGTATGTACTGTTCATAAAGAAATTCTGGAATTTTTTTAACATAGGAAAGGACCACAAAAGACTCAGCAGAAATCCTTGATTGGCAGAAGTCTGATTTCACCCTGTTCTTCCATCTGTATAAGCCAAATAATTTAAAACTCCTTGCAGTATGTAAATGGCAAGCTAGCAACCATTAGAAAATACTCTCAACTAAGCAATGAAGCTGGTGAAGGGTCTGGAGCACAAGTCTTATGAGGAGTGGCTGAGGGAACTGGGGCTGTTTAGTCTGGAGAAAAGGAGGCTGAGGGGAGACCTTATCACTCTCTACAACTACCTGAAAGGAGGTTGTAGTGAGGTGGGGGTTGGTCTCTTTTCCCAAGTAACAAGCGATAGGACAAGAGGAAATGGCCTCAAGTTGTACCAGGGGAGGTTTAGGTTGGATATTAGGAAAAATTTCTTCACCGAAATGGTTATCAAGCATTGGAACTGGTTGCCCAGGGAAGTGGTTGAGCCACTGTCTCTGGAGGTATTTAAAAGATATGTAGATGTGGTGCTTAGGGACATGGTTTAGTGGTGGACTTGCCAGTGTTAGGTTTACAGTTGGACTTGATGATCTTAAAGGTCTATTCCAACCTACATGATTCTATGATGCTATTCTATTCTATAAAAACAGTGTGACTGATACTGATCTTTACAGAAAGGTTTTTTTTTAGTTTCCTTGTTGCAGGCATTCATTGATATTTACGCTTCAGTAAATCCATGACTTAGTTTCTTGAAATACCATCTACCTCCTTGAAACTTGGGAAAAATTCCAAAGGTAAAACAAGACATTGGAAAAATCAACAGTCAGGAAAGTCATGCTGTCTAATAAACATCAGCACTACCATCTCCCATTAGAAAGAACTGAGCAAACACTTGGGAGACAAAGAACAAGAACAACACTGGACACAGTAGTACTAAGATCAGTCTTCCCAGATCTGAGCACATTATAATATAACTCTGAAGTCCAGTTGAGCCAATAATTGACACATGGGAATTATTTTGGTTAAAATTCTGAAACAGAATCCCAGTATAGAAGGTTTAACAGAAAATAAAAATTAAATCTAACAATTTATCTGCTTGCACTGTGCTACCTTCTATCTTCTTTTCAAAGGCATTACGAATAGGTTAAATACCCCACAAAAAAGGCAAAAATTGTGAGGCACCTGAGGTGATGCTTGATGGTAAGATGCTTGATGGTTGTAAAGCTTTACAGTTTTTCTTTGGCCCCAAATAGCCAACTAAAGAATCTCTAAAATAAGCATTCAAGAAAAAGCTACCAACTGTTGATCAAGCCTTTCACAGCTGGAGTTGAACAGTAAAAGGGTCTGGTTTAGTGCACTTTTACAGCAGAGGGAAGGAAGTCTGATCCTCAGCAAGCCTCCCAGATGATGCAAAATAGAATTGGACAGCAAGAGCCTTGTTGCAGTACCTCAAAGTGGCCCTCAAGACATTCATTATGCACTGAATGTCAAACTCAGCTTTAATTCACTAACAGAACATTAAATACTTCAAAGAAAATGCTGATGAGTGACATTCTGGCATTGGCCATCCCAGAGAGGCATGTGAGCAAAGAGAATTAAGTGATTTGTGGAATGCTCCCTAGCTGAACCAGGTCAAATGCAGAAGAGAAGCCTGTAAAAGCAAATATGTGCTCTGTTAAGACTTATGTGTCAGACAGGGCAATGGTTGAATTTAAATATGATTTCAGGGGAAATAAGAAACTACTTGGGAGGACACACTGTAGTCTAGTGCTTACACTGTGTTAAACACTCATTCTGTGACAGCATTAGTTGCTGCATTTGAACTATCTGTACATCAAAATACTGGGCAGCTCCCTTCCTACAGTGACAGTAAATTGAGTGAAAGGAAGATTACTACAATTAAAAAAAAAAATAAATTTTATTAGTATTTCTTTGTGTCATAAAATCAGATGTACAGGAATAAGTGAACAAAGACATCTACAATGGTACAGGTTCTCAAAGTCCAACGCAGGAGAGAGAGGAACACAAGCACGCTGGAAGAATCTTGCTAACTGAAGGAGTACGCAGTTGAATCAGAAAACAACATAGTCTTGTTAAAAACAGTAAACAACAAAGTTAAAGTACAGTCTTATCTCCTAAATCCAGCAAAATGTCTTGCTAAGTTATTTCAGGCAAATCAACTGTAATCATCATGGATAAGTTTCAAATGAGTGGTTGTTGAAGCATATGCATGGTCAAGCTGGTTCATTTTAGGAAAAAGAGAGCGGTGGCAGGCTGCTGCAATGACAGCTCAGCAGGCTGAAAGAACTGTATCCTGTGGTTTGCAATTGACTGTTTCAAAACCAGTGTGCACAGCCTCCAAAGAACTGACTGTCAAAAATATCAAGTCTTTTAAATTGAAGCATTAGAAAACAGTGTCTGAAAGATATATGTGAGGATTTCTTTCAGGGAAAACCTGAAGTCCTATTAAAAGCAAACATAAACATCCCTTCATCTCACTTTTTGATTACTCAAAATGGTAGTCTGTGCAAATTTTCTCCACGTGTCTCGTTTAGATTGTCATCAACAAATGTAATTTATAAAGCATATAAATGGCACAAACCAAAATCACAGGACCTATAGCTGCGTTCATACAGGAGCCCCGAAAGAAAGTCAGAAGCAGTACATGGCTATTCTTGTTTATCATTTGGATGTAACAATCCAGATCTGATAAATCATAATTTATTACTGGTTTTTCTTAAATCTAAATTTCTATTCCACCATGTCAAATGTTCTTTTTAAAAAAATCCTCCTCATCAAAATACATAAATAAAATACTGACTATAAAGGTATATATACAAGGCCGAGAAACACAAATTGAATGCTTCTATCTCTGATTTGCACATGGCACAGTAACACAAAACTTGCATGCTAGGTCTGATCTTCTAATGTACTGAGCACTACCTTGCAGGTGGTGAAGCATAGATCCTCAAACATTTTCACAGGTTTCACTTCCATTAAGATCCTTCGTTACAGAAGACTTCAGTAAGAACTAAGCGCCCAAATGCTTTAGGCAACCTAGCTTGCAGACTCTAGAGCTCATATCTAAAGTGACTGGGAAAAGAGAAGGCTCAGGCCCTAAGAGTTCCAAATCTATTATATTTTATTTCAAGGGTTGGTAAGGGATGGGTTGGTCATCTATCATGTCATTTAAATATACCTACAAACTTAAAAAAGCATTGAAATGAATAATTAAGAAGATAATAAATTTTGCACTACCCACAAAATGAAGGTACTTTACGTTTTTCAAATATAAAAGAAATGCATATTTCATTACAAAACAACATGGATTGTTGGTGGGAGTAAGAGCTGGGTTTATGCATTATTCACTCATGAAAAAAATTCATTAATTCAAAGATTGCCTGATGGTGCTCATGCCCTTCTGCAGCGCTAAGCCTGAGGAGGAGTGAAGGTGTTTCAAACTCAAAACTTGTGCGTCACTTGCTTTTGCTGGCAGTGGAATGCTGGAAAATAACTGCACACCGTCCAGTCACTTCCAGTTCCATGTTAACCTGCAGTCTACAGAGGGATCAACAGAGAGAATATGGCAAAGCTACAACTGGTGGGCAGTGTTTCTCCAAGGTTCTCAGCCCGGCTCATATACAGGAAAGAGCTGCAGAAGTGTTGTGCGAGATCTGAGCATTCCCAGGTTCAGCCCCCAAGCAGGTATGCGATGTCACAAGAACTGTAATGTGTGGGCCCATCAGCCTACAATTTTCTGCTATTCATCTTCTGTCAGCAGGTAAATGGGACCAGAGCATCATGTGTAGATTTAATCGTGAGCAAGTCAAATTACAGAATTGGAAAGCAACAACTGCTTCAGCCTAAGGAGACAAATCTGTGTGACCAAAAGACATAGGCATGTATCTCCTACTAAGGGCAGTGCAAAGGCAGACCGCAAATAATATTGGGCATACTGATGCATCAATGAAAGGCAGAGCAGCTATTATATGAACTTTTGCCATAATTTTATATTTCTGACATCTCAGAAGCCTGGCTTTTTCTGACTTCAAACCCTCTCAAGATGGAAAGAAGATACCAGTAGGAATCCATAGTTCTACACTGAATAAGGCTTTTTCACCAAATTAGTAGACATATGGACTTTTTATCTGGCAATAGTAAGTGGTTGTTTTTACAACAGAAAGAAGTAAGCTACAGCATTTCACAAATATCTGTGTTGTGACCTTTGCTGTTCAATCTATATACATAAAAATCTGAAAAAGGAGCAATTAGCATGGGTGCAAAATTTGCTGATGATATGAAAATATTCAGAGCCAATTAAAGCCAAACTTGACTGAAATGAGTTGCAGAAGTTCACAATAATGAATTATGTGGCAGTAAAATGGCAACCAAAATCTAACGCCAATAAATGCAAAATAAAAACTATGAGAAAAGTACGGTGTTGGTTCTGAATAAACTGTTATCACCCAGAAAAATGACCTTGGTGTTTCTATAGGTGGCTTTCTGTTAGCATCAGCCTAGCATGCAACAGTTGTCAAGAAGTCAAACAGAATATTAGAAATTAGTAAGAAAGGACCACAGAAACATGAACTACCAGTGATAAACTGTTTCACTCACTTTATAAAGTATTTTGAATGCAGTTCCCAGTTCTAGCGCTTTGAAGGCTATGATATGTATCAAGTACATTTTAAAAAATCATACAGCAACATTCAACTAAGGGTCACACTTAACCAGACTCTGACCAAACTCAGCCAACGCCATTGTCTGCTACACATCCCCTTGAACCAAGAAATAAATAACGAACCAGAAATCATTTGTGTTACTTTGCCCATAAATACTGCAATCAGTTAGCTCAATGTACAATTTATCTTCGTTTGAGCACCTATTTCAATTTTGTTTTCCCACAGGGCAAGTAGATGCCATTGCAGTAGATGAGGGAGACATGTAGGAAATGAAAAACGTCTGGGGCACAGTTCCATTAGTCATGGTTTAATCTCCATATGGGAACAAGCACCAGCAGAACCTGTCAACCACCAGAAAAGTTTGTGGCCTGGGGAGGAATTAGAAAAGAGCAGATGAGATACCGAATCATATTCCAACAAGTGCTGATTTGGTGCACAAACCTTGCCAGAAGACATACCAAACTTCAAGGTAAATCTAAGTAAGCTTGTTAATTTTACAGTATTTAGAAAAGCATTAGAAATAGAACCAGGTTCTTAATTTTAATTGCAGCAGATCTGGCATCTTAATGATATAATTTGCCAACTTGATTGTACAATATACTTAAAGGATCAAGGGTTTTGAAATTTGGTAGAACGTTTGCTTTCTAGAAACATACAATGAGTCCAATAAAACAAACACTCTTCACTTTAGCTAGAAAAAGAAACCTACAGAGGGCAAAATAATGAATGTCTATGTATTTCTTATGGTTTTGATTTCCTCAGTAAGTATTATTGGAAGTTAACATCAGAGCCTCTAAAAGTTGATTATTCCCCTCCTGCACATAGTTTTTACTCTTGTGCTTAGAAAAAAAAATTGTCCCTTTGCTATTTTCTCCCGAAAGAGCCATTATTTAACCTCTCCTTTTATAATACTTTTCTCTTTTTGTCTCTCTTTCCCAGGCAGCTACAACATGCAAATATGCTGAGAAACATCTTAAAAAGAGGGTAAGTCCTGATTTATCATTTATATATCAGTTTTGTAACACTAACTAGTCATTAAACATGATCATATTTTCTTAAATTAAAAGTCTGTTAATCCTTGGAATTAACAGGAATTTAAGATCAGCAATAAAATGGCTGTTATTTTTAATCACTGTTATGGTATTTCAGCAAGTCAACTGCAGATAGAGATGAGTTACATTTTCTAATTGTTTGCTATTTTTTTCACTTCTCCTATTGTGAGCATTCCTAAGTTTCAACAGACTCGTTACCACTGAAAACTGACTCTAAAAAAAGTCAGTGCCAATGTAATATCAGTTGATACATAAACACATTTGTTACAATGATTTTAACTTCTCTCCTTTATTAAAAACAAACAGTAACACCAAAATTATTTTCCAAGTGGTGTGACAAAGAAGCAGCAAACACATTATTTGCAAAACTCCAAACATAATTTGAAGAACGTAATTCTGGCATACTAAAACTTTATTTAAGCAACTCAATATCATAAACGGAGGTGGTACTACAATGGTACCATGGCTGAACATTATGGTTGTAACTTCATTGCAATATGCTTCAGAGATTTCACAACTGCAAGATCATGAGCGTGAGTGATAATTCTTAAGATGATGCTGTGAAATCTGAGGATTCAAAAAAGATGTCCAGACTGATCAAAATTCTAGGAACTTGAAAGAGAGACTGAATGATGGGAATTCTTTACTTTTGCAATGAAAATAACAAAAACTCCATAAATAACAAACACTTTAGAGATCACAAAGCACTCATATTTCTTGCCACTTTGCAGTTTTGGGCTATAGCATAGGATAACCCTGGTGTTCCTGTAAATGTACAATCCCATGAAGTTTCCGTTTACTGTAATTGTTAATGCAACCAACATTTCTGGATCAGACATAAAACCATAAAATATTAAAAGTGTTTTCCCTGTCAAGATCAGGCTAATCCATCAAATGGTACATATTTAAATAATCAAAGTAACTAGCATGTCACAATTTAACCCCACTTTGTCATCCCTCCAAAATAAAAATACACCTATAGGACTGACACGGTTTTTATTGGCAGTGCCTAAATCAGTTACTCAATCAGAGTAAGTAAAATGGGCAAAAAGATACAGGAATCTGCACTAGGGTTTTGTCAGCATAAAGCTTTGCTAGTTGAGAGCATAATTTTCATCATTCTTCTTCCTAATATTTTAGGCAAATACCAGCCTAAACATTCTACATCTTAAACACCACCGAGAGTAACAATTTTTGCATCAGTCCTATCTAACTTGTGAAGATAGTGCAATGTAGGTAGAATAGGAAAAAGAACAAACTCAAACTATGTCTTATCTGTAAAACTGAAATATTTCAATGCAATTCATTTTCTCCATTTCACTACACAGGTGTAAAAAAATCCCAGTGTTTTAAAGCCACTTGTCATTTTGTGCAAGTGAAAAGAATAACAAAATAGTTAACTATGTAAACATAGAAAATAAGATTTTCAAAGTAGAGAAATAGGATTTACAAATGTAATCCAAATGAAAACCAGAAGTTGGACAATCCAGTGCACCTCATGTTTCTTTTCTGCTTTTGTAAGCACATTTTTGCTGTTTAATAGCAATTTAAAAACTATGATGCATGCAGTCTGTCTCCTCATAATGAAGTGCAATATTTATAGACTTAAACAGAAATGGATTCCAGAATCCTTGCATTGACAAACTTCATTTTGTGAAAGTAACGAAGACATGTCTTCGTTTGCTTCTTTCACAGCCATGCCTTTGCAAATACCATATCACTTTCATTTGCGTTAACAAACCATTGCACTACCATTCCATCCATGTTCTATCCAAAAGCAACATCGCAGTAAGATTTTCAGTATGTTTCCCCATTATTTCTGCAGTACGGGTCATAGAACATACCCCCCAATAAATCTTTTATATTTCTTTTCTTCAAGATGCATTTCCATCAACTACCTCTGACAATTCAGAGAATGTCACTAAGTTACAAATTTTGCTTAAGGTTATAAAAATGTCGCACCACTTATGGCCTCAGGGCGCACACACTCTGCAGTTCTCTATCAGAGCGGCACCTGGCCTCCCAGGTCAGATGCAATAAAGAAACATTTGCTGACCAACTATTCAGAGGGAGCAACCTTGGAGAAGGGCTCGCTATGCAAGACAAAACTCACTTTACGTTCAAATTCTAACAGGCTCTAAATATATGAATGAACTTTGATCCCCAGACAAGGCTGCCTGGGAAAGAGAGACAAAAAGAGACAAAGGATTATAAAAGGAGAGGTTACATAATGGCTCTTTCGGGAGAAAATAGCAAAGGGACAATTTTTTTTTCTAAGCACAAGAGTAAAAACTATGTGCAGGAGGGGAATAATCAACTTTTAGAGGCTCTGATGTTAACTTCCAATAATACTTACTGAGGAAATCAAAACCATAAGAAATACATAGACATTCATTATTTTGCCCTCTGTAGGTTTCTTTTTCTAGCTAAAGTGAAGAGTGTTTGTTTTACTGGACTCATTAGCAAGTCCCAGTGGGTATTTACTTGTTTGTTTTTCCTGTAAGTATCACAAATATCTGATAAGACAAACTGCAAAATGAAACTGTATAACAGGAGCTCAGGGAGAGTGTGTGCTGACAGTGAATTTGCAGGATCCATGCTCATCTGGGAACTTAAAGAAGCCAGTTAAAAGGTACCGTCCATTACCGGGAACAAACAAGGATCTGCCTCCAAAAAAACTATCAGGGAGGCAAGGAGAATGACAGCACTGTAACCAACCAAGCCCCAGCAAAGGTATGACCACAAGGATAATGTGAACTTCGAACCCAGCAATCTGCACATGCAGCAACAGAACCAAGTGGTGCTTGTGCCATTACTTCCATTGCTTGCCCAGGCTTTTTGTTTCCAGCTCCTGCAAAGAGTTTCCAAGGTAAATCCCAACTGCAGAAACTTAATTTTTCTGTGAAATCCCTGAGGAAATCTCACCACATTAAATACATTAATTAGAACTGCTGCAAGTGGAAAATAAACATCTCAACTTATTTCAAAGAGTTGGGTGAGCCGTTCTGGAGAACTTATCTGTGTACTCATTCTATTTCATAGGAACAGGCTATTACAGATGTATTTTTCTTTTACTCCACCTAGCCACTCATTCCAGTATTTCTTGGAACACACGCACCAGATAAAAGATTTGGTTACGGCTCACATGAAAACATTTAAGTACTTGACTGCACAGCAGATGGAACCATAATCACCAGCAAGTGTAATTTTACACGCTTTACTGTTTCGAATTTAGACTGTTTATAGTGACTTCAGAACAAAAAAGACCTGCTGAAGTCAACTGAAGCTAATATTTATTCATTTACCTACAGTCTCTGTATTGCTCCTGTTCATCCTGCAGATAAGTCTTAAGTTGTTGTAGTAACAGATTCCAAACTTCCAAACTTTTCTTAGTAGAGTGGCTTTTATTCATTATTTATTTATACCTTCAATTAACTCACTGCCAAGAAACCAGAGGTAATTTTCTAGAAACAATTGTAGCCTAAGTGCAGTTTTTGCTGGGACAGCCATGATGGTTACAGGTGTGATTCTTTCCTTGTTGCAGTATTTCTCATCTGATAAGTGAGGGGGTTTTTTGAGTAACACTGTCTTTCACATACTTTACACTGGGAGTGATTTCTCTGGTAGCTATACCTACGAATATTTTTAGTGCCAACTCCAACATTTGCAGACTGCAACAAATATTTATAAAGCATTCAAGCAAATACTTACAAAAATACTCTGAGATCATCAGTTACTTTAGGTGCAGAAAATTTCCATTAAAATGCTGTGCCAATGTGGAAGATAAAGAAAAACCCTCCAGGACATGAAACAACTCTATTAGAGACATCGTACAGTACATATGAAGCCTACATTTTTGTGCAAGAATTTCATGTTTGAACTCTTAACGTGTGGGCTTTATGTTACACTGAGGTAAGTGCTTTTCATGCGTAGAGCTAAAAAGAGGACATAAATTAAGGAAAATTATTTTCCATCTTTAAGTGCAGAACTGGATGTACATACATGCACACACATGGATCACAGCAAATCCCTGAAAAAAATCTGAATTTTCAGCTGAACTGACATTTCAGTAATGGTATCACTGAAATAACAGTGCTGGACTGACCACAAGTAAATGTGACATCAGAAATTCAAAAATGCAAACTATTAACGTTGACACTGTTTGGAAATTTGGCAAGAACCTCCCAAGAATTCCCACTTGAAATTCTAGGAATCCCAGTCAATTTAGCCTTTAGCAGTAAGACTGATTAAATATTTCTTGAGTTCTTTACTACATACGGTATTTCGAACTTTTTAGCAGTATCTTATCTGTCAACATTTTACTTTTTACAACTTCTTAATCATTAAATATCTCCCTACTAGCCTTCTATTTGTTTATCCTTAAAAAACCCAAAATGCCAGTGTGCAACATTAAATAACCATTTTGGTTGAGAAAAATAACATTCAGCCAATCAGATAAAAATACAGTACCAGGCAAGTAGTTACTAAAGTTACTTAAGCCCTGTATTTTTGAACAGTGTTTCCCTTAAAGATGGTTTTGTGTCACATGGAACTATAGAAACCACCACCCTATCCCCCAAAACCTGCCTGGTTTTCTTTATCAGCTTTTCTGTGATTGTACTGTAACTCCATGGCTGGAAGCCTCATTGTTGGCTTAACAACATGGAAAGCTAAAAAGATGCCCCCAAACCCTGCTTTTCAAAGAGATTGCTTTCTCTGCTTAAGTAGATTATAAATATTCC
Source organism: Harpia harpyja (assembly GCF_026419915.1). NCBI lineage: Eukaryota > Metazoa > Chordata > Aves > Accipitriformes > Accipitridae > Harpia > Harpia harpyja. The sequence goes on from NC_068955.1 coordinate 14,062,117, forward strand.
CTAAACTACCAGAATTTATTTGGAATGATGTCTCCACTCTTACATTTGGCATACAGTCCACTTACTCCTTCCATTCCCAAACAATAATGTTAGTTAGAACTAATAAGTATTGGTTATGATCCAGCCTGTTAATAGCAAGATTGATCCATGGGGTGTTTTATAGCTTGTTAAAAGTTTATTAGCTATCGTAGATCATCAATAAAAACTGTTTAATTGGCTAATTGCTACAGCTGCTGCTGTCAGTGATGCTTGTGATTCTTCCCATGTATACAGTAGCATCTACTCCTAAACACCACCTGTCTGATATTCCTTTTACAGGAGACTCTTATTGCAGTTTTGTACTCTGTGATAATGCAGCAGTTTTTACCTCTTAACAGCTCCTGTGAGAAACACTAGATTAGGTTACAGCTTCAGTCTGAAGAATCTTTTTAAAACACGTGGAAAATTAAAAAATTAAAAGCCTTTCAAGTGTCTTGGTTTCCTAAGTAGTGACCTCAGAACGTCAGCACTCTGATGGGCTAACTAGAGATTACTACAGCATCTTTGTTCAAGCCTTTATTGCAGCTGTTTCACAATCTCACATGGCTAAGCAAGTATTTGCACTGAAAAACATCTAGCAACCAAACATTTGGCCAGCTGGAATTATAAGAATGATGATATTTCACAATTATTGGTAGATATGATGTCATTTTATTTGAATTCTATTTCAAGAGATAAAATTATCATGTTTGACGTGCGGAAACTTTTCATTTTCTCCATAAACAATGTATTCTAATTGCTTGTAATATGAAAATTGTGTTTAAATACATCAAGAGTGTATTTTTGCTCACTAAAACAGCTCTTAACTGTTGCATATGAACAGCCTGACTGCCATGCTGTACTGCAGATGTCCGTATGAGACTGTCAACTCTTCCAATGTTCTCAGAGCAACCCAGAAAGTCAATGTGACATAAGGAATATCTTCAAGACTTTGCTTGTTAGAATCTGTTGAATATGGTATACATTTCAGGGTTTCAAACCTACACTAACCAAGTACAGCTATTTTGTCAATATGCATTCTGGACAGCAGTGCCCAGGCTTTCACCAGTGAGAGCACAGGCCAAGTATTCCTCTGAAACAGTGTTATACTTGCAGAAATTCCTAAGAAGCAAATGCATACAGTGTTTATTTATTTATTCATTCATTCATCTATTCCTTCTGGAGATATTCAAACACTATATGCCTGAACAGATGAAGCCCTCAAGCACTGCTCTAAAGTAGGTTTATATAGTAGGTCTATAGTACTCCTCAAAGGCTCTGAGTGAAGAGCAGTATCAGAACAGCTGAGAACAGCTTGTTATGCATGTGAATTTATTTATTTATAAGTGTGCAAGCTGAATAAAGGGAGGGGGGTGTTTCTAGCAACAAGTCTCTCTGGACCTTCCAATTATCCTGCTGCCGAAGGGTATTGTAAAACAGCAAAATATATGCACGCACACACAAAAGGGATCTAATTTCAGTTATTCTTATAGATCATCTAAGGTTCATTTTAAAACTGTCTGTCCCTTATGCAGCACAACTATGCATTCCTGACTTTCAAATTCTAAAGCCAGTGTTATACATAGCATATTCCATTTTACTTTGCCTTCCAGAACCCACTTGATATTAATACAATGCACAAATATTACACTCTGAAATCCAGCAGCACATTATCTTTGCTTGTGGAACAACAACAGTGCAGTTATGACAATCTTTCTCTTGTGGCCTTTCTCTGCCCTGGATTTGGTGAGATATAAGCACAATAGTTATGCAACAGAAAGTATTGTCCTAGCAGATTGTTAAATCTGCTTGCTAATTACACATTAAACGTTGATCAATGCTGAAAGTGAATTAATGCATTACAGATACATTACATGTATCTTAAGCTACCATTAAGGCTAGAGTCTTCTGAATAATGAATGAAGTAACAAAGAATTTTAACCACAGTTCAACAGGATAATCACATTTCAGAATAATAGTTTATGGTACAAAACCCTGAGTGCTTTAAGCCAGTATGAGCTTATCATGTAATAAAAAACTAGGTCAACTGCAATTCATATTACTGCTTTATAGTCTTACACATATGACTTTAGATCATCTCTACCAATAAATGTAAGTATTCAATTTTTAATACTGTTCCAATATTTCTTACCCTTCAAAAGGGCATCTTTTAAGCCTACTTACATAGAAGGGCAAGGGAAGAGGAAGAAAAGATGTAATAATTAGATATATGATTAGCACTGCCACCTATGAGTTGTAGATAAAAACACAGATTAATTTCTCAGTGCTGAGCTGCTGCTTCTACTCCAGACCCTCCTATATTCTCACTTGTTTTCTGATCATTTCCTAGAATTCCACCAGTGCAGTGTACAAATTTACGAACATCCTTACAATACTAATTCTGCATAGATGCAATGTATCAGAACCTGGGAAGAGAATATTGTCTACAGTTCTGCCTCTCAGATTTGAGAGAATTCACATTCCTGGATCTCAGTTCCACATTTGAGATAAACCAAAACTCTTGAAGCTCTCAGGAGCTGTGATGGTGGTTAGACGTAATTCATCCTGTGCATGGAACCAATGTCATGGGGCACTTTTTGACAGCTTTTGGGATATACCAGCCAATCAACATCCTCTGTTCTATCCAACCAAAATAACTGAAAAAAATATGTTGCGTAAGAGAATTTAAATCAGTATATATTTAAATCAGTATATATTTAAATCAAAATAAATATTAAGATAAAACATATCCTGAAGTTTCCTTTCCCCTTGTGCTTTGTTTCCAAGCCTTCTGGATATTCACAGATATGCAAAGCTTTAAAAAAAAATTTGAGTCTCAGCACCTGATCATAGCAATCAGTACTGGGATGCAAGTAATAAATTCTGAAGCAATATAACGGTCAACAGAGCATTCGTAAAGCCAAAGAAAGGTCACAGAAGATGTACAGCTACGCGACAAGGCTGAATTCAGAAAATGTCTAATTGCTTTGTGGGGAAATCTGAAGGAGAACAAAAATTGAGAAAAAGACGTACCTTCCATTGAAAGTTTTTCTTCTATGACAGAGTCAAGAGGACACATCTGCTACGCACCAAAGACTATGGGTAAGCTCAGAGCAGAGCATGCAGCCACTGACTGTGTGGGTTACACTGCAGTCTATCACCTGCCCTTTTAAAGCAAAAACTCTGACAGCTTTGTGATTTCCAATATCTTCTACCAGGGCACGGAAACCTAAAAACAAGGACCCTGACAGATGGCATCTTGAGACAGAACAGCCAGCCTTATGGTATGTGTCAGAATCATGGTTTTGTCAAACTTCAACTTTTAAGTCAAATTTCCTAAGAGCAAGTTTTGCCAAATAGGAAACTAAGCAGAGAAAATTTTCTCCTAAAGTAGCAGTCAGCAATTCTTATGAAAGACCATACTGAACCTCTTCTAATAGCATCTGTTAATACCAGATGAAGATGTGAGTACTGGGTTTACACTGGCAATCATTACTATGTTTTCAGTTGTACCTTGATAAACCCCACGTGTTGGCTAATGACACAGACTATCTGCAGAGTACTAAGTCCAGCTGGGCTGATTAAGAAAACCCAGCTAGAGAAGCAACTTTTTGTACCATTGTAGGTTTTAAAAGGCTACCATTTTCCTTTAATGCAGAGTACTAAAAGACCTAACAAGATTGGAAACAGTAGCAAAACCACAAGCCAGTATGAAGCAAAGAAGCAATCAAATGCATCAAGGTTTTGTTGTGATTGACTGAAAGATAGTTCTCATCTAAAACAATATATAGCTGTTTCACACACAAGATGACTGTTCAGACAGTCTTTTACCAAGAACTTGACCCATTATAAGGTAATATACAGCAGTTCTCCCTGGTGACTATCTGAAACTGGAAATGGCATCTCTCTCTCAAGTTTAATGAATATAGCACTGCTGGCTGGTACAAAAAGTAACACTGCATTCAATATGACTAGAGAAGTGGAAGAATCCATGGATTATGGAATAACTTTTTTAGCTATTAACTCCTGATACAAAGAGTTACTTGCTAGTACCAACCTTTACCTAGTGAAAGAGAATAAATTGTTACCCACTGTAGTATTGTCAGTGTTCTTCCCGTAAAATGCTTATGCTTCTGAAGATAATCATTAACCTCACTGACACCTTTACAACTTTGCAACATCATGACAAACAGAGCCCAGGAAATATATACATTCAACCCCCTGTAAACAATCCTTTTGGTGATGACAGTAGATTTGATATCAACAATTTGGTTAGAAATGTTAATGCAATACAAAAGCTGAATATAGATACAATGAATAGTGATTCTGTGAGCATGTTACAGAAAATTCTCCATGTACCAGTCTAGTAGCATTTAGAACCAAAGTTTAAGGTATGGTATTTGGGTGATGAATATTAACTAAATATAAAAGATTACAGTGTGAGAAACATCACTGTCATCTTTGGCTATCAACATAAAATGTGTGTATGTTTCAAAAAGTCAATTTAGATACTATATAAACCTCCAAATTACCCAGAAGTTTATTATACAGCCTCAGGATAGAATCAGCACAAATCATTTAATCACCTTGATCTAGAACACAGATGAACTCACATGATCTGTTCATAAAACCAGCAAACCTCATATGAATCAACAAGTTTGAATCAGTATTTTTTAGTCTGTAGCACTGCAACAGTTTTTGTTAGAATGCAAAACTATACTTTCACTTAACTGAAAACAGTCAAGCTGGTATTTTTCAGTTCATCAATCTAAGAGGCTTAGTACACTGGGTAAGAGATGAAATTAGCTTATACCAGTCATTATCTGTGCCCCAAATGTTTTTTTTTGTCATGCTTTTAACTTCCATATTACTGAAACCCCTTTCTACCTTAGAAAGTCTTGACGTCCTACATAGTAGGACAGTACCATCACCGCTAAATGATCATTGTGCAGCAGTGCTGCCATCAGCTTTGCAATACCGTCACATGCTAGAATGTCAGAGTCTTCACATCTAAACAAACATCTCAGGGCATTGGGGGTTTTGGTTTTCGTTTTTGCACTGAGGGAGAGACAGGTAACCCAACTTCATGCTCAGATGTCAAGTTCATAGCTGGAGCATGAATTTCACAAAGTTATTTGAGTTGGTTACAATTCCCTGTGCAAGCATATAATTTAAAAAATGGGAATAAACCTTGCTGTACAATTTGTGCCAGCACTTGCTTTAATTTCCCAGACAGCCACAGCCTCATTACCTCCAGATTTGTGCATCTCATTATGATGCTGACACTCACACTTGTGTGATTAGTGCTGAAATTACAGATTCATCCTGATTTAGTGTGGCCCTTATTGCTGTTAATTAGGCAATGAAATGTTAAAACTGTTACGGCATTTTAATTATCTGAATGCAATGAGATTTGTATACTAAAAAAAACAAAACAGAGAGAATGCAATCTTTTCTTTGAAACAGTTGCTGGCTTTGATGGGAACAGCTGATTGAGAGAAATTTGACAATTTATTTTGCTGCTAGTTGAGGTGACCCCTCCTGTCTGTATCTGCTATGTACAATTTTATTTTTTGCAAAAAGATCAAAAATGTCCTCTTATCAAAGGGCATCAAAATGTGCAGTAAAAAAACCTGGATGACATATGGACAGATTAACTGCTTAATCTAGGTAAACTTTTTGTATTATTTTGGCCAAGATTCTTCAAAAAAACCCTGCAGGAACAGCCACCAGTAGGCACAACTTACGTGCAGAAACACAACCTCAACGGAGAGACCTGCAAAACCCCAAGGAAAGAAGCACTGGAGTCTCACCCTTGTTGCTGGACCTAGGTTGAAGTAATTTTATATGCTGAGTGATCAGCATGACCCCACCCTCACCAGTTATCTCAGCCAAGATGGGTGCCCTCCTGCAGTCAACTGTCATGGAAGGTACACAGGAGTAGAACATCTCTGGTGTAGCCATAGCATGGGCTATACACAGCACTTAACTGTAACAAGTCACGTGTGAGTGAGGTATGTTGTCTGAGTGTGTCTCCTACTATTTGATCTTCTCAATGTTTAAATAAATGTTTCATTGAGCATTATTGCTTTTCTTCACTAGTTTTAGTTATTACTGGTTTATTAATTTTTGCTAACATACAGTAATTGATCGTCATAGCACACTGTCGTGGTTTAACCCCAGCCAGCAACTAAACACCACGCAGCTGCTCACTCACTCCTCCCCACCCAGTGGGATGGGGGAGAAAATCGGGAAAAGAAGCAAAACCCGTGGGTTGAGATAAGAACGGTTTAATAGAACAGAAAAGAAGAAACTAATAATGATAATGATAACACTAATAAAATGACAACAGCAATAATGAAAGGATTGGAATGTACAAATGATGCGCAGTGCAATTGCTCACCACCCGCCGACCGACACCCAGCCAGTCCCTGAGCGGCGAATCCCTGCCCCCCACTTCCCCGTTCCTATACTGGATGGGACGTCACATGGTATGGAATACACCGTTGGCCAGTTTGGGTCAGGTGCCCTGGCTGTGTCCTGTGCCAACTTCTTGTGCCCCTCCAGCTTTCTCACTGGCTGGGCATGAGAAGCTGAAAAATCCTTGACATTAGTCTAAACACTACTGAGCAACAACTGAAAACATCAGTGTTATCAACATTCTTCGCTCTGAACTCAAAACATAGCACTGTACCAGCTACTAGGAAGACAGTTAACTCTATCCCAGCTGAAACCAGGACACACACTGTGAAGGAATTTGGTTCATGGGCAGATGGCAGCTTTAAAGAGATGGAGAGCCACATATACTTGCATGCTGGCACCATGGCTGCCCTATGACAGCTTGCTGAGAAGGCAGGCAGCAGGACAGAGGACTACTGTTCTCACTAGCAGTCCTCCAGTGGCTGCGTACCTCTAGGCTTCGCTTACTAAAATGGTGTTTTAGGCAGACAGATCACATGTGGGCACTTACATGTACACACAAATGTACAAGTCTGAATCCTGAACTGCACCATGCCTTGTGTGTTTGTATTTCTGCAAATACTCTGTTACATCAGAGCCTGTCTTTACAAGCACTCATAAGAATGAAGAGCCTGGCAAGCCCGCAGACAGCTGCTGCTAAGACACGTGTGGAATTTGTAGAAAAGCACTGTGGTCCCACACTTTTTATTATAGACTCAAATTTGTAGGACATTATTCTCACTATACCCATTTAAATCTTTCTTCAACATGTAACCTATGCAAGTGTTATCTTATTTGATTATAAATAACTTTCTATACATAATACTTTCATTTTGATAACTCTGATTAAGCTCTGTTAAACCTACCCACTCCTTTCATCATATATTGAATAAAATTTTGTAGTTTTTCTTTTACAAGATCACACACACACACACACAAAATCAGTATTATGTTTACTTGCAAAAAGGGGATTGAGTATATCTATCTTGCGCATATGCATCCATCAGTAGTCCGTAACATTAAAATATAATTGGCATGGTGCTGTGCTGGGAACTTCTCTGATCTCTCATTCACATTCTCAATTTATGTACATTTTACATTTTTGGATTGGTAATTTTTTAATGAAGTAGCCAAGGAAAATACTCTCAAGTAAGACTATTTTTTACTGTTCCGTATGCCTCTAGTGAAACCAAATTCAAAACTTAAGTACTTGCATTACTGCTACTACAGACCCACTAACTTTCATGAGGTAAAAACCCAGCATGCCTTTATCCAGGTATTTAGTGTTCAGAAAGCATGGAAAACTGAGTGTTTCAGAGCTATTTCATCCATTGTTTCTCTCATGTAGATAAAATGATTAGCATCTTTTCTAGCAAAGAAGTCAGTTGCTTTCCATGAATGCTGATTAGGCATGAGGACCAAATTTTACTCCAAATAAAAATCAAAGGCCATTATTTTAATATTTCATTTAAAATCCTCCTTGAAAAATGGTATTCTTTTACTTTCAAGCTGATGTATTTCCCAGTGTGTTTCTGCAGTCATAACACATCACCATTTCCTTCCATTACCACATGCCTGTCTGGACATTCTGCTAGAAAACAGAAGCACCACTGTATTTGGAGCTAAATTCTGCTCTACTGGGGGGCAAAGTATGAGTATGTGAAAAAAATATGCAATTCCCTGCCTTCTACCTCCTCTCTACTTTCAATACCACAATCAGTCCCCTGAAAATAATTTGGCAAACTGTACCAGAAAGAAGATATTACTGAATTGAGCATCTGCCTGAGGAACTAAATACGGAAGAAAACCTAGACTGATGGGTTTAATATATAGAAATAAACATGAATTTATCCAGCAACTTTTCACTCTAAAGCTAGCTCACCCCAGAAGCATTATACAAAAATAAGTACCAACATTTTTCAAATACTAGAAACACAAATATTAGGCAATTTCCCAAAGGCTACACAAGTCAATAAGAGAATCATGAGCAGAGTCCAGATCCTCACTGAATTCATTAAACCGCTAATCAGTAAAGTCCTTAAAGTCAGGGCAAGAAACATGTATTACTAATATAAGTACAGAAATGATGTTGGCAGAATATATATAAATACATGCACACACTCACTGTAACAGTACTGCAGCCCCTTGAGCTTCTTGAAAAAGCAGACATCAAAATCTATAAAAGTAGAGTCGTCTTTATTTTATTTTCTACTCAAAGATACTGCATAGTTGCCTGTTCCACTTAAAGTGCTCAAGTTTACCCCTTCATGCATTGTTCCAAAGGATTTATCTTCTAAAACCCAGAAAGTAGATGAATTTGGTGCATGCATTCTTAATAAACATCCTTTTCCCCTTGTCCCTTAAGCATTACTGCCCTGGAATTATTTTACTTGCCAGCCAACCCTTCCTTTTTTTGACCATTCATTTGCATGCAAATAATGAAAAATCTCCAGCTGGATACACACTTCAGGGAAAATTTTACAGCTGTCATGGAACAGAAAGAAAATAAAGTATATTTTACCCATAACTTCATATGGCCTTTTTCAATGGCAACTAAGGAGAAAAGCAATGAAGTTATTCCTGCCCATACCCTTATTTTTTGGCTCTGTGTGGAGAATGAGACAGTGAACTGTTATTTCTCTGGCTTAAAATCAAAAGGTTGATGCGTTACACTGAAGTCTAGAAGATACTTCCCTCAATAAATTTGCAAGTTAATGGCTTATGTTTTCATAATCTAGCAGACTGCTATACAAGCATAGTTTCCATACAATAGTATCTAATTGGTACAAGATGGGTCATTTCATTAAATATTTTTAACTGACACAAGAATGGGGGCACTCACATGAATTCTAAAATAAGCACACTGAAATATCATGTTACAGTTGAAAAAAACCTACTGTACTACCTGGCAAAATTACATATATTACCATAAAAATGTATTCAGTACCTGAAAAGTCCCAGTGACACCTGAAGTAGACATTTGCTGTTACAGCATTCAACTTACCTCTTCTACAAATTCTGTCTTTGCACTGATTGTATGCAATATTTCAAGTACAAAATATACACAAGGTTCTCATCTCGTACATATATAATAAACAATTCAAGAATATCTTTTGCCAAGGAAATCAGTCATTTTATGAAGCAGTTTTCCATTAAGAAGAAAAAACAACAACTAAACTATGCCACCAGCAGCATGGGCTGCAAAAACACTCCATTACAGGGTAATACAATACATAAGGCAATTAAGGAACATCTGGTTACAAAAAAAAAAAAAAGGTAAATCACTACGCATTCACAACAGTCAGCTTGGGTTAATAATGTAAAAGTGGATTGTCACTCATGAAACACTCCCTCCCTGAGCTTGTATTTCTTATATTACCAGATACGAGGTTTCCTTCTCTATATTCTTTGCTTGTTGAGACTCACTGATTGTGACAGTATTTGGTACAAATGAAGATGGACAACAGAGATGTTGTACAGGAAACCTGTATGATGGAAGAAGTCAAATTTGCTGAAGAAACATCATAAAGAATTTAACTACAGTCTTCTGCTTAGTAAGAGCAACTGTGACTGTCTCTTGCAATAGCTCACCGAACTAGAGACAGTGGAACACTAACTTGACCCGAGATTACAAAAAGCTCTGCACATAGCTGAAATACAGCAAGGTCACAGCACTCCAACAGAAGCATTAAAAAAAGAAGCAAGCTGTATGCACTACCCTGCACTGATGCTGCAACTGAACACTGTAACAGTTCAAATTAAGTGTAAAGCAGTCCACTTTTAAGAATGGCTGTAAATGATGGTGTATACCTCTGTCCTTTTCCTCAGCCCTTCAACATTGTGCTTCAGCATCATCAGTACAGCACGCTCATGCATGGTTAATAGAGTACATATCATTCCATCACCCATCATCCCTGTACCCAGCTTGTATTTCCTCAGAGAGGAAGACTGCTTAAGAATCTATTTTAAATCCTAGGCATTCATGTTCTGCCACTTGTCCTCAGCCCCAACACAACTGCTACATCTTTCATTGTATCTATGAAATTTGAAAGGGGAAAAAAAAAAGAAGAAGAAAGAAAAAAAGGCACTTAAAGCCCATGATTTAAAAAGAAAACACCCAGAAGCAGAAGAGATGGGGATGCTGGTGAGAAGTAGTCAAGCATCAGTGCATTGCGCAATCGTTGCCAAGGCAGCCAAGAGGGCACTGAGAATACTGATAGAGCACAGCAACTACAGGGATGTAGTACACATGCATTCTTTGTTGGTGGTAAGCATCACCCTTAGATTATAAAGCAATGGGTAATTGTCTCCTGAGTCTTTTTATGAACACATTAAGTCACAAGGGTTGACTTACAAAAACCACTGTGTGACCATGTAAAACGCTTTGAATACCTAACAAGCATCAGACACATGAACAATGAAAGTCAAAATGTCCTAATGCATACAAAGCCTACATAAAATTTTGTGGCCAGTGTTATTCAAGGTGGTGATTCAGATACAAGCACTTGCTGTCTCCTGTAAACCAGTTATTACCCAAAGGCAAGCTAATTCTCGTTTTACAGAACTTAAAATACTATGCCTTAATAATACCTCTTGCATCTTGAAATACTCTCTTGATGTAAGACAGTTATGCTTCTGTTGGTCCCACACAAGGATTATGCCCTTCCACCTAGTACTGGCTCCTTGGCACCACTCAAGGTGACGCTTAACATCATTTAAGAAATGTTGACCCACCTTTCCCTGGATACCACTTCCAAAATTGCATCATCTTGAAAGAATACATAAAATGCCTAGTACACTCTCTGCTAAAAGCCTTCTGTTAAAGGAAGTATACTTATTATCCAGTGTAATTAGCTACAAGCTTCTGAATGTCAATTCACCATGCAGGGCTGAATGACAGGAGGGGAACAGTCAGTTTGACCACTGAGGTCTTTATGAATTGCAGACATTAGCAAATCTCAGTAAGAAAATGTCCTGAAGTGTGTATTTGCAATTTCACTGCTATTAGATAGTATTAAAAGTTATTCATACGCCACAGCTAGAATGAGACAAAAATAGAAAGCTTACATGAGCTTCTATTATGAAGAATGAGCACTGAATGTAAAAGTAATTGAAAATGAGATTGCTGGCAGCCACTGGAAGGCTAGACTTGACTTAGCTCTAAAAATACACAATAACGTATTTGCTGGTTAGTGGCTGTAAAGGACATACAGCTGATCCGCATCCATTTATAAACACTGCATGTGACCTGGTTACTGAGATAGTTACTGTATGCATATATGGATTTGGCTTAGTAAAAGAGCTATTCAGAACCTATACGGAACCATTGGATTAGCAACAATTGCCAGGTTATGAATCAATCATCCAGTAACCATCACTGTTGGAAATTCTGGACATCTTAATACTCCAAAGTTGCGAGAATTATTTTGCCAAATTTGGAAAGCAAAGATCTAAATGGCAGTAAACAACTAAGAAGTAGTCTTCAACTTTCAGCTAAGCAAAAAACATTGCAAGGGCCTGCTAAGCAATCACAGTTTGTACACAAGTAGATTACCCAACACTTGCTTTAAAAGCAAGTTCTCCTGCAGGTGAAGGAAGCAAGACTAAGTTTAGCAGAATCACTCAGTAAGACCAGAAATGGAAACAGAAAAGCAGCTAACACACAAGTCCTGACAAAGACATCTTCAAGAGAGTGCTTACTGTTATTTCAGGTAGAAAGTCAAGTATCCTGAATCTTCCCTTAGGAAACATCTTTTCTCTAGTATTAATCTTGTTTCCAATGTTCAATATCATATATGGATTCACTAGCATGAATTAGTCATACAGTCACTTAAAGTGTGCTGTGCAACTAACTTAAATGTCACACCTGTTAAGATCAGGGTGGGCAACTTGGGAGGAGCACAGGGACCTTGTTAGATCATACAGAGAGAAAATTAGAAAGGCAAAAGCTCAGCTAGAACTAAATCTGGCCACTATTGTAAGGGACAACAAAAAATGTTTTTACAAATATGTTAACAGTAAAAAGAATCCCAAGGAGAATATCTATCCTTTAATGGATACAGAAGGGAACGTAGCCACCAGAGATGAGGAAAAGGCCAAGGTACTTAATGCTTTCTTTGCCTCAGTCTTTAATAGGGAGACCAGTCATCCTCAGGGTACTCCACCCCCTGAGCTGGAGGGTGAGGATGAAGAGCAGAACATACCCCCCTTAATCCAGGAGGAAATAGTTAGTGACCTACTACGCCATCTGGACACTCACAAATCTACGGGACCCAATGGGATCCATCCAAGAGTACTGAGGGAACTGGCAGAGGTCCTTGCCAAGCCACTCTCCATCATCTGTTGGCGATCCTGGTCAACAGGGGAGGTCCCAGAAGACTGGAGGCTTGCCAATGTGACTCCCATTTACAAGAAGGGTCGGAGGGAGGATCCAGGGAACTACGGGCCTGTCAGCCTGACCTCGGTACCGGGGAAGATTATGGAACGGTTTGTCTTTAGAGCGCTAACATGGCAAGTCCAGGACAAGCAGGGGATTGGGCCCAGTCAGCATGGGTTTACAAAAGGCAGGTCCTCCTTGACCAACCTGATCTCCTTCTATGACCAGGTGACCCGCCTAGTGGATGAGGGAAAGGCTGTGGATGTTATCTACCTTGACTTCAGCAAGGCCTTTGACACTGTCTCTGATGGCATACTCCTTGAGAAGCTGGTGTCTCGTGGCTTGGACAAGTGTACTCTTTGCTGGGTGAAAAACTGGCTGGATGGCCGAGCCCAGAGGGTTGTGGTGAATGGGGTGAAATCCAGTTGGCGGCGGGTCACAAGTGGTGTTCCCCAGGGCTCGGTGTCGGGCCCCGTTCTGTTTAATATCTTTATCAATGATTTGGATGAGGGGAATGAGTGCACCCTCAGCAAGCTTGCAGATGACACCAAGTTGGGAGGCAGGGTCAATCTCCTTGAGGATAGGGAGGCTCTACAGAGAGATCTGGACAGGCTGGCTCGATGGGCTGAGGCCAAAAGGCCAAGTGCCGGGTCCTGCACTTGGGTCACAAAAACCCCACGCAGTGCTACAGGCTTGGGGAAGAGTGGCTGGAAAGCTGCCCAGCAGAAAAAGACCTGGGGGTGCTGGTTGACAGCTGGCTGAATACGAGCCAGCAGTGTGCCCAGGTGGCCAAGGCGGCCAGCCGTATCCTGGCTTGTATCAGAAATAGCGTGGCCAGCAGGAGCAGGGAGGTGATTGTTCCCCTGTATACGGCACTGATGAGGCCGCACCTCGAGTACTGTGTTCAGTTTTGGGCCCCTCACTACAGGAAAGACATCGAGTTGCTGGAGCGTGTCCAGAGAAGGGCAACAGAGCTGGTGAGGGGCCTGGAGCATAAGTCTTATGAGGAGCGGCTGAGGGAGCTGGGGCTGTTTAGTCTGGAGAAAAGGAGGCTGCGGGGAGACCTTATCACTCTCTACAACTACCTGAAAGGGGGTTGTAGTGAGGTGGGTGTTGGTCTCTTCTGTCAGGTGGCTGGAGATAGGATGAGAGGAAATGGCCTCAAGTTGCGGCAAGGGAGATTTAGGTTAGATATTAGGAAAAATTTTTTTACTGAGAGGGTTGTCAGACATTGGAATAGGCTGCCGAGGGAAGTGGTCGAGTCACCATCCCTGGAGGTATTCAAAAAGTACGTAGATGGGGTGTACTCCATAACATGGTTTAGTGGGCATGGTTGATGGTTGGACTTGATGATCTTGAAGGTCTTTTCCAACCTAAATGATTCTACGATCAATATGTTCTAGGCTTGCCTAATACTTAGGAGAGTATGTATGTAAAAAAAACATTGATCTGACAATTGTTTAAACTAAAAAGATATTTCCAAAGGACAACTCTTCCTTCTCAAACCTTTTAAAATATTTGTTATATAAGGGGTTGTGATGCCCACTCACATGTAAAGCAGAAACAGCTCGCATGGAAATTAATAACAGCTGATACAATGTGTGATCAGCAACCTATACCTTCACCAAATTACACTGCTTATTGTTTCACTATCGTCAGTAAAAGAACCTTCCTAGCTGCAACAAAGTGCCACTAAAAGAATGAGGTGCTAGAAGGAGAAAGAAAATTATGTGGTCCCATGATATTCAGAGGTCATGGCAAATTTCATCAGCGTGTGTTGCCATCCGTGCTAGATCCAGGAGTTCAAGCTATCTGGAGCTGAAAGAATATAAAATTAAAGCTGAACTGTGACTGAGCAGAGAGGTCAGGAACAACTTCCTTTCATTTTCAGTTGGCCTCTTAACAAAATATACTGTGTGTAATGGAGACCTTACCCCCTGAAGATGAAGCAGTAGAAAACTGGCAATTTTTTTTTTTTTTTTTTTTTTTTTTTTTTTTTACAGAATGCATTAAGGAACCCAGACATTTACTGCATCTTTTTAAGTGTATCACTAGTAGACACGGCCCCTTGTGAGAATACTCATTGCAATTTAAGAAACAAGTTATGTATTAATCAGTGGTACATTAGTTTGTTTCATATGAAAAAAGGAAAAAAACCTAAACCTCTAAAATCCAACAGAGAAGCACATCAACTTCAAAAGCATCTCTTCAGTGCCAAAAATACAGGAGTAGAGCACCAGCAGGTGTTTACAGTTAAGGACTTTGGAGACTTAAGGTCCTTAAAACTGTATTAGTGATAATGTCATTCAACATCAAATCTCAAGGAGCTTTAGAAAATTTCACCCCAAAATGCAGCACATGTCTGCAAATGAACACATTTAGAACAATATACATAATCATGTCAACCCTGGGAAAAAAACACTGCCCACATAATGCCACAGGATACTCTGTGTGAGTGTATCCTGGTTTCAGCTGGGATAGAGTTAATTGTCTTCCTAGTAGCTGGTATAGTGCTGTGTTTTTGAGTTAGGTATGAGAAGAATGTTGATAACACACTGATCTTTTCAGTTGTTGCTAAGTAATGTTTAGTCTAAAGTTAAGGATTTTTTCAGCTTCTCCTGACCTGCTAGCAAGAAGGCTGGAGGGGCATGAGGAGTTGGGAGGGGACACAGCCAGGGCAGCTGACCCAAAGTGGCCAACGGGGTATTCCATACCATGTGACATCACATCTAGTATATAAACTGGGGGGAGTGGGGGTGGGGGGATTGCCGCTCAGGGACTAACTGGGCATTGGTTGGCGGGTGGTGAGCAACTGCATTGTGCATCACTTGTATATTCCAATACTTTTATTATTACTATTATCATTTTATTATTGTTATCGTTATTAGTTTCTTCTTTTCTGTTCTATTAAACTGTTCTTATCTCAACCCATGAGTTTTATTTTTTTTCCCTGATTCTCTCCCCCATCCCACTGGGTGGGGAGGAAGTGAGCGAGCGGCTGCGTGGTGCTTAGTTGCTGGCTGGGGTTAAACAGAGTGGAAAGCAGCTTTGCTTTTCAGGCCCCATAGAAGCTCCTGGTAAACTGCATTTTCTAGAAAGTTACTAAGTAAGCCAAAGTTTCTATTTGTACATAAAAGTAGACAAGTAATATTAAAGTGTGGACAAGTATGATTTTTATATGTCATTATTTTTAAGCAATATGCTACATTACCTCTGGTATTTAGCACCAGAGAAAGCAGAAATCTCTTGAATTAAAACTCATCACAAATCTTATGGTAGTTCCACTTGGGCATACAAAGGCACATCTCACAGGTGACTTTAAAATCGTGCAGGTCAGGAATTCCACATATTGAAAAGCACACATGCAACAAAGAACTACCAGCAGACAGAAAAGACCTGTTCCTTTATAGCTATTCTACAGCTGCTCTTCGGTTTAACATTCTAGGAAAAAGTTTCCTGGCTTTTTTGTAAAGAATAATAGTAAAGTTACCCTTAAAACAAAGCAAAACAAAACAAATCCACCCAAGAGAATCCCCACTACAAACACCAAACTACTGAACAAAGAATTCTCTAGGTTGTGCACAATAGAACCTAAACATGTCTCAAGAACCAAGGCAACTGAGATGTATTTTTGTACTTTGCTGTGTTGAGACAGGTGCAATTTCTGCTGCAGAAATCAACCCTGTGTTGTTTGACAAAATCTATAAAACAAACTGAATTCCTGCCCTGCATTTTCTTTGAAGAAAGCTTCTCTAATATCTTAACTCTAAATATAGCCCAAACTTTTAATATTCTAACATCCACCTCTTCAAAATAAAACATTAGTTTAAATTGACAGCAAAACCCTAAAATTATACTGACAACAGTGTGTAATTGGAAGATCTGTATTTAAAACATTTCTTCTCTACTGAGTGCGATTCTGGAATCACTCAAGCATCTTTTGAAAAAGTATTTTAAAGAAATCATGCTGCTAATAACTTCTTATTCCATACATTGATCATTTTGTTTTTATTACTTTGATGACTGCCACTATACATAACAAGGACAGTTTAACTTCTCTACCACTATGTATCTTTATGATCTTTTGAGGCAATTTATCAGATGCTTTCTAAAAGAAGAAAAAAAAAATGTCCAAATACAAATGAAATTATTACTTGTAACACACCTCTTTCAAACAAGTCTGGCAAGCAAAAGATCACAGTTTACTCTTCCAGAAACTATAATGGCTATCCTTTCGTATTTTAAAAACCTATTTTTCTAGTGATGCTGATACATTTAATTCCTGTGGAAAACACTCCCATAAATCCACTACTTCTATGTTTTCCATTCAGATAGTTGATTCAGTCTTGCCCTTCCAAAGATACACCCTACTCAGTAATCTTGCTGAAATATACATTCTACATTGTTCCAGTGACTGAAGATAAAACTTCCTCAGAGCAGACTGCAGCGGTCTTGTTCCAACATGACTAAAACACACACAATTGCAAGACTGACATCCAGAAGGAGACCAACGCAACCTCTGGGACCAGGCGTCAGTGGCCAAAAGACTTACTGAAATACAGTGATGCAACACACTAGAAAGTGCCAAGTGTGCCATCAGTTGTACCAATGCTTGGTAAACAGCATTCCATAAATTCTATTAAGGGATACTGAAGTACTGACATAATCTCACATCATTCCCTTCTGTTGTTCTTACTTCATCCTATTCTACATTCAGTGCCTGCTGGTTTGCTCCCATCCACGCCATAACCCCAAGAAGACATGCCAAGACTCTCAGCTGTCTCAGAGCTGACTGTCACAGGGAAGTTAAGCATTACCAGCATACAAAACACACGAATCCCAGTAACACCTGATTCTCCTAACAGTATTCACAGATCTGATGAATATGAGGCACTGAGTGAGTCATGGAGAGCTTTTTATCTGAATATGAACACAAAAAGAAAAGGCTGTCTTGAGACATGAATTTATGGTGAAGATGTCACATTCCCCTAGACCACCAGGGACAAAAATAGTGCTCATGGACAAGCAAAAATATATCTGTTTATCAAAAGGTGGGAATGAAAATAATTACACATCAGTAGTGTTTAATCACCTTAGTCAAAACTTTGAAAGTCTACATTGTCCTACATTTCTTTGCCCTCTTTCAAAAACAACATCTGTTTGAAGTTTCATTTTTTAACTTAACTGGAAATGTCAGAAATACTTCTTTGCACAGTGAAATCCTGTGAGTAATGCTGAAATGTCTAGAGCAGTCTGATGAGCTTGCTACAGGCAAAAAAAACCCCCTCAGTGCCTTTAAAAGATTGTTCTGCCACCTCATTCATGTTTTAAATAAACAAATTATGAATTCTAAGTCAAAACTTGTATGTCTACCTCCACACCTAAGGGCTAATTAAATGCATCAATCATATAGACATGGTGCTTAGGGACATGGTTTAGTGCTGGACTTGGCAGTGTTAGGTTTATGGTTGGACTCTATGATCTCTACAGAGAGATCTGGACAGGCTGGATCGATGGGCTGAGGCCAACTGTATGAAGTTTAACACGGCCAAGTGCCGGGTCCTGCACTTAGGTCACAGCAACCCCATGCAGCGCTACAGGCTTGGGGAAGAGTGGCTGGAAAGCTGCCCAGCAGAAAAAGACCTGGGGGTGCTGGTTGACAGCCAGCTGAATATGAGCCAGCAGTGTGCCCAGGTGGCCAAGAAGGCCAATCGCATCCTAGCCTGTATCAGGAACAGTGAGGCCAGCAGGAACAGGGAGGTGGTTGTTCCCCTGTACTCAGCACTGGTGAGGCCGCACCTCGAGTACTGTGTTCAGTTTTGGGCCCCTCACTACAGGAAAGACATTGAGCTGCTTGAGCGTGTCCAGAGAAGGGCAACCAAGTTGGTGAGGGGCCTTGAGCACAAGTCTTATGAGGAGCGGCTGAGGGAGCTGGGGTTGTTCAGTCTAGAAAAGAGGAGGCTGAGGGGAGACCTTATCGCTCTCTACAACTACCTGAAAGGGGGTTGTAGTGAGGTGGGTGTTGGTCTCTTCTGTCAGGTGTCTGGAGTAGGACAAGAGGAAATGGCCTCAAGCTGAGGCAAGGGAGATTTAGGTTAGATATTAGGAAAAATTTTTTTACTGAGAGGGTTGTCAAACATTGGAATGGGCTGCCGAGGGAAGTGGTCGAGTCACCATCCCTGGAGGTGTTCAAAAAGCGAGTGGACAGGGTACTCCAGGGCATGGTTTAGGGGGCATGGTTAATGGTTGGACCTGATGATCTTGAAGGTCTTTTCCAACCGAAATGATTCTATGATTCTATGATCTCAAGGGTCTTTTCCAACCTAAATGATTCTATGATTCTATATACCTACATACCAGTTACTTCAAAGAAGCCAAGCACCCCAATGATCTGAGCATGTCTTTGAAACTAAAAATTTCACTTCACTTTGCAAACCAAGACAGGAGGCCCTCATTGATTAAAAAATGTCTGGTTTTGATTCTTATCAGGGTTTTGGTGTTTCTTATTTTATTTCTTAACGATTCTGAAAAACCTCATGAACCCCAAATACAAAAATCAGTCTTAACACCTAAACTTGGCTCCACAGAAATCTGTCTGCTTATTTTATAAAATAGGCTTCAAGAGTGATATAAGCCAATAAATGCAAATTCAAGCTTCCCCAGCCATTTTATAAATGACTTATCAAACAAGTTTCACATGTGGTTTTTTAAGAATATTACTTTTCATGTCTTAGTTTGGACTATAAAAACAATATACTTCCAGTGTGATATACTGTCTCTTTTGCTCTCTGCTGCTCTGTAGTAGTGAAACTTTGTTAACAGAAAACATAAAATGGTATTTAAGGTTGTTTAGCAACTTCAATGGAAATGAAATGTCCTGGGATGCCACTTTTCATCTCCCTTTTTGTTTAGCAGAGGTCTTGAATAGGCTACATCACCAAAAAAGTACAACCTTACCTTATCCTGCCTAAGGTGTGTGGTTGAAATTATCTAAAGTGCTGTAGGATTAATGCCAGGAACAACGGAAAATAAAGTGAATCTGCGGAACTGATTTGCTTTACATCTTCTGCAATCAACTTACATATTTTGGATTCCCTTTTTGTTAATACAGGAGGTAAGAGACCAATTATGTCTGCTCTTATTAGCAGCAATTTCTGAATCAAAGCGTCATGGTTTACACCCAGCCAGCAACTAAGCACCATGCGTCCACTCGCTCACTCCTCCCCCTGCCCTGGTGGGATGGGGAGAAGAATCAGAAGAAAAAGGTAAAAACTTGTGGGTTGAGATAAGGACAGTTTAATAGGACAACACAAGGAAAGAAGTAGTAATAATAACAATACTACTAATAAAAGAAAGTAGAAAGCAAGTGATGCACAATGCAATTGCTCACCACCAGAACCTGATGCTCAGCCCATTCCTGAGCCGCGATCCCTCCTCCCCCCAGCCAGCATGGAATATCCCCTTGGCTAGTTCAGGTCAGCTGTCCTGGCTGTGCCCCCTCACAGGCTTCTTGTGAAAATTAACTCTATCCCAGCTGAATCCAGAACACAAAGCTGGGATACAAAGTACATTTAGGTCCTAAATTCCTCAGCTGGCTATGGAAATTAAATTTTCATTTAATGATCTATATGGGTTATGCACAGCAGCATGTTTCACAGAACAACTGAGTTTGCACAGACTAAGGCATGCGTGTACTAATGAATGCCATATGCACATCAATACTTCGGTCCAGCAAAACCGCACCAGCCCTACTGACTTTTAAACATGTTCCTTTTAAGGCATTTCATAGAATCATAGAATGGTTTGCATTGGAAGAGACCTTTAAAGGTCACCCAGTTCAACTCCCCTGCAATGGGCAGGGACATCTTCATCTAGATCGGGTTGCCCTTCAACTAGATCAGGGCAAACCCCCTGCCTCTCCTTCCTCGCCTGTCCCTTCTGAACACCTTGTAGTCACCGACAGCAGCACTCCAGTCGCAGGGTTCATCCCACCAAGTTTCAGTAATGGCAAGTACATTATAGCTTTCCAGAGCACGGTGACTTCTGACTCCTCCTGTTGTTGCCCATGCTGCGTGCATTGGTGCAGAGGCACTTCAGCTGGGCTGCTGGCCATGCCACCTTTCTAGGGGAACACACTGTTGTGGAAGGTGGAGCTACATGAGCATACCCACAGGAGATGTAAATAATGGGAAAAGACTGTGAGGCTGTAATAGCACAGGAATGTATATAAATTATAGAGGCTGTTAATATGTTTTGGAGGGCTTTAAGGACTTTAACTGCTTACAAGTAGTCGTTCATGACAAAGCAGAGCTCAGAGCTTGCTTAATGCTGACCTATTCTCTGATCGGAGGAATAAGATTCAGGAAGCACCCGAGCCAGTTTGAGCCAGGAAAAGGAGACATAGTAACAACTAGCCTAAAAAAAAGGAAAGAACCCAGGTAGAAACAGAAAAAGGACAGACGACCCCAGACCTAAATATTACTATTGGACCAGACTATGGTGTGAGGGGCAGGAATTTAGATTTTAAGGGTATAATTGCACAGAGATTCTAGTGTTTGGGGTCCCTCTCTGGAGGCACCCAGCTCAAGCTGTCTAAATTTGTGCACCATCAACAGAATGAATTACGCTTTTTTACTTTGAAGGTCTTGATTAGAGATTCTGCATCGGGGAACCTAGGGTCAAGCTTGAGGGAAGAAGCTGCACCTGAGGGCGAGTGTGTGTGTGAGGAGTCGAAGTGGGCACCTGCTGGTTTACTGGAGTCACTGGCTGCAAAGGGACTCCAGTCCTGGCAGTTAAAGTCTCAGGTGGTCTGTGTGCGACTCCTTGATTGGTGTGTGAATGCTCGGGCAGCGGCTTCTCCCTTAACAACCTTAATTCCTTTGAGGTATTTCACCAGTGTTTCTCTGTTGGCTCCTACTACCTGAGGAGCCCCTGGCTCATCTCTCTAAGACTTCAAGTGTGCTCCAGTGTACTCAGCAGGTCTCAAAGCAACAGGCTGAGTGCCCTTGCTAGCACCCCGTCCCTCTAACCTTGGTGTGTTGTCCCATGGCTTGTCCCCCTCCCCCTTCAAGTCTGGTTTAAAGCTCTGTCAATCAGCCCCGCTAACTCATGAGCAAAGGTGAGTCCCATCTGACACCAGCAGGCCTGGTGCCATGTAGACTATCCCATGACTGAAAAACCCCAAATTGTGGCGGTAACACCAGCCACAGAGCCATGTATTAATAGACTGGGTCTGTCTGTTTCGTTCTATATCACTGCCCACAACTGGAAGGACAGAGGAAAAAAACTACCTGTCCTCCGGATTCCCTTACCAAACATCTCAGGGCCCTGAAGTCTCTTTTGATTGCCCTTCGACTATGTGTTGTGGCTTCATCACCACCCATGTAGAAGAGCAATAATGGGTAATAGTCCAAGAGCTGTACCAAGCTAGGAAATTTCATAGTGATGTCCTTAATCTGGGCCCCAGGGAGGCAGTAGACTTCCCTAAGAGGAGGATCAGTCTGGCATATTGGACCCTCTGTTCCCCTCAGAAGGGAGTCACCTACCACTATAACCCGTCTCTTCTTCCTCACGGAGGTGGTCGTGATAACGGGGGGTAGTCCTTTCTTACCTTGGCAACATCTCTGGTGTAGATGGACCATCATCCATATCATCAGTTGACTGACCTTCCACATCCAGAACCTCATACCTGTTGTACAGAAGCACCTGGGAAGGCGAGGTGGGCAAGGAGGGGGTTTGCCTGCCACCCTGAGCATGGACTTGCCTCCATTCACTCTTTTTCTTTAAGCTACTGCCTTCTGCCTGGCAGGGGGAGGATATAGGATCCCCTTGATCTTGTGTTTTTTCTAGTGGCTATTCCTGTTTCTGTCTCAGGCAGGGCAGAGCATGGTTCCACCAGTCTCTTTCTCATTTCCCTACTAATGACCCTGTGTTCAACTCTTACGTGCTTTGAAATAGCAGCCAAATGTCCTAATAATGGTGGCTGATAAGCACAGCTCTGCATAACAATGCGCACCATCTTTGAAAATACTGTTTTTGATTTCAAGGAATGACATTAAGTGATTCAAAAGCATTATTTCATGCTGCTTATAATAACTACACAAAATGGAAATTTCTCTTTTTGCTCACAGCAGCAGATGAATACACACAAAAATGTATTGCTAATAAAGGGTCATTTGCTATTTGTTTATGGATTTTAACTGGCATTCACATCAGGCTTAAGCAGAAGCTATGTAATATGACTGATGCAGAATGAATTCCATCTTACTCAAATTATTTTGCAGTGCTTATTCTCATTAGAGGAGAAAGCTCCTTAGGTCAAAAGGCAATGGAAAAGATGTTTCATTCCACCTCATACTCTGAACTCTATCTGGAATTAAACACAGTGCTTTAATATCTGGATGCATGTGGATCTGCTCAAATAGGATTTAATATCCTTCTATAAACAGCAAGTGCTGTCTAAGTTAAGATATCACTGGTACAGAGATAACTCTTGCAAGTGTTGTTATAGGTAAAATATATACCATTTTCTATACATGCAATACTCTCTATATACATATGTAGAAAATGTCATAATTAAACATATTTATACTGCAAGTGCTTGTATCTCCACTATGACAAAAGCTTTTTTTATCAAACAGTTCTGTCTGGATTAATAAAATTTCTGCTAATTCTAAAGGAAAAAGCACCTAACAAGTTACCATATCAATTAAATGGAACGGAGCCAAATGAGGAATCTACTATTAACTTCTGGAATAAGAAATGTTAATTCTTTTATGTTAACTGGCCTTTTGGGATTTCTAATAGACTGAATCTAGCATACTGTGGGATTTTAGCATTGACATGTTTCTAATGAGAGGTTAATGAATCTAATCTCTCATACCATGGTAAAACACAAGACTGGGATTCAGGGAGCCAGTTCTGACAGTGTTTGGCTGTGTTCCAGTTGAGTTCACTTATTCATGAAGAAGTTTCCATCAGATGCTCCGCTTCTTACTGAAACAAGAAGTGAGTTGGAAAAGAAAGGTCCCTGTGGTGTAAAAGTAACTGTCAGCAACCCAAGGAAAAGGCCAAATTAAAATTAAAATTCATTAACCTTAGCATCTGTCAAACAGTTTTGAAAGGAAGAAGGAAAAAAGAAAAAAAAAAGGGTGAATACAGTAGCCTGAGACAAATAGAATTACCACTTTTTACTCATTTGCCAGAAAACTACCTACTACATCAGTAGCCTTAGTTCTCTGAGAACAGTATCTTTAATAAATAAAAAAAAATGTAACCTAGCTAAGTACCATTCTTCACTGACAACTCCCTTCATCTACCTGAGATTTGAATGTGACAAGAACACCTTTTCCAGTCTTCCTTTTCCTGTTTTTTTTGTTTGTTTGTTTGTTTCCCCCCCAAACTCTACTTTTTCCAAATTCTTCCCTTAAGGAATGTAAAATCTATTAACAGTTTGCAGTTATGAAAGGTAGAGACCTTGTGGAAAAAATCACAAAATAGTTGAAAGATTACTTAGGGCTAGCGAAGCACCTATACAGGACCGAAATCATTAAGGGTGAGACAGTGCATTTTTAATTTCTACTCTGCTTATGGAGTCCACATCTGGATTTCCTACATGCTACTACAGTGCAAATACTGTATGACAGAACTCTGGCAAAAAATCTTTTGCTCTATTCAGAAATTGGTTTTTTAAGTTTTTGGTGGGATATAAAGATGAAAGACTATAAGGAGAAAAGCAAGACTTAGTGCTTGTTGAGAGAAAAATGAAGCAAGACCAGCACTACTAATGCAAGAGAAAAACAAAAGGCAGGCATAAATTTAAAATGTTTCCTCTTAAATGTAGTGATTATTAGATATCTACCTAATATTACATCTGTATCTATGAAATACATCTGCATCTATGAAATAAGCCATTTTAAAGACCTAATTCCCAAATGTGAGAGTAATAGTGCCTTAACAACAAGCTTTATAATTTAAAAACAGCTTTGTAAAGTAACTTGGCTTGTTTTGAGCAGAATTGTTAATACTGAATAAAATTTTATTTTTAGTCACTGTTGAAACTTTCATGTGGATAAACTAATTCTGCTCAGCTTGGATATCAGGAAGAGCTGACAGAAGTAATATATAAGGACTCGCTTCCTCAGGAAACAGAACAAGTTAGTGATAGCCATTGAAAGATGAAATCTGTACCCGATACAGCAGCTAATAAAGGAGGTTTCTGAGGTCATCTTAAATGTGATTACTGATACCAGTTACCATTTAGACAGGCTTGCAGATTTGGGTATCATTCTTGTCAGTTTAAATAGTATTAAGAAAATAAAAGTTTACAGACTTTGTTTCCAGCAGAATATTGCTTGCTGTGCTATTGACAGCAGATACACTTTTATCATCTTTTTGAGCATCAGGTCAGTGTAAAGCAAATAAGGTTCTTTTTCCCAAAGTTATGTACAGTCAAGCAGAAAGCATCCCACCAGCCAAGCCTACCCGTCAAAAAGCTGTTGCAATATTCCATGCAATCCACATCCAAAGAATCACAGTGAGAAATGCACAGACATAACCTACTCTAGCCCAACTAAGTACACAGTTCACAGCAGACAGGTGACCCTAAGTACTGAAAACAGTGACATTTCCTACGACTTTTCTCCCCCCAAAAAATCAAGGTCTACAGTTATAGCAAGCAATTCCATGCACAGCACAAGTCATGAAATCTGATTTCCTATCTCTAGCTGGATTTCCCTCTACCTAATCAAATGCAAACTTTTCCCAGTTGAGCTTTAGACGGATTCTCTGGCAACCAGCAACCAGGTTATGGTAGGAAGGCTTACTCTCTTCACAACCATAACTTATAATTTACAGCAATCCTAAGCCACCTGTATTCAGAAAAGTTTTCATATCTTTGAGAACTTCAGTCTTTGTCAAATTTGGTTTAAAGTGGTTCGTATATCCAAAAGGCACTGCAGAGAACAACTGCATGGACAAGCTGACCAGCAGAGACAACGTAAATCATAAAACTTAATTTCTTAAGAAATTAAGAGAAATAGTAATAATCTGGATGACTGAGTGTAGAATATTCAAGATATGAAATTTATCAAAGTAAAACCAAACCATGTATTTGAACACTAATATATATGAAACACGCATAGGCACCTTAAAAGCAAATAGAACTCAGTGCAACTTCAAGCAGTTTGTAAACAGATATTATTTTTCATTGCTAGTTCAAAAACTGCTCCTTGGTGTCTCAGTACATAATTTACTTTAGCTCTGTTCTCAAAACAGCCATTTTTTGCACACTGCTCTAATGAATACTTGGAATTTGGTTTTATACATTTTACATTTCCTAGCAATTGGAAGCACAATTCTGCAATTTAACAGTGCCATAGCATGGGTAAATAAATAAATATATTTTATGCAAGTTATTCAGCCAGTCTTACTGCTTTTCAAATGTTGTTATATTTCTACTATGCAATTGCAAATGATTAGCAACCCTCCCTCATCCCTCTCTGCTTAGGTTCCTTTTAGATTTGTTCTTGCCTAAAATAAAGCTCTTTTTCGATACAAGCAGGTCAAGGTGATCAAAAGTCCTGTAATACTTCAAATATTTGATTTATATTTCCAATTTATTTTAAGATTAACATGCTCTTCTGCCCCCCTCACTAGATCTTGAGTTGAATTTCAGATGTTAATTTAATTCACTTTCTTTGGGAACTCTGATTCCTTATTTGGGTTAGGTAAATTCCTGCTCTGGCACCAGGAACGTCCCTTTTTGGTGCTGCAACACCGGGAGAAGGTTTAAGCCACTCTGAATGCGACATACTCAGTATCAGCTTGAAGCGTTTTTATTTGAGAACTTCTTATTTCAATGTGTCAAAGTTTGTAAAATATGTAGAATTTGGAATTATAAACAGAATCACTTTTTTAAAATATGCTTTAGCACAGTGTAGGATAATAGATCATGCTTGGGTATGGTGAACTTTCCATGAGGTGAACATATAAATTAAAAATATGTGGTAGAAGTATTAAAGATTTTGAATAAATAGCTGAAAAATTGCACATCAAATAACAAGCCTAAATAGAACAACATGCCCAGTATAACAAGATTTACAGCACTGGTAGTGTTATTGGACTGTTACTTCTTTCCAGCATAGAAAAAAAACATTACAATGGGCCTCCAGTACTGCTACAAGACAGTATTGTATTTCCTTCTCTGACAAAGATTATTCTTTCTTGAATGGACAACATTCAAAACTTCTACTCTGTACACTAACGGGGGGGGGGGGGGGCGTGGGTAGCAGGGAAGGACAAATAACTTGGAATCTCCTCAAAGTCATTTCAAAGTAGGTGAAAATATTATAACACCCCCAGACCATCCTTGAACATATAGTTTCAAGACAATCTTCTCCTTCTACTACAAAGAGGACACTATAAAATTACCTTCCTTGTTTAGCTATAATGGAGGAAAATGCTACCAGTTAATATTGTGAAGAATGAGAAAGTATCAAATGTCAACATTTTCAAAAACACATTTTCAAAATCCAAACCAAGATCCCTTGTTCCACAATATTCCAGAATTATTCTTAATAAAGGCCAAAACCCCGCCATAATAAAGCAACTCACTTGCCAAACTCTAAACTTACTTCATTCATTTAAAGTCTGTAAAAAATGGTCAGAAGAGCTCCCCTTTAGCAGGCTATCAAATAAGGCAGAATATTCTATGACTTCCCTTTATTTATTCTCTCCCAGTAGCTCTGGCAACCATAAAGAGAAGGGGACAAAGGGCAGAATTGTTATCCACTGGAGGGCTGGAGAAAGGCTGAGTTCTCTGGCTCATTTCATGAGATGATTCTTGCACTGTCACTTGCATGATAAAAAATTATTTACCTGAACCACTGTTAGTATGAAACATGTTTAGGATGCAAAAGCTCAGTTTATTTCTCATGAGAGTGAATTATTTTTTTTCCCCATCTTTACAGCAGTCCTGATGGAGGTTTTGCTTGTTTAATATACTCCACATTTGCCTTTTTATTCTCCCTGTCAAAAATCTATTCTCCAGACAAATTGTCTGGAGACAAAAGGCAAAACAATTCCATTCATGAAGATTATATTTAGCAATAAACTAAGACAAACAACTAGCAAGAGTCTGAAGCTGCAGGGTACAAGGCAGTAGGTGAGTGTAATAGGAAGAGCCTTTAAGAGCAATCAGAAGAATCAGGAAGAAGAACAAGAGATAATGCCTAGGACTCATTAAATAACTGATTAAATGTATATGATTGAAGTAATACAAGAAACTGGAAAATATGAAGAGCTATTATCGGGTAAGGAAAAACACACCTTTGCTTTCAGTGAAAAGATCACATGTTCCTTCTAACACCTCAAAAAAACCCAAACCAAAACACAAGCATAGTCCAGTTAAGATCTCTAGCTGACACCCAAATATTTATTAAACTATTATTGCCCAGTGTTCTTGAATTTTGCCTTACCTATATTCACCATTGCTCTGAACAATGTACTACAGGGTTTTTTATGTTAAGTGGGATCTTTTCAATTTTAGATACAGAATCACTGCAAAAGCACAAACTGCATATTGAAATTAATTCCAACCTGTTTCATTTGTACTAAAAATCCCAATATTTGCCAAAGTTCAAATGCAGATCTCTTACTCGCAATACTCCTAGAACTAAAATACATACATGTTTACTTTTCTTATAGTTCAAATAAAGGGGAAGAGGTTAAATAAACTGTTAAGGTTTCACAGCAAAGTCAACAGCAGAATTGAGAAAGAAAATGAAAAAGAGCAGTTTTAGTTCTATTAAAAATTCTGCCTTTTCACCATGATATTCCTTTGCTTTCCCTTCAGAAACACAACCTTGAATTTTTATCTTGCTAGCCAAAAGAACAAGGGTCTCTCTCCATAGATCCCTGGCTGTTTTGAATAAGCTTTCCTATCATTTGCTTTCCAAACTCCAGAACAGTTCTAGTCTTGTATTAGTTTCCTTTGGAAGGGATGGGGGGCTTTGTTCCCCCCCAGCATAGCACCATTAGTTATCAGACATATTGACTGGAAATATAGATTTAGCAAAAATACAGCTAAAGGAAAGGAAAACATTTACACAGCACTGTTCTCCTCAGATACCATGTTGGCAGTAGCCAGTAGTGAAAGATGCAGGCCTCAGTCTGACAGTCCCAGCAAAAAAACATTCTGAAGGTGGAAAGTCTTATGTCACAAGGTCAGGTTGTTTAAAGGACGGCTTCAACTTCGAATAATAAAAGTTGTATTTAAACATAAATAGAAACTGTTCAATGGAGATGCAAAAGGCAAGGCAGACAATCTAGTTAAAAGCATAGCTTCAGGCAATGGGATTCAAAAGTTCTGGTCAAAGGTCACAAATGCATCCCTTAAATTAGATGGCTACTTCAGGACAAACTGACTATTTGAAGGTATTAATTTTTGTTAAAATAGTGGAACAATAATTCCAGATAAAGATTCCATTGATAATGATTGCTTTATTATTCTATTAAACTTGGAAACATGGCTACAGAAAAGTAGTCTGTACATTACAACGATTAAAATGGCAAAACACTAAAGGAAAGAGAAAACAAGGGAAACTGGGGACATTTTGTGCCATTGCACTAGAGCATTATAACATGGTCATCCACAATGTACGTTACACCTAATATCCTAATACTAAAACTACCTGGGTTTCATGCATCCTTAAGAAGATAATCATATTAAATGGCAAGATGCTCCAACCTTTAACAGCTATGAAAGATTACATACAGAGAATCATTGCTCCACATACTGAAATGAGGAGCTTTATAAAGATGTTAAATTCAGAATTTGAGCATTTTGCAGTAAATAAGTATATAATTCTATCACTTATGCCACAATCTCATGGGTTTTATTTCTTTCTTCAAGGCCAAACACCTGCATAGAAACAGTCAACCTACTTTTCTTTTTTCTTAAAATATGACTCAGACTTATTTCTGCAAGGATTTTTCCCCCATATTTCTATAAATATTGCTAGTTGAACTTACCTATTACTGGCTACCAGAGAATACAGACTGCAGAAAGTAAAATCAGCTTTAAAACTGACATAATAGTACTGAATAAATAAAAATACCAGCATTTTTCACATTATGCATTTATATAAATGAGGGAAGGTTAATTTCAAAAGCCTTCTCTCTCCCATTACTCTTCTTGCCTTTATGTCTGATTTTGTGCCAGCTGAGGACTCCTTGGATACTAAGGAGGTAGGGAAAAAAAAAATATTCTGAAATAACCCATTCTTAAAATTTTAAACCTTCTATAGGTATCAGAGTGAATTACACTAGACTGCTTCAGTGGTTTTTCTACACAGAATGTACAGAAATAACAGCATTAAAACTCCAGACATAACTTCCCATCAGATCTATGTGAACAGAAACAGTCTAATTTCAAATGAGAAGCTGTCAACATGTAGCAGAGCAGAGAGGGTGATCTTAATTTGTGTCCATTGCTAGGAAGGGAATTCTAGTAACTAACTGCAGTGAACTTGGAGAAAGTGAATGGAAAATTATTTAGAATGTAATTCTTAACAGCACATGTCAAAATATGCACATTAATGTCATTTGAAACAAATAGCTCCATGTCAGCTCTAGAAAACAAAATTTTTTCCATGCTCCAAAACTACTACAATTTTTGAAGATATTTACTTTTCCTTACTGCAGCTAAAAGACCACTTCTTTTCCTATTCAAGTACAAGATTACTAGGAGTCCTTCAGAACAAATTGTTTCAGCTGTTGCCACAGTCTCCCTACTGCTTAAATCTATCTCCTAATGCACTTGAAGATTTTATGTTCCTAATACACTCCTATTTATACATCTCTTTCTTACGGTACTATAAAACAGATTCTAACAAAATATTACTTATCCTGGAAGACCTTATTGTACATAGTAATGCATGCCATCACTCCTTTATTATGCAGCTTGATAATGACCATTTCACAAAAGACTAATGGCAAACAGTTTCTTTGCAAATTAGCAGTGTTTTACTTTAGGCAAGCTCATGATTTAATATCAGATTTTTGCTTTAAAAACCCACAGATTTTCAATTATTCTTAATACAGTTGCTAAATAAATGCTGCCTGTCATCTATAGGGTTCCAAGCATATCTTACGCTTAATATTCCCTTTATGGATTTTCTCAAGGAAGACTCTAGCGCTAATGAGCAGGAAGAAAACTCTTCCTTTTTGGAGGGGTATTCAGATCTGATTGAAATGTATTGGTGGGGCTGTCTGTAAACTTGACATACTACCACCGGTGGTACAAGGCTTTTTTTTTTATCTGAGGAGAGACTAAATTTACTTCACACTTATCAAGCACCTTAGTTTCTCACTTAAATTTTATAGGTTTTCTTAAGACAAAGCTGGTTTTGGTTGACAGTTTCCATCACCAGACGGATCAGTTTTCATGATTAGATGTGTGTGGAAGAATAAAAAGAACAGCTAAAATATTCTTGAGTATAATGGTTTCTAAATCAGAACAAGTACCACAAAGATACTGCTATACTTGTCTATGCTTTTAAATAGAAGCACTCTGTCTGCTGTCCTTATCAACTCATAGTTCTAAAAATCTTGCAATTGGCATCTTCAAGTAAGGCTTACAGAGACACTGACACTTATGATTTAAACCTTTGCAACATGATATCCACTTTACACATACAAACGCTTATAATACTGGTTTCCAGGGTCAAACGTAAGCGCAACTACAAGTGACAAACAATTTACCATTCATCCTTAACTATTCTACCCATTCCCCTGTCTTCTAATATATATTCCCAAGGATGCATACATCAGCAAAAAGAAAATTGTTCAGGAGGCCTTCAATGTGCAAACTCAAGTACAGAAACAAAACTACGGTAAACTAAACACTTCAGAATGCCTGGACCCAGCTAAGACTTAATGTCCAAAAAAAATGTTAAAAAACAGTGTGATCCCAATAAAGAAGAAATTAGATTTTTAATTTGTAAGTAAGCAGCAATCAAGGTGATATGAGACACCCACGTCATATTTATAACTCAAAATTTCAGTGTTAACTGCAGAGACACTATGCTACCCATGATGTTTTCATCACGTATTCACTGGGTAATGAGGGCTCAGCAATACCAGTTTGCAATGATCATATTAGTTTCTCAGGTTTGGTACATAAAAGGTCTCCCCAAGGATGCATGTCTCATTGATTTCTCTCCATATGCTCAAAATCCACAACTGCAAAAATCTAGGACCAATTCTATTGATTATTATTCCCAGTAGCAATCATAACTTCACTCACACTGTCAATACTAAAATATATTCCACTTCTATATTGAGTTTTCTCAAACTGTCTAGTGCCTCATTACTATAAAATACAGAATCCAATGAAAGGTAACTATATCTAAATCCATTAAAACTAATTCAAAGCTGTACGAGAATATGGAAAGTGACAGCTTCATTGAATTTACCGTTCCAGGTTTATGGCTCCAAGTGATCAGCATATTAAGCACAGACCTCTAACCCACAACTACTCCTCAGCTGGAAACACCTTAAGAAAATAAGTTACTGGGACTCAAACCCCAGGACTCAGGGAAATTTTACTTTCACTCAAACAGAAAAAAATTAATCTTGTAAAACACTGATGTCTCTAAATTTTGGTAAATACGAGGAAACACTAATGATAAGATGACCTCCTCTGGGTTTTAACCATTGTAGTAGATAATTTTATATTCAAGATTGCAAGCACCACCTGCCATCTATACCCCTACCCTGTATTTGAGGTTGGCAGTAGGACTATCCCCAATCTTACAGAAACTGGGTCACAGAACTTACAGACTCAATTTTAACCCTCTTGCCCGATCAACATCCTCACTCGCAAACAGGGAAGTGCACGTACCTGCTCTAAGCCTGGCAATACAGCTACCTAGAACTTTACATGAATACCATTCTAGAGAAATTTTCCTTCCCCTCCCCAACCTTAAAGGCAGGTAAATCACAAAAGGCAGAAGCTATTTGCAAAAGGTTTACAAAGATGTGGTATACAGAGATATTTTTACTTTTATCAAAGACATTTTCTTTCTAACATAGGGTAACAAAACCACCATTTGATTTAAACATGGAAATGACATACATAAAACTGTAAGAAAGAGGTAACTATTTAGGATATATAGATATATTTGGGACATAATCTTGTAAATTTCATAGAGTTTCCAAATAACTAATTTGTAATAATTTTCATAATACTGTATTTTTTTCCTAGAAGTAGGTTAACTATCAGAGTCTGCCTTGATTTCCATTTTAGCCATGAACAACACTATGTTTCAGTAACATTCTGAAATGCAACACTCCTATTTTTAGAGCACAAAATCCAAAAACTATTTTAGCTAAAATTTATTACTCAGTATTTCTAGATCCATTTTCCCCAAATATGAATAAACTAAGGGGGGGGGGGGGGGGAACCCCACCTCCCTCTACTTCCTGGTGTAGTATACTGAAATATCTCATAAAAATGTAAAAAAAAATTTATTGGACCTTATACTGTTACTGAATGTTATCACCAGAAACCTCATTCGATCACCTGCTGTATAACTCCAAGTGTAAACAAGCTGTTTGAACAAATCAAAAGCTGTTAATGTTGTGGAACATACTTGAAATTCTATTACTTCAAAGACTGTGTAGTTATATGCTCCGTTAGTATTTTCTGTATTACTTGAAGGCTTCAAGCCTATTCCTAAGTCTTAGTTACTTCCGTGCTGGCTCTTGACTCTGTTATCAAGTCCTTCCATCAGGAATTAGATCACTCTGCATACTTCGTTGCTGCAATTGCTACTTTTCTCTAGAAGTGTAACAAACATGCACATTTATTCTTGCCCTCTGAAACATCTGTGCACAACCAACCAGCCTTGAGAAATGTTGAAATATTTTTACATTTCAACTATATTTCCACTGCCTTATGCAAAGAGTAATCAGTATGTTTTGTAACTTTACCTTTTTTTTTTTTTAAATTGTACTGTTTAAAAGCATTGTGTCAAAATGAAAGGAGGCATTTAGATTGTATGATTCTGCCTACATCAAACTTCTAGCTCGCATCAGGATTGAGCTTTTACAAGAAAATATAACACCATACTTCGGTCTGTATCATGGAGCAATCTCAGAGTGCATGAAACAGATGCTTTTTTTTTGGCTGAAACAACAGCAGAAGAGACACTCTGACTGCTAATGAGTCCACAGGACCACACCAGAGTCATCCTAAAGAAAAAAGCCCCAAAGACTCATTGTCTAAGCACCGGGACCCCAGCACCACTTTTGTGCCAGCTTGCCTGACAGCATAGACATAACCAAGTAATGAAGACATGACTTTAGCATACCAGAAAAAAAAAAAGCAAAGAACTGTGCTTTCTCAGGACTTACCCTAAGTTTAGAGCTGGCTAAATAAAGCCTTGGAAGTGGTGCTCTTTAGCAAATGAAAGAATATATAATTGTCTTCCTATAAATCCAACCAACTGAAATTATATTTGAGTTACCAAGAAAGTTCATTCCAACTTTTACACCAATATTGATGATATTCAGACTAGTTTCCACAGGCCTATAAAAAGTCATATCTTGGTTTAATTCTGACCGCTTCCCCAACAATCATGGCAATTCAATTCACTGAACCGACTACTGTTTATATTAGGCAATAAGGATTGCAAAATCAGTTTAAGATAAGAAAAACTCCAAGCTGCTTTCTTTTAAGACTTAAAAGAAAAGCCTGTCTGTTTAAAAAACCAAGCATACACTACACATCAAACAATGCCCCTCCAACAAAATACAAATGATCTCATTACTGTCAATTTTCTAGTAAACAGATTAGACAATCAGAGTCTGGCTCTATTTAAGTTGCAAGATAAACAAGCCTTGTCTTACAGTATCTGTATTCAGAAACATGTATTCCATTATTTTTCAAGCCAGCCCAATTTTTCAATCATCAGACACACTAATCAACAAAAAAGTGGTCCACCTCATCAAAACCAATGGGGGAAAGTAACTTAGACATGAACCAGTCGAGGGGAAGGGGAGGATGGACCAAGAAAAACAAACATGCAAACAAAGAAACAAACCAAAACCCCAGGATGTATTTTTCTCAGGAAAAGGTCAAAAACTCTCCCAGGTTAGAAATAAGAGAAAAATATCCAGCTTCCTGGAGCCAACACTCTAGTCCATGCATCCCTGTCAGTGGTGGCTAGGTCGCAGGGTGACTGATAAGCTTCATCCAGGCTGCTGTCTTTTGGCTCAAGAAGAGTAGGACTTCTTCGGAATCAGAAGCTTCCCAGAGGAATCTATACTGCACACAATCCAACAAGTCAGCACAGTGCAGTTAGCCAGCTCTAGGCTAACTCGTACAAAGACACAGCATTTTCAGGAGGCCCTTTTCACACTCATCCTCAATTGATTTGCAGTTGAACTGAACACAATTAATATGTTGTGGGGGACAGTCACTTCCAGGCAAAAGTTAATCATTATCCTTTCAGCACTGAGAGAGGATGGGGCAATGGGAGCTAAGGGATTGATAGTGGAGGAATCTGGAAACACACATAGCGTTACCTGTTTTACGTTTATTAATCACCTTATATTTGAAGAGATTCAGTCAGGGCTAGGAGTGGTTTTAGGTCCACCACTAGTGATCTCACAAGCCCAAATAAGGCATCCAAAGCAATGAGTTTCTTTCACCTTACACTGGGTGCAGACACCCACATGCAAATCTATGAATGTAAGTAAATTTAACTTACAGTAAAGGTTTCTGGCTCTTCCCTTTGTTTGTTTTAAACCACAGAAATCTTTTTCCCAATTCCATAATGCTATCTTCTAATGGTTAGAGTACAACAATGAGACAGTAAAGAACTGTATCATTATTATTTTGTCAACATCTGACTGCCTAAACATTGCCTGTAGCAAATTTACTATTAAAAAAGATCCTGAGACAGAGAAGAGCACATCTCACAGCAATATGTCCACCATTTAAAATGTACGTCACAACTGACTACATGTTTTTTAAAACAAATGCACTGAGATACACGCACTCACCCACAGCCGATATGCCATTGTACTACTGAACTTCAGAACCAATCATTTTCATAACAAACACAAACCACCTTTCCCTCATTTCAAAAAGAAATAAGGAATGTGTTCTACATAAAAACCAATTATAACAGCTTTTGTATTTAACATCATATTTACAACTTGGACAAGCTGAAATATGATAATAATTTTACTTTGTAAGATGTTCTGTCTACTTTATATGAATTAACTAGTCTTTCACTTTCAGCTAACAGCTGCCACTCACCTTCCATTCCTAAAGGGAGGGAGGGACAGATATACCATGGAAGCCACACATAACAGAATATCGCAGAGGGAATTTAATAGAATAAACCTCTTGAAACACTCCTGAATTATTTAGACATTTGTAATATAGAAATAACTACTTTCTGATTCCAGCCCCAATTGTAACTTCCTCCTATCACCGCCATGATTTTACCATCTGACCCAGCAGTACAATTTAAGAAGAAAGAGCTTAATGGTTTCTCCAGTGAAGTGGAGAGGTGGACAACATATCAAGAGGATATTCAACCCTACAGAGCTAAACGGTCCATCGGTTTATTTGAAGTATTAGTATCTCCCCAATGTTACATAAACTATGAGCAAAATGGATTAAATCAGGAGACGGAATCCTGGTATGCAGGGAAGTAGTGGAAATCCTGAGAGAATTACAGCATGAAGAGAAATGTTGTAAAAGCCTTGACACTTGAAGAATAAAAGCATCCTTTGCACAAGTTTTTTTGCTACCTTCTGTAAGACAAAATCATGAGTCACAGCTGGCCCAAATCTTCTTAAATTGCTGCTAATAAAGACACCACCATGGTAATTCAGGGAAAAAGCTCACCTCTAACTGTTTCTAAGTACCACTTTTTATTACCTGCTCTTTACAGAATGGCAGGCAGCCAATAAAATTCTCACTAGAACTCTACATCCTCACACAGCTTGTGAGTCATCTTATTTTCTATCTCTGAATAGCACAATGCATTGTCAATTTCTCCCTCACTTCAACTGGCAATTTATTGTATCAATCTTCTTGAGTGTTTAAAAATTAACATAAAAATCTCTACTCAGACTCCTTTAAATAAAAGGTAAGCACACAGAGCATTGTCTCACAACAACAGAGTTATTCACATACCTATTTTCAACAGCTACGTTTGGAACAAAAGCAGCTTAGATGCAGAATACATTCAAAAGTTATATACAGCCAGGTGGAACATCAGAGATGTATCTTCCCTCTTTCAGCACTACACAAAAAAAAAAGGACAAAATGTCTTTAACACATTAAACTTAGCAGGGATGTGATAATAAAGAAGGCTGATTTATTAAACATAAGTGGCACCATTGCCACACGATAGCCTTTGATTTACATTGCTTTTAATTCATAGCTAGCAATGAAGTGTATCAGTTCCCTTTTGGCCCAGGTCATAAGGGCTACAGATTTTAGATGGCATGGAATGGAAAACACCACTGCACTGCTGTCTAACCTCCCATGAGAAAGCAGAAGAAAACAATGGGTATTACTGCAACTGAAATATAATGTCCCAATGATAAAGAGAGATTCTGAAGAGCAGATAGCTAAAGGTGAAAAAAGTACATCGGAAGTAAGAAGCTTGTGAGATTGAGGGGCTCGCTGACCTACTACAGGTCTCAAAAAGGACTCAAAGGTAAAGATTCTGCAGAAAGGCTAAACAGTTTCTTAAGCTTCAGGGTATACTGAAGAATTATTTACCCAAGACATACACATTTGAGGTGAAGAAGAAATACTGTCAGGTTGCGGTATCAATAGAGGACATGCTGGAACAAACTGATCATTAGAGCAACAAGTCGGCGACACCAGATGGTTATGTTCTGACAGGATTTTAATACAGTGGTAAGTTTTAATGACTGCATCTTAGCAGTTCGGACACCTGATACTTGACAGCCAGAGGGCAGAAAACATTGCCAGAAGCACTACAGGTAATTTGGGGAATCACAGGCACAATACCTTTATTTCAGGCTTAGCATTTCATCCATATTATGTCAGAACTAAATATAAACAGGAATGTAGCTTCCCAGCAGCTAAACAACAATGGTACTTGGTTGATTAAAGCACCAGAATGTGCTATAATCTCTGAGATTGACTCATTGTATTAACAAGTAATACTTGTGACCAAGCTGCAAGACGAACACATTGTTACTGCAAATATAAGCTGTAGTTCCTACTGTAACAACACCCAAAGACAAAATAGATTGTGCCGTAAAAGAAATATTGTTTTCATTTTATTTAATCCTGATATATATGTACACACACATGTACACAAGCACATACACATATACGTATTACTTTTTATGGCATGTATGAAGGAAAAAGGATGTTACATGGAAAGGTTGTGTATCTTTTCAGCAAAATGGTAACCAAGTACTTCTTCCTTTAGATTACATTCCACAATAAAAAAACCCACTGCCAGATAGTATTTTATGTGAATAGGAATTCTACTGAAAGTTATTTTATGAACTTCTGGACTGAAAAAATATTCAGTGAATGAAATCTACCTATGTTCAGAGCCTCTTTCAATCACATTATTCCTATCCTAAAGAAAAACACAAACATGAGACCAGCAAAGGTTTCTGCATTCTGCATGCAATCCTACGTATAAGCTATACTAATAATCAATTTAAGTGCATACTACATTTACATCAAACAACTTGAGAATATGCAGTTTGCTACTGTATATTTGCCAATTCTCCAGCTCTCTTATCAAAGATGATCAGATTCCAATGAATATGCTTCAACAAGACAGTGTGCACCTTACAGTGTGCCAAGGAACACTGGCATGTTGAAGACCTGTATGTGCAATAAGTTTCAGATGCAAAAACCTGAAGGAAAATCTAGAACAAAAAAGTTGATACCCACCATACTGCACTTACCTGAATAGATTTTGAATTGATTTTAATACCAGTACTTCAGCTTAATATCACTATCACTACAACATATGGATGGTGCTTTAAAGGAGCCACGACTCCATCCTTCAACACTTTTTCCAGGTTATGACTAACACTGGATTACAGTCACCAAGAAACTGGAAGCTCAAATTAACTAAGGAGCCAAGGTGAGAAAAATGAATAATCAAGCCATCCACTTCCACTCTGGACACAGCTTCTGAGCAGCCTGTTTATGTAGTATGAAGCAGATATAAAAATGAGAAGGAATAGGATCAGCCTCAGCCATGTGTCTTATCAGAGAACAAAAAAACCTGATGTAGCCAGAGCATTAAAAATGGAATAAAAGGGAAGCTTTTCTGTAGGGAGGGCGGGGAGAGCATCTCTGAACAAGCTGTGCCCATTCTGGGATTCAATTGGATGTGATAGTGATAGTTTTCAAAGACTCACAGATGCTAGAAACTTGGACTTCCTTACAAACAGCCTGTTACCAACTAAGTGGCAGAAAGCTTATTTTACACTAATAATCTTTTTTCTGTTTTATGTCAGAAGCTTGGCCTGTGATGAAGCTGGTTTACATTGAACGTATTTTATGATTACATTACTACATGACATATACAGCAAAGACTAATACATAACTGTGCATGCTCAAAAATATATTTCTGGAAAAATAAAGTTAACCATTGACCGATGTTTAATAGGTAAAGCAGCAAAGTGAAAATTAATGTGCTTTATGTATAAACTCAAAGTCTCTTAAAGACTTTGTCCAGAACCTTGCTTCTGGTAGATACCTGAAAAATTACAATATTGTGGTCTGCCAGTGAAGAATATGTTAACAGGACCATTCTCTGTATTAAAACATACTGTCCCATACTGTGCGCCAGTGCCCTACATACAGGTAAACATAGCCTCTTTTGGTACAAGTTAGATTAACCATACATAACTCTTGGCTAGGATATTTTTGCCATTAATTAAAAGCAACATGAACTAATACTATAATATAGTCCAGAAGAATCTATGAAAAGTAAAAGAAGATGCCATCCTAGTGTGCGGTATGTTTTCAAGTGAAAACTTCATTCCAAAAGTTGCATTTCAGAAAAAAAGCAAGATCTTTTCATTCTGCTAGATAGTACTATGCTCGCTCCTA
Source organism: Harpia harpyja (assembly GCF_026419915.1). Taxonomy (NCBI): domain Eukaryota; kingdom Metazoa; phylum Chordata; class Aves; order Accipitriformes; family Accipitridae; genus Harpia; species Harpia harpyja. Next base: position 14,102,118 of record NC_068955.1, read on the forward strand.
CCTGCAAAAGGAACTGTAAATATTATGGTGAAGCTACACTCATTGTGCTGAGCTTGTATAAATAGGCTTGTAAATCAACAATGCTTTGAATATTGAGTATTTTTCCTGCCTAACCACTACAACTAACTTTAGAGAAGCCATTCTGATATACTCACTATATACCTTTCACTGTAGACAATGGCTTTATTTTCCCCACCTGTTAGTCATTTTCTGTTATTCAGCCAGATTCAGACACAATTCAGCACTGGGAGAAAACTGTGTCTACAGTATTATACCCCTGCAAACAGCCAAGCTGCAGCAGGAAGACAGCAGAGGCAAGTGCAATGATGACAAAGTGTTTCTGTAACTGAAGGTATGGACATAAAAAATTCAGGCCCTTACCTTACACAATCCACCTCAGATAGAGATTGCTTGTTAGGCATTGAAATACTTACTATATTGAAACATCCTGGTGTAATGAACTTAGTAACCTGCGAAAGTGAGAACAGTCACCTCTTGTGCTTTAGGTTTGTTTCCACTTGGTTTGGTTCTATTTTACAAATTAATAACAAACTTCTGAACAAACCTGATTTTCCTGCCAAATTCACACCATTTTTCTTGCTTTTTCTTCTGGCTTGATGTACTATACCCTGACTGTGTTTCTACAAAGCTCACTGTTATTATAGGTGGTTATTACCCAAAACTAAAACAACCATTTTCCTCTGAGAATCAATATAAAGTTTCAGGCTGGCTTTGGAATACTTCCTTTTATCTTATTATAGGTTTTGTCTCCAGGTGAGCTTATTGCAGCTTTTTCTACTCAAAAGAAACTTGGTGGCATATTGCTGTTTGAAACCAACATCAAATTTCAAAGTAACAGGTAACAACTTCAGGAGCTGAGAGAAACAATCTTTAGGTCAACTGCATGAACCCCCAAAATGATACAGAGCCTAAGAGAATACTGCAGAACATTTTAACACAAAGATGGCAAACTGCATGTACAAACATGGATAGAGGAACAAGGAAAAACTACACAAATCATTTTTCCATAGGAGTTCTGACAGGATAACTGTGCCATCTACCTGCACTTCTGTACAGGGAAGAGAAGTTACAGGTCTTACTCTAACTGGTGAGCTACTATTTCATGTGCAGATTTATCACTTTTGCCATTTCTATGTTACTAACACATCCATATTTCTAAACAAGAATACTTGTGAATTTCTGAGTTTTGTGAGAATGTATCATACATAAGTACTATCCAGAGAAGTCTTACCTACTACCAAGGATTGGGTCCCCAGAGGCTCCCAAAGCAGAATAGTCCATGCCATAGAAATTCAGGCCTAGAAGTATTTTATTCCTCCATTTTGAATCAGGATCCAGTACTTGAACACAGGCTCGTACCCAGGGAAGAGGGGAATTCGGACCAGGTCTGTCAAGTTAGCAAAAATCAAACAGGTGGTCAGAAAAAGTATACATTTATTCTTAGTCTTCTCTTTTTGACTAGTGCAATTGTAAAGAGCAAACTATGGCACACAAAAATCAGTGAAGGTTAACCTACAATCCTATGAAGGTTAAATGCACATTCTTCAGTGGCTTGAAGTACTGATGCACAAAACGCATTTGTCCCACTCTTGACTTTGTGATTCATTTCTAAGGTGAAGGAACACAAAACTTCTTACAGTGGGTAAGAAAAGCTTTCCACCTAGCACATTTTCTCTGTCACTGGGCCTGGCACATTGCCCACACAATAATTCAAAACTCTGTATGACTTCAGTAGTTTTCTAATACCACTCTCAATTTTTTTTACTGTAAACTGGCACAACATACTGGGACAAAATCCACCATTTACTTACAGAAAGAACTATAAAATCAGTGACTGGTAAGCAAGACAGGTTTCAATGATTGTTTAACACTTATTTATGGATAAAATCCCAAATAGGCAATTACCTAACAGAAAGCTACATTAAGAAAAAGAGCAGAGCCTTAACACACAGAGTAATTGAATTATCATACATATAGCATCAGGATATCATGCTCATTCCATTGCTTTCTCATCAGAGGGGAGAGCAGGCTTAATTGCAAACTCTCACTAACGTGATAAAAGGCACTCACTAACATGATAAAAGAAAATGCATATTCTAGTCTTAAAAATATCAACGTCATCTACTCCCTACTAATTATCTGCCTCAAAGCCTTTGGGATATCTGCGCCATTAAAACTCAATGTGCTAATACAGTATAGGAATGTTGCTGGAAATTATGTGCATATTTTAAAGGCAAAAAAATTGTGAGAAAACATATGTATTATCCTGTATTTCATATACTCAGACCAACCAAAGCAAATTCAAGCAAAAAATATTTGAATTCTTTTTATCAAATCCTTTCTCAGACTAAAAAGCATTACATCTCAGAAACTAGATTTATTTCAAACACAACGGGTGTGAACCGAAGAATGCTTCCCTCCTCCTTTCAAGTAAAAAAGATTAGCAGCTCTAAGTCAGGTCTAAGTAACTTAAAGCACCAGTGGAAGCATAAAGATAGGACTGTACCATCACAGAACCTGTGATTTTAACATGGCATAAAGCATGATGCAGCTTCGCCACACAGGAAAGATGCAGCCTACAGCACAGCATTTCAAAATGCATTCAGGGTTCCAAATGGTTTTTATAGCCTGTACAAAAGCCCTTAGCATTTCATCCTCATAGATACCAGATCTACCTAGAGGAAAGCTAAACTGGCTATGTCTATGCTGCATATTCCAGCAGGAGAGTAAAAAAAACCTGTTCTAACTTCAGTACACATTACTGCCTATGTTTGTTCTCCCCTAGGTCGCTATGCTTGAAGATGTAGACACAGGCTTGGTGAGAGATAGGAAGGAGGTACATAAATTCTTTTCAGAGGAGACAAAAGTTCCTTTCTGTTAAACCTGTCTAGACATTATCAAAATGCTAATATACTACAGGTGACAATGGTTTTAGTGATGTAATAAACACAGAAATGATGCCATTTCTAAATCTGCCAGTTTACCACAAATACTAACTCTGGACAGCCAGCTTGAAGCAAGATATACAGAATCTCCTAGGAATTCCAAAAGCATATCCTTACCTTCAATTTGGAGGCAAAATGAACCAAGCTTTTGGAGAATAGTAACATAAACAGTCTCTGTAGAGTTTAAGGACCTTTCAACTACATTGCTGTTCCACTTTCACACAGTTAAAAACATTAATTAAGTTCCTGAAAATGAATATTCATGTACGAGAGTGGGGTTTTGTTTTATTTTTCAGTCAGATCAGCTCCCTGATCTGGTTTGATGAACTGATACATAAGCAGCTGTACCAGTACAAGGGAGTAGAAGGGAGGGACTAGTGGAAAAATGGAAAAAAATATTCAAGCATGTCCACATCAGCAGTGCTGCCTCAGGATAAAGCAAATGAGTTGTCAATCAAATAGTTGTCAAATAGGTTATTTGTGTACCTATCCTGCAGAACTGTGCTAAATAACTAAAAACAAAAGAACCTGGCCTGGAAAAGAATAAGTGTCATGGAACTAGTAAAAGGATAATTCTTGCTCTTCACAATATCTGGGTGCCAAATATACACTTCTATTAAACAATGTCCTGAGTTATTGGCTTGTTCAAAAATCACCTATCCTAATTACTAATCCAAAACTTTAGTATCTGATACAGTTAAAACACACTATGCACTTAACTAAAAAAATGAACACATACTGTGGATTTAATAGTGACTTAACTGGGAATCAGTTCCTTCAGCAATCTTCTTCTAATGTTAGATGGAGTCTTACCGTTGTGGTGTTGAATAGTCATATGTCATGAGACTGAAGCTGTCTATTGCTGAGGCCAACTGATCAAATTCTTTCTTTGTGAACATTCCTGGCTGGTTAGTCCTTTTAAAACAAAGCAAAACAAAAACAAGAGGAAGAGATAAATTGCTACAATAACCTGCCTTATTCTTTCCTTCAGGTTTCATACCATTTGATCAGGTAAGAAAAATCTTTCATTCTGAGGTGGCAAAAAGAGACATTTCAGTGCCATTTTTATAATAAATGTCTAAGAGAAAAACCTGTTCAATGCTACTTATGTTGCCAGTGGGAAGAATCAGACTTCACGGCATACTTACCAAATAAGCATTTCCAGCATGGTTACAATAGTGATTACAAGGGCTGTGGACTAATCAAATTGCCTTAGGTAGCAATCAACTGAACTCCAAAGGCTTTTACAAAACCTTTAATTACTTGGCCTGTCAAACTGGTTTTGATACTTATAAAACTAAGTTATCTCAGCCATACTTAAATAAATGGATGGGTGCAGCTGTTGATAAAAAAAACATAAACCAAAGGTAATTTTTTTATTAATCTCAAAAAGAATGATCATTTCAGCTTGTACTGTACTTAAGAAATTTTCTCTCACTGGTGAAAAACACTTTAGTTTCCTTTCATTCCCTTCCAAAGAAGTCCTAAAAAGCAGAATGCAAATACAACTGCCTGCTTTTAGCAAAAGACTATCAAACCTCTTTTCTTTTGACAAACACACCCCCATTTCTTTCTTCTTTGGTAGAGGGCAAAATCCATTCTATGACCTTCTCTAGATAAAAGTCTAGTTATGCCTTCTGCATATCGTTGTATGAAATATGGAACACAATTCTTACCTCTCCCTTTTTTTTTGCTTACTAACTGGGTTAATATCTGCCTTAGCTTTTTGGGTGAGGGGGTATATTTTTGCCAGTTTTGGACTCATAGAGACTACTGACTTCCTTCAACCATTCAACTCAGAAACAATGCACACAAGTTGCCTGAAAACATTGAATCTATTTCAAAGAGAATTTGTAACTTCAAACTAGCAGGACACATAGCAGAGCAGGGAACATAAGGCAGCCTTAAACACATTGCAAAGATGGGACTGAACTAAAAAGGAGAAGCTGCTGCCAGGAGAACCATGTCCTCAGCCACCGGGCTCTGAAGCATGTTAAGATGAGACAGGCAGGTAGAGAAGTAGCATATTGTTCTAAACAGCCTGGGAGAGCAGGGTGCATAGGGGAACATTATAAAATAAAAGAAAAAGAAAAAAAAGGTGGTTTAACAGCTACAAACTCTGTGGTGCAACTCTGCCACTGGAGAGGCATCTACAAGGATTGTACATGATTCCTCCAGAGAGTAGAGGAGAGAGACTGAAGAATCCAGACCTTCCCTATAATATCAGAAACCGCTACTTGATCCAGAAATTAGTAGACAGCCCCTGTCTAAACAAGGTACACATTAAAACCACTCACGTTCATCTTAAATGTAAAAAACAAAAAGATGCTCAGTGACAGATGCAAGTAATAAACTGAAGAATCACTTATTTTGACCCTTACCACTTTTGGATCAGTCTACAACTTCTCCATCCAACAATATGTGCTAAGTGGATCATCAGAGCATAACAGTGTTCATTTATCAGTTTACAAGGACACTGTCTGTTCCACCACATTAGGAAAGAGGTTAACGGAATACGGGTTACTAAGTGGGGCAGATTAAATCATTTAACATGCCTGTCATATTATAAGAGAGCAAAGCATGAATGATATTTGCAAGTCAGGCCAATGAACCTGACCAAACATACACTGGATTATGTGGCTGTAATCTGTATGAAGCATAGCAGTGTTCTGGAATTCTCAAGTTTTCAGAACCAGTGATACAGTTTTCATACTAAGGAGAAATCCCAACCCTTTCCTTCCAGGGTTTTAACAAATTAAAACAAATCTTCACTTCTGGAACCTATCGGTGGACCTCAGTTTTTTGGATAGTTGTCTGCTTGTTATTTATTGCAATTGCAAACTACAGTTGTTCTACAAGAATAAAGAAAATTAAAGACATCTTTGAAACAATGTCACGGCAACCTGGATGTCTGTAGGCAAAGCAATTCCCCAACGCAAACTCCAGCAAAACACATTTTCAGTAAATTGATTGTGATTACTCATGAAGGGAAAAGCATAAAAAGTAATTATAATGTATATTAGATATTAGGGCAAGTTGGATTGCTTTATAGATTATGCTGGGTAGTACTTTAATGAAATTTGAATATGTAACTTGCCCTCTACATCCATTTTTCATATACACTGTCAAGGAATATTAAAAAAAAAAAAAAAAAGGTTAAAATGGATATTGTCATCATTTTCTCCAAAGCAAGCTTGTAACTGAACTACTTCCGCTACAAAGGAATGCCATCTGAGGAGCAAGGTCATAAATTTCGAACTTGGAACAAACCCAGCAGCAATAAATACGCTTTGTCCTTCACCACCACTCTTCACAGGAAGCAAGCACCACTCACCAGCTCAATCAACACCACCAGTCAATTCTGCTCTAGTCACGCACTTCGGAAAACTGTCCACTGGAGCAAAACCAAGACTATTTGACTCATGCCTTCAGAATTGTTCTGAGTCAAGAAAACTGGCCCTCAAGGATAAAAACTAAATCTTTTTCAACAGCTATTATGCTTCTCATTTGAGGTTTTCCAATCATTCTGATATTTAATCGTAAACCTAACTCAAGGGCAGGTATGTTCCACTGACTACATCACTGAGAAAACCAGCACAGAGAAAGTCAAGAGACTTGGCACAAAATATGCAAAGTCCATGAGAATAGAAGTTTCCAAGTCTAAGCCAAAAGCCTGTCATTCTTCTAAGCCTTGAATACCGTTTCCAAAATATTCAGTGAAGTGGCAGAAACTTCATCATCATTTATCAGCACTGTACAATATACATACTAAGGACAGCTTATTATTAAACTGTCAGATGACTAAAACCTTGATGATTTTAACTGCTCACTATCAACATCACAAATGTGAAGGAGCAGAAGTCAGGTGTATGTATGAACATGAATAATAGGAAAAGCAAATTATTTAATATATCTGAAAAGTCTCTTTGCATGGAATTAACCCCAACTTCTGAACTGCTTCATTTGCTTTGTGTTCACCAAATGACACAGTTCAAAAATTACATCTCATTTGGAGTCTAACAAATGTACTTGTTAAGAGGGAAGCTGAACACTGAATACAAGTGTTAAAGAAGAGCAGTTCGGTCCAGGCGTCCGGTGTTAGTCACTCTCCAGTTCAAACCCTAGGTTTCCCAAAGCAGAGTCTCAGGTATTGAATCTCATAAAAATAAGTAATTTAATAGAGTGGTATAGCAGCAGGATCAGCTCAAGCTGGGTGCTTCCAGGGAGAGGACCCTGAACAAAGAAATCCCTGAGCAATTATACCCTTACAGACTATGCATCCATCCTCCACATGCCTCTCGCGCCTTTTGGTCCAATAGCAATTCTGGCCTGAGATCTTCTGACTCCTTATTGGATTCCTTCACTGTCTCCAGGCAAGCCGTTATCTTGTCTAGTTGCAGCTGCTGTTGACAGTTGTGCCCTCCTCATCTTCTGTTTTGTGCTGGCTCTGAAGGCCTTGTCTTGCTCGAATAGATACAAATTCGGTACAAGTTCAGCAAATCTGTGTGAAAGTTTGCAGCTTGCAGCCCAAGGCTTCAGCAAATCTAGCTACTCATGCTAAGTAAGTGAATAGCATACTAAATCACACAACATTATAAGTCTAAGCCATTCATTCTATTTAAAACTTACTTATTTAAGCTGATCAACTAATATTTCTTAACACAAGAGAAATCTGCTGTTTAAAGAAACCTGCTCCTACTGGCCTAAAAATATACTGAAATTATGCAACATGCACTATAAATATGAAACAATTTGGATTCAAGAAGTAAATTTAAGCAGAAAAGGGTACTCTTTTTATGTTAGCTTATACTAAATCCTTTTTATTGCTGTTCTAAGAGCCAGACACTTCATATGATATTTGCATTTGTATTTTTCTAACTCAATACCTTAAGCAAATGTCATTCAGTTTCCTTAACGTTCTGCTCAAATGCACTAGTGTTCTTACGTGATTCTTATATCACTGTTCAACATAGTTAACTCTGAAACTTACTATATACTAGCAAAATCCCCAAATAATCAGGTTTGGAAACAGCCATCTAATCTTCGCAAAATTTGCATCTATATGGACTGTAAAAGTTACTCCATGAGGAGAAATTCACCACAGAGATGCAATTTATGGCACTTTAAATGCAGTAAAAACACGGCTCTGATACTACATATACAACAAATCATTCGTTTCAGCTGAGGCCTGGATATAATGTCCATCATGATGTGTATAGGACATTATCCCAGGTGCTTGTGCTGGTTGACAGTAGGCTCAATATGAGTCAGCAGTGCGCCCTGGCAGCCAAGAGGGCAAACCGCATCCTGGGGTGAATCAAACACAGTATAACCAACTGGTCAAAAGAGGCGATTATCCCACTGTATTCAGCGTTGGTGCAGCCCCACCTTGAATACCGTGTGCAGTTCTGGGCCCCACAATTTAAGAAGGATGTGAAGGTCCTTGAATGCATCCAGAGGAGGGCAACAAAGCTGGTGAAAGGGCTGCAAGGCATGTCCTATGAGAAGTGGCTCAGGACTTTGTGTTTGTCTAGTTTGGAGAAAAGGAGGCTGAGGGGCGACCTCATTGCTCTCTGCAGCTTCCTGAGGAGGGGAAGTGGAGAGGGAGGTGCTGAGCTCTTCTCCGTAGTATCCAGTGACAGGAATGGTTCAAAGCTGTGGCAGTGGAAGTTTACAATGGGCATTAGGAAGCATTTCTTTAACTGAGAGGGTGGTCAAACGTTGGAACAGGCTTCCTAGAGATGTGGTTGATCCCCCAAGCCTGTCAGTGTTTAGGAAGCATTTGGACAATACCCTTAACAACATGTTTTAACTTTTGGTCAACCCTGATGTGATCAGCAGTCGGACTAGATGATCGTTTTAAGTCCCTTCCAATGGAAAATATTCCATCTTTCCTGTCCCTTTGTAGGGAACCACTGAGTTACTGAGAGAAAAAGCACTCTACTTTTTGAGCATAATGTTTAAGATACAGGAATATTTCTAATAAGTGACACAATCCTTTTCTTGTACAGAGAACAATAGCCGTCCCTGAGACACATCAACACTTTTGCTTTAGACTAGCCCATTTCCTTGAGAGGTGATAAAGCTTCCACCACATGCTTTTAACAGATGCATTTTCTTGGATAAAATACTGACTTTCCTGCTGAAACCTTGTTTATAAGGCCCAGTATTAATTTCTTCCCATTCTTAGCTATGTCACTTTTGACCTAAGAAGCTCCTTACTTTGTTGAGAGATTTGCTGTTTCCATTTGTAGGCTCCTGACCCAAATTTCTGCTAGACAACACAGCAAGACAGGAACAACTATTCCCCTGAGAACATAGGTCTTATTTGCACATATTTGCGACAATTTGTCAGTATTTTTTGATGGCACGCTGCCATATGTATATACAGAAACTATTATAGGGACGTCACAGACTTAGAAGAATCACCCATTTTCCTTGGTATTTCTGTACACACAGCTTAGAATTTCACAGTCCCTTTTTACCATTCTATCCTTTCATGTCTAAAATAACCACAGGGGAGTTTGTTTCATAGCCTAGAATGTCTATTACCTGAATCTTCCAAATAGCATATGGTCATATGTATCAAAATTCCCATTAGTGCTTTACTGATAAGTATTTCTATGAGGTTTTGACTTTGTAGTCTTTCATATTGAAAGACTGGAAAAAATACTTCAACCATGCAAGTCACTTTCATTTAGTTTCAAATGAATCTACATTCTCAATTACTTCTTGTCCCACTATGATTACTCTCAAAATGAAATGAGAAAAAGAAAAAGGTCTTGTAACTGACTGCTATTCCCTGCAAGTTCGAACTGCATTCTTGTTTGGTTACCTCACCTTCTCCCTCATAAAAGGGAAGTTTTCAGTATCCTGACATCTTTGAATAGTCTTTCATAATGGAAAACTGACTAATTTTCTGTTTCCTGTATATATTTCAGAAGTCATCTTCTCAGTAATGACTTAATTTTCTTGTTGTGTATAATTCTGTTTTCTCTGTAAAGCAACTGTTTGCAAATCTTCCCATCTTTCTTCACCATAAAATATTATTGGTTTCCATAGCTCCTTGCAGTTAACTGCACTAAAGTATAATGCTATTGCATTTTATGAACACAGACCACTATATTCAGCTAATGCACAATCACTGAATAAAAATTCACCATTTCTTTCTGTATCCAGTCTGTTCTACAGCAAATAGGGGAAAGAGCTAAAATCTCTACCCTGTGCACTACACAATTATTGGCATTGATAATGAAGTAGTGAAATGCATAAAGTTAAATCTGAAACCATTTTCTTTTCAGGAAAAATCCTCTTGGCAGTTTTGTAACTACTCTATTTCTTTTCTGGTTCTCCAGAACTTTGTAAGGATGACGGCTCACTGAAGTAATTCTCCACTATCAATATTTAGAAAACAGTTCTATGTGGATCCTGGTTTCCATGGATGTTTTGCAACTGGATTCTCTGTTGTCTTATAGATGTTCCACTTACAATGCCCTTTCACTGCTGGGTCTTGGGGAAAAAAGGTAGGTCACCTTCATCTGTCCAGCTGCCTATTTTCATGAAGTGGCAGGGACCTGACTAACAAAACTCTATGTCTGTGTCAATTTTGTTTGAAACTGGTCAAATGCTTAAAAAGCTTTTGCGGAAAGATGAAGAATGGAAGAGATAAAGCTTACAGACACCTTGTTACCTCAGAAATCGTGCTAAAAATAGAATTAAGGTCTGTCTGCAGTAGTATTGGATGAAGCAGGCAAGTCAACAACAGGACCTTGACACGATACCACTGTTCAAAGCCATGAACAGTAATTACAGATCTAATCCTTGCTGTCAAAAAAGAATGTGACCATACTGAATGATTAACCAAAAAAGAGAGATTCTCAGACAGATGTAATACATAGTAGGGGCTGAATTCCATGCAGTTGATTGGAGATTTTAAAAAGTACAGCATGATCTCCACCTCTGACATTTCTCCCTCAGTGATTACATCCTTGCAGACAACGTATCAAGGCTTTTACAGAGATGCATGTCACTCGTTAAGCATTTCTGAAAATGCACATGCTTAGTATTCAAATATGTTCACATGCATTTGTAATATAGCATTCTTTTTCATTATTTCCTTTCTAAGGACAAAAAGTTGCAAGAACTGAAGAATTGCATGCAATGATATGATCCAAATCTCAGTTAAATCAGAGCTTAAACACAGTATCCGATTTCATGGCCTACAAACCCAGATCAATATTACAAATCATGGACTGTACATTGCAAAACCAAAAATTTCAAGCTAGTATAAATTTCTTCCTTTTTTTTTTTTTTTTGACAATCTGTATGAAAGTCCTATTCCTCTGAAAAGAGAAATAAAAATCAAACTGAAAGGTAACTCCATAAAACCAGTGCGATCACCACTGCCCACATACACTCTTCCAGTCATGGCTTTTCATCTGGTTCTACTCTTAGAACACTCCCCCAATTTCACACACTAAAAATGTTGAGACAGATGATGGCAGAGACAAAAGCAGGAGGTTCCTTCCCCTCCCAACTAACTCCCATCTTCTTAACATCTAGAAATCACGTTTTGCTCATGTAATATGAAAGACTACCTTACTGTTAATAAGTCAGAGAAACATCATCCCAAGAGATAAAAATTATGAAAGAATAAGCAAATGAAGAAAAGGGGAATTTTAATGGAAACGTGACAATTTAGCGTTTCATTTCTAATGAGCTGGAACAGCCTGAATGTCCCAAGATAATTACTTTGGCAAGCCTGGGCAAGACATTAGGGAGAACTTTTTAATGGTGCAGGTAGTCTGGGAGCACTGTAATAACATTCATTCATTGGTAGATTTTAAGATCTTTTGGATAAACTTCTACCAAAAGTCATGTTGTTATAGTTTATTTTGCCTTAGGATAATGCACCTTCCAATAATATTCTCTATTATTCAGGATAGTAGCTTAAATTCAGAAATAAAAACCTGCAACCCTACTTGTGCACTGTCTTTGGCTGCTGCACTGATTTAATGATAGGAATGGTAAAATTCATATGCCTTTAAAGAGCATAAGGGCTATCTGTCAGTTGTCCACAGAAGAGATCACAATTTAAAATAAAAAAATATCTCCACCAAGTGCATCCTAAAAACACAAACCTGACTGATTTTATTAGCATTACTGACCATGTTCAAGTTTTCTTAATGGCAAGAATCTCTTTACCAAATTCTCAGATTAGGATAGGCATTTAAAAAACAACAACAAAACCTAGCCAGCTTGACAAGCAAGAAATTTCTAACCGAGTGCTACAGATTCACAATACAAAACAGCTGGGAGTGGTTACTTCACACAGTACGAGTGCTTCATATCACTAGGGGACTGTAAATGATAACAGACTGACAAGGAAAAACTTGCTGTATTTTCATCAGGAAACAAAATGGTATTTATGTACCAAATGAAATTTTTGCAGAACATTGAGGGCTGGCACTCTTCCTTAATATAGATATCCCATCCCAGCTGTTGCCTTTGCAGTACTTGCTCTCCAAATAGGGAGAAACACAGGATCTGTTCTTGTCATGGAGTAGCCTACACAGTTTTCATGAAGCCAAACTAATTACCTGTGGCCCATCTGGTTTAAACCGTAGCAGAAGTCAAGAAGGAGAAATATGCCAAAAATTATATGTCCTGAAAATAAAGTATGAAATCCCAGCGGACACCTAGGGACAAATGAGCCTGAAAACTGCTGTCCTTAGAGCTGAGGCATGCTGGCAGACCAGTCTGCACCACTTAAACTACATTTTTCAAGTACCTTAAGAATTTTTAGCTGAAACTCTTAAGCCAACATAAGAAATTCACCTGTTTGACAACAACAGACAATCTGAATACCAAAGAAGAAAAAGTTTCTTCTGATCCTTGTCATTGTATTTACTGTTTCCATTCTGGGGAGTGCTCTCCTTCAATGCTGTTTCCATTATGTTACTTCAGCCTCTTCAGAGGAGTCATTTAAGCAAGACTATGCATAAATGAACATCCACTGTGTCACCATTTGGTTCTCCTAATTTCCAAACTATTCTAGTGCCTTTCATGCCAGGGCTTAATGCCCAGGCAAGCCATGCTCCAATAGCAGAACATCACGCAAAACAAGCTTGTACCCTGGAGCATATGAGCCTAATTTAAAAACTCTAACACACCAAATGTAAGCTTAATTCCTCCTTGCAAAGATTAAAATGCTCTATTTTTTTTTTTTTGAAAGTTTTCCAACTTCACACTGAAACTTATGCAGTAATTGCTCTACAGCAGCTGGCTCAGAATTGGTAGAGCTACAAACACTAGACATGGTGAGGAATATATTCCACTCTTTCTTCTCTTTGACCATCATTAGTTGACCTACAGATTATTTTATTAATTCTCCCTAGAGGGAATTAAAAAACTGATGTGTACACCTGCTTCAGCATGTATCAGTGCAGTCAGACCTTGGCTGCATTAATTTTATATAGTAAGGCATAGTCTTTAAAAAGCCACTTCTAAGAATAGATTTGTTCCTCTCAAGTCCTTTCTGAATCTATACAAAATGCACTGAACCTTTCATGGCTGCAGTCAGAGCCATGCTCTACTGAGCTGGCAGCCCAACAAACAGCAGCAAAACCAGGGAAGTCATTGGCGAGGAAAACAGATGTAGTTTAGAGCCGTTAACAAGCATCCAGATTTACTGAAGCTAACAGAATTCCGTTTAAAAAGAGATGACTGCCATACCTATACTTTAAGCCTTTACACAGGGAAGCAACAAAACCCATAAGCCCAACAGCATGACTCTGAGTATGATTCAATAGTATTACTATGATTTGAAGAGGTTATTAAACTTTCTCCAGTAACTGTTACTCAGTAGTCAGTAGTCATTTCCTACCCAGTTTTCTGCTTCCCTCAATATAAACTCATATCTCAAGCCGTATCTTGTGATCCAAGTCACACGTATTTTACAGGTTCTCTAATATGCAATAAAAACTATTACGCCAGTCAGCTAGCCTAGACAGCCCACTTAAGAGTCATTTCTATGCCGCCTTGAGCAATGAATTTTATGCATAGAGCCCGATTTCAAAACCTCTTGATATGTAACTGTACTCTCCATATTCCTGACAGTGCCTTTTTTTTAGGCTACTCATAGGAAGACTGACAACTACAGGAATAATGGAGGGCCATGTGCTATTGTCAACTAGGCACAACAAATAGGAAACTGTGCATAGTTAATACTTTCCAGATTTTCCTTCCCAAGTCCCATTTTCTGTACATTGCTTGCCCAAAGGGATTGTTTTCCAGCAACAAATTTCTTTATTAGCAACAGCAAGCATGGGAGAGCATATCTGGTATATATACTAGCTAACTCTACAATGAATGCACACTGATCATTTTTAGAATTGCTTGCTTTATGTGACCTCATTTGTCAAACTGGATGGAAAAGTAAGAAAGATAATCAGACATGGAGAAAGATCAGAGAAGTGCAGCAAGAGTATTATTGATTCCAACAAAATATTATTATTATGGTCAGGTTTCTCACAAAAATTTTAACCTTTCATAACATTAAGTGTAGGTATTGGTAAAACAGAATTGTACTTAATAAACACTAGTCTACAAAGCTGTTTTTCTAGTATGCTGTTATTTGACATAATCTGGTAATTTAAAACTCGATCTGAAACAAGCAATAGGTTTCCTGCTGTTTGGATCCTTGGCATTATTTACTTACCAAAATTTCAAGGCTTTACATTCTGGCCCGCATAGTCCTGCCTGAGAATGATGTTAAAAGTAAGTGACAGTTCCCATTTCACTCCAAAACAGAGACATCTTAGAAGCTGTTTATAATTTAATTGAATTTGTTTACCACACATTATCATAAAAATTACCCTGTTGTTTACTTGCATATTCTGCATGAAAATTACTACTTGCTAGAAATGCTTCTAAGGAAAACAGTGCATATATACTAGAATAGTGAATCCACAAACATATCATTCTGTATACACAAAGTTATGGCAAGGCAATTGAATCTGCAGCAACTTCTAAAGATGACAGACTCCTGGTGAAAAACACAGATTACCTTAATAATTACAAGTATCCGTTCATAATCAACTTCCAAGAGACTAAAACACCTGTTTCCTTTATCACATATACAAAACACTGGTCAATTGTGGCATCCATTGAGCTGGGCAACTGTGAGGTCAACAAGCAATTTTCCATCATACTCTTCCTACTCTTCAGCCAAGTACATATGCGTATTTATAGGAAAGGACCATGACAGTATAAAGTAAAAGGAGGCACAAGTTGTCTGCCCTGCTGCCAATCTCTCCCAAGAGGTAGGGTAGCAAAACTAAGCTGACATCCACTGCTACTGGATAGCAGTAATGAAGACTGCATAGATTCTGGTAACTGTTACTGCACAGCAGCTCTGGAAAGAAAGAGCTGAAGCTAATAAGAGTCCTTCATGTCCACAAACTTTTTGCAGCAAGAATAAACTGAGTAGCTAAAAATCTTAATTTTGGAGAAGTGGAAGTTTAGAAGTGGAAAATACTGACAGTATGTACCTAGAGAAACTTTAACTAACAGGGAGAGAGGCTGTAGGTTTTTTTGTTTTTTTGGTTTTTTTTTTACTCTTACATATGGAAATACGAACATTCAAAGGAGCGTACATTATGTTCAAATATTTGAACAGAGAAAAGTGGTTTGGGTTCCTGCAGCTTTCAAATGAAAGCAGCTGCACTACTGCTGTAGCATTGGCTACAGAAGCCAATAAAGACAAACAAATTTGATACAGATTATTTGCCAAGACTGCAGTAGCTTTAATAGGCTCTTTTCAAAGCCTAGAATCTAAAAAAGTGAAAAACAAAAGACATGCTCAACTACAGATTTAACTGCACATTTCACAAGCAAGTAACAAGTTGTGAGCAAGACTGCTGCATAGCAGAGAAGTATTTTGCAAACTCTCTGAAGAACAAACAGGTATTAAAACAGCATTACAGTGGAGTAAGCTGAAGAATATGAACATCAAAACTTCTAGTTTGCAGGATATTTTGGCACAAATTGGAAATCCTGCTTTTCAGCCATCTCTGGTTCCAGCTGCTTAACAAGTGACTTCCATTAATTCAGTTGTCTAGCTTTCTTTTAAAGTTCAGACAGCAAACGTATATTGTTTGAGCATTTATCTTAAGAGATTATACTAAGTTTGGCATAACAAAGGTAGTTATAACTTGAACTTTAGCAAGAACATTTTAAAAAGATGAATCACTTCAAAATGCTGGGGGGTGTCCGGCCCCCAAATCCGTTGTTGCATACAGAACAATTCTAGGATTCCCCCTAATACAAAGGTGGATCTTGATCCATAAAACTTATAGTGAGGTCTAAGAGACAGCTGATTCTCACAACAAATGAAAAACACGAAGAAACATCCACCTATTCTGAACAGTCAACCAGTGGTCTAAAGGAAGAAAACCCTGTTACATAAATATCTCTTCATAAACAGCAGACACACTAGAAAAAGTTTCCCAATTTCTCCAGAAAAGTTTTCTCTTCACTTTCTACTCCACCAAAAGAATTTTTTAACACAATAATGTCTTGTTTTCCTGGAAATACAATTTCTTCCTTCCCAAAGAAAGGATTAGTATAGTCTAACCTTTACAGCCCCCATATGGTTCTAGAAGGATTTCAGCTATATGTTTTTAGAAAAGACTAAATATTTGTCCAGATTACTATCAATCTTGGAATAATTCTGCCTAAACAGCATGACGCTAAATAGGAATCTGTGTTAACTGCCTCTTTTTTTTCCCCAGGAATCTCCTCAAAGAAGTTAGGCTAACTCCATATATTCACATCTCACCATAGCAAACTTTCTGTTCAATGAATGAAGAATGCTATTTCAAAGCTACCAAACAAGACAGCTAGTCTTTTCATGACAAAAATACAGGAATTTAGAATCAGTCTTGTCCACCCTCTGCCCCCACTACCACAAAACTAAAGCAAAACCAGTACCGAACATTCCTCCTGACCTTGTTCAGGAATGTCAACAGATCCAGCTCCTAGAACAATGAATATACTATAATGAAGATTTTAAAAATAGTACTAACCACCATTTGAACATAAAATGCATTCTCTTTAATGGCTTAAATCAAAAACACTTTGAGGCTGAAAAGAGGAAAATTGCTGAATCACAGTAAAACACTGTCAAGGCTTTATAATCTCCCTACTCTAAAAACAGTGATACAGTAATGGCTCTTGAGATATTTTCAATTTTTCTCAAAGTCCTTTGTCTCATAATGCATATGTAAACCAAAAATATCCTCTGCCAGCAACTTGTCATTGCTTTTAAAAAAAGTACTGTCGAGAACACTTAACCTCAGCATAACCCAAATCAGTTACAAAATCTTAAGAGTTCAGACTGTGTGAAATGTAAGAAGTGCTATGATTTTCACCTTTTTTTCCCCAATCAAACAAGAGATCAGCCACAGTAAGAAGCAGCATTTTAAAATTATGTTTGGGATATAACTGCACTTAGTTGAGAATGGATGCGAAGCAGAAACACACTTAGAGATGCTGTGCTTCACATACAGATGTGGCAAACTTTTCAGAGCAAGGAGAAAACAGCCAGCACAGTATCTGATCGAAAATGTTTTGTCATAGGCACATTTTGTCAATTTTAGACAACTCATGAAAATTCACATAAGGCTATAAACTTAACAGCATGGGCCTCTTCAGTGCTTTAGACATTATTTTGGAAATGTTTACCTGTCACTTTAATTCACTGAGGCTAAAAGCAAGCTTATGAAGTCTCAATTTAAGAACAGAATGCCAAAACCTGACCTGGGTATCTTCAGCTCTCTCCATTCCTTTGCTGTGTCTGCCTCACCCACCCTTTTTTTAATCACAACTAAAAGAAAAACTTCCCTAGATTTCTAGCTTACCTAAAACTTTAGTAGGAAGGCTTAACAAAGAAAGCCTTCAAAAGTATCTATTAAAAAAAGAATAAGGACAGCTTGAGTCCTAGGAGTATCCCCTCACATGGAGCTACCCACTGCTCTTCAAGAGAAACAGGGGGAAGGTGTATTTGTGAATGTTTGCTTTGTTCCTGGAACAGAGGAAGAAAGTTTCACAACAGAGTGTACTCTTTTTCTTCTTTCTCCCACTGGCCCAGCTCTGCTTCCTTGCACTCTTCTGCCAAACAGGCATTTATGAAGCATTAATTCTGCCACCCAAAGAAATTAATAAAGGTGCTGCTCTCCCTTTTCTTCTCACACAGCTGTGCATCACCTGCTACCTAGATGTGAATCATCAAGTTTAAAATGCATATGAAGATTCCAAAATCTTCCTAAGTGCTTCTACAGTATTTTGCCATCTGACGTTATTATTTTTCTAGTGTTCAACCTAAGAATTCTTTATCATGAAGAGTATTTTTATCCTTTTCTTCCAAGCTGATGTAAAGACCAATGTATCACTGCCACTTATACAGCCCCTGTTGGCACATTTGGAGACTTATTATGTCTCCTGACACTTTTTTTCCTCTTTTTAATATACTAAATACAGTTCTTCAAACTTTCCTCAAAGGAGACATTATCTATATTTCTAGCCATTTTTCTTGCTTTCCTCTAAACACTCTAATTTTTCTACATACTCCTATAAATACAGTACCCAGACTGTTTTCCACAAGACCTGCCTAGCACTGAGAGCAGAGTAATTGCCTTTTGTCACCCTGAAAGCTCCCTGCCAATCATCTCAAAATCAAAGGTCTCCCTTTCCCTACATCTCACAGCACTGTTGCCTCAGCATTTTGAAACTGTCTGAGCCTCTTCCAACGCAGGTCTGCCCAGAAAGTTTCCATGCATTTCCATGTTTTACTTCTCCCTCCTTAAAATAATATTTTATATCCATCTTTACTTAATCTCATGGCATTAATTCCAAGTAATTTTTAATGCTTCTGGAATAACTTCAAGATCTGATCACTGCCTGTTAAATGTATACTTACCAATCTGGTATCTTCCACAATCTTAAAAACAATCCACCAGCCTTACTGTTTTAGGAAAATGCTTTAGGTCACTTTCATACAAGATATATTGCCCAACCACTTCTTTGGCCCAGATTTTACAGAGGTCCAGCAGACTCTGCAGAGGACCAGCAAAGATTGATTTTTATACTGCATATACAACAGGTCTAATGTATCAAGAATATACTAGACTTGCTAGGCATGTGCCACACAGCTGATCTGTGCTGTCCCTATACATTCTGCTCTACACCATATGGACGCATATTTCTTCCTGGAAAATCTAAGGGCCACGGCTTAAAATATATGGTTCAGGGAACCATATATTAAGGAAGATGTAGAAGATTTAGAGAAAGTCTAGAGAAGAACAATCCAAGGTCTAGAAAATATGACTCATACTAAAGCATTAAGAGACTTCATTTTATTTCTTCCATACAAGGTTTGCTGATGGGTCCCACCTGAAATGTCATCCCAGTCCGACAGTTGCACATCTGCAGAGTGGACTATCTTAAGAAAGCTGGTACTTACATCAAATTCATACTGAGAGCTTTTGTTTTAGAGACAAGGAACCATACTTCACATTTCCACTAATGCTTTACAGTCCTTCTGCCAGATGTGAAACTGTGAGGTTAAGTGCACCTTTTATCAGAGACAAACATGCTTGGTTTTAATTTAAATACTACTTTGATACATACTATCAGAAACCGGCCAGGAGATAACAATTTATTCTAGCTAAACTGTATGCAATTTACCAGTACTAATATTTTTGAGAATTTCATGAGGACAGTGATAGCTCCAATGATTTGTTTACAATGTTCTTCATTCTTGCCAATAATCCCAAACACTATGCCCCATAAGGTTAAATGAAAACATTTGTACTGGTAAGCATGTTATTAAGACACAGGTAAGAACAGCAGCTATTTTTCATACTATTACTTAAACCAAGGATCAAGGTCTGATATACATCTAGTATTATCATGCCAGGCTTGATAAAATTACTTAAGTATAAAGCTGCCTTGTGTTACCTGGGGCTTCTTAAACAACTGAAACTATCTGTTTTTAAAATTGTCTTCCATGCATTTTAAATATGAATGATAAATACAAAGTTTTGGAGGGTTTAAGCAGATTTTTTTTTTTCCCCCAGAAATGCAGCAATCACTACTTTAACAGGCTTTTCATCTGTAATTCTAAAACTATTAACAGTGACAAAGTAACCAGTGCTTTTTGTAGCTTCATCTTATGTTCAGGGTATGACAAAACAAGCTCTTAGTATCTTAAATGTAATCTTCCTTAAAAAAAGACCCCCAAAAGGTTCTCAATGGCATGTCAAATAAGTCGAGATATTTCACAGAATCATAGAATCATGTAGGTTGGAAAAGACCCTTAAGATCAAGTCCAACTGTAAACCTAACACTGCCAAGTCCACCACTAAGCCATGTCCCTAAGCACCACATCTACACATATTTTAAATACCTCCAGGGATGGCGACTCAACCACTTCCCTGGGCAGCCTGTTCCAGTTCTTGATAACCCTTTTGATGAAGTTATTTTTCCTAATATCCAATCTAAATCTCCCCTGGCACAACTTTGCTCTCATCCTATCACTTCTTACTTGGGAAAAGAGACTGACCCCCACCTCACTACAACCTCCTTTCAGGTAGTTGTAGAGAGCGATAAGGTCTCCCCTCAGCCTCCTTTTCTCTAGACTAAACAGCCCCAGCTCCCTCAGCCACTCCTCATAAGACTTGTGCTCCAGGCCCCTCACTAACTCAGTTGCCCTTCTCTGGACACGCTCCAGCACCTCAACGTCTTTCCTGTAGTGAGGGGCCCAAAACTGAACACAGTACTCGAGGTGCAGCCTCACCAGTGCCAAGTACAGGAGGATGTATCCCTTCCCTACCCCTGCTGGCCACACTATTTCTGATACAGGCCAGGATGCCATTGGCCTTCTTGGCCACCTGGGCACACTGCTGGCTCATATTCAGCTGGCTGTCAACCAGCACCCTCAGGTCTTTTTCTGCTGGGCAGCTTTCCAGCCACTCTTCCCCAAGCCTGTAGCGCTGCATGGGGTCGTTGTGACCCAAGTGCAGGACCCAGCACTTGGCCTTGTTGAACCTCAGACAATTGGCCTCGGCCCATCGATCCAGCCTGTCCAGATCCCTCTGTCAAGCCTTCCCACCCTCCAGCAGATCAACCCTCCCACCCAACTTGATGTCATCTGCAAACTTACTGAGGGTGTGCTTGATCCCTTCGTCCAGATCATTGATAAAGATATTAAACAGAACTGGCCCCAATACTGAGCCCTGGGGAACACCACTTGTGACCAGCCGCCAACTGGATTTAACTCCATTCACCACAACTCTTTGGGCCTGCTCATCCAGTCAGTTTTTTACCCAGCAAAGAGTATGCCAGTCCAAGCCTCAAGCTGCCAGTTTCTCCAGGAGAATCCTGTGGGAAGTGGTGTCAAAGGCTTTACAAAAGTCAAAGTAAACAGCATCCACAGCCTTGCCCTCCTCCGCTAAGCAGGTCACCTTGTCACAGAAGGAGATGAGGTTAGTCAAGCAGGACCTGCCTTTCACAAACCCATGCTGACTGGGCCTGATCACCTGGTTGTCCTGTACGTGTCGTGTGATGGCACTCAAGGTGATCTGCTCCAGCAGAACCTTCCCCAGCATGAGGTCAGACTGATAGGCCTGTAGTTCCCTGGATCCTCCTTCCAGCCCTTCTTGTAGATGGGCATCACATTTGCTAACCTCCAGTCAACTGGGACTTCCCCGGTTAGCCAGGACTGCTGGTAAATGATTGAAAGTGGCTTGGTGAGCACTTTTGCCAGCTCCCTCAGTACCCTTGGGTGGATCCCATCCAACCCCATAGACTTGTGTATATCCAAGTGGTGTAGCAGGTTGCTAACCATTTCCCCTTGGATTATGGGGCCTTCATTCTGCTCCCCGTTCCTGTCTTCCAGCTCAGGGGGCTGGGTGCCCTGAGAACAACTGGTCTTACTATTAAAGACTGAGGCAAAGAAGGCATTAAGTACCTCAGCCTTTTCCTCCTCCCTTGTCACTATGCTTCCCCCCGCATCCAATAAAGGATGGAGATTCTCCTTAGCCTGTCTTTTGTTGTTAATGTATTTATAGAAACATTTTTATTGCCTTTTACCACACTGGTCAGATTAAGTTCTAGTTGGGCTTTGGCCCTTCTAATTTTCTCCCTGCACAACCTCACGATATCCTTATAGTCCTCCTGAGTTGCCTGTTCCTTCTTCCAAAGGTCATAAACTCTCTTTTTTTCCTGAGTTCCAGCCAAAGCTCTCTGTTCAGCCAGGTCGGTCTTCTTCCCCACCACCTCGTCTTTTGGCACATAGGGACAGCCTGCTCCTGTGCCTTTAAGATTTCTTCTGGAAGAATGTCCAGCCTTCCTGGACTCCTTTGCTCTTCAGGACTGCCTCCGTCAACCAGGCCCCTAAACAGGCCAAAGTCTGCCCTCCAGAAGTCCAAGGTGGCAGTTCTGCTAGCCCCCCTCCTTACTTCTCCGAGAATCGAAAACTCTATTATTTCATGATCGCTGTGCCCAACATGGCCTCCAACCGTCACATCACCCACAAGTCCTTCTCTGTTCACAAACAAGAAGTGCAGCGGGGTGCCTTCCCTAGTTAGCTCACTCACCAGCTGTGTCAGGAAGGTCTCTTCCACACACTCCAGGAACCTCCTAGACTGTTTCCTCTCTGCTGTATTGTATTTCCAGCAGACGCCTGGTAAGTTGAAGTCCGCCACGAGAATAAGGGCTAGCAATTTTAAGACTTCTCCCAGCTGCTTATAGAATATTTTGTTTGCCTCTTCATCCTGGCTGGGTGGTCTATAACAGACTCCTACCACGATATCTGGCTTGTTGGACTTCCCCCTGATTCTTACCCATAAACACTCGACCCTTTCATCACCATCATCAAGCTGTAGACAGTCAAAACACTCCCTAACATACAGGGTTAACCCACCACCTCTCCTTTCCTGCTTATCCCTTCTGAAGAGTTTATAGCCATCCATTGCAGTACTCCATTTGTGTGACTCATCCCTCCATGTTTCCGTGATTGCAACTATATCACAGTTTTTCAGCTGCACAACAGCTTCCAGCTCCTCCTGTTTGTTGCCCATGCTGTGGGCATTGGTGTAAATGCACTTCAGTTGGGCTATTGATCCTGCCACCTTTTTTGGGGGGGACACCCTGATTCCTATGTGACTGTTCTCAGGTGCTTCCGTGGTTTCTAACACATCAATAACCCTTGCGTCTTTGCTGTCATGTGGATCTCCATCCCCTACCTCCACTGAGATGGCAGACCAAAGGACCTAGCTAGCACACCGTCCCTCAAACGTTGGCATGCCACTCCAAGGCTTATCTCTAGCAAGCCTGGTTTTATCCCTTTCCCCCTTCAAATCTAGTTTAAAGCTCTTTCAATGAGCCCTGCCAACTCCTGCGCAAAGATCCTTTTCCCCCTTTGACACAGATGTACCCAGTCTGTCACCAGCAGACCTGGTGTCATGTAGACCGACCCATGATCAAAACCCTCAAAATCATTCCAGTGACACGAGGTTTGGAGCCAAGTATTGATCTGCTGGGCCCTCCTGTTTCTTCCCTCATCATTCCCTGAAACTGGAAGGATAGATGAGAACGCTACTTGTGCTCCTGATCCCTTAACCAGTTGTCCCAAGGCCCTGAAGTCTCTCGATTGCCCTCAGACTTCTTGTTGCAACTTTGTTGCTGCTTACATGAAAAATAAATAATGAATAATAATCCGAGGGACATACCCAGGTAGGAAGTTTCCTCATCACACTTTTAACCCAGGCCCCAGGGAGGCAGCAGACTTCCCTTAAGAAGTGGGTCTGGTCTGCATATCGGGCCATCTGTTCCTGGCAGGAGAGAGTCTCCTAAGAAGGTGACACGTCTTTTTTTTTTTTATGGAAGCAGTTTTGATGCAGAGTGTAGGCTGACTTAACATTGGCAACTCTTCCAACCTAGATGAACCATCGTCCTTGTCATTATTCAGTTCTATTTGCAGACCCTCGTACCTATTATGCAAGGGCACCTGGTAAGATGGGGTAGTCAGAGAGGAGACAAGCCTGCAGCACCAGGCAGGTACTTGTTGCCATTGCCCCCTATCCCTTGAGTCACCATGTTCAGCCAGGTGGAGAGAGGATGGGGAATCCTCCCCGTCACGTGCCCTGTCTGCCTGACAGGCCTGTCCCAGGGAAGGTAGAATGTGACTCCAGTAATCTCTCTCTCTCGACTCCGTGATACTCCTCAACCTACTCACCTCCCAGTGTTCTGTCACTAAGCAGAAGAGTTCCTCTACCTGGGTGAACCTCCCACTAGTGTGCTCACTGCTAGGTACTAGCGTAAGAGTAGGGCACAGCCTGCAGCCTGACACCTGAGTGGCAGCCCGTTCCCATCGGAGCACCATCTGGGAAGCTGTGTCGGTCGTGGGGGGTCCAGAGCTTGGAGAGGCCATGGCTTTCTGCTGGGTGGATACCATTGCTTCCCGGTTGAGCTGGCAGAGCTTGAGCACCCTTCCTGCCCACCCTGCTGCGCAAACTGCTGCACAACCTGCCGCGCTGCGCCCTGTTAGCCGCACTCCTGGTCGCTAACACTCCTTAGGGGCTTGGGATGGGGGACAGACACGACTTGTCCCGTTGCTCCCGGCCCTGGCCGGGTCCTGCCAGCTGCTGTGGCGCGAGCAGCAGGCTCTCAGCGGGTCTCCCAGCTCCCCAGAGGTTCCCCGGTTTGGGAACGCCCCTGTGCACCGCGCTGGAGTGCTCCGCTGCGGATCCTGCCGGCACCAGAGCTGCTTGCCTCAGCAACTGAGTTTGTTTACTTGAGATTTTCCCTTTTCTCATTTTCAGATTCCAAACAACTTCAAGAGATAAAGAATCACCTGCTATTCAAGGAGCGGCTACTGTCTTTAGGTTACAAGACAGGTGTTTTAAAAGGATACCCATCACACAGGACAAATTGCTTGGTGCATATCCTAACCATCAAAATGCAAGTAAAGAGCACAGTGTTATATTATGAAGTGACACAGCCAATGCCATTTTTTATTGCTACTTTGTGCAAAGGGTTATACTGCAGGGGACTATAAAAGTCCAAGTGACCACCAACAACCTGTCTGTAAATACAGAGTTATTTAACACTGGTTTTAGCCAAACTAACCGCTTTTAATGACTCAGTGTATACCAAGCTGATCCTTAACACAGTTACACCATATGTCTAATGTCCGTTATAAACTACAAATGCCAGAAAGGTCGTGGTTATGCAACCACGGCTAGATTCAGAATCCCTGTGAAGATAATATCCTATCTCCAGCTCCTGAGAGCTTTTTGTCTGCCTTTGCTCTTTCTCAGGACAGAAGGAAACAGGAGTATTACTGATGCTCTTTCCAATAATAGCTCATCTAAATAAACTTAATAATTTTCTTTATTCATTGTTTTCTTCACAGTAACTGGGAAACACCACAGATAACATGGTTGCTGAACCTGGACAAAATATGTAATAATCTAGTCAGATTAAATTCAATTTAGTTGCAGACAGGAAAGAGTTACTATTCAAATTCAAAGCCTCACTTTTTGCCTTTGAAAAAGCACCCCTAACATATCATAAAACTTGTAAGTATAGAGAAACAAATAAAATAACGAACTCGGTCCCTGTGATTTACAGACTTAAGAGAACAGGTGCAACCAAATTTCAAGTTCCATTTGCCATCTTCCCTGTGCCCCCCCCTCCCCCAACAGCATATTTAAGCATAAAGGTAGTTCACTCCAGCACAGCTATCCTATTCAGAAAGAGGCTTATGATATCGGTATAAAAACACCCACACAGCTTTCACCAGTATAATTTCTGCAGTACAATAATCACTGAAGTGCACATATTTAAGCCAGGAATTTAACCAAGCCTAGGATTACTCAGCACAAATGGAGTTACCCCCCATCACCAATGGGCAGAATATGCCTGGCTACCCATCGCCATTTTAGAAACGGTACTCATATAGTTTATACATGCATCCATGCATCCATATCCATGCATGTTAAAAGCAGTAACACTAACATTTTGAGACAATCTGTTGAAAGACAGGCTGGAAGACTTCAGCAAACCATCTGCTCTAGCAACCATTTACATAACACAGCAGTCCTAGCACCTCTCTTCAGACATATGCAATCACAAGTCTCCCACCCCAAAGGAGAGTCACAGTATAACACACACACTTTTTAAAGCATAGCTTTGGCTCCTGCTGTTCCTCCCTCTTGCAAATCACTCACGTTTGCAGGAAAATCACGCAATTCCTGGACATCAGGTGGATGGAAATACTAACTATCTCAATCTGTGTTTGCCACCATGGAAGCTCTACTTGCATTCTCTGTGACAGCAAAGCTTGCTAGAGAGATTCCTACCTCCCGATCAGCCTCCACACACATTCCCACCCCTTGATTATGCCAGTGCAACTGTCCCTGGACAACGCTGTAAACAGCTACCTAAAAAAATGCTGTAAAGGAATATATAAAATATCTGGATTTAAAAAAATAAACAAATTCTTTTTCGAGCGAAGTTTTCTTTTAGCCCAGAACATTTCACAAGCAAACCAAAAACCAAAGGCTTCACGGATCCTTTAGCTATGAAAGCAAGCTTCAGTTAGAGGACAAGTCTCACTTAGTTTTTGTTTGCAAAAGCTGAATTTGAGAAGTTAAAGAGATGACCCACTACGTTTCCTTCCTGCATCATGTACTTGATCTCATGTGCAATGCTGCATTTTCCAGACTCTTTACCTAAGCAAACCAGTATTTTTAGCTCTAAAAAGTGCCTCCTTTCAGATAGCATTTGCTGCCAGACTGCTTTGATCTTAATGCATTCCTAAATAAACTGCTTACATTTAACTATGCGCTCTAAATTTTAATCAGGGTAAAACACAAAAGGAACAACGTTGCAGCTCCTAGCATCCCAACTGGTTAGGGTATTCCACACACAGATCATGTCTCCTTTATCAGACTTTTGCCAGCTGCTGAACTCTAAAATATTATTTGATTCTCGATGGTACTTATTTCCATGCCTTTTGCTGTATTTTTGATTAACAGTCTACAGCGATTCCAATAAATAAAGAATATAAGATGCATTAAAGCACACTTTCAACCATGTGTAAGTGTTAAAACCCAAAGTGAGTTTCAAGACATGAGATATTTAATACACAATAACAGCTGAAGCCTTCTTATCCTATAAATCCAAAATTTTTAAATACAGCTACTATCTAAAAAGTCAGGTACAGCAGAAAGAAAATTTCAGGATTCTGCTTATTGATATCATTAAATCCAATATACTTCTAAGCTTTAAAGCATGCATGGACATTGTGACCATTTTCAGATGTTTCCGTAACTTATGCACGTACCTTCAGCTACCTATTTACTCAAGAAGTTAAAGGTTTTTTTCTAGTTAAGGCAATAGGAAGACATACATGGAAGACACAGACAGGTGGCTTATATAACAGTATTAATTGAAAAGAATGTGACTAATGCATTCTCCTGAGCAATAAAGTTTATGAATAAATCCCAGAAACTTTAGGAATGCATAAAGAAACAAAATAATTGGTTTAGAGGAATGAGATTTTTGGATTCTTTCATATAAACTGCAGGTGTTATTTCCCACACCTAGAAAACAGGAATACTTCACTACTCCTCTGCAGATAAGGCCATTTAGGGACAGGCCTAATACATATTTCAGGTTAAAACCTGCACTTTAGATAGACAGCTCTTCCCAGCTCTAAAAGGGCATTTCTAAACCCCAGTTCAGAAAAGTTTTGGAACTGTGAACCCACTATCTTGTCAATATGCAGGACAGCAGCAGGAGGGGAAATAACAACACAAGGTCCAAACCTCAGTGTAGTGTTCGACTGTGAAATAGTCAAAGATACAGCTACCATAACAAAGCAAATTCTGGTCAAGGCAAAATGTGTTTAAGAATCCAGAGGGCTTATAGTGGCTTCAACTCTTGTTTCAGGATTTAGAAAAAATAGACTGTAGAGCCCCATGTGACTGTATATAAACAAAAAAGACTAAGGCCCTTCTGGCAACGAGACTGAATCTGGTAATGTCAATAGGCATCACGATGAACAGGAATCTTAAGGTTTGTACTATTCTCCACTTTCTCCCTACCACCAAAAGGAGCAAATGCACTTACATGTGAACACTGTTTACAGCAATTACTTAAATTCTGTCAGAGCATGCATTAGCATTTTTAAAAGCATCTGTGTGATGAAGTGACTGACAAAGCATTTTAGAAGAATGTTCTGAAGTGTTCTCCTTTGCTTTATCTGTAATAGACTAAAATTAATAGCAACAGAAAATTGCTTTAAAAAGGAACTATCAATTGGGATGAAATGTAGATCATAAGAGGGCAGCATGAAAGATTGGAATAAATGACAGAGAGGAGAGAAGACATAGTAATTTCTCATTATTTTTGACTTAACCAAAGCACAAGAATCTCAAAGTATTTGTTATGACCATTGAACATCTGTGTGTTGCAAAGGCATACCAGCCCACAATTTTCCAGACACATCTGCAAGAAATCAGAGTATTAGTGGTCTGTGAATGTTGCAAAGGTTATCTCATGAGCCACGAATAGATTTTTAAGGACTTAGTTTCCATGTCTTTATTTTTAAAGAAGTATTTTTAAAGTATTGCAGTTATTGCTCTGGGGTGCAATGAGTTAATACAACAAGGCATATAACACTTTGGCTTACTGGGAGCCGTGCTAGCATTTCAGAGGGCAATAGCTGAAAGCATGGTTCCGTTCCAGGAACCTTCCCTATAGTAGAAAATTTTACCAGCAAAGCCATCCATGCATTAGAAGAAGCTCCTAAGCATTTATATTCTGAAGCAAATCTGAGTGACTCTCAACCTTCTCTTGACAGAGAAAGCTGGCTTCCCAAGACTCAAGTATTACCAGCCACAAAAGTGGCTCTCAACAGCCATGCAAAGACATCCATGACAGTAAGGAACAACATACCTACCCTGTAGCTCTAATTACTTGCAACACATGTGACGCCTCATTCTGAGAAACAGCACTGATTAAAAGCTTCATCCTTTTGAAAATCCTCTGTGTCTTATGGCCTTTCTTCCAAATTATTCTTCCAAATAATTGTGTGGTGGTCAAGTGGGTACTGCCCCCAGCTCTAGGAATACCACATATGGAAAAGGTCTGACCGACCTGAGGAGTTTGAACAAATTTCAAACTTCAGCTGAGAGCCAAGGAAGAGGAAGCAGGCTGTGGTAGGAAAACATGTGAAATATCCCCAAGTGAAACCGAAGGCTGACAAAGACAAAACCTCCAGCATGAAAATGACACTGCTCCCGAGAAAAACCTCACCATGCTGATAACTCATCTTTCTGCTGAAGGAATACTGAGTGTCAACCTCAGCACCCACAGGAACAGTGGAAGGGTGAGCATAACACCATAGAAAAGGGGCGGAAAGTGGGAAGGCTCTGCATAACAATTCTAGCTGTAATGTTAATGAGGCTTTTCTGTATTACCTAGATAATTTGGACTATCAGACCATTAAAACACTAAGTGGACAAACAATAAATTCTTGACCTCATTTATATAGTGCATTCCTTTTTGCACATTAAAAGATTTGGAGTGTAGCAGCATGCCAAACTGCCTCAGCATTATAGCGTGTGTATTCTGACATTGGAAGACCATGGAAAATACAGAGCACAAGGAAAAGGGAACAAGCCACACCATGTCTAGAGAAAAAGAAACAACAGCATGTCTAGTGTTGTCCTGAGACTTGGATCTACTCCCTTAATGCACCAGAAATTAGTACTGTTCCACGAATAAAGTCTCTCACAAAACATGATGCAAAAACCACCAGAACTGAGGTAGAAACAGAGGGGCTTGAGTGATAGGAAGGAATCTCCTCAAAATGCAGGTAGGCTGTCAGAGCCCTTCAGTCCCTAAAGAAAAGGGCTCTGCACACATATTATTTTACAGGACTGTCTACTTCACAAATTTACATGGAATTGATTTTGTTTGCTTTTGCCATAGTCTTCAAAACACTGCTTCTCCCTCTCTGCCTATCAAAATTTGGTGGCCAGCCACACACGGAAGCAAAGGGATTTTTGCATTCAACTAGCTACTTCATTTTAAGGATATAAAACAGTTATACTGTGCAATAGAGGAAAATATAAAGCAACAAAAACCATCCTGAAGTACACAGTTTTACAGAAAATAAACTGCAATCAGATTCCATGCAGCTATTGAAGAACAAAATTACAGGTAAGTATTATTTTGGGCTTAAAATCCTAAAGTTGTAGAAAGTACATGTCCTATATTCAGGAACTGGTTTGGACAGGGTTACATCACTAACCTACAGAAGAGGCGACATCACAGTTATAGTGCAGACGCAAACTGATCTCAGCACGTACACAACTTTTTAGCCACCTATTATAGGGTCCCTGAATCTTTTCAGCAGCCAGCATTTAAGCTCTGCACAAATATCTGTAGGCAGAAATGCTTTGTTTCCCCCTCATGCTGTCAGACCTCCCCACAAAACTCAACAAAAACTTGAGACCATTGCAGAGAAAAGTCCAGCCACAGAAGAGACATTTACAAGCCTGCTCAAGCATTCCATTTTCTCAGCCTTTTTCGCACCTTGAAAATGAATGTACACTGAAAGATCGTGACAGCCTACAAGAAATTTAGGAGGTTGTACAACACCATCCTGAAACTGTGCTGTTAAACTGTCATAAACTGTAGTGGCTGTGAGCCTGTCCATACTGTTATACAGCCCAAAGTGAGAAAAATGAGACAGCGTAATATTTTTCTTTAGCTGTCTGCTAACTCTCACCTGAAAAATACCTAATAATGGCTCTCTATTTAAGATTGACTTACTATCCTGAATTTTCATGTGCAGGCATAAGGTTGGTAAACAGCTTGAAGGAAAAAGGAAACTTGGAAAAAAAAAAAAATCTTGCATTGCCAACTATGCAAATATTACAAGTCTTCCCCAGTTATCATTATCAGCAAGTCAAGCCCAGTAAGCCAAAAATACGTGCATAACCAGAAGATACCTATTCCATTAGGTAAAATTCAGAAATAAGGAATAAGCACGACATAGGATTAGCATGTGTGTCCCATCTGTCACCTATTCTGCAGTTAGCAGAACCCACTCCAACATACTCAATTACTTTATGAAGACTGTCTCGTGTATGTAATCCTCTACAACAGGTTATGCTTTATTATTCTGCAGTTCCATATGACAAGAGCACCCACCAAACCCCTTAAAAACAACTATATAGGGATTTGGAGCTTCTCACTCTGACAGTAAAAGGCCATCACCCATGACATATACATAACTTTAACATTTGGCCTATCCATAGTGTAACAGGGATGCTCATTACCTTTGAGAAGCAAGGAAAGGGGAGAGTAGAATACAGAGATTCAGAACCTGGTAGTTTTGGGGATAAGATAACCCTTATTACCACAGTTCTCTGAAGGCATGATGTATTCCTTGTAGATCCTTGTAGCACTATTTTATACCATAAACACTCTTCCACAAGGTAGTACAACAGATAGCTATGCTCACAATGCAAGCATACCATGCATCTTTTGACCTGGAACGGCATCATGTGAACAAATTTTACCAAATGACAGATGGATACTGGCAAAACTCTTGCTAATAAAGCCATATAGCATTGGTATGGCCCACATTTCAATTTGAAATTACAATAATGAAGTCACATCACTCTGCTGGTCTATCTGCTCACGCTCACAAGGATGTAATCACTGATTGATCATACAAAATCCTGAAGGACTAGATATAATCTCCCTGAAATACCGAAATACTGGAGAGCAATTTTCTTTCCAGAAGACGACCAGAGATATAGTAAAACTGTGATTTTTTTAGTTTTACTATACATCACTTACAGACAATGTAGAATCTTTTCCTAAAAATGTAAAAACTTAAAGAGGATTCAAATTCCTTCCACATATAATGAAATTTCATTCTCATTTTCCACATGGGTTTTGTTTTTTCAACAAATACAATCTTAGGAAGTAACTATCTCTCTGCTATAAACACTGAAAGATAAGAACTGCTTACTGCTGTTGAGCCAGAAGAGCATATAAACTGGTACATCTGTCAGATTCAAATCATTACACAAATAAAAAGAATCATTAACAATTCTAAATATCCTCTTACTAAATGCATTTTCTGTACATATGGACTATCAAGTCAAAACAAATAATTTTAAAAACCCACAGGCCTATCATAGATATAATTCCTTCCTGTAGCTCTGTTTTTCTTACTTAAGAAAATTCAACTATTATCTATCATAGCTGAAATTGTGCCCAGAGGCTCACAAAGTTCTTTTATATGCTACCTTTATGACACTCTTTTCACCCCTTGTCAACAAGTCATTAAGCTCCACAACTGTTTCTGCTCTTGTTCTCCTGGAAGTTCTTACCAGACATTTTGGGTTAACACCACAATAGGAGGTCCCTCTGCAAGTTATTTTGACATCAAAAGTTATGAGGTATGTATGAAAACACATAGTTGCGAAGACTATTCAGTGCAACAGGCATGAAGACAAGACTACAAAACTCAAACAATTTCTTATCCATTTAAGCTGCATAGCTATAAACAAAGCTTTGAATTTGTTGTATATCAGACAAGAAAGTATTTCTCATCTGGAACCTGCCATCTAAATAGGAATACTCACCCTGCTGCAACAGCAGGAGGGATGACCAGTATGAGTTTAAGTTGTGCTTCATGCAGAGCTTCAGAAAGGTGAATGAGCAAGTGAATCAACTCCCTGAAATATAAATATATTGTTAGAGGGAAAGACAGTAAAACTGGTGCTATACAGTGGCAAGAGCAAGTTAACAAGTAACAGTAGAAATAATTGAAAAGACGCAGCTGGCAAGATAGCCAAACAGTTTGTAGTGAATGACCATAGCAGAAAAAAAAATTAGGAAGACTTATCAGAGGTTTACCCTCTTCCAGGACTAAGAACACTGAACTGCTGTAGACAGTCTTAGTTTTATTGGAACAGGTGATCACCTTGGGGCTAAAATGTTTCCTAGTTTTATTTTAATCTAACTATGCATTGTTAGCATGTAAAACCATCATATCTCATCAGAGCAGGTCACCTCTTGAGATCATATTCAGTAAAAAGAATTAGATCAATAGAAGAACCAAACACTGTTCTGAAACAAGAAGCTGTTGAATACATTCAAGTTGCCACTGTATTACCACATATGAGGTCTGAGAACTTGTAAAGATGATTTCACAGCAAGACATGCAATCTTCAAGCGGTATTTCCGAGGCCTGTATTTAGAAACCTTTCTGCTGCTGTTTTTTTCTGTATAAATAATCCTTTTGTTTCTCAATATATTACTGTATAGCTACAAAATAAACATTTGATGGAAGTATCACCTTCCATATGCATCATTTAAAGACTTTCACAAAAACTGATTTTCATATCCATATTCTAAACACTTCAATAGGAAAATAAACTCCAAAATTCTCATGTAAACTGTTTTTAGTCTTCCTTATTTGAAGGGTGATGTTAATAGAAAATCCTTCAGAGACAGACTGCAGAAACAAAAAAGTTTAATGGCTATTGTTATCTTAAGAGGAGTCCAATATTACCTTGAATTTGCACTATAAATATGGGCCTTCTGTGTGCCTTCCTTAAGGCATTCTATTTTTCAGAACAAAGTCAACTTCCATATTTACCCACTGGCAGGGTGGATCCACAAAGGCAGTCAGACAGATGGTATTAGCACAGAATTCTAGATCTGTTCAGAACTATGCTTAAACCTGAACCAAGTAGAAAGCAACTTCACGACCCATCCCAGTAGGCTAAAAGTACTAAAGCAGGAAAGGTAGGATACACATGAGCAATCATCCAAGTTGTATGCTCCACTTAAACTGGATTAGACCTGAACTCTCAGAAACGACTTTTGGTAGTCATGCCTTTCGAGGCAGTATCATCCTAGAGATATTCTTCTGAAATCACTGATCTTCCAATAAAATTATCCATCACAGTAATGATGCTTGACTTGCACAATGTAGGCACTATCCAAAGGTAACCAAGTATTTTCATTTTCCCTGATATGGTTTGATGCCTGATGAAAACTTCCTAAGGACGCTACAAAAGCCATTACTCTCAAAATCCTGGCAAACAAACAAAGCAAGTATTATCACTTTCCCAGTACCATCAGTATTTTGTGCTTATGATTTGAGAGCTGGCTGTGCTGAACAGCTCTTGACAATAAACTGTCACAGTGCCACCTGTATTTCTGTCCCGGGGGGAGAAATGAGATTACAGGAATCAGCTTTTGGTCTGTCTGCAGCATGTACTTCTACCATTCTTGCTCTGGGAAAGTAACAGCTTTCCCTCCTATTTTCTTATCATATGCATTCAACATTAAGACTGTCACCATTCAGACAAATCAATTATAGCAAAGAAGAATCCTTTTCCATAGGAACACATTAAAAAATTACAACACTAAACTAAACAGACATTTATTGACTCCAACATACACATCACGGCTCCCACATGACAATCTTATCAAAAACTATAATCAGTATTAAAACTAGCTAAGCCTTCTTTCCCACTGATTTGTGTCTCATGGCTAAGTGACCTTTTTCACTAATTATGCCCAAACTGCAGTATGAGTGCACACTTTATTAGATGTCAGAGATGCTACATATAAAATAAATTTGACCAAAGAACCAATTCCTCTGGCATTGAGATTATTCTACACTGTTCATCAGCAGGGATCTCTCTTCTCTGCCTGGCTGCCTTTGTTAGCTCTAAGAACTTTGAGACATCTACACCATGCAAAACATTTGCTGACTTTAAATTTAATTATTTAAAAGGTGAGGGGATAGAAGGAGGGGCAGAATAGGACAAAAGAACCTAACATAGGTGCAGAGCAAGATAACATCTTTTTCATTTAGAAACAAGACTAACACCCTCGCTCCCACTCTGCATCTTCACGTATCAGCCTCAGCTCCTAAAATTTTTCTACCCAGATAGCAATGGTTTGAAGCATAAGAAGAAAAGCAGTTGGTATTATTTTGAACTAGATGCAGAGAAAAAAAAAATTCAAGTGAATATTAAATTCAAGGTTTCCCCCTTCTTCAGCAATGTCAGACACTGGTGGTTAGCCAGCAGAGGTAAGAATGTATCCACAAAAGCATTGATGCACCCACAAAAACAGTGACTGCACAAAAGCAGTCATTTTAAAACTAGAAAGGCATACAGCGTAGAACCACAACCTACAACTGTAAACAAAGGACAGGGATTTGTGGCCTGATAAAGGGGCAGGAGTGCAGTTTGGATTGCTGGCTTTATTTTGTAGCTAGCAGACAGAACTCTAACTAAAACCAGACTCCATTAAAACAGCCACTTCTCTCCTCCTGCCACCAAATCCAAGCAGTATAGCTCTGGCCAAAAGATAATTAGCTCCAACTTGGAGGAGGTCAGGAAGAAAAGGGCTAGCTAGACAACTACAGATTCTTGCTCAAGAAACTGAGATTAACATCTACTCACTAACCTGTCAAGCCAGGTCTCTGGGCCCTGAAAACTTTCTAGCAAATCAGACAGAATTAATGGTTAAAGACTTAATTTAGGCTCACTTCCATTTGTCAGCCAAGGCAGATTATATAAATCAAATGTGCACTCTTCCCCTCTCCCCCAAACGGCAATAGCAGAATGCTCATTTATTGTGCTATAAATTAAAACTTTAATGTGTCCCAACAGTGCTTTCCAGTGTTTTAAACACAATATTCTCCCATATTACCACTGGTAATTTTGAAAGAAAAGCTACTGACATTTTAAACATTATAATGAGGTGCAGGAAAGTAGGAATAGAATCAGTCTTCCTGAAAAGGCTTCATTAAATATTTACCAGAGACTTCACCATTGTCAAATTTAACTTCAGAGTAGCTACTACAACATTGACAGTTTTAAGACTCTATCTTGAGCGAATTAAGGCCTACTTTGTTCCTCCTATTTCAGGCCTTCTATTACTACCATTTGGTAGGTCAATTTTCCAAGTGTTCATGATTTCAAAGTATCTTGTCCCCTATAAAGTATGCAGACCCCCAAATTTTGATCACCCAAAGTTTAAGGGAAGCTTATTTTTTTAGAACTCCCATTTTCCAGCATTGCTAGTCTACTGTGTTTGGGACACCTTGTAGTAGTTTACTTCAGCGCACATGAGTGGGCTGTAGATGAATTTGAAAAGCCTAGAAGAAGACACGTAAGGCTGTTATATCCTTCCCTTCAGTTACGTGTCCCTTCAGTTACGTGTCCCTTCAGTTACGTGTCCCTTCAGAACTCTGCAACTTTCCAGCTTCAGCCACATTTTTGCACAAGCTGGTAGTCAGTACTCCCTAAAACGTATGCCTTGTCAAGAAAATGGGACAGAATAAAGCTGTCTACTTCAAGATGAAATTGCCCTTTTGTGCCATTTCATTGCCTAGTTAATACCAAGAAACTGGAGTGAATTATGGCAAATCTTTGATTAATAGATTAATTTTTCAGGTACTAACATGAAGGTTAGAACTGCCAAAGAGCTTTTTGCTCCTATACTCCTACCAACATTAGTAAGATGTCTGAAGGTCATCTGCATGATGCCAAGTGCCTGCAGCACGTGGTGACAACAAAAACAACCAAACCAAAAAAATAAATCACATTTTTCAGATTGATTCTGTGTGATGGCAGTGCCATCTGTCAGCTAATGCCAGATTGATCAGAATAACGTGTGCACTTTTATGTAATGCTGTGAGATTCTGGTGGGTACCTTCATGCCTTTTTCACAACATGACCCAGGTCTCCGGAAAAAAAACCCCACCAATAAACCCACAAATGAGATTAGTAAGAGAGACATCGTCCTGTCTAGCTGTTAACTAAATAAGCAGGAGAACCTTTGCTTGCTCAGTTATCTCAATATTTCTGCCATGCACATTTCTAAAATTAAATGCCACAGGATGAATAACTTGGAATATTTTATTGCAAAATCAGTCAAGAAAGTTTTAGATAAAAGATGCTTATTTAATTAAGAAGCAGGTTTAAACTATAAGAAGCGGGAAAACACATTAGTATTGAGGTACCAGCTGCATAGGATATCTTGCCTGATGTTGATTTTTGTTAGGAGACTAATTTCCTATGTTTTAGAATAAAAGATGGGAAACTGAATACTTTTCCACTGTGCAATGATTGTCAGCATGAGAGGAGGCAGCATCAGTTAGATGCAGTCTTTCACCCCACATTAAATTTGACCTCACTGTGATTTGTGTATCAATAATTCTATTCCCAGAAATCACAGGAAAGAAGTAGGTACCAGCACTATAGAGGGTACATCGAAGAATCTGTATTAGATGTCTACAGGAGCCTGAACTGGTCAGTATAAACCCCCTAAAAACTTAGGTACACACACACATATCAAGACAATTCAGGTTCTTCAGATAGAACCAGTGGTATTTTGGCATCTAAATATAAGAACCTAATGCCATTTTATATGTCCAAAGGTATACAAAGCATGCATACAGGATTGCTGTGTAAACTTGAGGCATCTAGGACCCTACACGAACAGCCAGAGACCAGGCTGCTTATGATATCTAACATGAAACCAGGCAGCTATATTTAGGCATGTAATTCTCTTGTATGAAATTTATACTATTGGTAAAAACAAAGTTTAAATGAATATGCAAAAGAAAGCAGCACAAAGGATTGATATAATTTAAGACTTTAGTCTGCTGAGCATTAAAGAGCAAGTCTAACACCAAACCAGAATGGTTAGAAAATTTTTTGCTCTTGAAAACAAACAAAACTAGATAAAGTTAGTTCTGCTTAAGAAGATGTAAAACAGAAGATACATGGTAAGCCTGAAACCACAGAATTTCATGTCTAAGTGGATGCCAGCAACATAACTTCTTAGCAACATTTCACCTCATCTGTAATGCCAGCTAGGATAAACAAGAAACTGAAGGCTCTTTTTAAGTAACTCCTCAGGCCTTGTAGGAAGAATTTTCATTTGTTTCTAATGTTGGAGTACTCAAAAAAAATCAAGATTTTCTAGAAACATGCAAAGGGCTGACAGAGAAGTGTCTAAATTTGCTCCATTTTAAAAATGCTCAGAGAGCACAGGTTCTTAAAGAAGCTGGTCACAGGATTTATGGGTTACAGAAGCTTTGCACAGAGCTAACACTGTTACCCTGTTATATGGAGATACTTACAAAATTTAATTGTCACAAGGTCTTTAGGTAATTCAGTGTTTCAAGCCCCAACATCCAGACAATGGGGAGAGCATGTGTTACGAAGATGTTATCATACCTCTTTAATCCAACCAAAACTCAGGTTCAGCTATTGAAAAAAGGTATCTCATGGGGATACTTGCTCAGCTGAGGTCTACTGAAAAGAAAGCTCCAGCTGCAATTAATCCAGCTTTCTGATATATGAAGTAGTGCTTAAATCAAAACCCAATTTATTAGTGAGTTAGGACACTAATTTGTGGGTTTTCAGATTCTTTTGTAGACTCACCCCCCTCAAGAAATATTGGTGCACTCTGCTAAAAAGTACCACTGCACATTCTTTAGAGAGTGGATGCTTTTTTCATAGCTGAAACACCATATCAAGCACAAATGTTCCATAAGCAAATCCCACTCTCTAGTCACTTTAAGTCTGATAAAGAAACGTGTGCTATATTAAATGCTCCTGCACCACTAAGGTAGTGCACTGGACAGGATCATGGAACTTTTCCACAACACTATTAAAAAAATAACAGGAATCATTTCCACAGCTTTCCCCTCAACACAGATACACAAAAGGATGCACCAGAATAACTGAGTGCCATTTTATTATTTATTAATTTAATAGCTCGGTATCCAATTACTTTAGGTTTTGAAAAATAAATACCATAATGATTCTAAGTGAAGTATTTCTTACTTAGATCCACACCACCACTGTGACATTTCATAAGGCAAGCTGGAAGCTGCAGCATATCCCCAGATAATTTCATGCACCTGTGTTGAGTCTCAATAACCTGTTGCTAACTGCTTCTGTGAGATTATCCCCTGTATTTCAGAAAAAACAGACAAACAAACTGATTTTTTATTTTCTTTTTAAACTGAAACATGTTCACACTAAATAATAGGAATAAATTGTATTAGCTAGGCAGGTCTCTTTGTATTGTCAGACAGCTCTGAAACCAATTTAAAGGCAGACTATCTGTTCCTAGGAGCATCATTATGATCTTTTGTTCCTTTACCTAGAAGTAGGTTAAGCTACTTTCAGGTGTTTGACCTTGAAGGATCTGAATCAGGAAAGCCTACACTATGTACCTAACAGTTAATACAGATGCTTTATATGGAGCATACATAATTGCTGTTCTATGAACGCTTCACATCTCCGAAGGATTAGGGGTCATCTCTGTGTTGACACCTACCTGTCAACTGACCCCCACCCTTCCAAGGTTAAGAACATGCTTTACTGGTGGTGGTTGTCACTTCCTGACAAGGAAGATCAGGTATGACTCATGTTACAATACTGCCACTCTGTGGGCTGAAGAGGTCACGGGCTGCTCCAATTCTTTTCTGGCAGGGACGAGCGAAGCACAAGACCATCCATGCTTACCCATTTATCAGGAATAACTCTGCTCTGCTATTCAAAAGGAAATTAACAGATCCCAAAGTAACAGCACTCAATGTGCAATAAAAATACAGGCTTGCCAAGGTGCTAAGTTCACTTAATTCCGCCCCTTGAGACCTGTTCAAAGCACTTGTTCACTCCAAAAAACATTGATAGGGAAAACCCCTGGGGCACTGGATACCCAAGCCATCCAGTTTTAGAGCAAGTGATAGAAAAACTGACTTAATCTCAAAATGAAGACACTGGTCCCATAACTTACAAGCATCATGAGACAAAATTTTAATGTAATGATGTACTTCTACTTTCTCAAAACAACTGTTACTCCACACAAAAGCCTAGCTTCAGCTTGCTGCCTAGATTAGCCTTATTCAGAATGCTTGTCTCTGAGGAGGCAAGCCCAACACAAGGTATTCTGCAACTTAAACACCCTAACCATTTACAGGGGAGTGGCAATAAAGGGAGGGAAAAAAACAGAGATGAGTTTACAATGAAGCACTTAAATCAAAACTGGTCTTGAAGAGAAGGAAAATCTGCAGTTCATAACTTTTGCTTCTATTCATGTTTTTCTGCCAAACATCATCTTTCACATCTTTAGTTAGATAATCCTAAAGCTAATCCTAAAGCCTTGTTCATAGGTGTCCACATATGATCAAACATTACTGACTTGGAGCAAAGGAGGCAGTTACCATTCTACGCTATGAGAATAACCCTTTCCTTCTCTGAAGTTGTGGAAAATACTTCTGACTCCTGTCTATCAATAACAGACAGACGGTGAACATATAAGTGGTGCTTCTATACTTCACCTAAATAACACTCAGGTACTGAAGGCTAGAGCAACTACACAGCAGTACCTCCTCTAGTACAAATAGTTCTTATCACACAAGAAGGGACAAGCAATGCTGTTTTGAACCAGCATTACTCCTAGCAGAGAGTAACATTTTTACCATGCCACAAGTAAACTCACCCTGGAGCTAATAAAAAGTATGCTTTGTTCATATGTGTCATTTGCAACACAGCACTTTGATGCTAGTGTGTTTAAATTGGTCTTCACTGAGTCTTAAAATTACAGTAATACAGTCTGTCTTACATTCGTGTAATTTAACTAATAGGAAAAGCATCAATTTTACTGAAATACAGTAAGCACAGTAGATAAACTGACCACTACACCACTACACCCAACTTCTGGCTGGCAGTTACTAATTGCTTAAATCACCTTGTTGGCTGTCTTATTAAGACATTGCAATAAGTTCAGAGCTCAGTATAAAGATCGTCTCTTAGGAACAACCTGGCAAATTACGTAATTATAAGCAAGAGCATCTAGCTTAAGGATTATTCATTCCAGTGCAATTGGTGGAGCCCCTGACAAGGCTACGAAGATTCTACAGTTTCAATTCTTTGTTTCCACGTGTTGATTTTAGAGGGGAAAGGTAGGACTCTGTTAATAGCACACTCAGTTCCAGAAGTAACTATTACATGCCAGCAGTCAGTAACATTTGCCCTAAACAGAATAACCTGAAGTAAACATTTTTGAAAGGTGAAAGTCTTCCATAATGAAGTATACATTCTGGGGAGCTTTCTTTTAAGCTATTTTCCCCCAGATATTTTAGGCAATGGAGAGCTGGTAGGAATACTGTGCTTGAATTTCCTGAGGGAACTAACACAAAATCTTCAGATTTCTGCACTGAATCATTTCATTTCACCACACGTTCTGCCTTCTCCTTCTAAACCAGCAGTTTGGAGCTTGGCTTACCTTGACTCTGTCCAAGGTGTTAAGACAGCCAAGGGGCTTTTGCTCAAGGAAAACAGATTACAGTACGTCAGGAAACAGCTTAATATGCATAAGCCCTTTAGTTTTAGCAGCTACAATAAATGCAGACTCACTGAAACTTCATAGCAGAGCTATCAAATGGTAGATAAACTACTCCAAAGTTTAAAGTATACTGTGCTTGCAAGAACTGGAAGCCAGTTTCTCCCTAGATTTGCTTCAGGTTGGGGATTTTGGTTTTAGTTTCAGTATGTCTAAAAAATCTCTATATAAAGGTTTGGAAGGTTTCCTAATCAACTCAAATTTGGTAGTCTTGAAAGCATCCCACACTTCCAAGCTTCACCCAGTAACCCAAACCAATGAATGTTAGGATAAAGGCCAGTGCCAACATCTGAGTAAGCATGCAATTGAGGTACCCTCTTCACCCTTGCACAACAGTAACATCTTGCAGAACTCAAATATGAAAGGCTAATGTGGTCTGCTAGGTCCACTGTGAAGATTATTATGTAATCTTTGAGCTCATGTAGAGTGGAGTAGACTCTTCTACTTCATTCTAAGGTAAGTGGAACAATCTTCAGTTGTCCTAGAATGAAGTGTATTTATTTATGACAAATTCAAATCAACATGGACAAATTAAAAAGATGCTTTAAAAGAGCCAATTTTTCAGAATTGCATCCTAGAGACTTATACTCACGTTTGCTTTTGATTTCCCAGCTGACTCCAAACTTCAACTACAAAACCATCAAAATTTTCATTCTAAATAAAGGGAATTGACAACAATATACAGTCAATCACCGTGCTTATTCATTATGCTTGTATCAGAGATGATAATACAATATCAAAGCACACAATTACTGTAGTTTTTCCTTGTACTATTACAGATTGAACATGCTTTGTATTCTTATACCAGCTTCACCTTTAATGCAGCATTTCATGAAGAAGTCAGAGAAGCACAAATTATTTAACAAACATGCAGAAGTTGAAAATCTCTATTAGTTATCCATGACTTCTACCCTTACAGGATAAACCACTATCAGATTGGGAAAATTCAGCCATTAATGAAAGCTGGTTGTTAAGCAAATCATTTGACACACATCTACATGTATATAGGGAAAAAACTTGCGAACTCTTGAGTCTAAAGATGTAAATGCTAACTCGGCATAGGCATGATTCCAAACATCTCCCACAATTAATCTCACTTGTGATAATTTATGTTTAGCATGATCAAGGATACTGTTGTACATGAGTACCCTTTCTTTAAGAGGCCAACTGTTGCTGAGGACCTAAAATTGATGTATCAGTAATAAATTTTAAGAAACTATTCAGTTTACCTCTACATCCATCTTCCTCTAGTGCACTTTAAGATTTCTTTACATCATGTAGCAAGTGAGAAAACTTATTATGACAGTAATTAAGCAGGCTGTCATGAATCAACTGCTAAAGTTGAATGTCTTTTGGGTGCAACTCGTCTAGTCCTACACATGCATAGCTCTAAAGCCATTAGCTAAGGGGCTGCCCAGAAAACCTTAGCAAACAGTAACCATTCCTTAAAGGAAATCCCCTTCTCCTCTCCCCAGCCTCTTAACATTTTAAGCAAACTGCTTTATCAGACCTGAGCAAAACTGTACAGTAACAGATATCAAGTGAGTTATTCTTGGTATTAGAAGTGGCTCATTAGCTCTAGCACACTGAGCCTGAATGTACTCCTGTAACACAGAAAACAGCGCTCGTTGCACCCATGACCCTTTTTCCGCCTATCAAAAAAATGCTACTAACCAGTTTAGCCCCTGCTTAATAGATTTATTTTTTTAACAGAGATTTAAAAGAAAGCAGTCTGCTCACCAGGCAACCTCCATGAGAAGTTTATCAGGTATCCACTACTGTGTCAGTAACATTCAGCCTGCCAGCTGTTTGGAACAGGTTTTATCAATCACAGGTTTTATCAATCACA
Source organism: Harpia harpyja (assembly GCF_026419915.1). NCBI lineage: Eukaryota > Metazoa > Chordata > Aves > Accipitriformes > Accipitridae > Harpia > Harpia harpyja. The sequence continues at coordinate 14,145,486 of NC_068955.1, forward strand.
ATTTATAGCAGGCACAAGTCACCGATGCAGCTGCCAATGGTAACTTAACAAGGTTATATTGATCAGACTTACATAGTCTCACTTTAGACTTGTAGTTAACTGCACTTAAGTGTTGCTATACTTCGTATTTACAGGAAATGGACACACACCAGGACACACTATTAAGAATCCTGCCTAATTATTGTTTTAAGCAGAATTTTATTTTGTAGAATATAAAACTACTGGAAATGAGAAAACACCCATTACAAAAGGAATCAAATATCATCTCACGCTATTTTATAAGCATTAGCAAAAAGTCTTTTTACCTTGGCTAGGAGAACCATGTTCTTGGTAAGCTCCTCTATCTCATCCTCACTGCCAAAAACACTCTCAAAGTCCTGATAAGTCCAGCCATCAAACAAAATTCGAGGCACTATCAAGCAAAGTTGTCAATCAGTAGTGAAAATTAAGAATTTATTATCTACACTGGAATATTTCTGCAGAAACAGAATACAGCAGTTACAAGCAGAGATGCCACTAAACAACATATCCCATGACTAAGATCATTTGCTCTTTTACTCTGGTCAACTTCAGCAGCACAGATAAATTGACACTGTAGAACATTCTTGTTCATTTTATGTTTAGTTAAAGGTCTGTACTGATGCAAGTTTTATGAAAAGATACCTTCACTTGATTGAACAATCTTAATTGAACAATCACTTTGGGCCCCAAGTAGATTCTTAAAAGAACACCAACATGAAACAGCAATCTTTCTGTAAGCTGTGCATCTCTTCTACCACAAGAACAAGATAGAAAAGTTCACTTCAAACTCTAATTTACTCTTTTGTACACAGCCCTATATTATTTCACTCTTCTACTCATCTCAAGACACTATGACAAATTTTTATTTTGGAAAACATGGGAACTTGAGCTCACATAATTTCTTTTTCCAACAACACAAAACTTTAAAAACAGTCAGACAAGAGTCAGAAAAGCTGCTGTTGGAACAGTCGCCAGTCATGCACACTGGCAAAGCCAACAACTCATAGAGAGCTACATCTAAGCCCTTTCTAAGTACCAAGGATGTAAAAGAGTATTTTAGAAGAGTATAGAGAGATTTCAAAGGCTTTATCATCTGGCAGCTGAAGTAATTTAAAATATTTGACTGAGCATTCAATTTCTCTAATGCATTTCAAGTTTCATACTCCCTTCTGAATCAAGAAGGGTTTCACAGTTCCACAGATTCTTGCTACAGACAAATGTAAGAAGTCTAGCACAGTACTATCTCTATAGCAATGTTTACCATTTTCCCTAAAAACACGCACCGTGGCACATCCCTTGGGTTCCCAGCTTCAAGGGGAGAAAAGCCAAAGGAGGACTTTTCTACTATCATGCAGGAAAGTCTGACTGACTCAGATCTGGATTTTTTTTTTTTTCTTTTTAACTAAGCAGAACCCCTGAGCAACAAGTTTGAAGACTGCTCCCCCAGGTAAGCATGTAGTGTTATGGACAAAGTACCCCTCCAGAGAGGGCCCTGTGATCCAGGGTTTATCCAGAGACAAGAAGCTAAGGAAAAACATTAGGGCACCAACAGGATCAACACATCAGTTAACTTTCTATAGTTAACTGCTTTTATTTTTCTTCTCAGATTTTTTCCTTCATACAGCTATGCTAAGGTAACCTCCCTTTCTCCCATATACACCTGAACAAAGCCTTCTTTTGCTCTGCTAGCAGTTAAAGAAGATAAAAACCAAACATAAAACAGAGGCTCACCTATTTTGATGTTTTTGGAGGCTTTTCTGACATCTTTCATCCAGCCTGTCAAACAGTATCAAGTAAGAGAACAACTGTTAAAATATAAACAATGTTGACAATGACAATATATTTTCAAGCATTCTTCAAATAATGTAGCATAGTTTCATTATACCTATCTTCCTGCCACAGACTACTAGTTCATAACCAACACAGATGAAACATCTTCTGATGCACAGAATTTGAAGCTATTCAGCTCTACCACAGCATAACTAGCATTTACTACAATCTTACAATAGTCCCTACCCAACCCTGCCCTGCTGCTTACAGTTCTGCCTCATCACGGAAACTATCTTACTGCCTACTCAGAACAACACTTCTGTAAACACCAAGGATCACCTGGGAGGAATTTTTTTTTTTTTTTTTTTTTGAAGCTGGTACTTTCAAGTGTCCCATCCACTCCTCTTGGCAGTCACTGCACTAAAATGAATTTGTTAGCAGGCACCAACATGGTAAGAATTATAGCTGTTTCAAATAAGATTCCACATTCAATCAAGTTCAAAACCATAAACTACTTAGTTATTATTTAAGAACATACTAGCTGAAATCTGAACTTGCTACCAGTTTCTTGACAGGGAAGGGAAAAATTGTCTTCAGATCAAATTTATCTTCCATTCCCACAACAAATTCACCCAAAGGTTTTTGCAAAGGAAAAAAAACCACAGCAGGTAAACAACCGCGCAGTGCAAACACCAAAGACCATTTCTGCCTGTACAGATTCTTTGTCCCTTCTTTTTTTTAAGAGGGGCTTTGTAGACAGCCTTGTCAAAGAGCCATCTTTCTACTTATTCTTTAGACAGATAAACGATGTACACATGTGGAAGCACATGGGGACAGAAAGAAGTTCACTGAAGAAAACTCCCCCAAAAATGGAATGGATGAAAGTACTTCACCATGAGGCAGAGTCAGAAAAACCCACAGGCATATATTGCCAAAGCTACCTAGCCTGCAACAAGACCAGTAAGCTTACTTGCAATGCATATTCAAAGAAAAAGAAAATAACACCTTTATCAGCATCATGGAGCCCAGTGAACTGGAACCTTTCCTTCCCTCTCCTTTTCACTTGTAACCAGACCGGTGAGATTAGTGTAAATTTGTTTCCAAATATTTTAGCAATGTCATAGCCATGGCTGTTCCACTTGCAAAAGAAAGGAGAAAAAAAAAAAAGAGAGAGGCTCAAAAGCAAGATATACAGTTCACTTTACTTTTGACCAATACAAATTCTTTAGCACAAATGTAATCATTTCCTAGATCCCCATTTGTTAGTTTGAGGAAACCTTATGGGATATTATTTTTATTTAAATAAGAAATTACTCTGGAAACTGATAGCTACATGAAAGGCAATACTCGAATTGTGCAAATTCACCTGAACTACAGGAATTTGCATGTAGATTCCAACACACTTTTGAATTTACAGAGTCTGCATTTATGTTCAAGAGAACTTGAGAAAGGTGAAAATTTATAAGGCACCTATTTCTCTTTTGAGCAGTGTAAGACTGAAACAAGTGAAAAGCATCCTCTAAAGAAAAGGAAGAAACATTTATTATTGAAGAAAGAATGCTCTGAATAATAGTAAGACTGGATAGCAAAAGAGATCAGTTTGACAGCAGCATAAAATTTTTACTGTTTATTTAGAAGGTTCAAGTTGGTAGCTGCGTGGTATGAGGACACTTAGTAGCCCTTCTGTTCCGACTTTACTGCAACTTCACATGGCTCATCAAGGACAAGAGAATACTACCACCTCTGTTTGACCAGTGAGAAGAAAAACTATATGACCTAGACATCCTTCAAGAGATGGATGGGAGAACAAGGGTTTGAGACCACTTGAATCTCAAGCCTGCTCTCAAACAATCCTCTGGTTATATTTGACTGTATTTGACCAGAAGTTCCCATTATTATAAAAATGCTTTTAACACCAGGATGCAAGATTGCAGATTAGCACAACGTGCTGCATATTTATTCAAAGCACCAATTTTATTCATTTTATTAACTTACAGGAGTAATATATCCCAGAACATCTCCCGAGAAATGCCTTTCCTTCATCTTCTTGAAGCAGTAACTTCTGTGTTCCAGTATAATATCCTTTGCCTTTGGATCCACAACTACCAGTCCCCGCTCCCGCACATTTTTATCAGAATGCAGCGTCTGCAGGGAGAAGACAGTTTTCAGAACCAGCTATACAAAGCAGCCATTTTCAATAACAGACTTCAAAAAGAAAAAAAAAAGAAAAATCACATCATTAAACTCTGAGCACTCATTTTAAATGATGCAGAGCAGTTTGATTTAAAACTGAAACAGGAAACTGCTCAGAAATTATTTTCATCATCAGTAAACTTACTGTTTGCAAAGAAAACAACATATAAACAAACAAAAAAATCAGTAAGTGGTAAGATTAAAGAACATAATTCACCACAGCTGATGGTGCTCTGCTCTCTAGTCGATGCTTTCTGGCCTGTTACCCCCAAATGATAAAAAGGGGCTAGGAGTTCTTAACCAAGAATTTGAAGACAACTTCTAAACCGGATATATTTTAGACTGAGTATGCTGCATTACGGTTACCGAAGGCCCAGGTTCTGAAGACCTTTCTTTAAGGAAGGCCTGCTTCAACTAAAACAGCACAAAGTTTTAGCAGACAGAAACAGAGTGAGAAGGCCTAATAGAGTATGCATGGTGAGTATGCAGAAACCATCTATTGATTCAGTGTAAGGACTTTAGGGATAAGGCCTGTCTTAACACTTAGTATTATCCTTACTACCTGCAGACTAGATTTTCTTCCTGGTAGACATTGAGCAAGCAAAACAAACAATGACAGATGTATCTGCATAATAAAGGATTAACTATTCTTACAATTTAAGTAAGGGAGAGGATTTTTAACATTGTCTACTTTTTTACCTAACATGCTTAGCAACACTAAGTACCTATACTTGGTATATGCACTGGTAAATATACTTCCTCTCTGTACACACCCTTTCTCTTGCACTGCTGTGCCTTCTTGCAGTTTTGAAAGAAAACAGGCAGGAAACAAGAACATGCTCAGCAAGTTAAGAGAGACTTCAGCATGTTGGCTCTGCTTGCTCAGATTGCTACAGGACTCTGAATCATTTCTGCCTGCAAAGGAACTGCTGGTTAGAAGGCTCCTCAAACTCTTCTATCAGGATAGAGCCTTCCCATTGGCAAGGCTGAAAACACCTTCCCTTCCACCAGTAAATGACCTGGTGCTCTTGGCCCAAACTACTGCTCCCCGTCCCCCTTTCGAAAGCCATGGAAGTATGTCTCCTTTAGCTATGCAAGAGGGGACAAAAACTTCCTGCTTCTGCAGCTCGCATAGGGTATAAAGCTCCAGAAGTCTACATCATATTGGTTCAAGGAGTCAACCATTTGTGACACACATAAAAGCTGAAGGAAAGAACAGTTTCAGGTAGTCTTATTTGTGAGCATAAGCTTCAATGGAAATGCATGGTTGCTTTTAGCACAGTTTTGACAGAATGAGAGTCCATTCACCAAAGTTCAATTATTTGCTGCACACGTTAGATAAGATGAGCATTTCAGTTATTTCTCTTACCTTTTCTTCCAGTTTTTTTGTAGCACCTTTCTTTGCATCTGTTTTTGACAGGGTACCTTCAGCTAGCCAGCAAATCATGGTAAGAGAAAGTGAAGTACAGAGAAGCCTCATGGTGGTTTTCCCCATGTCAATTTCTCCTGCCCTGAAAACATAAGGATTCAAATCTCCGTGAACAGAAGAATATAACAGTTTAATTAAGTTTTCTTGTCTAAGAAAAGTCAGGCAATTGTCTTTTCTTCTTCCCTCTAAAATCAGAGTTATTAAGGCAGTACTGTTTTAATAGTGCTTTTGCTCTGGCAGCAAAATAGCAGAGTATTTTAAGAGATTCCTAGGCTCAAACATCTTTTTTTGTCCCTTGTTTTAATAAGCATATCACAGAGAAAGTGGGTTGGACACTTGCAGCTTCCCTTTTAAAGAATCCCTAAAGAAGTATAATGGTTTACAGCTAAAACTGAGATAAATGTCTGCTGCCCAGGACAATTATAGTACCACCTTACTTTTTCTATAGCAGATAAGAGATACCATTTGTTTCTTCTCCTGCCTAACCCAGTCAGCAAGTCACAAATTAATTAAGAGACAGAAGGAATTATAGTTATATGCTTACAGCTATGTGCCTGTAACAGGTGAGAACTTTGCTTTAAATTGCTTGCCAAGTCAGTGATACACACAGAATAAAAAAAAAAAAAAGGGGGGGGGGGGGCAGAATCCTTTTGGACTAGAAGAATGACTTTGACAGTTTGTCCCAGTTCCAGATAAAAGAATTGAGAATTAATAGAGAACAGTTCTGTTCAGTGCTATTTATCTATCATACCTTAGTTCTCTCAGAGGAAAGACTTTACAAAAAAAATTTCAAATACAGCCAGAGCATGTTATTCAACCTCTCCCTATCCATGAGTCACACTGGTTTTCCAGCCTAGTTCCCAGAAGTGGATAAGAAGAAAACAGAGAAAAAATATTTAGCATTAGGGGAACCAGGGCTAAAGGAGGTAAAATACCAGAATGAAGGAAAAGCAACCTGTTACTAATTCTGGAAGTCCTGAGTACCAAACTGGGACTAGCTTTCACCTATAATAAACTAGTGGCTCTAGGTACATATCAGGCTGTTTCTCATAATTAAGAGACGCTAATGGAGAAGAAAAAAAGGTTACCTTTCCCATAATTTTCTGAAGTTTTCTCAAACTTTAAAAATTCTCGTGCTTCCTGTATTAGCCTGAAGAATTAACATTTCTACCACTCACTTTAAAGACTTATGAGCTCATTTCTTCAAGTCATATTTACGAGATTTGTTGTTCTGTGTGCACTGATAACAAATGCTGCCCAAAGTTTGAGTATTTTGTTTCTGTACAAAGCATCAGGTGAGGGATCCCACAACAGCAGACTGAGCACGCCGAAGGAGTACTGTGGCAGTAACATGGTGGCAGAAGGAACCTTAAAAGGTTAAATGGAAGTGTACTCAATGAAACAGCAGCTTTTTGAGGCCAACAGTGGTAATGCAGAGATGAGATCAACAACCCAATAAACTTAAGCATATTAGGATGGGGCTCGCTTAGCAGTGAGGTTTTAAAAAGCAAAGATATTTACTGCAGGAGTTAGGGATTCTGCAGGAAAACAGAGAGAAGTACACGATTAGAGAACGAAGCACAAGAATGACAGCAGCAGAAGTACTTGAAAAAAACAATGCCACTAGCACCAAAGAACATAGAGCATCAAAAACCTCATGTACAAAATTATTTGAAGGCTTTAGTCAAGTCTTATAAAGACTGCAAAATAAAAGCAGAAAGCCTTCTAATACTTCTTGGATCCAGAGGGCAGGGTAAAAGCTAAACTGCTACACCATTTGAAATTCACTACTATTAAAAGTTAAGGTGCTATGCTTCTACTTTGCCTTCAAGGTCACTGGTAACCCCCTTGTTCTCCACATCCTAAAAATTAGACAAAGCAGGTTGCCCTTGCTAGCATCTACTCTGTTCCATCTAGCTTGGCAGGATCTATAAACTACTGCAGAGAGGAACAACGGAGAGCCTGAATAGTCAATACAAGTCTTAACTATTTGGACAGGATATCAATTCTTCCAGAAGCTGGTATATATTGATTTAGAGGTGTTTGATTTCACTTTCAGAAACAATTAGCTACAACATCCACTTCCCTGAAGAGAAGTTAACATTTAACAGCTGAAGAACAGAAGTTTAAAAAAAAAAAAAATCACTGAACTCTAATTAGACATCAAAATGTGCTCATTTCCATGACATGATCATATCCATCTGCCAATTATTAAGTCAACATCCACTCCTAGATCTATAGGAAGAACTGAGCCTGTGGCAAAATGGTTTCTGCCAGTGACAGTCCAATACTGACTCCTGGCTGGAACCTTATTTTAATAATTTGTTCTTTAACAACATCGGTTAAGTGAAAATTAAGTAAATAGCATCACTCTACTACATGAAGATGAATTAGTCAGACTTTAAATGCTCTTTATGGAAACTATAAGCGTGAATTTTGCAAGCTTTATGAAACTAGATCCCTATCAAGTTTTTCTTCTGCAAACCTTCCTGCACCATTTTTTAACTCTCCTCAAACTAATTAAACTGAGTAGAACTGTATGAGCTTGGCACTCTTGTTTATTTAACGTTACCACTGCAAAGTGCAAGCAAAATTGAAGATTGACTGTATGTCCTTGTTCAACTGATACTATGGACAACTTAAGGTTTAAAACACCTTTTGACAAACTGATGCGAAGCCCAGGTTTCTCTCTAAGCCAGGTCACAAATGTTGTTTAACCTGAGTCTCCACATGAGGTAACAGTCAGCGGTTTTAAATGCACCTTTATTTTTAAAAGAGAGAAAAGCTGGCATAATTTAGGCTGTCCCAAAGAAGCAACCAAAGAAACTAAATAATCTTGGAGGCTGGCACAGTAACTATCTGGAAATCAGAGTTAGTGTTTACACTTTATTTCTAAAGAAGAAACTAGATTCTAACTGCTGCTGCAGGAGTCTGCACCACTTAGTAAAGGAAGCCCAGGAAGCACTGTGTTGGTGTGTTTTTAAATTAAATCAACAAAAACTAGATTCAGGAGTAAAAATAAACCCGTTTCTAACCTGTGTAAACATTACTCTCTTTCCTCTTGTGAGGTGCTCTACTTTGACAGTAAAAATTGCCTCCCATATCCGTCTGACTCTCGAAATACGAAAGCTTTCCACGCAGACCTCGGGGACAACAGCCTGCAAGCCTACCACGCCAGCAGGCTCCCTCAGGGCAAGCCCCCGCCGCGGCCCACCCGCGAGCTCGTACCCCGTGGGGCCACCCTCAAGTGCCGTGTCACCCCCACCCCACCCCGGCTGCGGCGCAGGCCGAAGGACCACCGCAACCTCCGGGGCGCAGCCCTGCCGCCCGCCCCCTTCCCTGCCCCCAGGCAGCCCTCAGCCGCCCGCTGCCACCACCTACCGCCCGCCCACCGCCGCCGCCGCTTCGGAAGTGGAGGCGGACGGCACCGCCCCGCCGGCTGACGGGGCAGCGCTGAGGCGGCGCTGAGCGGAGCGGGGCGGGGCGGGGGGGAGCGAGCGAGGCCGCCGGGTGGCGGCTAAGAGCCAGCTGAGCCAACATGGCTGCGAAGCAGTGGCTGTTGCTTGCCGCCGGCTCCGTGGGGCGGGGCGAGAGGCGCGGGAGCAGCTGCCCAGGCCGGCCGAGCCCCGGGTGAGGAGGAAGAGGAAGAGGAGGAGGCTGGGCCGTCCCCGGGTGCGGGTTGCATTGGCGCTCATCAGTACCCAGAAAGCAAATGCTAGTCACGGTCTAACCGTAAATTCCCTTAAAGAGCCTCTTGGTTTATTCTAAGCTGTAGCAAATAGCGTAGGTAAGTAGGGAGTTTGGGCTAAAATACGTGCGCTGGCCTGGAGACAAAATGATAGTGCAGGCAAGGCTGCAGAGAGGCAGCAAGCAATATTCCTAACTCGAACTGTGCAGAAAGGAGGGGTCAAATCTCAGATGGCCATTAACATGCTTTAAAATAAAAGTTTGTTTTAAATTGAGGTTTTTATTATCTTCTGTTTTGTCCTTCTACAGTTCGTTTTTACATACAACATGGCTGTGCTACTACTATTTTTGCTGCAGTGGAGGTTTTTATGTAAGCCTGGTATTTCATGGGCTGCTTGCAGGGACTAAATACCATATAAAAAGACTTGATAAAAATGTCTGTGCTATGTCGTGATGTAGTGGCAAGCCTCACATATCCTGGTAGTGGACTTCCCAACAGAAGCCTTTCTGTGACCTGCTTTCTGTGTTGGTTACAGCTTGGTGCAACCTCCCAGAAGCTGAACTGAAAGGTTATCTTATTTTCTCCTGATCCGACCTCCTCTTTCATTCCCTCTTGTGTAATGAAGATCTTCATGAACATTCTTTAACACTGAAAAGAAAAATAGAAATGCTTTTCCTCTGAACAGAAGTCTGCTGGTGAACCGGCTGTGTGGTCTCTCTGGCCAGTGCTAAGAACGCGTACACTTTCTCTATGCACTAAATCACCCAGATTTAAATTCTAGCAAGGACTTCAGAAAGGAAGCTGGTACTCACTAGCACATTCGGACACACATGCTTACAGACTAAAGAGCAGGAAAAAGGAATGTCTCATCCCACTTTTTTAGTGTCACCAAAACACCTCTGAATCCTTCAGCTTTCACTCAAGAAGTGATTTTTTTTTATCTTATAGGACTGCTTGATAGGCATGTTTGAAACACATATATATAAGCTACCCCAAATTTAAAAGGTGCATAACTATAGTACCTAATTTACAATAAATGTGGTACTAGATTTTCTGTTGTTTCATAACATGCTGTTCGCTCTCACAAACATTAAATGCTTCCAGCTTACACTTCCAAATAGCAGGAACAACAGATAAGTCATGAGGGCATGAAAAACCAGTTTTGTTTCCAGTCTCTCCATAATGAAATCTATCATTTCCTGTCTTGCATTCCCATCATATTCTCCTATTGACTCTCTTGTAGCCTTAGCAGGACTGATCCAAAGGTTTGCTGCAAGTAGTTGACAGGGTACATGCTGCCATTGAGAAGACCTGTAGCTACCTGTAAGGGAATCACAGATCTTATCTCCTCTATGTAAGGATGCGCCCACATTTTTAACACATCTACAAGGTATTGCGCAGTCCCCACCAGAGGCTGACATTCCACTAACAAAGACTAAAAGATAAGGTGATCTTTATGCTTCTACATTTTCAATGTTCTTCAAAGAGACAGGAATCTGTATCTGTTCTGGGAATCATGAATGCATCTTGTTTAACTCCCACTGTCTACCCCTTGCACTACTTCCCAAATTCAGTAACTGAACTTGGCACTATGAATTCCTTTCCTTGAGCCAGGTACTTGAAGGCTGGATGCCACAACACTGGGCATCTCAGCACGTAAGTTCCCCCTATGTAATTAATTGTAACTCATTAAATTTCACTTTGGTTTCCCTAGAATTATATCTCACGCTTCTTAACTTTTAATTTTTTCTAGAAGTGAAAAGGGCCCAAGCTTCGAAGGTGAGTATTTTACATAAAATACCAGTTTTCTGTTTGGGTTTTTCCTCATGCTCTAACAGTTACTGATTTTGATTATTATTACTGACTATAAGTCTTTTGCTTTAATTCTATGCATTTGTGGCCAGCTCAAAGAGGCACAAAGAAATTTAAAAATGGGGTATGGTTGCCTGTGATAGACCATATCAATTTTATTTCTGTGTTTTCAGCCTGTACACTACTATTCCTCTAAAAAAGCAGTACCTTAGTAAAATATGACACCTGGGGCAGAGTAGAAGTGTGCTGTTTTCCTGGCAAGTAATTGTGCATACTCAGAAGATAAAAATGGTGTGGCAGCAAGAAATGAGTGGAAGCCTGTAGTTAAGGAGAAAGAAAGCTAAGAGAAATAGCAGAAGGACCTCAGAGATTAAATGAAAAAACCTCCCATGAACTAGAAGGAATTATATAGAGTTTATTGCAACTCACAAAGCCAGCAACTCACATTGCCAGCATGCGGGTAGCAAAGGAGATCTTGTTTGCAAAACCTTTATTCACCCTTATTTTATCTCATCTACTCTCTTAGGGTTTATTTTAAAGCTTAAGTATTCTATTCTACATTTTAATATAAACCTGGTGTTTTGAGTGTAAACCCCTTCTGGTCATTGAGGAGCTCACCGGAAAGAAAAGATCTAGGCAGATCTGTCCCAAATTTCTAGAAGTTTAGGGTTTCATGATAGTGATATTCTCCTAACTTTGCATTTCTTAATCTTGAAAGCAGCACATCAGATACTCTGACATGGCAGAAGGCATTGCTGATAAAACTGTGCTCTCTGTTAATAGACAATGAATGTTAGGTGTCAGGTAGAGAAACATGACTGAGTGTACATGTGGAGGAGCCACCAATTCTGTTTTCTCCTTATCTCTTTTTGCTTCCAGTAATGGTTAGAATGACCATGAGTAGCAGAAGAAAGCAATAACTGATGGGGTGAGAGACAAATTGGACAGAAGTAACAAAGGGAAAGGAACAATTCCCTTTTTGTAGTTCCCACAAATGGATACTCACCAGCTGAATCCATTCAGTTTAATGGTAATAGTCTTATGAAGGTCGGTGTAATTATTCAAGTCTTTGTACCAAAGTGCAATAAAATTCTGAAAATTATTAAAGCAACTAATGTATGACATGGGAAAGAAGGGATAGACATTGTGGATTTGTTGGCAAACAAATGTGCTGCAAAACATTTTGTGTAATAGGAAAGCATTTCTTGAGACTATTTCCCTTTTAATGCTGATTTTACCGTAATTAGAAATCTCTTAAAAAATCACAGCATCTTGGGAGGGATGGAACTAATGAAGTCTGTTTTTTTCACAGACTGGTGTTTTATAGATGCTAAGCTCAAACTAAACATTTTCCAGATTTATTAACTCAGTGCATTTGTAAAGGGCTGTGCCTAGTGCAAACTCTGTGCTGTGCAGTAACAGCTGAGGTTACACATTACAAAGTTTCTTTCAGGCAAGACACATCTAGAGACCATTACGGGCTCTTTCCTCTAGCTAACCATTTATTAACATAAAATTTGTATCTTCTCCCTGTCAAAACTGTCTGAAATGGTCTAATAAGTTCTAAATTATAAGGCAGTAAGGTCAGACATATACCTACACATTTGCCATAATTTCATAAGCCTTTGTTGAGGCAAAATGAAGACAGGGAGCAAGGATGAATATCGTAAAGCCTCAAAAGTGAGTCAAAGGAGGTTGACATAAAATAACCGGGGTACGTGTACTGCATGCTGAGCCACTTCAAATGAAATATTTAGCAGTATAGTTATAAAACTAGAGCGCTCCACATGGGTTAACTACTTGAATATTTAACCCAGTTCTCAAGCAGAATTTGCAGCTCATGCTTAACTTGGTACTGCCACAGCTATTCTGCTAGAATATGTTAAGCCACCGGTTAAAGTAAGTGTACCTGCATGACTTGCAGTTGCAGTATTGACTGGAATACAGCCAGACAGGACTGATACACTTAGCCTTTAGGTGTCACTGTGCTCTTAAGAGTAGAAATTAGTTCAACATTTTGGCTAGCAGAAGCTCCTACATAGTGACATCTTAAGTTTTCAGCTTCAAGGTAAATGGAAATTATTGCTAAGCATCAAAATCTGTTTGTAAAGCTACGTAAAAGATGAATTTTCTTCATGTAAGCCTACAGATGCAGAAGATCTGAGTTGAATATAAGACTAGTTGTGCACGACTGCTTGTAGTTGCACTTGGTCTACAAAATGGATCCGCGGGAAACGGATGTATGCCTGACTACCACATACTGTCATCTTGTTTTTCTAATAGATGCTTACAGAACTAAAAAGCGTTCATGTAACAATGTATCCTGAAAGCATGCAGAACAGACACTTCAGAAGTGACCTGAGGTGTACAGCCACTATCAGAGAGATAGTACCAAGTATTATGTAGTTCTTTATCTATGAGAGAAAAATGTATCATTAACTTAAAGGTACTAGAGCTTGATAAATTTAAATAAGACACAGGCTCTGAATGAGGAGGATTAATCATGGGAACAAACTACCCAGGGAAACAGTGAATTTGATGGTGTTGGATCAAGACTGAGTGCCTTTCTGAAAGATAGGCTGTAGCTAAAAGCTAGATACTGGGCTCAATTCAGGGGAAAAAAGAAAAAAAAAAAAAACCAAACCAAAATGCCAAACCAGAACACAACAGATGGAATAAAATGGCTTGAAATATACAGGGAAACAGATGAAATGACTGATTGATCTCCAGTAGCCCTAAACCCCATGATTCTACAGGTCATTATAATCCACTAAGTATACTAGTCACTTGCATTATGACTGAAACTCTCAGCATACTTACGGTTAGGCAGACTAGGCCAGTTTTGACACCATTTGAATCTATTTTCAGCTGATGAGATTAAATGCCCTGCACAGTCCTACCTCTTTGGCATGTTTAAGACAGTTTAACCTTGAAATATTTTCAGTCTCAGGAGTAGATGTGGCGTGGGACTGTGTCGCTCTGCATGTTTGCAGCCTTCATGAGAAACACATGGCCCTGGGTTTGCATGCCTGCACGCCCAGGGAGTCAGACGAGCATGAATCGCCACATGTGACGCAGAACAACTGCGTCACTTACGCAACCGAGGGCAGGCTCACAAGGGGTATGTGACAAAGGATGGCTCTGCATATAGTAGCTCTTGGGCCTGCAAACGTTCAGAGTGACTATGCAGGGTACGTGAAGTAGATCCCGTGCACTGTTTTGGGGCTGCTTTTGAGCTGGAGGACCAAGGCACAGCCTCCATCTGTCCACCCTGTGGAAAGCATGATCTCACATACCGTACCATAGAGAGTCTGTACCCCACTCTTCACATTTTAGAAGTAAGATCCTAGATTAACAGACTGCTCAAAGCTTACTGAAGAAGTGAAGTTTTCTTGTCTTCTGATCTGCCGTCCCTCTCCTTCTCCCTCAGAAGTTGCACCCTCTGAGGCACCTGCGAAGCCCGGTATTTCTCCTTCAGAAACATAAAGCTTCTCGATCATTAGGGGCACGGGGAGAGGAAGGGATTAGGCCGTTCCTGAGCAGGGAGCGTGCAGTGGATTCACCCGCGGATCCAGCGGTTGAAGCCACCCTGCCCGACCCCTCACGGGGAAGGACCGCCTGCCCGCCACCCCTCAAGTCGGCCTGGGCCCGTCTGCCCCGATGGCCGTGACTGGTAATCGTGACCCAGCAGCGGCACCGCCGATCTCCGGGGCCCAGCCTCCGAGCAGCCACCCCTCCCAGACCCCAGGATCGCCCGGGCTCCTGCGGGGATACCCGGGGAGAGGCCAGGGACCCTGCCGGACGCGGCGGCGGAGGGGAGGCCCGGCGCGGCCCGCAGCGCCGCCGCCTCCGGGCAGCAGGTGGCGCTAGAGCCTCGCGCGCCGGCCGCCCACGGAGGCGCGGGAGCCGTCCCGGCGCCTGCGCGCTGCAGAGGCGGCGGCGGTGGCAGCGGCCTGAAGAGCCCCGCGGGGAGAGCGGGCGGTGGCGGCAGTTGTGGCGGTTTGGCGTGTTGCTGGGCGGTCGTGATCGCGCGCCACGATGCCTGCGGTGTCGAAGGGCGATGGGATGCGGGGCCTGGCGGTCTTCATCTCCGATATCCGGAACTGTGAGTGGCGGCTGAGGCGCGGTGGGGCTGGGGCCTGGGCCGGGCCGGCCGTTGCCATGGGCCGTTGCCCCGTGGGGCCGGGGCTTCTTTCCTTCGATCCCCTCCCCAATGCTCTCCTCTTCCCTCTGCCCCCTGCAGCAGGCTGGTCGGAGCGCTCCCGCCTCACGAAATGGCGACGCGCCCTGGGGGGGGGGCGGCGGAGGCGGCGCGGCGCGGGGTGGGGGGGAACGGCCTAAGGCTTCTGGGCTGTGGGTTTGGGTTGGTTTGTGCATTTTGGGTGGGTTGGTTCGGGTATTTCCCTCTCTTCCGTCTCCCCGCCGTTGCGGGGGCGTGCTGGGTGTTGTGGTGGCTGCTCCGGTGGAAGGGGGTGCCGGGAGGCTGGTGCCCGCCGTCGTCCTTGTTTATAAGGCGCTGAAGCGAAGCCGGCCTGTGCTCGGGGTGCGGGTGGGTTTGTGGTGGGCCAGAGAGAAGCGTCTGGTCTGCTTCCAAATCCGTGAACGGCTTTCAGTTCAAAACGTCACCGATGGAAAGCAGGCCTCTGTAAGGGTGCCTGCGAGCAGGGCCTTCTGTGGGTATGCCTGGGCTTGGCTTAAATTGGCTTTAAAATTCTGTTTTGTCAGAAATCAGCTCTTAGGATCTGCGTAATTAAAAAATGGGATGGAGAGGGGTGTGGGTAAGCGCTCCCCTGAGGGATGAAGGGGGAGTATGCCTGTGAGTGTGCAGCACGGGGGGGGGGGTAAAATCTGCTGCTGCTTGGGCTGTGTGTGAGGGGGAA
This sequence comes from Harpia harpyja, assembly GCF_026419915.1. Classification (NCBI taxonomy): domain Eukaryota; kingdom Metazoa; phylum Chordata; class Aves; order Accipitriformes; family Accipitridae; genus Harpia; species Harpia harpyja. Next base: position 14,161,279 of record NC_068955.1, read on the forward strand.
GGTGTATGTCTGGGGGCACACCTCAGTGCTCAGCTTTCCTTTTTCACTGAGAATTGCATGTGATAGCAGTTTAATATTAATCTGAGTTAGAGATCTAAGTGTATGATGTGGCAGGAATTGCCTGGGGAAGGGCTAAGGTCACTGTGGTTGGTGTGATGAAACAGCTCTATTTTGTCCACCTGTGTTTTGTCTGTAGATTACTTGAGGTTACTTTTAAAAGCAATGGCAGTAAGGTTTCCTTTCTGAGATGGAAGTGGATTTGGAGGATTTTTTAATGCAAATAATGATGATCTAACTAGGCTTGTATTGGGATAACCACACCACCTTGGAAAACTCTTCACGTTGATGACTTCTAGTACAAAAAGCTGGGGAGAAAATTATACTGCTAAAATGATACTGTGTAAATGCAGAGTTTTCTTAAACTAAATTTAGGTGATTTGGACTTCTAGTCATGTAAACAGGGGCTTTGTATGTAAAATTCAACATTGCTAATCTTCCTTAACAGCAGAAGCTGTCTCAATGTTTTTTTCAGAACAGAGTTGCAGGTCCTTATGTTTCTTCAGACTTTACTCTTGTATGTGTGAAGGTGGCTTATAAAATGTGTTGTGTATCAGTTCAAGGTTATGTGAATGCTCTTGTGCTTTGTTTGGTTGGCCCAACTATTTACTGAAAATTTTCTAGTGCCCTGGTATTCTATGCAAGCTGCATATGTAACATAGTTTCACCTGGTGTTGTAGCATTTAAGACTTGCTGTTGTATCTACTCGCCATTTTTTTTAGTAATTTTTTTCATTCGTTTAGCTAGAAGTAGTACGATTTTGTTCTTCAGTGTCTCTTATGTCTTGCAGTTGGTTAACACGTTTGTCCACTCTTGTTTTTGGTGAAATTCAGTAGAAGGGAATACAAGAGAAACATTCAAGCTCTTAGGTTCCTAACCCATGTTTAGAGATGTGGAATAACAAGGTTGAAGGTAGTAGGATAGAACAAATTAACTGCTGATTTCCTCATAAGCTTGCCAGTGCATAGGCACTGTGGGAACTCTGATGAAACAACCACTTCTCTGTCCAGATTGGACAACAAATCTCTCATGCTGTCAGTGTCAGCAAGAGTGGCAAAGATGTAACCTGGTTGTGAAACAAATAAAATGTTAACACATTCACTGTTTAAACAAATACTGATATTTCTCAAATGTTTTGTCCCTGTCCAGACAGCTATTTGGGAGCTGTAATTACTTTTGTATCTTTCTCATCTTCATAATGAAGAAAGTAACTACATCTTCCAAATAGCTGCAAAAGAGCTGATAGTTCCCACTAGTAGGTGGTCTGTGCAGCTTCCAAACAGGTGTCTAATGGCATTTGAATCTTTTTTCCTTTAAGGGAGCTCTGAGCGTTGCCAGCTAACCATGGGCTGGTGTATGGTGACTAAGATTCCCCAAAATACTTGAGAGTACTCTCTAGAGACTCTGCTTTGCAGGCACTGGTATTGGCTTAAGTTCCATCTTTCCCTCTTCAGAGTGGGGAGCTAGATATTTGTCAAGATCAAAATGTATCAGCTGCTTAGCTGAACAGAATCTTTTGACTGGTAAATCTAAGCAAATGTTCCTTTTTTGACATGGGAGGGAAGCTAGACAGCAAGTGCAGCTCTTAATCCAACTTTAAGGCTAGAAACAGAGGTTAAATATCTGACAGTTGCACTGATGTGCAAAATGCTTGCTGATATTCTTAATTTCAGTCCTAATTTTGGCTTTGTTGGACTCATTTATCTCTTTGTAATACTACCATAAGGGCCTGATGTTTTTAGTTTGCCTACAGCCCTTCCAGACTGAGTAATGGTGAAACATGGCCTGTGCTTTTTTCTGAAAGATTTTGCACAGGTAAGGAATCTGCATTATAGATGTTGTTGAAAAATGAAAATGCAGTTGTGTGCTAACTGTGCTCAGGTGGATGCACAGCATGTGATTTCAAGGTAATAAAATAACCTAAACTTCAGGGGGATACTTATGTAAATTTAGACTGTCTACCTTTGGAAATGCTTAATCTTCTTACATCAAGTCTTCTTTTTTGGGCATTTGTACCTACAATGTCTGCAGCACTAAATAATGCATCATTCTCTTACAAGTGTATTATATTACTCATTTGAGAGTGATGCTTGTCTTGCCTATCTGTTTTTACCAGTCTGTTACAGGCTTCAGAAAAAGTCTTAATTGATAGCAGTTTCCAGTGCTTAAAACTCTAGTTGATTGTGAGTGAACAAACAGCTCACACTGCCAGTCTGTCCTTAAAAGGTTGGTTTTCATGTCTGTGTCGTCTGGGTTATCTGTTAAACTTCTTGATCTGTGCATTAAATGCTTCTATGCCCCATATGACTTTGAATGTAAGAATTACTTTCTATGTGACTTTTAAAAGTCTGCTTAAAATATGCTGATTTCTCAAGTCTGTAAAGCTTTTCTTTTTAAATGAAAAGTCAGCATACTACTTGTAGCAGCAGTTGTAAAACATTTTAAGGGGCAAAAGTGCTGCTTGATGCCTTGGCTTTGCTCTAGTCTCTGTGAAACTGTAATATAGCATGACATTTTCAAAGCAAAATGTTCTTTATTCATACAATTATCAAGTGAATTTTCAAAATCTGGTGGTATAAGAAAATGAATTATCCTGCAGTTCCCGATGGCTCTCCAGGATTTTGTTTCAGGGCAGCTTCTTGTAGGTCTGTATTTTCTGCAATCTGCACTAAGACCTCTATACAGAAAAAAGAAGAGGTTTTTAAGAAACTAACTCTTTTAGATGCATGACAGCTTGCCAGTAGATGTATGGGCTTTTCTAGAAACTTGCTTAGTTGGATTTTTTATAACATATATGAAATAGTATGGCAAAACTTCTTAGCTTATCTTTCGTAGACACCAGAGAAGAGACAAGAAAACTATAGATTGATAGCTGAACTGAAGTATTTGGTTAAGATAGCCCAGTTAATTAGCACTTAGTTAATGTGGCCCACTGAGAAAATAGCAAGGTGTTGCTATGCTGTAAAATAGATTGTGGTAATAGTGGAGCTGGAAAGCTCTGAATCCTGTGGTTTGGTGAAGTGCCATCCAGACTTAGGAATTCAGGTCAGGAAGAGTCCTTGTCACTGCTTGGGTGAAGTGCTTTATGAACCAAAACCCAACAAAATCCCCATGTGTTATAAGGACATGGACTCCTGCAAGAAATACTTAAATAGTATGTTAAATCTTTTTTTGTGTATGTACTGCAGAGCTGCTGAAGTGATTTGGCTTATGCAAGATGCTGCTTTATAAACTCTCCAGCTGTCTTAGCTGACATACATCATCAGGAGTCTGTTTATGGCTTTAAGCTTATCTGGTGATGAAGTTGCTCTTAAGTCATTTGTCACTCAACCTATTCTGTTGCAACAACGATATTATCCGCTATTCACCCTGAAAACTAGGAAAGGTTGCTTTTCTCCTTTCTTTTGGAGGTGGCAGTGTAGAAATAGTTTCTATTACAATATTAAATGTACTACTGGTAACCCCCTCCTCCACTGTAAAATCAGGAAGTCATTAGTCTTGTGTTGATGAAATGGGTCTACGTAGAGGCAAAAGCTGCTTTTGCCACAGGCTTGGCAGACAAGACAGTTCTTCATTTCCCTTACTACTTTAGATGACTGTCTTACCTTTTCAGTGTCACCTTAAAAGTTGGACAGAGGGAGGAGGGATTCCTTTAGTTTGTTCTCCAAATGTTTCTGTATATGTTCTGTTCCAAGATACTGTTCCTTTCTCCTTTGGCTATATTTTTTCCTTAAATAAAGCCCAACAGATATATTAAAGGTCTATCTCTTCTCATAGAACTTAATGCATTAATTCTTCTTTGTACTGGACAGGAAGAGTGTCCAGAGGCTGAAGCCTCTTGAAGTCTGACTTCAGTACCTTTGCTTCACTGAATTGGGACTGGTGCATCAGGTTACGGATAAGCAAGTGGGGATTAAAAAAGGCTGGTTCGTGAAATTCATCATATGATGATCACCCTTTTGACTGGATGGTGGATAATGGAGTGTATTACCTGTGTTTGTGGGAGGGGCATGCACCACATGGGTATGTGTAGAGTTATTTGTTCTCCATGAGAACAGCCACACAGTAAAATAAACTTCACATAGGGTGAGTTGGGCACCTACAGCTTGTTTTAGTGCTGTATGTCAGTAATACAGCTTTCAGTGTGTAGGCTAAAGCTACTGCATTGCTCCTCTAAGGTATAAGTTATTTGCATTGGGTATAGTTTTAAAGTAGGACTTGAGTTACTTCTGTAGACAGTCTGTTACTTTTCATTACTTGTATTCTTGGATTTCTTATCTCTGAAGAAATTTGAAGGCAAGGTATCTTGATTTGCTCTCCTATTTCTCTTGCAAGGTTATGGCCACTCATCTAATATAGACAGTTTCTAGCCTGAAAAAGCTGCAAGAGCATGAGCACTAAGTCTTGCATCACTTGCTACTATTAGCAGGAGATTAATCTGAGGAGGATGTGTAAAACGAAACTAGTGTTCTGCCCATGGCTTCTCTGTCTTGGCTTTCTTCTGGTCTTTTCATGGAACTCTGAGGGGCTGTTTGTTGGGTTTTTTTGGGGGTGGGGGGTGTTTGGGGTTTTTTACACTTACTGAATTTGTGCATGTTTGGCTGAGAAAAAAGGAGAGTAGGCAAAGATGATAATTAATAGGTGAGAGGCAGTGAAGAGATAGAATCTTTCATGTGACATCCAACCTCTACATCAGATACACTGGAAAATACAATACCTGCTGAATTTGAAATCCTTTGGATAAAGGCTGCCCATCAGGACTGGTAAGAGGAAGCTAAGGACTATTGCAGAGACCATTACGTATCTGCATCAATTAATGAGCTGATACAGGATTTTTTTTTTTTTAAGGCCCCTGAAATACTAGTTTAGAAGTGGTAGTTAAACTAGGAGACTTTGGATAAGCTTCAAACTGTTCTTCTATTATTTGAATGTGAACTAAGGTAGAAGAGAGTCCACAGTGACTTGTACTGAATCAGTGTAAATACTGCCTTACGCTGCTGAAGCGAGTGTAACTGTACAGCATGAAAATACTGTTCAAGGAAATGACTACTTAAATGCTGCTCAGTCAAGGAAGAAAGAGCTGCTTTATGTAGTAGCCTAACCTTGCACTTCTGGTTTTGCATATCTTAGCTTAAAGCTTCTCTTTTGATAGGAGTCAATGTTCTTTTGTCAGCTAAACTGCCAAATAGATGTTCTATAGGTCAGATATGAGCTTTCAGTAAGCTTTCAGTTCATTTGGGGAAAGATCTGGTCTTAAGCTAGACCCTATTACCTAGCTAATCCTCAAACTCTTTCACAGTTTGAGCTGTAGTGTTTCTCTTGTGGTGCCTAGTTAGAAAAAAACATCCATGGTAGGCACCTAAAATTATTAAAACTGTATTAAATTGCTGCAATTAGAGTATCTGAATTGTGATAGGATTTGGAAGTGGCTATGTACTCTTTTGCATTTATTTCCCTTCCCTTATGAGGACAAGGAGTTAATGGATTACTGGATTACAGTAAAGCCTGTGATTCCCTGCTGTTTCGTAAGAAGTGTTGTTATAGGGGCAAATCTCTAGCAGCATACTGGAGGAAGAAGTCAGTTCTGTGGATAGTGGTTCACTTACTGTGCAGAATATTAGAAAATGTACTCTACAGAGTTCTTAAATGTGATCAGTAGGTCACTGATCTCTTTGTCTGTAGTGATAGATATCTAATCACAACGGGATGTCCCAAGGCATAAGTCTTCAACTGCCTTTGTGCCTTTCGTGATCTTCAGCATGACAGGCACTTCTTTCCTCTGATCAAATGTATCTTGTGAAAGGGCAGCATGTACTCATGTTTTTGTTCATAACAGGATGTTAATACATAATTAAGCAAAAAGCTTCTTGGTCTGCAGCCTTGAACTGGTCAATTTCTGAACAAAACTGAAGCCATACTACCATCTTGTGAAGGTACAGTATTTTATACTAGTCTCTTTAGATTATTTGCACAGTGAGTTTGTGAACAATAGCACCAGCATCCTCCTTCAGACATACTCAGGTGGACCTGGAACTTGCACCTCTATTGTAGTAATCTAGATAGTTTAGCCAAGTGAAGGAATTTATGCAGACAAACTCACATAATGTGAGGGCAGGCATACAGGAAACAGACCACGCTAATGTATTGCTGTGTAATGTGCCTGCCTTTTGGCCTTCTTCCCTGCTGTGCTAAATAAGTAGCTGAGAGATGAGAGGAGAGGTGGAGGATGGGTTTGGTGTTTTACTTCATGAAGCTAATGATCTGCATAGCAAATGGCTAATCTATACTCTAGACCTGTAACATGAGTGTCTGTCCTGCTGGCAAGTAAAAGTAGTGGTTTAATTTGCTGATATGAGATGTAAGTACTGTAAGAGCTCTTTCACAAAGGCAAGAATGGATGCACTGATTGCTTTTGCATGAATATGTTCTTATAAGTATATGCACCATTTTTACTGTAGAGATGTTAGTGTCCGTTTTGATTTGGGCCCCCTCTTTCAACCAGTTTTTCTCTGTCCCCCGACAACAGGGTTTAAGAATGCATTGTAGTCTTAGCATCATGCTTGTAGGCTGTTTTAGCAATAGGAAAGGCAAGGGTGTAATTTGATTGCTTTATGCCAGCTACAGTGTGTTTGGATGGTGAATGTGGTGAACTTGCTCTGTACCTCGTCATGTATTCTGCTGTCTTCTGCTGGTGTTATCACTTGTAGTAAAGCTGGTATGATAAATAAAGCAATCTTACTTTCAGCTGTTTGGCTCCCTATCTGACCTGCAGCAGTACAAAATAGTAGCAGGAATATGTGTGCCAGGAGGAAAGCAGTGCTGAGGAACAGTATGGAGTTGTTGTCTTTTAAGAAGTATAGCCTTGAATCAAACTGATTATGAAAATATATCAACATATTTTGCTGAAGGGAAGTTAGTAGCAGTTTGACTGTGGTGTCTGTCCCACCTAACTTACCAATCAGCTTAGTTGCTCCTAACCTAGAGGCTAATGAAAACTACAAAACAGAAAAATTCTTGTTTGGAAAACAGTGACTCACAGCTGTCAAGGAAAACATCTTAACAACATCTTTTAAATTGAGAATTTATCTTTTGTGTAAGGACTCTGTTCTTCCCAAGTAGGTGTTCCTAGCCACTATGGAGTTCAGGGGAGAAGCTGCTGCTCTTAGCCTTGGCAGTATTTGTATTACTGCTCTCCTAAACAGAAAACTAGAGTTGTCCTGTCTTCAAGGCCTGTTTGATAATTGAATGTGAACAGAGAGGCATGTTCTCTTAGACAAATGGTAGTGCCACAAATAGTAACCATCACTACTACTTGCCTTCAAGAAGCATGACAGAATGCTGGCAAGCTTTTTCTTATGCTAATAGAGCCTCCTACACAACATGCTTTATAGTTCTTCACTCTAATAATGGCACATCTATAATCATAGGATTGTCAGATGGCCACAGGGCAAGTAAGGCTAAGAGGTAACACAATATAACGGTTCTGACCTGTGCATAAATTCAAAATAAAGGAATTTTTGGGTGGGCTCAGTTACACTGGCTGCTGGCTATAAGGAGGTTGGTGCCAGATGAGTACTGGGAACATCTAAACTTTTCTGAAGCAATTTTTTTTTGCTTTAAATATTATCAATACACCTGTCTCTCAAGAACTTGCCTGCAGAAATCTGCTCTGCTCAGTAGTTGTGTAGACACTTGTATAGAAAAGTGCTTCTCTGTTCCTTCAGGAAATAATTGTGTAGACTTGGTAAGAAACATACCAGACTCTAAATGGTTTGTATGAAAGCTAAGAACTTGTAGCAGTTCTAGTTAACCAGCAGATATGCACTTTGTGCCTCTGACTTGGCTTAGGCAGTCTACAGTTAGTATAGCAACAAATTAATCCTGATGGAGCAGGTCACTATTTAAGTGAGTCGCAAGCAGCCCACTAATTCCGACCTTGAAGCACTCACACACTCTTGCAACCCTGCTGCCAAGTTAGTATTGAGGTATATCAAGTGTTCTCTTCAAATGAACGGACTTAACAGATCCCTTTCCTGTAACTTGTTCTCTCATTCTTCCGTAGATTGTGATACAAAACTCCAAACTGAGATACGGAGGTGTTATTCATGCAGTGCTGAAGCTCTGACTGTAGCCTGGACTACTGGGAGATTTAAGAATAGTAATTGGCTATCTGAAGAGCTGGATGGCTTTTGATGTTCCCCAGTCTTTGTTAAACAAGATGGTAATTAAAGATAATGGTGTGCTGCAGACTAATTTACCTTGCCTAATGAAGGCAGTAGGCAGCACAGTGGAGCCTGAAGCCTGGCAAACTGCCAAATATGAAGTAATCGCTTCTATAAGTGCCTTGGACAGTGTTGTGGCTGGGTATCTGTTTGCTCAGGTACTCATCTTGGAGAAGATTAACAGCAGTCATACACTAGGGCTGTAAGGCTATAAACAGTATATGACTCTTCTGCAAAATAGTCAAAGCTTACTGGTTTGCAATCACCTCTTTTAATAACTTGTTATGGATATTTAATCATAGTCTTGCTAAACTGGAAAAAGCTTGAATAAGTGAAAGTGAGAAGGATGTGGCCTGAACCAATGTGGAACATAATCTTGTGCTCTGGCTTAAATACTGGCCTACCCATCAGTTTGTATTCATGACATGACCTTTATTAAGCCTATCCAAGTTTAATAGCTTGGCTACAGCACATTTTGTTGGAATACAGCTCTGATTAACTTCTTCAAACTGGGAGCTGTGTAACAGCGTGGAAGTGAGGCAGAGCAATTGCCTTTGCAAGCTGTGAACTGTAAGCCTCTAGTTCTGCAGCACAGTACTCCTTCAACTGTCATCAGTAGTGGTCTTATCTTCCTTCTCAACCATCCTTAAGGTTACTTAAGTGTTTCTAGTGATGGTAAAAATCAAATATGCATGTAGAAGTTCTTCAGTGAGTGTTACCATGGCTGAGTAATGTGATGAAAACTTCTCAGTTAATCAAACACATTTTCTTTTAACAGCCCTGCTCCCCTCCCTACTCCCCCTTCCTTAGTGGGACAGAAGATCTAGCTAAAAATTGGTCCTTTTTTTTGTTTTTGATACTTCTATTTTCTTTTTCCCTGTACATGGAACAAACTGAAGCTACCTGCCACTGTGAGGTTTTGTTTTGCTTTGTTGTCCTCCAATGTAAACAATAAATTGAGTTTGAATAAGGTTACCATGCAGCATAACTGCTGGAGATCAGGAAATCTGTTTTTAGATAATTCAGCCTGGTTTTAACTCATGAGTTATCCTAAGCATTGTTACATGACTGTCCTCAGTAACATTCAACACGCAATGTACTAGTGCTGCTCTCTAAAACTCCAATTTCAGGCACGTGTAGACTGTAATGTGTTAAGGAGACAACTTAAGACTTAATCCTTCAACTGGATTTCCAATGTATGGAGTTAAACTTTTATCACTAGCTAGTTGCTATGCTATTTATGTTTGGTCGAGGTCTAGATGAGATTATATACTGTATTCAAAATAGAACAGCCTGAAAGAATTATTCAAAACAGGCTTTTCATATGCTGTGCAAGTTTTTAACTTTAAGAGAATAAGCTTCAGATGTGAATTTGCTGCTTAATATGGGTGTTCCTGTCAACTCACTGCTACAGCTGTGTGCACAGGGGGTGGGATTTTGCTTTTTGTGTTGCTGAGGCTGCAATCCACTTCTACCAAAGGTGCTGACTTCACAAATTCCTGAAGTATTTTAGTCAGGCTTCCCTTAATGCTCTGTTGCTTGCTTAGGACACAAAGAACCCAGTTTCTAGCAGTAACTGATAATCTGCGAGCATAATGGGTAGATAATGCTGCTTGAAAGGTTTGCCCAGAGGTTTTGGTGATTTAAAAAAAAAAAAAAAATACGATGGCCTTGATTTTTGTCTTGGGTTAAGAAAAACTGGCTGACATGTACTTACTTTTGTTCCCCCTTCCTACCACCATTTTTAACATCGGTGCTTATTGAGGTTAGAGAAACAGCAGCTAATAATTCAAAGTAAATATTGCAGTGTGCTTTCCTTACAAACAGAACCTAAAGATATAGAGAGCAAGGACCTAGCTTCCAAACTTAGGTAATTAAATACCCTACTTGGGTTAGCAATATCCCAGACTGAGGTCAGTGTTCTCTGCCCCATTAATCTAAACGAAGTACAAAATCTCCAGACTCACTGGTAACACTTTAATGAGATGCACTCTTCACTTGGTAAAAGGGAACAGAAATGAATAGTTTTAGAAATGAAAATTTTCATCTGGAGCAGATGAATTGCTGAAAATGAGAAGTGTTTTCAAGTCTTTTTCAAGAGTGCTAGTGTGATAGTGTACAAAATTGGAGTGTTGTTTATTTACATAAACACTTGCACCCTTTTGGCATATGTTACTGTGGCCCTCTTCATGGAGTGTGGACCCAGGAGCAAAAGCCTTGCTTCAGTCTAGTAGTGAATTCTAAACGCTGGCAAGTATCTTAGACATGAACACTTTGCTATCTCTGCCATGTGCACAGGACAAATAATCTAATCCAACTAAGACAAATCTAAAATCTATAGTAGAAGACACTTAAAGCCTCAGGTTGTATGAGCTGCTGCTTATTTATAGAGTAAATAGTGTTACTGCTTTAAAACCAAGTTACTTTAGGTTGGCATGTTAAACTAGAAGAAAACTCATGTTGCATAATATATTAGTGAAAACTGGTTAAACTTTGTGATCCCAACAGATACATCTTAAACTGATGGAAGTATACTGTGATCTCCACCTTGTCATTTTAGAGGTTAATTGGAGTTTCTAGGTGAAATTAAAACTGTGGACTTATCTCCTGCTTTATCTGAAACCCAAGATGCTTACAGATAGCAACTACAAGTTATGTTTCAGAACAGGTATTGTGAATTCTTGAGCTCTGCAAATGCTTAACTTCTTAAAAGCAGTAAGTGGACGAGTAGGTACAAGCAGTTTTTCAGTGTTGGATATGGGGGAAGTTGGGGTTCTTTTACCATGTGGAGCACCTGTCCAGGCACCCTGCACTTCAGTGTTTTGAGCAGCACCCCTTATAAAACAGTGTTGTAGAATGGAAAAATTCCATTTTAAGCAAATCTATAGGTATTTTGTTAAAATGACAAGGCAAACCCAAGAGTTGCTTCTATTTTGGGCCTAACTTGTTTTCATTTGTACAGCGTGCTAGTCTTGCCACATGTTTGTATTCTTGTGGCCATTATTATAGGCATATTAATACAAACCAGTTTTCTGGATCTTATGCAAGAGTTGGTTTTGGAAGTGCATAACTTCAGTTTCTTTTTTTGAGTCTAAATCAAGAAATTACAAAATCTGGATTAATTTGTATTTGGCATGGGATTGCCTTATACTTTGCTACTGACCTATCCTGAGGCACTTGTTTCCTTGACTTATTTAATCACCTTTCATCTGGCCTGTTGTCAGATCATCTTTGGAATGGTAAAGGGGTGATTAAGAGTCATTGGGTGACACAGGAGGTTTGGATGTGCAAATGTAGTAGGATGTTTAAATGCTGTGAGTTGTGTGGAAGAAAGGGGTGAGATCTGGAGGTGCTTCAGGATGCTGGTCCTGAACTGCTCTTCAAGCCTTGTCACATACCCTGCTTGCACTGACATGGCTGTAGTGATTGGAGTGGCGTGGGGGAAAGTGGGATGTGAAAGCAGGGCATCTGATCCCCACTACTCATAAGGTTGGATGATTTTCAAACGGGGCCAAGAAACTTTTATTCATAACCTTGTAGCCAAGTATATGTGATGAAGAGTAAAGGAAGTTGTTTTTTTTTCTGCTGCTAGTTGATGTTTTGGAAACTGCTTGAAAGTTTGAGTAGGTACAGGTCTGAATTTCCGATGCAATTAGATGGCTAGTTCTGCATTGCTGAAGTGGACTTTATTTGCTTCCTTCAAACTTCACGCAACTGAATAGAATGCCTGAGTTGGATATTTTACCCTACCATGCTCACTCATGTAGGAGATGGACCCAGACCTCTATAGAATCTCAATCGCCAAAACCTAAAATGCTAAAAAGTAATAAGCTGCTTTGGTTTGGACTATGCAAGTATTACTTGAATAAGCTTGCATTATCAGATTTTAAACTGCAGCTTATTTCTCTGGATATCTAACTTGAACTGGCACTAGAAATTCTAATAATTATTCTTGGAATCAAAAGTTGATATGAAATATAGACTGTGCTAAGAAGCCTAAGGTGGTAAAATCACCTAAAAAATGTGAATTTTAACTGTTTCTGGTTTTTCAAGTGACTTTCATGTGGCATCTTGGAATTCTGAACTTAGGCATGTATCCTATCTGTCTGAGGTCTTTTGAGTCTTTGGGCTACTCATAAGTTTACTGCTTTTCCTGTTCAGTGTCTCTTAAGAATGTTTTTAAAGCTGTTGAACTGAATGACCATTCAATAGAGGAACAGTAAATTGGTTTGTCCTTAAGGTGAGGAATAACACAAGCTGTTTGTTTGTAAGATTGTGTTTAGGAGACTCTTTCCTTCAGAGCAAACCTAGTAATCAAACTGTCAATCTAGTAATCAAATTGGAAGTAAAATTCAGTTTTCTCTTGCCAGTTTAAGGAATAGAAAAACTGAAGCATTTGTGAAAGTCAGTAATAAAGGCATCTCAGACTAATTGTATGCAACTGATACCATCTAAAGTCTGCAAAGTTTCTTGAAACAGGGAGGTCCTTTTAGCTTCTCAAATTCCTCTATAAAGCAATGCTTAAGTTACCTCTGTGATGTTTAGCTTCATCTAGTCTTACTACTGGAAAGGGAGAGTAATAATTCCTCCTGATGTTTGTATGTCCACACAGCGTCATTGGGTAGAAAGAAGCTTAGCATGACAGAGGGCTGTCCAAAGCACTGTATCCTGATATGTGTTCCTTTGATTTCAGGCAAAAGTAAAGAAGCGGAGATAAAGAGGATAAATAAAGAACTAGCAAACATTCGGTCAAAATTTAAAGGTAAGTGACTTGATCATACTAAACTATACATATGTCCTCATATGACATTTCTCTATGGGTTTTTGTTTTGTTTTTACATGTTTAGACTTTTTTGTCAACTGCTGATGGAAGCAAAATGCTAGAGCAGGCTGTTAGAATAACTATTGAAAATGTTCTCTTAACTACAGAACTTCTTGGCAGTCCTGTGATTCTTGGCCATAACAGAAGAAAAGTCCCTCCTATATCAAAGAATTGAGCTAGGGTTCACAAACTTTTTCTAATACTTTGCATCCTTACCATGTAACTACTCAGCCTGTTTTCTTCCAGAAGGCTGTGAACTAGTCTGAAGAAACATGGGTGGATGTAGTTATTTCTGGTAAAACAGTATCTGTTTAGACTTCTCCTCCTTCCCCTCTCTCTCTCCACTCCCTGCTCCTCGCTGACCCCTTTAGGGAAGTAATGGGTTAGACTATCTTCTAGCAGAATTAAGATAAAAATATGTAGTTGATGAAGCCATACATCTTGACCACTCCCACAAGCAACAGCAATACAAATTACTCATATGAAACAAAAGATATGCAGTGACTAATTCCATCCTCATGCATTCCAGGAGGCAGCAATTAACTTTTAAACAACACATGGTAAAACTCATGCTGTAACTGTATTCAAGTTGTGTATGTGGCCTCAAAGATTCTGAGGGGTGGCTGAAATGCTTTTGAATAGAGTTCTAGCAGTAGTGGCTGTGGCAAACGTTCCATTTAAATAGATATGGGGCTGTGTGTGTAGCTAGATAAGGTGTTGCGGTGTGGGGGTTGCATGTGAACACAGCAAATTCTGAAGCTGCATATTACACCTGTTTACCTTAATTATCTACCCTGACTTAGACTAGTGTGTCCATTTGGAAAACTCAGTGCATTAACAAAGCCTGAAAAAACTTTCCTGAACTTCATAGGGATCTGTTGCTACTTTTTAAGTGGTATGTCTCTTAAAGGCATATGAAGACCTGCAAAAACTTGAGTGTCAACAACAGCTTGGAAGGGAAAAGGTGACCACAGTGCAAGACACTCAAGAAAAGTTAAGAAATGCTTCTGAAGTAGAAGCCATCACATGCCTCTGTGCTAACATTTTTCTCTTGGATATCCAAATATGCTTTATCCAGATTTGTAACTTCAGTGGTAGGGTAACTGAGGAAATTTTAATGGCTGCTTTTCTAGGGTAAATAGAAAAAGGAACTTTTGTTTGGTCACCTCCCTATGCTGTCACATTGTTTTTCGATTCCTTTTCATTGCAAAGTTTCCATCTAACACTGATGTTGGTCTGATTTTTGCCAGAAGTAGCAGGCTTTGCGTAGTCTGTTCTACAGACTGTTCTCTGTCACCCTATCAAAGTCTAAAACTTGTGTCCATTTTCCAGACAGTGACCAGCAGATACTGCCTTCATGTGCTAAGTATGCATGCACAGTAAGCAACTAGCACATAGTTCAAGGGTCTGCTAGAAACCTGCACACAAGAGTAACAGCCATTTTTCTTAGTTCCAGCTGTGTGATCAAAGGGGATCATCTTATTGCCTAGTAAATATAAGCATAAAATTGTAACTTTTAAATAAAGCAGTTTAATCTCCAAGCCAGATCTGTGCTAGATGAATTAAGTATATCTTCCAGATAGAGACTGAGTTTAATTAAAAAGTGTTTAAGAGGTTTTTGTACACTTAAGAGGTTACTCCAAGTTTCATGTTACTTCGTTTCAACTAATTTCATTAAGTTGATTAATCTGGAAGATACAGCCACAAAGACTGCTTGTTTTCTCTTGGTCTGTAGATATATTAACAATTATTCCACCTATGCCCTTCTGTGATCAAGAACAACTAGAGGTTAATGCCTAGTTGGAAACCTTGCTACAGTCACACTAACACAGAAATCTAGTTCTTTCAGCAACTTAACTTCGGGGTACACCACCTTTTTTATCTTGATTTGATTGATGGGCAAGCTTTAGTTTGTTTGCAAAACCTAATCAATTTTTCACTAATGAAACTGGAACAGACTAAGTCTTCAGTTTGCAGTGAAGGTATGAAAACTTCAAAAGGCAAAAAAATTCAAAGTTATTGAAGCTGCTGTAGAACCTTGCTGCCTACTGTCTGTTCTGGTGTTCTTGAAGCATGAAGAAGGTTCTGTCAGACCTGCTCACTTCACTGCTGGAGTTAAACTTGCTGTTGTAAAGGAATGCAATAAGGAATTGCAGAAAAGTTCATAATGGTTAAGGCTGTTTGAGTACTGACTTGCAGGGATATAGTCCAGTTCTTACTGTTTGGCTGTGTTCATAAAAGCCTGTCCAGTTCTGTTCCTCAGTTTTGCAAGGTATTTTGTGGCTTAAATACAAAAATAATTAAAAGTACATGCACAGTAAATTCTTCTCTGGTTAATCATGATGCGGGGGAGAAATGATCATAGGAACCCTTGGCTGTGTAGAACCACGAATCAGGCAATGATCAGAGAATGGAGGTGCTTTCAGCAAAGTAGTGCAGTAACTTCAGCTTGTGTACCTTTTGTAGCATCTTTTAAGCACAGTTTAAATAGTTTTGAATAAATGTCAGTGTGTGCTCATTCAGTAGCTTCAGTGAAAGATGACTAAACCTTCCCATAAGCTGATCTTCATTATGGCCACTTAATTACTGAATTTGTATGGATTTTAGGTGAAAAATCTTACTTAACTGAAGACAATTTGATGTAGCCTGAAGGAAAACTAGAC
The DNA here is from genome assembly GCF_026419915.1 of Harpia harpyja. Taxonomy (NCBI): domain Eukaryota; kingdom Metazoa; phylum Chordata; class Aves; order Accipitriformes; family Accipitridae; genus Harpia; species Harpia harpyja. The sequence continues at coordinate 14,177,043 of NC_068955.1, forward strand.
ATAAATGTCACAATTTGGAAGAAGCTGAGTTTGGATAATGTGTGTAACTGCTTGAGGCCTTGAGAGTGTGAGGAGGTGATAGCTGTGTATCTTTCTGCTGCAGAAGTTCTACAAGGGCTTTGTGGTGCATGGTTCTTCCTTGCAGAAGGGCTGTATAAAAATAAACAGACCTTCATAATACATTTTGTTCTTGGTTTAAGTGAAGATCATTCAGTTTAACTCAGTTTCTTTTTATGTAGCTCTGACTTTTTAAAATGTTTTTAAATATTTTGGATTAAGACAAATGTGTGATTGTGAAAGTAAGATGAAGTCCCTTGCTAAATAATTATGGGGAATATTGGTGCCCTGGGTTAATTACCTGGCCAAAGATGCAGCTGTTGGACTGGCTGCATTGTTGTAACCAGGGAAAAGTCTGACTATAAGAAGCAAGGCTGGCAGTAGTGCCTCTTGACATGGATATGTTCTTGCTTGAGACTAGCATAAGAGACTGGAATACTACAAGTATCTTTCCCTTCCTCTGGACCTTTACACTCTTCAGCATACTCTGTTGCAGTGTCTAGACCCCCACCCCATGTAACTTGCAAGATACATTCTTCTACTGTTACAGACAGAGGCTAAGTATTTCTACTTTTGTTCTATCATGCAAGTAGCCGGCAAGTCTGTTACCTGCCTTATGTTTGGGTGACCTGCTATTTAAAGTACCCTTGTACTTAACAGGCTGGGATGAGGCTATGTAAAGTACCCTTGTACTTAACAGGCTGGGATGAGGCTGCATGTCTCTGGAAAAGTCATACTTTTCTTGAACTGATGGAATGTGCGCTATGGCTTTGGGTTCTGATCTGGTTTCTGTGCTCCAAGCTCAGAAGGAATCTAGAATCTCTGTACTTAAGGTGACTTTGTCTCTTGTTTCAGCATGAGGAAGCTCTATTTCTGAGGTCAGTGTGTCCTTGACAGTTGCTTTAAATGCTTCTGCATTAACTGAGATAAGATGCATATAGTAGAGAGAAACTACAGCAGTGTAATAAAGCAGAAGTTGTAGGAGTTAAGTGTGGAGAAATACTATTGCTTTTGTTTTACATGTTTAGACTGTAAGTTGATTTTACTCCCATGCTTGAGTCAAACTAGAAGTCTGGCTGTCATAGTAATTGCTTTGTAAATGAGTGGAAAAAAAAAAATGAAAAAACATCTGGTTTATTAACTTGTTGTGTCACTTTGATCTCTCAGAGCAGAATTTGTGTACTAATGAAACTGCCCACAAATCTATAAGCTGTTCCTGCAGTCAAAGGAAATTTGTTCCCTGCTTGATTCAGGCTTGTTCTTTTTTCCAGATCTGTCATTAGATTGTAGTTTTGTTCTGATTGCTTAATAGGGTTTCTGTTACAGATTTTTGGCTTGTGCAGAAGTACCCCAATGTCAGTTGATAATCTCTTAGTTAGTTGATAATCTAATTATTTTTTTACTTCAGCTTACTTGTTTTCACAAATTCAAGCAAGCCTTTTCTATTGTCCCAAACTACACAGTAACCCTTTGCAGGAAGTTCAAGAAAACCTCTAAATACCTGTTTTAAACAGAAGCTGTGTAACAGTAAATTGCTTTCCTGGCGGGCTGTGAAAGTGTAGTCTTTATATTTACAATGGGTCTGGTTAGTCACACTGTCTTCTGATCATCTAAGAGATGTTTGAAGGCAATCAGACAGTAAAATAATAAAGTGTCTTCACTGACAAAGTGAATTGTTGGAAGTGAAACCAAGCTTCAAATATCACCTGCGTTGTAGGACTGCTCTAGTAATACTCTCTTTGGTGGTAGTAGTATGGTAACTAAATACTTAGCTTATGGATTTGTATGGATTGTCTGCCACAAATATTCAGCCTTTCATTTAGAGGGCTTGGACTGTCACTCTTACGGAAAGACAAATCTTGTCTCAAGGTGTAGATGCATTCATAAAAAGCAACTTCATTTTTCTTAGCCTCTAAGCTAGTAGTAGGCCTTCTGATACAGTATAGCACTGGATTGCTGTCAACTGCATGAACATGGGTCAGTGTCAACCTAGGAAGGAAGCACACTGAATGGGAAGAAACACTTAAGGGTGTTGTCCGTTCTGTTTTGCATAAGCCGTGACTGCAGTTTTTAAAGTGAAGGTTGTCTTGTCTTTGAGATAGCAATCAACCATCTGGATGCTAGTGAGACTAGACTTGTCAGGCTTCCTTACCCTCTACCCCACAGTGAACATCCCACAGGACTAAACTGCCTTCTTTCCCCCTCTGACTGGTAGCAGGCTCTGTAGCTGTGCAGCAGGCTGGTTTTTGAGTATATGAATTAGTTACAAAAGCAGCTGTTGTTTTTTAACACATAGTCCAAATTAGAGACAGAAGGTGCTGCCTGGGAACCAAAGGGTCTCATAATGCATTTGTGCCTTATTTCTTCCTTTTTGGAAGGCTGTGTGAAAGAGATCTATGAGCAATGAAACCCAAAACTTCCCTGTTTAAACGGTAGAGAGGTGATGCACAGAAATGTGAAAGTAGTAATTCTTTCTTAATAATAGTACCATTTGCTGATCAGCTGTTAATAATTTCTTTCTTAGAAAAATGACTAAAACTTTCCAGGGAAAGCAAGTAGCCTTTGAAATGCCCACTGTGCTCAAAACCTGCTGACATGCATTCTGAATCCTTCCTGTTTCTGCTGACTTGATTTGCAGTACTTGCAAATGTTCCCAAAAACATTTAAAAATGAGCTGAGTTAAAAGAAATGATTGTGTATGGCAGTAAAGATAACAGAACATGTGAAACTTCCTTCTGATCTTATTTGGATGTTTGCTTGAAGCTGGGGGAAGCTGTACTATTTTAGCACATACTTAAGCAATGAGACTTGTTAGTTATGTTCAAAATGGAACCTTTATAACTCTTTGTAAATGCTACTTGGGAGGGAGAGGAATTGCATAGTTAAACTTGAAATTTCAATAAGAATCTGAATCAAAGACTTCTTCAAAACACAGCTGGAGGTAGGCAACTACAGTGAGACCTTTGACTGCAATGCTTTTTTAAAATTTCATTATTTAATTAGCACAGCAATTGAAAAAGACAATGATATTCTATTATTGCTGGGAACTAAAGGCTTTAAAGAAGACTTCTAGTAACTGTTACTTGGCTTAAGTTTATAAGATTGACTGTTACTGAGAACCTTCATACTGACTTCAGTTCTGCATAACAAGGGACAGAAGCTTTTGAAAGCAGTCAGTAAACTATTTTTTTTCTGTCTTAAGAAAACGTGTTTTCTGTCTTAAAAAAATCAGGTACTGATTTTTACAATATTCTTTGGTAGCACATGATGGAGAAAGAAGCTGCTTTTTCCTTGTTAAGTAGGATGGTGGTGTGTTTTGAGCTTGATTGCATGGAATAGTTCCATCAAAAATGCTTCACATACCCCAAGATCCAAGGACCTTGCTAATCTGAGCTCTTAAAATACTGGTATCTTGGAAGGATATAATGCTTTAAATAGCTGGTCCTAAACCTGAAAAAAGGAATTGCCAAACCATGACAAATGCTTTGTTGTGAAAGTTGATGTGGTTCAGAGTATACATACTTTCATCTGCTTATGTTCTTCATTAAGCAATTGGGTTGCAGTGTTCTATACTCCCTCTTCTCTTCTGATCTCACAAAGGCAACACCAGCATCATTTGAGAAGATGAGAGAATAGGGTTTATACTTGTGACTTTTGTGTATTGCTGATGGATTGTACGCTAACAGGCAGCTGCAGTTCAATCTCTTGGACTCCTAGGAACTCCAGTCTTGGAGACTGGTTGGGGTTTTCACTTATGGTAAAGTTTCTGTGAAAGCTACTTTCTGATGCCTTTTGGTGTATTTGTATCTCAGAGAAGCAACTAATGATATGAATGCTATTAAATACCATAGCAAGTCCTCAATTGTGTAGATCTCATCCAGTAGAGGAACACTGACTAAAATGGATTCAGCTTATTTAGTGTCCCCTTCTGTGAATCATAATAGTATCTGGTAATGGTATCCAGCATCACCTGTTCCTTTAGTCAGTCACCTGGAAACAGCTGTCATGTCATGAGTTGGCATGTTCTTATTGCTAAGTAATATAAAGCCCCCCGCACCCCCGGTTTGTTCACTGATTATTTCTTTTCCTTCCAGATCTTGTGCAGAAGACCAATTGAAAGTCAAATCCTAAGAGCTTGTAGAAACTTTTCTTAAGCAGCTGAAAAATGTTTAAAAACTAAAGCTGTCACTTTGCCTTTTCCTGTAATTTTTTTTTTTCTTGCCTCTCCTGAGGAAGGAAGCTATCTTTGATTTGCATCTCCCTACCATGATGGAATGGGAAGAAGCTTCTGCTCTTGAGTACCATTTTCTTGGGAAAATAATATAACAGGAGGTATTATTTCCCCTGTTATAAATACAGAAGACTTTGTTCATCTGCTGCTCAAGCCATAGTTTGAAGGCCACAGCAGATAGACTGGCATGGCTGAATATCTACTCTTCCCTCTGGCCATATTGCTTCCAAAGAAGGGGAAAAAAAACCCAACCCCAGACTTTCTCCCCCCAAATCTGGATGTCTCGCTCTGTTTTTTCCTAATGTTAATTCAGATGTCTAGTAAAGCAAACTGCCCTGGACTTGTTTGCTGGCTCAGCAGGAAAATAGCGTTATGGCAGCAAACTGTAAATGTGACTTAAAGAAAACATGTCTTTGGGCAGCTTTCTGCAGAGCTGGCTGTTGTCAGAGGATCCAGTATAGCAGCATTTCACTGTCATGAGTATCTTCAGTAATGCTTCCTTCATGTATCTAAGTAAAATGTGACGTGTATTGGCTTTGGTGGTACGGACCTGAAGGCAACTTTTCTTTGCGCAGCATAAAAATAGCTTGAAGGTAAAGCTGCTTTTTGTTGGTAACTGATATGCTGTCTGTGCTGGTTAAAAAAAAAACAAAACCCAACCAAAACCCTCAGACGAAGGGTGTCTAAAGACTCAGATTTGAAGGGTATCCTTGTCCATATTAAAATGGCAGTCATGTGCTTAAATTTTTCTCAGTTGAAATAAAACTAAATAATAGAAGTTTCTAGAGTTGAAACAGAAAGCACCCCCCCAAAACGCATAGTTGCAGCCTGTATGCATAACCTTTTATCATTGTCTACTTCAGTGTGCCAGTATGCTTTCTCTTAGTTCACTAATGTTACATGGCTTCACACATTGATGGTAGTGCTCATTCCTTCACAAACTATAAGCTTATAGTGATAAGGTTTCTGTTGGTTTTATACAGTCAGTGAATGTAGTGTGAAATCTATGGGAGCTGTAGATGCATGTGGCATGAGAAATCAAACCTGCTTTTGCACCAGTGGATGAGAAGGACAAAGGAGAAACTTCTATACTACTAAGATTCTGTATTAAATATTTAGCTGCATACTACATAAATCAGAAGTGTGGTTTGTTTTGTTTTGGTTTTTTTTTTTTTTTAAAAAAGCAGCTTTGAGCTTTTTTTGGTAAGGGCAATGAGTTAGGGATATCTTATTTAAGCTTTACTTTATGCAGTGCTATTCTGGCTGAACTTGCCCTTCACTGAGGAATATACACTGATCTGACAGACTAGTTATTCTGGGCCCAGAGTGCAGAGGCTAAGGAGCTTATATAGCCTTTTAGGCAGCAGCATCTATCAAAATTTTATTACCCTGACTGAACTCTCTAGCATTCAGGCTTGCCTGATTTAGTGGATACTCCTTTATCTCTTGATTTGGGGTAGGGAGAGAATGTTGTGCAAAAAGTATATGTTCACATGCCCTTTTCTTCAGGAAAAGAAGTCGTCTGCCTGATGAGCTGTAAGCTGCTGTACTGTTCCATGTAGCTTTTACAAGCTTCTAAAATACAGCAGTCCTACAACATAAGGCTAAACCTATTTAGGGTGCATTTTTCTTCTAAAACTGAAATAATTGTGAATACTTTTATTTTACAAATGCTTTAAAGCTCTCATGGTAATCTCATTTCATGTGTTTTTTTTCAATACTTTGGGATATGGCTCTACCATTCTATCTTTTTAAAAAGACTTGCTGTTTTTATTTTGTTGCTACTGAGTTCTTTACTGTGGTGCACTTCAGGAAGTGTGTTAAGACCTTTTACTGTGATAAAGGTTTGATAACTGGTTTAACAAGAGAACTTGTATGGCAGACATATAGCTGCTCTTAACAGAAACAGGAAAACCAAAATTGAGTAAACACATATGTACTGCCTCTTAGCAAGAAAATACTTCAAGGACATAGCAGGATAATTGAGGGACTAGCTGATAGCATTGTCATGACTGTCCTTTAGGATCTAGATAATGGGAAATGGAATTAATGCTAAAAGCTTCAGGTTTTGGTGGTTTTTTTCCTTATAAATTAATTTCAGATTTAGATAAATATTTAATCATGTGAATGTCTTGTTGATTCAGTAACAGCTCAGCTTTTTCAGAGTTACGCATTTTTCTGTCTCAGATCATTAGGAAGAGCTACAAGCTACCTGCATTGTATGACTGGGAATAATTTTTTTTAAAATGCAGGAGTTGTTTGATTCTGACACCTGTTGATGGTTTGTGGTAACTTTCATGTGTTTAGCACAAAAATGATGTGAAGACTTACAGTCCTTTAAGTCAGAGATAAGTGGATATATTTAGCTTTTTGCTCACTGTATAGTGAATAAAAGCTGAAATAATACACTTAAAATTTGTGAAATTCAAGTACGGCAATAGCTGAACCCTCAGTTTGTCCCTCGGTACAACTCAGTTTGTGCTAGGTACAGCTGTTAAGTCTTGTTACCGTAAGATATGATGAGGGTACCTCAGTGGAACTGAGGAGTGGGGGAGCCAGGTGTAGGAACAATATAGGCTTAATTGTTCTTTTCCTTGCTTTCCAGGTGACAAGGCTCTGGATGGTTACAGTAAGAAAAAATATGTCTGCAAACTGCTTTTCATCTTTCTTCTGGGGCATGACATTGACTTTGGTCACATGGAGGCTGTAAACCTGCTCAGTTCCAATAGATATACAGAGAAACAAATTGTGAGTAATTCAGTCTCTATAAAAGATAAGCTGTTCTGTCTAATATTCTGCCTCAGCTGGATAGTCTGTAAAGGACTTTGCTTCATTCCCCCGACCCCATCTTAAAGCCTTATTTTGGATCTAGCAGTGATTCTGAAACTTAACCACTTTTGTGCACAGGGAATCTTGTACTAATTGTAAAAGCTAATATGTGCACTCTGCATAAAATTATTACTCTCGTTAAGAAACTGCCTTGAGTCTTGCATTAAAAGGTAAATAACCTTTTAATTTTCAGAATGTCTCTTTAAATCTTTCTAGGTGAGGTTGTGTTTATCAGGTACATGTAACCTACTAGTGTCTGAATAATAAGCCAAGTTCTTGATTTGCTCCCATTCATTTAAAATGATCTTTTGAGTATATGGTGAAATTGATGGAACACTTAAAAACTGATAAATTAGGGTAACACTAAACTTATAATTTTTGTTTACTTCACTTAATCTTTCTAGCCTTCGCTCTGCTATCTAAATAACTGTTTCTGCCTAAATAGCTGTTTCTGCCATAACTGTATGTCCCAAAGAATTACATGTGGCATTAACAGAAAACATAATTTGTCAGCTAAATTCGATTTTCATTTTCCTTTTTCTGAATCACAGGGATATCTCTTCATCTCCGTACTAGTGAACTCTAACAGTGAGCTGATTCGCTTAATAAACAATGCGATCAAGAATGATCTGGCCAGCCGCAACCCCACCTTTATGGGACTTGCTCTGCATTGTATCGCTAATGTGGGTAGCCGGGAGATGGCAGAAGCATTTGCTGGAGAAATTCCAAAAATACTTGTAGCTGGGTAGGTATGACATGCCTCCTTCAGATATAACACCGATAAGCCTTTTCAGCAACTCTGTTCCATTGCAGCAGCTTAATCCATGCTTAAAGCTATACAGCCCTGGGCTTGCAGTACAAATAGTGACAATTTCCAGTAACTGCAGATAATTCTATATACCTGAGCATGGCATTGCTTGTATAAGCATACAAATACAACATGGAAATTAAGACTACATCAATATCTTGATAGGCTTTTACAGCTTTGTTTCGATCCTGTTTCTGTTCTGTTTAAATGTGTGACAGTGAACACCCCTGAAATGTGTATGTTTTACTTCCCTTATCTCTCCTGGTGAAAAGAACAAATAAATGAACCTAAACAGATGTTTACACTACAAATTTTGTTATAAACTGAAGCTCTTCTTTAAATGGTCCTGACTTCATAAGGAATGTGAGAATATTCTGTTGTGTGAGCTTTCTTTCTTCCTCTACTAGCCATGTAAACAGCAATTGCTGTAAACAGCAAATAGTCACCACCAACTTTCTGACTTTACCTTTGTATAGCTAGGAGTCTCTAAACAGATCTGGCAAACGTTTGGAACTCTAGTTAAGTAAATCTAAAATGAAACTTGTGATTGCAGGGCTAATTTATTTTGAAACTTAAAATGTCCAAGTGCAAACAGTGCATTTAAACTCTTATGGAGACTAAGTGTTTTACAATATGCATGGTTCTTGTTTTATAACAAACTAATGTCTTACATTAATATGAAAAAGTAACATGTTGTGCAAGAACTGTATTAATACTCTAAATGTCAAGCACTGGAGCTTGCAAACGTTGGAAATGTGCTTGCTTATGCAACACTAACTCTGACTGTGTCTATTGTGTGCACTGTCTGAGTTGGCGACAAGAGGAAGGATATAACGTGATATCTAGTTGTGGCAAAAGTCTTAGGAAAGACTTCTGAACTCTTGAAATAGTGTCTCTATAATGCCATGCTTGAACACTTACTATTTTGCAGAGCTGAAATGTAGTATGGGCCAGAAAAAGAAGAATAAGCAGCTAGCACCTGATGTTCAGTATGGGTCTGGCCTAGTAGAGGAAATGGGGGAGAATCTATCCCATAATTCCACCTTTCTTAGACATGGAATTCCCTATGCAAGGGCGCATGTTTAGAGGTGACATGTTCTGGAGCCCTGTCAGGCTTGTTGTTGTCCTGTCCTGCACTGCCCTTGCCAGGTGCTATTCTCCATGTAGCATGGTGGAAACAACACTGCCATGACGAGTCACGGGTTTTAATAAGCTAACCTTAAAGTTCCAAAAATTTCCCGTAAGGTTATCCATCATAGACAGAGCGCAGCACCTTCAGTTCAGACTTGTTTGAACTCTGAGCTGTGTTTATGTTCTGCGATCAGCCTTCAGGGCCTCATTCTTCTGCGTTTCTAAGAGAATATATATAAAACGTGTATGTGTGTATGTTATATCTAAGTGACCCATGCAGAATGAGCAGTTAGTTACACTTGCAACTTTAGTGTAGCTCCCTTTGCTTGAATGTAAATTGGAGGGAGGGAGTGGATGGGGAGGGAAGGAGTAGGTTGGTTTGTTTGTTTTAACCGAGGTACAATTGGATCTCATGGAAAACTGGTAAATTCATAAAGAATAGGTGGACTGAACTTCTACTGGGGGTGTGGAGGTTTCTGAACATTTAACCAAGATTGCACAGTATAAATTGCCTCTTAAAACTTTCAGTGCTAATGCGCCGTATATTTTTTAGCTGTTTGTGCAACATACAAAATGCTTAATTGACCACTTTGTGAAAGGGAGTTCACTGAACTAGAATAGTATCAGGCTGCTCTTAAAATAGTCCATTTCTGTGCCAGCAGCATGGATGGCAAGGTGAATAGAATTGTGGGTTGCATGCTTGGTGATAGCAAGCTGACTTGCATGCTGGCTGTGGGTACTGAAGCTGTTGAGCAGTTAATGATTTGTATCTGATACACAGGACCTATTAGGAGATCCAGCTTTGGTCACACGCATAATGTAGTGTACCTTAACTGTTTGACTTGAGTCAGTTTGGAAGCAGCTTGTTCTCGTGATTAGATGAGCTTGTGCTTATCTAATGATGAACTTTCAGTTCTGATAAAAAGATGTGAAATGTCACTCTAAGATGCAAAGAATCATTATAGAGGCTACTAGACATATGTAATGGTTGAAAACTTGGCTAGTTAAACTTACTGGACAAAACTAAGAAGAACAAATACTGTAACAAAGGAAGAATTTAATGAATTTAATGTTTCAACTTCTGTTGGAAAGATGCTACCTGGCTAGGGATGCTGAGTCAGCACAAAGACTAGCATAGTGCTGGCCTGCAAATATTGCTGTGACTTAACCACTGTATTTTAAATCCATATTTATGTCTTGCAGAGATACTATGGATAGTGTGAAGCAGAGTGCTGCCTTATGCTTGCTGCGTTTATATAGAACTTCTCCTGACCTTGTCCCCATGGGAGATTGGACGTCTAGAGTGGTGCATCTCCTCAATGACCAGCACTTGGTAAATCAGCTTTATTATGCTTCTTGGGCCTACTATTTATAGAGAATGATGTCACTTCTGCTGTTAAATACACTATTAATTTATTTGTTCTTGAGTCTTTCAAGCAAGTGGTTTGCTGTTTTCTTCAGGCTTGCAGAAGGAAATGGAAGGAGTTGCCCTTTTTAAGTTGCTATCTATATTAATTTTAAATAAAGCTTTGTTTACCTACCTTTTTCTTGGAGATGTAAGAATGGTACGCACAAGTTCTTCTGCTCTGGCTGTAACTAAATTAACCTTGTACCTTGTGATCCTAAGTCATATTGCATAGGTTTAATACTAATTTTCCTAGGCCTTTTAAGACTAGACCTGCACTAAAAATGCAAGGCCTGATTTGTTAGTGCTTGGCCTTCCTTGTCCTGTGGTATCCATGTTGTCATTCTTATCTTGCTGGTTCAGAAAAACCTGTTGTTCTAGATAAGTCTCTTGTTTTTTCCCCTCTGTCTAGTTACTTTATCAAAGTAAGGCTATTAAGACCTGTGCTTCAGCAGTAATAAGAGTGCTTTAGTCTGCAGTAATATAAAATGTTTGTGTTATACAAAGCCCTCTCTTCATGTTGGGTTATCAGAATTCTTTCCTGGATGATCTGCTGCATCCTATTTCTTCTACTCATGCTTCTCTTGTGTAATAAGACAATTTGCATCCAGGCTTTATTTAAATATAGCTTTCTGTTATTTAGATGTACTATCCAAACATGAGACAAAGCTAATACAAAAATAGCATTAAATGCTCTACAAGCATGGCAGTATCATGCTGTTGAAAATCCTGTTGGATTTTGAAGATGTGTAATTAGTCTAGCTGCTAGCCAAATAAAGGGCTTTTTAATGTGGGGCTTTGTCATGGGCATAAACTTAGTTTTGTTGTATATTAAAAAATACTTGAAGTGAAAGGTGGTAATGGGCAGCATCTTAAACTGGTACAAAGTCTAATGTATTGGTTTGGTTTTTTTCCAGGGTGTGGTTACTGCAGCTACAAGTCTGATAACCACTTTGGCACAGAAGAACCCAGAAGAGTTTAAAACTTCAGTCTCCTTGGCAGTGTCTAGATTAAGCAGAGTGAGTCCAATGATAACCCTGATAATACTTTACTGTCGCTTAATTTACCAGCTTTCTAGGTTAGCTTACTGTTGCTTATTTATTCAGCTTTCTAGGTCAGATTAGTTTAGTGTACCATTAAAAGTGAAGATTATTCAATTTCACTTCATATAGCTGGTTCAGTTAACCTTTTTAACACTTGTTGTTTACAAGGGTAGAAAACTGTATTAGCTTGCTCAAACTTTCTTGGTGTAATCCTTGCTATGCTCCAAGTTTATGTAGCAAAAACATGTCTTCCTCTCTCACCTACTTGTATTTGAAAGGATCCTCATGATGCAGTTGAGTATTTAATCCTCATTTTATGTTACTGTAGCACCAAAGAGTAGTTGGATCAAAGACTGATCCTGCAAACTTCTGCACAGAACCCTCAGAAATACAGCCTGTACTTTTAACTTTAAGCTTCTTATAAGATGAATCTTCTTCCCTTCTCCCTCTTTTGAGCTGCTGTGAGGTTAATAATCATAAGTATTTGATATTCTGTAAATGGGTGTAGGGGGTTAAGCAAGAGTAGGAGGTGCAGGGAGGAGTGAAGAGACATTTTTGTAAGTTAGCATCTTCATGCTGGAAAACTTATGTATGGTTTTGTTTGATTTTTGTCTTTTAGAAAGTATGCAAGATGTGGGAGGATAGTACTTCACAAATGTACTTTAGACCCAGATTTATGTGGTGGTATACCCAAAATTACTTGTAGTTCAGAGAAATTTAATTTCCTTTCAAATATGAAGATTTTGTCTAATACTTAAAAGCAAGGGAGTGCTGAAGGAAGTGCATAGCTGTTCTGTAATGGAGCAGCAAGAATTAGATAGTTTCTTTGAGCAAAGCCAGTGCCAAACTTAGGCTTATCCTAGAATCAAAGGGGGAAAAGAAATGCATGAAGAGGGGTACTCCGTCTGAAACCTAATCTAATACTTAGCACACTTCACTATGCATATAAACTTCTTCTGGGAAAGCTATCTGTTCTTTGCTCTGCAGTGTTGAATGTTACTGAAGGTGTCAGTTGGTCCTTCTGCTTTAGTTCAGCCTGTCATAGCATCTTGTGCTTGAATTCCAAGTTCACCTATCAGCAGTCAACTATAACACTGTATTTAGGCTTTCTGTTGGCTGAATCTATGAATTGCTGAACCAAAGAAAGTCAAGCTTCTGGTTAAACGTTTTGGTGTTACAAGATGGTAATCTTTGTTCCTAAGAAAAGCAAGTGTGCTTTCAGGAAGAGACTTCCTAGACTACTGTATCTGTAAAACTGAATTACTATTACTAGGGAACTTGATGGTATACTTGTAGTATGACAACTTGCACCTAATTGATCTATTGAATTAAACATTGCTAGTGACATAGTTTTGTAAGCCTCTGTCAGAGGTGACCTACAGTGTTCTTTGGCTCCTTCTCATGATTGCGCATCACTTAACTTCAGTGGCTGACATGCCGTCTGCTTATTTTACAGATTGTAACTTCTGCATCAACAGATCTTCAGGACTATACATACTACTTTGTTCCTGCTCCTTGGTTATCTGTGAAACTTCTGAGGCTGTTACAGTGCTATCCACCTCCAGGTAACGCACAAATCACAACAGTGGTCATCTCTTTTATGCAGTACACTATCCAAACAGCTACTGTGCTATAGTGTTACCATAACTTGAAGTGCAAGCACATTGTCTTGAAGACAAGGATGCTGAATTCTGTACTCTTGAGTGTTTCAGACTGTTAAAATTAAGCACAACATAATTCAAAAGGCCACATAGCTTAGAGCAAAGTGTCAAACCAGTGTGCATCTTAGAAACAAGTTGCAACTGCTATTTTAAACATTCTTTAATGTTATCAACTATATTAAAACCTTGAAATATATTATAGTGGGGATCGCATTTGGCTTTTGTTCTTACCCAAATAGAACTGTGGCTTAGAATTCTTTTGCTGACTGTATGTTGGGGGAAGGTGAACTGTTTTTAATGTATCAGAATACTTCAGTTTATTCAGATTTAGCAAGGTGGAAGGCCTAAGGTAGCGATTAGGGTGTTGAGCAAAATGAAGTTGTCCAACGGCTTGTTCTTCTCCAGAAGACCCTGCGGTACGTGGTCGTCTAACAGAATGCCTGGAAACTATTCTTAACAAAGCGCAGGAGCCACCAAAGTCCAAAAAAGTACAACACTCAAATGCAAAGAATGCTGTGCTGTTTGAGGCAATAAGTTTAATTATACATCATGACAGGTGAGCTGTGAGAATAATTCTATTATGAGAGGATTTTTTTAATGTGAAAAGCTGTGGCTTTGTCTTGAACACTAAATGGAATTTTACTGGAATTTTACTGGGGGGGGGGGGAGAGAGCAGAATATGAAGTTGCTCACTAGATTGGAACACATCCACAGCAATGGAACTGAACAGTATTAATGAACTGTGTTGCTGTCAGCATATTTGTTTTTATTGCTTTTTCTTGCTGCCTTTTTTTTTTTTGGTGTTTTGTATTGACCCTACCACTCTAATCCAACAAAGATTATTTGCTCACAGTGTCTGAGCAGGGCTCACAGTGTCATTTCACTGGCGGGGCATTCTAGCAGACACTTTGAGGCATTTTAAGAAATTTCCACTGCAGAAATAGTATTCTGTATCTGGTGTTCTCAAACCTGTTGCTTTTAACCCTTTCACTTTCTCTCCTGTTCTGTGCAGTGAGCCAAATCTACTAGTCCGTGCCTGTAACCAGCTAGGTCAGTTCTTGCAGCACCGAGAAACTAATTTGCGATACCTAGCACTGGAAAGCATGTGCACGCTTGCCAGCTCTGAATTCTCACATGAGGCTGTGAAAACACACATAGAAACAGTTATCAATGCATTGAAGGTAAATATTTAAGTGTGCAGTCTGTTTTGAGTGTTGTCTTCTCCCCTATCTCAATGCCCTCTCCCCCACTGCCCCAAGCCCCGTCCCCAATTAAGCTAATAACACTTGGGGACCAAACGAGTTATTCTCAGAAGTCTGCTTTAGGTTTTTAGCTTAATCCTGCAAAATCTTGCTGTGCTGGCAATGATAGAAGTCAGCTTCAGTTTATTTCTGCAGTTGACTAGTAAATCTGATACTTGTAGCTGTTGGCCCCTGTAACAATTTGGTATCTCCTCAAGCTGTAGACTGAAGATGAATAATTCTTTCAAAACATGGAATTTCAAAACAGAGAATGCTGGGAAGTCTTTGTTTTATTACTGTCTTGCTGCTATTGGACACTATTCCTTCACTGCAGTAGGTGATGGGGAGCAGTAGAGCAGATCAACTTCCACTGCAGAATCAGAAAGTCAAGAAACTGGAAAGACGCATTCCCAGGCCATGTTTATGTGAAAAAGCAGAAGTCAAAAGAGGAATACCAATTTGCATGTAAATTTACTTGCACACTTCAGTGTTTACATGTTTTCTTCCAAGCTCATGCTGTAGCATATTAATACATTTGTCTAACTTTAAAGTACCTATCTGTTCTAGCTGGGCTTCTGTTGATACAAGGCAAGCCCAACACTAAACCTGCAGGTAGCTAATTGCTCATTGGCCTGGTGACAATTTGACAATTTCAGCCATTTATTAGTGCATCTGTGGCCAGTGGTGCCAGTTACCCAGTGCATCACAAACTTATTCACCCTAGTTAGGGTAGTAGTGGAGTATTCTGTACAAACTTCTCCTTCCTTTCAGCACTTGCACAGATTTGAATATATATACTACAGAAAGAAAACCTGATGATTTGAATTTTTGTAATATTATCTAAAAGCAGGAAGCTGTCTGCGTCTCCAGTGACCTCTTTATGGGTGACTGAAAGTGAGAATAACATGAGAAACTCATAGCTTCTGTAAAGGGTATATTCAAGTTCATTGTGCATCTGAAGGATTATGAAAATGCATTTGTTTTGAATTTGACTATGGATTATAGTAAGTTTCATCTCTTCAGTAAGTTGCATGTGCTTTCCCAATAAAGATTAAATCATCTTTACCTTTTGCTGTGTGTCCTTTTGCAGACTGAAAGAGATGTAAGTGTACGACAAAGAGCTGTAGATCTCCTGTATGCAATGTGTGACCGAAGCAATGCCCAACAGATTGTGGCTGAAATGCTGAATTACTTGGAGACTGCTGATTATTCAATTAGAGAAGAAATTGTGAGATATTTGTGTTTCCTTAATTTTTTTCATAGCTGGCTTTGGCACCATATGTATAATTTATTGATTGGGATGCTGCATAGTCTGTGATAAAGATTCTTTTTCATGGTGGTTTAAAAAAAAAAAAAAAATCAAACAAAAAACCAAACCACACAAACAAAAAAAACCAACCAACCCCCCCACCCCCCAACCCTAAGTTTGTAGTCTAATAGCAAAGAATGTTCTTCATTTAAATTAAAGTAAGGGGGGGGGGCGGACCCCTTGGAAACTAGGAATTTTAAAAACTAATCTTGGTCTTAGGGCATTGCATATAGAAAGTAAAGTGAATTTTATCAATGCTTGAGCAAATCCAATCTCTAGATCTGAGGGTTATGTCCTACTCTAGTCAACTGTTTAATAGCTTCAAAAATTAGTGTGATAAATACTTATTTGTAGGTAGAACTTCATACTGTGTATGCTGTGACAACTTTCAGTCTAAGGATTCCCCAAAACAATACCTTATAATCAGCTAAAAGAGAGGCATGATAACTATCTCCTTCCCAGCAGGAAAAAAATGCAAGAGTTGAAATACTCACTTAAGAGCCTTCTTAGAATGGTAGCCAAAACCTGTACTTACGGTAATTATTTAGCTTAGTTAAGTGCTGAATTTTCTTGAGTGGAGGAGTTAACATAGAATACAGTGTTAGTTGAGTTACCTCTTGTACTGTCCTGTTGCTGTTGGCAATCTACCCTGATGTGGCAGATAATGTGAATTGCATTCTGTTAATTTACTACTCTTAAAAGAATAGGTCAGTATAAATGCAACTGATAACAAATTATGTGGATGTCTCTTCCTGTGCTGATTGTTTGCTTCAGGATATAGGAAAAAAGTCAGCTATATTTTGGAGACTCTGGTCTGTCTATGCTAGCTTGAGTTTCCACTCTTTTTCTTTTAGAGGTCTCCAGTTTCCTATTTGGTCCTGTCTCGGTGATGGTTTAGATGGTGGTTTTATAGCAAACAAAAAATGTTCAATAAATTGCTCTTGATTGCTTAGGTACACAGTTGAAAAGCCACAGATGCAACATTTGAATGCATTATGGGGAAAGCATTAGGTACCTGGCAACTGGTGTGTTCTGGCACAGAATTTCAAGGTTCATCTTTCACCTTAACTGTGGGAGCAAGTGAGCAAGCTGACACATTTGAAGCTGAGGCTTCTGGGCTACCGTGGGGTATCACTAGGTGTATATGAAAGTGAATGTTGATACACAGCTTATAGTAGAAGCTAGTCAACCTTTATTCTCTTCTATGTGTATTCAGGTTCTCAAAGTTGCAATTCTAGCTGAGAAGTATGCAGTGGATTATACTTGGTATGTGGATACAATCTTGAATCTGATTCGCATTGCTGGTGACTATGTTAGTGAAGAAGTATGGTATCGAGTTATTCAGATTGTCATCAACAGGGATGATGTTCAAGGGTATGCAGCAAAGACTGTTTTTGAGGTAAGAATAATTGCTTTCAATTCACTTTCAAAATGAGGTAGGAATTAAGTAAACACCACGTGATCTAGCAAGTGTGTGTGCTTCCCCATGTTAGGGAGGAGAAGAAATATGATCCTGAATATTTCACAAAATGCTGCTGAAGCTTTCTGTAAGACTAGCATCATAGATTTTCAGAGCCAACGACTGTATTAAGTTGAGAAGCTTATCTGGCTTATTGTAGACTACACCTGGTACTGTTCTGTTTTTGGTGAGGGAGGGCAGGGTGTGTTACGTTGGGTTTTTTGTTATTTTGGTGGATGGCATTGATTGGATGGCTTAGTAAGGAAATTACATTACCTGGAAAATTACTGAAATGTAGTAAAAATAGAAGCCTTTCACAGGGTGGCTTTTTTGCCTTTTTTTTTTTTAAAGTTTTCTGCATGCAGGAATCCAAAACACTCAAAATGATAACTTGATAATCCTTCTGGAAGCATATACCCATTCATTGTGTTCAGGATCTGATAAAACTGGAATTTGAGCTATTAAAGGAGAACACTTCAAATGTCTGGTCTTGTTGCTCTGACTTTATTTGGATTCTTCATATGGGCTTTCTACTTTTCTTAATTTCCTTTACTAAACGTTTAAGCTGACTTTCAGAACTCATGCCTGCTATGTGTTTCTTCATACTGAATAAAGACAGTATTTTTATCTTGGACAACTTCAGCACATTCTTGCAAGGTTTAAATTAAGTATATTAACATCCTTCTGACACCCCTAAAGATGTAAGGGTTAACCTAAGCAGCTGTATCTGTCCTCAGTAGTCCACAGTGCTGCTAGATGGGCTTAAGAGTGCTCTTAAGCAAGTAATACTTACGTTAGAGATTCTTCTATAGTCATACCACCTATCATGGTTTTCTCATAAATGCTCTGTAGTGCCTAGACCTATGGTCTCTTACAGGAATGTAGACTAGGAAACTGGACATGCAAGTGACAGAAAAGATCTTTTTTGATACACTACAGATTGATGACTCTTAATGTGTTCTTACAGGCCCTTCAAGCTCCAGCATGCCATGAGAATCTTGTAAAAGTAGGTGGCTACATCTTGGGAGAGTTTGGAAATTTGATAGCAGGTGATCCAAGATCAAGGTAAAACACCTTCTAAAATACTGAATTGAAGTAGTAACACTTTCTGTAAAGAATCTAATGTCTATTTAATATTCCTAAAGGCCAGTTAACAAAGATTCAGCTCTTGATAGTAATGCATTAAGAATTACCATGTCTATAAAAACTGAATAAATTATTTTTCTTCCCATCTTTTAAGTCCCCTCATCCAGTTCAACTTGCTACATTCCAAGTTTCATCTGTGTAGTGTTCCTACCAGAGCTCTGCTTCTGTCTACCTACATCAAGTTTGTGAACCTGTTTCCAGAAATCAAAACTACAATTCAAGACGTATTGCGCAGTGACAGTCAGCTAAAGAATGCTGATGTTGAGCTGCAGCAGAGAGCTGTTGAGTATTTGAGGCTCAGTACTATTGCCAGTACTGATATATTGGTAGGTATAAAGGTTATTTTTTTTAATTATGCAGAACTCTTTAGCTGTGTCTTTTGTGAACAAGTAAACTCCACTAAACCTTACCTGATTGCTCAGAAATATTATTGCAGGATTAGGGATCCATAATGTGGGCACTGATTCTTTTAGTCTAGCTGGTTCAGCTACAGTAATCTTTAATTTAGAGCTAAAACCGAAGTTGTTATTGCTTTAGTGGGACAAATGACTGTTGAAGCATGCTAATCTGGAGCTGGGAAGCCAGTGAAGGCTGATGTAGTACATGGTCCTACAGTACTCGGATACCAAAAAGCTAGTGCTCTGTTTTTGAGGGCTTGCTTGATAGTGGGCAGGAAACTTGTAATTGTGCCGATTTTTTTTTTTTTTTTTTTTTAATTGTCTCAGAGTTTACAGTGTTTTAACCTGATGCAGGTCTGGCCAGAGCATGGCACACTTAAGCATTCATTAGCTGTTAAGACTAGGTCTGACTAGATCCTTGGGTAATCTTCTATGGTTTCAGTCTGGGAGTGCTTGACTTAAGGACCATTAGGTCTACTATGATCTCTTTCTTTCTTTTTTTTTTTTTTTTTTTTTTAAATTTAATTTAATAGCACTGTACCAGAGAAGTGGTATGCTCCTGTTCTCTTAAACAACTGCTTTGGGAGGACTTCAGAAAGTTAAAAAAAAAATTTTTTTTTTAAAGCAAGTCTACTCCATCACTGTACAATAAACTGCGTAGTTGTCTTCTGTGTGGATAATTACTTCTGCTGTTTCCTTATGTAATCTATAAGGGTGTATCTCTTCAAAGACTCAGAAGCTGGTTTGACTTTTTCTGTAAGTTTAACTAATACACTTTTTTCTGTGATAAGGCTACAGTGCTGGAAGAAATGCCTCCCTTTCCAGAGAGAGAATCTTCTATTTTGGCGAAACTCAAGAAAAAGAAAGGCCCGGGCACAGTTACTGACCTGGAAGAGATCAAAA
The DNA here is from genome assembly GCF_026419915.1 of Harpia harpyja. Taxonomy (NCBI): domain Eukaryota; kingdom Metazoa; phylum Chordata; class Aves; order Accipitriformes; family Accipitridae; genus Harpia; species Harpia harpyja. The sequence goes on from NC_068955.1 coordinate 14,196,664, forward strand.
AGGAGAGGAGCTCTGATATGAATGGAAGTGCTGAACCTGCCTCTGTCAATGCCAGTGCTGTTGTGAGTTTAAAAGCTGTTATTTCACTAATTCAGACAGTGTGCAAGTGAGAAAAGAATGGTTTCCTTAAGGTGGCTTTTTAGGGGTTTAAAACTTCTCATCTCAAATTTTAAGACTATGGGTGTTTGCTCTAAAGTAGCAGGGGAACATACAGCTGCTTTGCCCTCACTGCGTGCTTGGATGCAATTTTCCTTTGGAAATCTTATGTAAATGGGGACAAATTATCTGCAGCCTAAAAAAATTGCTTTTACGTTGTTACTTTGAAATATACTGCTGTTAACTTAGAAATGGGAATTTCCTTGCTGGTGAAATTGCAGTGAAGGTGAGATGATAAAATTTAACATATTTAAAGGGAGTAACTTGAATTTCAAAGTATCATCTGTTCTGCTTTGTCTAACATGGTAGATATTTTGCATCTTGTTTCGGGTTGTTACTGTTTTTACTAGAAGTGGACAACACTTAACATAGGTGTCCTTAAATCTATGTAATGTTGTTACTGTTTATTTGACAGTGCTATTTGAGTTCAGTTATGGTAGACAAGGCCACCGTCTTGTTTATTCTGAGCTGAAACTTCTCATTTTGTTGTCAGTTAAAGCTAGTAGGATGAATTGCTCCCATAATGTAATACTTGTTTCTGGTTTTAATGACTAGCATAACTTGTAGTTACATTTGAGATGTAGTAGTAGACTACCTAAGATGAGGAAATACTGTAGCACACTCCCTGCCCAGTTTGTTAAAGCATAATCCTTTAACTCTTAGTTATTGCAGTGTGTAAGAGCAGATGTTCCAAGTGCAACATCTTTGAATGGACAGAAATACCTTTCCAGCAGAAAAGTTGCCAAATTTTCTTTGCATGCCAAATTGACTGAGGTGACTGGCAGTTAAAATTGCATTATGCTTTGAGCTTCACTTTACAATTTGCAGCCATGTAAAACTCTGTTACCTTCATCAGCGGCTTTGGTGTGACCCTAGCTTAGATGCCAAGAATATATATATTTCAAATTGGAATTCCAACTGTTTCTTTTCAGTATTTCTTACCAGTTGGCTTCTGAAAATTATTTTGCCAGGGAATTTTTTTGTTATACTGCATCAAATTCAGTCTTTGGAGTATACGATAACTTTGCGTTGTTTGAAATCTTTGGTTTTGTAAGCCTCAATCCAAATGCATCTCGTGACTTCCCTTCAGCATGTCTGGTGTATTGTAGGCTGCTAATGTCTAATACATGAACGTTTTGTTTAACAGTCTGTGCTTTGTTCTTGCACGTGACTTGGGCACATATATGCAGCCTCTCTTGCATGACTCTGTCCTGGCTACTTGATTTGTTCTATTGGGGGGGGGGGGGGGGGGGGAATTTTTTAAAGGTCTTGCCTCTACCTTTAGTGTTTGCAGCTTGAACTAGCTACAGGCTCTGCTTTTTTGCTGGTTAGGTTTTACATAGTTTCTAAGGTTTGCCAAGCTTCAAAAACCCAGGATTAAACTGATAATCAGTTTTAAAGATGCTGTGATGTTTTAATTTAGGTTTGTGTAAAAGCCACTGCCTTTCTTGCTGGATTCTTCTTGAAAGAAAAGCAACACATTTGAATTTTATTCCCTGCAGTACTTAATTTCCCTTGAAACCGAGAGGGAGAAAAATATTGTCGTCTTTTTTTCTGCAGAATCAGATTCTACACAGATGAACTGTGGGGTTTTTTTATTTAACTGTTAGATGGACATAACTCTCTTCAAAGGGAAAAAAGAAAGCCACATCTGTAAATAACCTTAAGTTGAAATGCAAGGTGATAACTGCATTCATGAAGCCTCCTACATCCATTCAAAGCTTGATTTGCGGTGGGGAGAGGCACTTTACCATAGCATAGCTGTCTAAGCAAAAGACAGCTTTGTTATAGTTTTGCTGTAGTGTAACACCAAAGTGTCTTGTCTTCCCTAGTCTACTCCTTCTCCATCTGCGGATCTGCTGGGTCTGGGTGCTGCCCCTCTCACCAATTCAGCTCCGCCATCGTCCTCTAGTGGTAGCCTGCTGGTGGATGTATTTTCAGATTCAGCTTCTGCAGTTGCACCTCTTGCTCCTGGTTCTGATGACAACTTTGCAAGGTAATTGAGTCACACTGTAAGGAATCTGAAGAAGAATTTGTCTGTTAAAACAGAGAAAAAACCACATACGATAACTTTCAGTTTTGTTGCAGCTTATTGAATGCATTCCTAGGTGGTAGTTGTGCAGCAAGAGAGGTGTTCTTGAACTCTATGCTGGATGTGCTATCTTTATTGAATATTTCTGCTCATGGGAAAACGGGGTCTGTAGTAATCAACCTGAGGATATTAGCCACACAGTGTTGCCTAGTTTTCATGCTGGTTTTGCTGCTTTGTTAAACTAAGCTGCTTGTGTATCTCAATATAACTTGAATTTGGGGGTTATCTGGCCTGATATGTTTATTCTTATACGTTTATAGAATATGTTTATTCTTATTTCCATAAAGTATTTTTGTGTCCGTCTGCTTACGGCAAGCTGATAATGGAACAGTGAGATGGATTATATCCAGAGATACTGGTGCTCAGAATTTCAAGATATACTTAAATTGTTCTGCTACTGTCTGACAAACAGGTGTGAAAAGGGGGAAAAAAACAAGTGCTTTTTTTTAAGGTGATTTGATACAAGTATCTTCCTAATTACATTACCAAGTATAGTGTAGGTGCAATGTGGTATTAATTCTGCTAATATTAAAAGTCACTGTGGCTACACTCAAATGCTATTTGGCTAAAATTTTGGAAATAAATAGTATAAGATCACAGAATGTCTTTAAAAATCTGTCATCTTACTGGCCAAATACTGTGTTACTATTGTTGAGGACCAAATTTTGAATGATATGGCAAAGTTCTGATGCATCTTAATATGAAAGACATAATTAGTGAAACTAATCTGCCTGGATTATTGAGACTTTCATAAAAATTTTATACTAGGCAATGCATTGTTGCAGGTTTGCAGGGATTAAGACTTGATCCTATGTTTCTCTTGGAAGGCAATAAGCGATGCTTAATTGTGCTACACAATACCAAGACTTCAAGAAGCTACATAAGCTTGTTACAGCTTTTTTTTTTTTTAAGAGGGGGGGAAAAAAAGAAACCAATACTAGTAGCTTCATAAGCAGAAGTTACCTAAAAAGAGTTTTCTCTTTCTGCAGAAGAAAGTTAGCATTGCCCAACCCCTTGGTCTGTCTATAGATGATGAAATGCTCCTCTAATGATACTGAGAAGTTGCCTTTTACAGTTTCCTTCCTCTTTTTAGTGCTGTTGTCACTTTTGTTTCTAATCTGTTACTTGGGTAAGTCATTCTCTGTGTGCCTGTATATTCTTGCCTACACTTCATACTTGTGTGTTTTTAAGAACTGATTGTGCAGCTGTAGATAGAAGTGCCACTGAGGTTGTTGAGACCTCTGCTTCAAAGCACACATTGGTAGTAGTTAATATACATCTACATTTATGGTTTTGGACTAAAACTTTTTTGCTGTCACAATTAAACACCTAAAAGGACTTTGTTCTTTAAGAGGTAGAAATTTAAGCTACTGAACACCTTCAGCTGTCTCCTGTCTTTGGGAAGAATTGCTGGTTCCTAACAATCAGGGAGGGGTGGGGTGGGGGAGAGAAGTGGGGGAGAACATTGCCTAATGCCTAAAACCTTTCTAGGTGTACTGAGCTAGGGCAGCTAATAAATTTTTCATGCATTAAACTCAGTAGTGCCATTTTTGAGGAAGGAGGTAAAAGAAATAACTAAGCACTAAGCTGTCTTTACTAACTCCTATCTCTGTCGCTACTGCCTTTCTTCCTTTGTGCTGCCTGAACTAGCCCTGACCTGGCTTCATCTGAGGTAGTTTCTGAGGAACCAGCTGATACTGTGCATGATGCTGATGAGCTTTTTCACAAGTAAGCAATACTAAAACCTTGCAAGGCTGGGCAACTTCCAGAATATAGTTATAAAGCAAAACTATATTGTGCATTAACGTAATAACAGCAAAACTAGAGAAACGTGTACTGTCAGACTTGTGACTAGAACACCTCTGTAGATGCTGTGGATTTTGTGACAAGCTCATAAATACATAGGTTAGAGTTGCCTTTATGAGCCAGTGCTGTCACACACTGCTCTAAAATGAGGCAATGTCAGTTGTATATTAAGTTTTGTAACTATTCACAAATAAAGGAAAAAAATAAGAGTAACTTGTCAAAAGCACTGAGATTTGGGAGTATGTTTTAAGTGCCTTGTATGCAAAAGGCTGATGTTTGCTGACCACCTCTTCTACTTCTAAGTGAAGGGTGACAGAAAGGACTGAAATCACTGCAGAATGGGCTTCCTCTCTCAAAATGGAAAAAAAAAATAGTACAGCTCTCAGTTGACTTATGTGATACAAAACTGATAAAACAAGGGATTCTTTTTTCTTTCAGGTTTAAACAGTCAAAGCTTCAAACTTTTCAATTCTGCACCAACCTAATGAGTTTCAGAAGTTGTCAAGAATATGAATAAGAAAAATCTTAGTCTGTTGCCTGGTCCTTTATAGATTCTGTGTGTGTGTGTATCTAGCATATTGTGGCTTCCTTCATAGTTTCTCAGACATCCTATCAAATAACTTCAGTTCTTTTAGTGTCCTACAAGTGGTGGTTTTGGTTGTAAAATTGTCTTTTTTAACTGCAGTTTTCTGCAAAGGCCTCTCTCAGACTGATGCACTCTAGGTTAACCACAATCTTCATCCTCTGTGTAAACCCTGAATTTTGTGGTTCTAAGTATTGTTTAACATGGCTCAATTTAAAACACGTTTTCCTTCTCTTCCCCTAGGTTTGTGTGTAAAAATAATGGAGTCTTATTTGAGAATCAATTGCTACAAATTGGATTGAAATCTGAATTTCGACAGAACCTGGGTAAGATCTTTCAGGCCAGGTGGTTAGCTGTCTGCATTATCAGTGGCAATGCCAGCATGATACTGCACATAGGACTTGCTTTTCAGCTACTCTGAGGGAGATGTGATTTCAGAACTAACCTGTCTTAAGATCTTCACTGTTCTTGTGTCCCTGGCTTCTGTGTGGGTTCTTGTTTCCTTAAACTTTTTGGTTGTTTTGGTAGCTGAGATGAAATGGGAGTGTTAAGTGGTACTGTAAGCTCCAGCTCTTCCTGCCTAGTTGTAAGGCTGGTACAGCCAGGGTTGTAAAGGACCATTCTCCTCAACTTTTGTATCCTACAGTATAGCTTATTGTAATATGATACACAAGACATTTCAGACATGTCTAGCATAGTACATTAATGCACAAGATACTAAAAACATCTAGGAAAGAGCTGGGAATCAAACACAGGCCAGCACTATGATTGATTACTTCTCCCCTTCAAGCTTTTGGTACCATAATAGCTTCTTTACATAGAAAGTAACGTTCTCTGGCAACTAAAAGACTTCTGCTGATTATTTAACTGCCTGTGTGATGGCTACTGTGGGAGAGGTCTGATGGTTTGTTTTATCTGTTATTTAATTTTGAACTGTGAATATCTTGGTAAGATAAACCATATAAATTATGCTTTGTTTTTTAAACATTGTTTTAAAGAAAGGTAGAAAGACAATGTATTAGGTACTTGAAGCACAAGTAGTTCAATATGATTACATATGACATACCTAAAAATCCTGATGTCTTTTGTTTTCTTTCTAGGACGTATGTTCATATTCTATGGTAATAAGACATCAACACAGTTCTTGAATTTTACTCCAACAGTAATCTGCTCAGATGACCTACAGTCAAATATCCTTAAATGCAGTAGCCCGTGTCTGTTCTTATTTGGGTTTTGTGTTTTATGCCACACAAAATTACAATAAAGCTGCTGGATCAAGGCATGGTGTCCTTGAACACGAAGAAATTATAAACTTGCTGATAACTGTCTGAAGTTCTTGTAGAAAGAGTAAGTCTTGAGCAGAGATAGAAGATTCTCTCCTTAAAGGTCTGGTTACAAACACAAATTTTACTGTTGAAATAAGGAGAAATTAGGCTGGACAAATGTGTAATGCAATTCTATAGCTTTCTCCACGGTCATGAAGTAGCAGGGGTATAGATGTGGTGTCCTTCAAGCCCTGTGTTAGCAGATAATCTCAGACTTGAGATGGAGGTAGAAGAATACATGTACATAAAGATGATGATACTTTAAAATAAGCTCTTAATTTACAGTTTGTCCTTAACGCTTGGTATTGCAAATTTAGGATTTCCGGGAGACCATGTAATCAAGCTTGTTTGACTCAAAGTGTCACTGTAATGTTCACATTGAAATGAGATAGTCCAGTGGTTTTTATTGTGAATTCAGTGCTTTCATAGCTTTTTGAGGGCATCTTTCTTTAAGAATATCCAAATAACTGAGAATTGTGGGGGTTATTGCTTCTGGGTGTGTCAGTATGGGGGAAAAAAAAACCAAAACAAAAACCAAAAAAAACCCCACCAAAACTTTTTTGCTGTACAAGAATTGAGCTTTGAATATTCAGTAGCATGTAGAGAATGAATGGACACGATGCTAATTCCTCTTGTAGCTTATTGGAGGATTTGCGGGGTTTTTTTAAAGTTATCAATTCATTGATCAGTTTCCTTAACCAATTCTTATGCCTGAATCTTCAGACAAAACCTGTTGACCCCACAGTGGACGGAGGTGCACAGGTTCAACAGGTTGTGAACATTGAATGTGTGTCAGACTTTATGGAAGCTCCACTCCTGAACATTCAATTCAGGTAAAACACAGGATTCAAATGCTAGTGAATTAATGAGGTGAAAGATGTTAGATTTGGTCTTGTCCTCTGACTGAAGCGTAGAATATGGACACGCAAAGCTGTCTTGGGTAGATGACTTACTTGAAAAATTGATCTAGCTAAGCTTTAAGCTACTAGGGGAGGTAGGGAATCCACTTGGAACAATGTGATTAAAAAAAAAGAAAAACTAATCAAGAAGCCACTACTGATAAAATGTCTCTGACTTCTTTTTCTACTATCTGTATAAAACAGCACTCTTCCTGTTTGCTTAAGAAATCTTGACAGGAATATATGCAGTAATGTCTCCCTTCTGGAAACCAAGAACACTTCTGCAAACAACGTGGACTGGAAATGCATGCAGCCAAATAGAATCTTGTTATGTCCACTCAGCATAAGCCTTTGGGGAATCCTGATTTCTGGGCTACATTCTGTTATTCTAGTCTAAACTGGTTCTTACTGGTATGTTTGCACAGGGGTGTGTTTTCACTCCTTTGATGGGTGCTATCTAGAAAGATAACAACCTACGCTGAAACTGAGAGAATCCTTATTAGGAGTTCTGCCAATTCACTTTCATGTGCTATCTAAGCAGAGCAAATAAATTTATTAAACAGTGGATTAAAACTGTATCTTAGAAATAGCGTTATCTGCAGCTGATGGATTTTAATTGTAAACAATTGCACCTTAGTGTTCATCCTCAATTGCTTGGTTGATTTATGCTGAGAGACTGCTGACACTGTGCTGCATACACTGTGTTCTTTCTATTCCTTATGCAGGTATGGTGGAACATTTCAAAACCTTTCGGTAAAATTACCCATCACACTGAATAAATTTTTCCAGCCGACAGAGATGTCTTCTCAAGACTTTTTTCAGCGTTGGAAGCAACTGAGCAAGTAAGACTTTGTCTGTACTTGAGCTTGGGGCTCTTGTGGTGGGCCAAGAGAAGAAAACGGGTATATTGTGAATGTAGCTGCTGCATGCCCCATCCCATACTTAATCCTGTGAGTTACAAACTCTCCCGATATAATTAGTTGCTGTTGAACAATGCTGTACATAATACAGGTGTTATACCATGTATTCATCTTGCCTTGTCTTGCAGTCCAAAACAAGAAGTACAGAATATCTTTAAAGCAAAACACCCAATGGATGCAGAGATCACAAAAGCAAAGGTGGGTGGTAGTATGGTATCTTTAATTCGTAACGTAAGGGTAGTGGTATAAGCAAACTTTGTACGTCTTGTTTTATATGGCAATTGGATCATCCTGTTAAAGCATAAGTCCATGTTGTGTAACAGACCCTTGGCAGTGCTGGGTTAAATGGACTGTTTCTCAGTGTGGCTTGAATTAGATAGTTTTCAATAGCAGCTGAAAACTTGAAGCTGTTTAAGAAAACACCAATTCGGTGCTTAAAACTGAATTGGAAGATACTTCAAGCCTTAATTTATACCAGAGTTACTAGTTGGAAATGAACCAAGTGACTTTTTGTACAACTGGCTGCCTTAGGCAAAACAGAAGTGACTAGTGTAAGACAGGAATGGCTTTATCAAAAACAGGAGAGACTTGGTGTTGAATTTAACTTATTTCTCGGTTGTTTTTGAGAAGAACCATTTTTTTTTTCCCCAGGAACAGTTCATTATCAGGGTCACTCTGTCATTTCAAAAAATCTGTTGTAATAAATTTGGTATTGGATAATTCTTTAATGTCTTGAACACTTCAAATAAAAATTAGTCTCCTACTTGTTTTGCTAGTTGGTGGTGGCTGTGCTTGGGTAGAATTTGTATTGATGTCCTGCTGTCCCCACATCTAAATCTTCTGGGCTTCTTTCATAGATAATTGGCTTTGGGTCAGCCCTACTTGAGGAGGTAGATCCCAATCCTGCTAACTTTGTTGGTGCTGGTATCATCCATACAAAAACTACTCAGATTGGATGCTTGCTGCGCCTTGAACCCAACCTCCAGGCACAGGTAATCTGTTTAAGTATCTACAGCTTAAATACAAGTTCTTGTCTGAAATAAATATCTGTGTATATCTGAAACTTCTTAAGGTATTTATTTAAAATCACTATTGCAATAGCTAATTGTGACTGCAGACTCCAACATGAAATGAAATTATAGCAGCTGATCCTGGCCCAGTTTGGTAAGCTGCTTCTTCATAGCAATTCTCTTTCCTGTTGGAAGACATCATTGTATTATTCCAGACTGTCTGTGGAGTCTTATCTTCTCTTGAAGGTTTGAAATGTTTAATGTTTCTGGTTTATGCACCTTGGGACAAAATTAAGTATAATTACCTTTGCCATTTTAAATTAATAAGAATAATTGGTTAAAAGAGAAAACATAAGCAAACAAAGACAATGCTAAGAATGTTTTTCCTCAAGCATTTTGATAGAGGTTTTGCCAAAGTTAACTGAGGACTAAAAATAAGTTTTGGGTTGGAAGTCTCCTGTCTTCTGAAGAAGTGGTGGTAGAGAGTGTTTAGACTTTTCCACAACATTTACTCCTCTTAAAGAAAAATTTTGAACAACACCTTGCAGTTAAAGCCTAAAAATTTTAGAACAATGGTAACTTTCAACAAGAGTTTGAAGGTGTGCTCCAGCTTATGGTTTGAAAAAGCTGTATTACTTGGCTGGCTGCCTCTGAATGTTTTAACTTGAGGTCTTTTTCCTACCAAATCTAACAAAACAAGTAAGAGGTAACTGGCAGCTTTCACTAGTTGACTCTGTGTTCATTTGATGGCAAACTGTGTTTAAAAAGTAAATAATATTTTATGTTCTTTTTCAGATGTATAGGCTCACACTACGAACAAGTAAAGAAGCTGTATCTCAGAGATTATGTGAATTGCTGTCAGAACAGTTTTAATATTAACCATGTCAGTTTGGGTTTTTCCATTTATATCGCTGTCATCATACTGCAAATAAATGTCTTGTACATCACTGTCTGAGTACTGCAGTGTTAACCAATACCGGCTCCCTGCCTTAATAGGACTTGACCCTTGTTTGAAATTAAGACTATAAAATGTACAGTACGGGGAAGTGACTTTTCCCATTAAAAATGGCTTTTAGTGTGTTACACAAAGGGTGGGAGTGCAGTTTTGTGCTTTTTCTTTTTGCAGAGGTCAGGCTTTTAAACTTGTTAAAGGGAAATTGATTTATATGTGGTAACCAAGGATTTCAACTGGAAATGGCTGGTAACATTCTCCCTTAGTGCCTTTAACAGGTACTCCCTCTGCTCTGAGCTGAAAGAAGCTGATGTAACGGTTAATTCGGATGTTAATGTAGAGTCAAAACTTTGTAAAGTTGAACAATGCCACGAGCCTTGTACTGGATGGAAGGGCAGATTCCAAGATGTGTTTGAATCTGATTAAAGTGAAAAGTATTAATCTTGTAATCCTTTACATCTTAATGTTTTTCTGATCTTTGGAAAGCGGACTGAACAGAAAAGGTATTCTTAATCCTTCTGCTTATCTCAAATAATGAGGTGAGCTTCTCTGGTAGGGGGTGAATGAGTACATGCTTGTCCATTGTTAGTCAAACTGAAGTTAAATATTCTGTTCTGTGGGGTTTTTTTTTTCTGTTTCCCATCAGATTTAGCAAGTAATAGTTCTAATGATGTGATATAACTAACTGCAGAGTCTGGTACTGTATAAAAGTGGAAGTGGGAAGAAATGGGCCCTTGAAGGGCTGTAAGGCATGCACTATTTCAGATGAAAATGTAACTTTAAATAATAGGGTTTTTCCCCAGTGCACAGTAATGTTAAAACTCGAGAGGTTGAATAACTGATATCTGAACAGTTTCCTGTCTGTCAGTGGTGGTACAAATATCCAACATGGTGTAGAAGACTTGTGTTGAGACCGAGAGTAGAAGGCCCCAAAATGTTCAGCTTTTATAGTGGTTTTTACAACCAAAGCCTCTGCAACTTGTTCCACATCAGCAAACTCTTTGCAGCCTCTTTGCAGAAATAAGTGGACAGAACTTTGGCTCACGCTCTTCAAGTCTTGAGGAGCAACAAAGGCTTCTAAAACAAAGCAGCTGAGGTAGTGCAGTTAGAAACTGTGGGCAGTTGTCAGCAAATACTGCAGGTCATGATGAATGAAGTCAGTTACTGCTGATATGAGACGTGAACCTCAGATCAAGATTTCCTCAAGGTTATTTAGAGGAAGCCTGGGATTGGTGTCTCACAGCACATACAGCCAAGCGTGCCCATGAAATAAACGTTTTGAGTGATAGTGATGACCTTGAAAATACATATAAATGAGGCTCCTGTCATGCTGACCAGTGCACAGCAGGGGACAGGATTCTACATGATTGAGTGTGCCTTGCTTTTTTCTTCAGTGCTTTGAGTTAAATGATGGAACTGGGTGATTATTAATTTGGTTTGGTTGAAGGCTAGTGATTGTACTTGAGTGCAAGTGAAAAATGAGGCACAAAGGTTTGGCTGTGGTGTGTGGATTTGGGGAGATTTTGTTTGGTTTTGTTTTTCCAGAAATGGCTGGTAACTGTGGATGTTATGACTGAAAACTTGGCTATAGACCTGGTGTTTCTGCAAAAGTTCTCTTGAACAATTGGCTGTTTTATGGTGTTTCAAGTAGCTAATCGAGACTCTTTGATCACACACATTGTCTTTGAAAATCTTCATGAGTAGTTCCTGCAGTCAGGTTGGGCAGTTGGCAAAGTACTGATGGACTACCTTATGTTTTGTCCTTTGGATGCCATATGTCTCTTTATTATTCCCGTTATCTTAATCGTGCTGTTGGCTGCTATGTTAAAAATCTGATGTGCTGAACTAAAGGGAGTCTTAGCAAAGACAGGGAGGAGCTTCTGTTTCATTTTTTTGCAAATCCTGTTGTGTATCTTGTCCCCTTGAAAATGTTCTGTGCCCTCATTAAAGGACACCTTGAGACACTGCACTACTTCAGTTCACTTTGCTTTGGTTCAAGCTGTGCTAAAATGTGCATTAAAAATATGGGAAGGATGGGGGTAAGGGAAAGTGTCTTTTCAGTGGTGACTGTGTTAAGCTTATGACTGCTCACACTTTGTATTAAATGTCAGCTCAATGAAGCCATGAGCAGAAAAGTGAACAAATTAAGGACAAATACTTGATTATTTTTTTTGTGAGTGATGGTTAACTTACCAAAGTGGTGTATTCTGTCAAGCAGACAATGTAATTTCTGCAGTAAACAGTGTTATTGTTTTTAAGTACAGTATTTTCAGGCATTGACATGTGAAAATAACTGAATAGCAAACCAGGTAGCATATGTTCATTCTTGACCTACACTCCAGTATGTAATACTTATGGTGATTGTCTTATTTGTATAAAACAAAGTTCTTGTCAAATTAAGTGGAGAATTTTCATATAGAAGACTATATATTAGACTATATTCATCAGAAGAACATATTAAGATTAAATAAATGATTAGAACTGTAGTGAAACTGTCCTTTTTTGTCTGGGGGCATGGAATTGTAAAGAATACTTGCGTGAAATGGTTGTTATGGAACAACAATTGATGTGTAACGGTAAATTCTTTTCTGCAAACTACTGGTGGGTTGTGTTCAGTTGAGTCTTATCTGGCCTGCAGATTTCTGCTCCCCCACTGAGTTTGTTTATGGCTTTTTGTTTTGGTGTGTTTGGTCACATGTTACAAATATGCTGTAAAAAAACCCACTTGATGTAACATCTGTCTTCCTATAGTGTTTAACAACAGTAAGTATAGTGCATGCTGCAGTAAACTGGTGTAACAGTGGGGTATAATTGAGGCTATGAAGCATGCACCTGTATTAACACAGGCAGAACTTGTAAAAAAGTTGATGTTGCTGTAAAAGAAGAGTATCTAAACTGCTAAATAACCTCACTCAAGCTTTAAATGTATGTTTCAGCTTCTTAGCACTTCTCTAAAATTTGCTAAAAGAAAAAAAAAAAAGCACCTGGGCACCATGAGCTTTTGTGCATTCATACAACTTTTTCTTCAATGAATTGCAAACAAAGTAGTAAAGAATACTAGCAGCAAGTAGAAACCGCTTGTGAGTGAGCCACCTGTGTCCTGTCAGACATGTATTGTCTTCGATTTCTTGCAGAGAAATACCCTGCAAATTTCTGCTTTGTCTGAAAGCCACTATATGTCTGTGTTGATGTTTCTGGAAATGTCCCACCACACTAAGGGTGCATATAGAAACCTCACAATTAGCTTTTGGTTCATGTAGTGCTTTGCTTTCTGATAGCAGCTGTGTATGGATGGCAAGCACAAATGCTTATGTCCACTTTAAAAGGGAACAGGTCACCTCAGTAGTCTCTTCTCCCAGTGAAGTAATGGGCTATTCGACAGGTCCTAGTTCAACTATAGTGAACCTAACAGACTATTTTCAGTTAAAATAATTGGTCAAATGATGAGAAATGAGTTAGCAAATTCAATTCCTTCTACTTTATTCAAAAGTCAAATTTCTATTATCGCACAGTGCCTAGGTCAGTTCTTATCCTCTGGTTAAATATTGCCCTGAGCAAGGCCAGACAGTCTGACATGGTCTTCCCTCCCAACCCCCACCCTGCCTGTTCTTTATTTTTTTTTCCTCCCCTGCACCCCCCAACCCCTTTCTGATCAGGAATAATTTTATCAGTTAACTTCATTGACACTCCAGGTAGCTGCTCAGGCAGCTGCACTGCAAGGCTATCCTGTGTAATCAATACAAGAGAACTCCCAGCAATGAGCAGTCACTGTGGAAGTGTTAAATTGTGATCAGTGTTTAATTAAAAAAAAAATTGGTATCTGAGGCCATCTGGAGGTCTGGCTAGTGTATGCAACCGTCAAAGTTACAAATACAGCCACCAAATACAATTATTTCTGTAATGAGCCTTTTTCCAGGGTTATTTGGGTCTTGGCATGGTAGTTGGAATTCCTTCTTAAGAAGTTGCAGTGGCCTACAGCAGCCACATGCTGTGTTGACCATCATCTTCTCAACATTCAACCTGTTTGGAAGAGAGGGAGGATCAGTTAGGATTTGTATACAGCATTTTAGGCTTGCAGCTTTTCAAGTATTTGAACTTTTTTTTTTTTTTCTTATGGTGGAAAGTTTAGAGAGAAGAGCACAACCCTTAGAGTTTAACAGTTCTGTCAACTACAGAACTACAAACAGAGCAGCAATTGACTCTTAAGTTCTCATGATGACTACTGCAGGAGTTCAGAGACTTTTCAAAGGTCTTAGAGCTGTTAGACCTCAGACCTTACTGGAAAACTAACAGGATTTGATTTCCCTGTTCTCCTTTTGCACTTCTGAAAATCATAAACTATAAACTTTTTTCAAGCTGTGCACTGGACTACTTAGAGTTTGCAAAAAGGTCTCTGGTATGATTTGTTTAACAAAGATGCTAAATTGTGCATGTTCCTTTTGCACAGTTCCTGGAGGAAGGAAAATCCCTTTCTTACTCTGAACTGTCAGCACCAGAATCTAAGCTGACAACTGCACAACTGCGTAATGTTGATTCTAGGCTGTGAGTGAGGTCAGTTAACAAAGCAGAAGTAGATTTGCACATATCTTGCTGAACTAACAGGAATAGGTTGGTGAAGTGATAGCTCGAATAAGCAGATGAGATTTAGATTCTCTTCTGATAGTACTGTTTTTCTGTTATACTGTTGCTTTTCTGACAGCATTCAGCCAACTGTGCTGATGGACTTGCTCCTATCTTTTGGGGGTTTTTTTGGTTGGTGGGAAGTTGTATAAATAGTTGTATAAATGTAGGCTAGAATTCAGCTATGGGAACAAGAGAGTTACAGAAAAAATATTTTTGTAAAAATCTCTGTAAAGGGGAGAAAAGTCTGCTTGGTTTCAATTAAAACAAAACTTTTTTTTAACCACAACTTTCTGTAAAGGGGAGAAAAGTCTGCTTGGTTTCAATTAAAACAAAACTTTTTTTTAACCACAACTTTCTTAGTGATTGTGGTGAACCTTAATAACTCTAAAAATCTTCCTCCAGGCTTCACAACCCTTTTGAAAACTCTCAAGATGCAAAGTCAATTACTCAGTCTTCAAAATGCTGGGGGATACCTGAACTCACTTTGAAGGGGATAGCTTTTAGCTTCAACATTAATTTAAATTAGTTTTTGCAAAAGCAAAACTCTTCATTGCTTTCCTATTCTTGAACATTGTAATTTGCTTGGATTGTTTGGAATATAACAATTTTAATTTTTTTTCCCAAATAACTGTGAACTCTGCTGCACTGCTGCAGTGACTTTGGTTTTACTGAAGCCTTGATTCTCTGAGTAGTCTCCTAATGACCAACCAGACATCACACTTGTAACTAAAATATCCCTGAGAACGTTATGAGACAACTGAAGTGACATTACGTATTTATGTGAGACAAATTTCTTACTTTGCTGCCTTGGCTATTTGAAAACAGGTATTTGTGGTCTAACTGACCTCTTCTGTCTTCAAAAACAAACAAGAAAACCCAACAAAAAAGCCCCCCAAAACTGCAGTATTGGTCCCTGTTTTGTTTTGTTTAAAAAAAAAAAAAAAACAAACCAAAAAACCAAAACAAACCAACTTCAAGTGAGACAACATCCCTTGTTTAAGTTGTAAATCCCTAGTACTAAATGACCTTATTAGTGTTGTTTGTAGCTAGCTGGCTTACACTGCAACATTATATTGCTGGATAGATGCCAACCACATTTTTCTCCCTGAATTACAAAGGTGTGACAGTTAACAAATACCACTACTTACAGATGGCCAAATAAAAAGAAACAATTTTAGTACTACACAATCTCTCAACTATCCTTACTTTGTTGAAGATGGACATGATCCTTCACATCGGCTTAAAGTGACATTTGTAGAACAGCCTTTGTAAGTTATTTTTTCTTCATATTTGAGTTCTCTACAATGCTCTGTCAAATGTAAAAAGAAAATATTATAGCAGAAATTTATCTTTGTCTTCTCAAGTAGCCTTTGCTGGATGCCAAAAGCCTCCATACTCGGGGTTTCATGGAAAACCATTCCAATTACATGGGACAATTAAGTCACAAGTGAGTAACACAGCAAGAGATGGTTTTAAACTAGGCACTGAAGGTGCATGAGAGAGTTACCCTGGAGGGCAACTAAGAAAATGCAGGTCGCTGGAATTACAAATGAGCAAAATACTCCTGTTAAGAATATAGTGTAAATTCAGTCCAGCAGGAAAAAACTCTAATCCACTGCTGAGAACACAAAGATGCAAATAAAACCACCAGCTGGCTAATTCTGGCGGAATTATTTCTAGTTACACTTTGTAAGTGTAATGGACTTTGTAATGGATTTTACTTACTTGAAAAAAGCTTAATTTAATCATTTTAAGGATTTATTTATTTATAGGCAGCCAGAAGTTCACAACTTAAATGCCTGTGCACAGTCAGTCTTTCCTCACTAGATGGAATGCATAATGCTCCATACCAGGTAATGATTATATGTATAGATCTTGCATTTTCTCCTGACTTGCAGGAAGACACTAAGCACTTTGTGAAGCAAAAAGCTGACTGCAAACACAGGTTTTCCAATGAGTTTAAAGATTGTGTTTGAAATTTATATTAAGGAGAACAAAGATGTTGAATACTATGAAGGCAATTCATGCACCTCTTGTGCTGCTCCTGTACAATGCTCTTCTGAGCACATTCAGGTTCCCTGCTTGAAAAAAAGGTTATGGTTGAAACTTGAATATTGTTTCAGGGAAGACTCAGTTAATACTGTAGAAGGAATTTGGGGATTTGTCCTTGGAAAAGAAGGCAACTAATAACTGGATGCTGGACTAAGGTACTATACCTGTATCTCATAAATGAAGAGCTAGACCAGTATTTAACTTATGTTTCTGAACTGAAAGGTACCAGAATGGCTCAGTTTAGGGCTGAAAAATGTGCAGAGAAAGGAGAAGAACTTGTTACCAACTTTCTGAACTCATGAAATAAATAGTGGGAGGTATTGCCTGTTAACTGCAAGGAACAAACCCAGTAATGGTATGGTTGGGAAGATACTGTTCAGAAGCACTTCTCTTAGAAAAAGAATGTGAACAAAATCTAAAGCAGGCACCAAAACCATAATTATACTGGGGAAAAATCCTGCTTATGAGAGTTCCTATGTGGATTCCTCTTCTGTGAGGTGAAAATAATGAGGATGCAGTCAGTGAAAGCAGGGTCCAAGGGAGTGGGGCAATAGAAAGAATCCCATCTCCTTAAGACAAACCGTGACTTCCTGACACTCACACAGTCAATTTGAGCCTCCTTTCTGCTAAAAAAAACCCTGAAACCAGCCTCTTTGGTACTGCATTACTTGTAAAACATTGGGAGGAAGGACAGACTGCATTCAGTCGCTTGCTCTGCAGGTAGATAATTCTGCCATGCCTTGTGGCTGAGCTGACTGACCTGTACGAGCTGCGCACTGCTGCCAAGGCTAACGGTGAAAACAGAGATGAAAGGTTCTGCTACAGGTGACTGTACCTGCTGTTATATATCAATTTTCACATCACCATTTGAGAGTAGTAGTTAACCACAAATACAATTTCCTTAGTTGACTATTTAGGACCCTTTGTGTAAATCAGTCTTCTGCAGTAAGACTCAGTAGGTGGTGTCTTGGATGACTTAAGCATGGTGTTCCTCTTTGTTCATTTTTTGTCACTGTTAGAGATAAGTTTCTAGTTCAGCTGATCTGATTGTAACAACGGAATGGAGGACTGTGTGTGAAGACTCACAACAACTAAAGAAATAGCATATATGTCTGGAAAAATTTTGAACAGGTGCTTCAAAGATAAAAAGATGCAAATACTTATTATTAAGCAGAGTAGAAAACGGCAGGCCTATTATGATGCCAGACATCCCTCCTAATTCTTGAAAAAGACAAGGCAAGCGAAGGCTGTAACTCGTTGGAGGTGAGGTGGTACCTTCTTTAGGAGTTAAACACACAGAAAAGGAGAACGAACAGTGAAAGTGGTATATGACAGTGGAGAAGGCAATAGAAAAGAAGGCAGTATGATATGGTAAAAGTACACTTTCCAGATTGCATTCTCTTTTGGGAGGGTTCAACAAAGGAGAAACTAAGTAGCTGAAATTGAGATGTTAACCAGTATTTGAGGACCCACAGAAGAGTTAAAACAAACAACATACAAAAAAAAAACACACAGAAAATCTACCTTCCATTCACAGATAAAACAGTGCATATGTCATTCTTGTTTATTCTTAGAAGGGTTAATCCATATCCTAGGAACTGTTGAATAAAACCTGTATCTAAACCTATCACTGTTTCTAAATAGGACTATAAAACTAGGCCTCTGCTACCTACAGAGACTACCGTTAAAAATTTATAGATATCTGCTGTTCAGCCACACGAGTGTTCCTGACTCCTATACTGTAGATCCTAAAGTAGGACAGTTCAATTTAAACCAGCAGAGAGGATGTTGCTTTGTGTGTGCCTCCCTTAACATGAAATGGTGCAGAAATTATAGAATGTGGTATTCCTTCAGTTAAAACGTATTAGGTTTTAATTATGCACAGGAGCCAAAAAACATCACTGTACCTTGAAAACTGAGAAAACAGTATACTGCAGAAGAGATACCAAAAAATGCTCAAGTGTGCAGAAAGAGTATATGAGAGCTAACAGAAAGACTGTAGGGTAAGTCAAGAGATAGCCTGTCCAAATAAAAGGCATCTTTCTTACACTGCTTAACTGGGATTTTAAGATTAAAAACCAAACGATTCTGTGACTCTCGTGGTCCACATCCTCTCAGCCTCCTTAACTCACACTTTTTAATGTTTACATCAGTATATAGCAGGGAACCTATTACAAAATCAAAGACTTTTGGACTCTACAAAAAATAACTGCAGAAAGGACAAAAAGAAAAGACGGCACCAATGCATACAAATGGTATCGTAGCTAAAGAATATGTAATGTAAGAATTCATACACTCATGAAAGGAAAGATGTGCTAAAAACAAAAACATGATATAGGAAATGACATGGATGTACTTTACCTTGGGGCACTGTTACTGGTACAAAAGAAGACAAGGATGTTGAAAGTCTAGAGGTGAAAGGAGATGATGCAGTGCGGGTAGTGGTTAATGTTGTCGTTTGAAAAGAAGTCCTTTCAACTGACTCTGTAGAAGCAGTAGTAACACTGGGAGCAAAAGCAATTGTTGTAGATAAAACAGTTGGGATCAAAACTGGAGTGGACTTGGCAGAGATACTGGTAGGAACTACTAATGAAGATGTTTTGCCATGTGGAGTTAATGTGGTGTTTCGAGAGGAAAAATATGTAGTACTCTTAGCAGACCTAAATGTGGAAGTAGTGCGGGGTGTAGGCGTTGGGCTGGCGGTTGGGGCCAAAACAGAAGAGAATGTTGATGTGGTGGCAGATGGCAGCCGGGTGCTGAGAGGGCTGCTGTGGGCAGACGGCGAGCTGGGACTCGGAGACGTCCTTGTCGGAGGGACTTCTGCGGTGCTAGCAGAAATCGCCTCCCTGGAGACAGAGGTCTTGGCGGTGCTGCTGGCGGAGGTGGCGGCGGTGGTCTTCTGCGTGGTCAGAGGTGGCACAATGTGTGGCACGGTTGTCTTCTCGTGGGTGACGGCTGCTGGGAGGAAAGCACAGGTTGACTGAGGGTGGCAAGCCAAGAGGGTAGGGTGAAGGAGATGGGAAGAAACCCTGGGCTAGGGCCTCGGGCAAGAAAAGCAGCCCCGTATCGCCCTGAGTCTTGCTGAGCAAGAGAGAGGATTGGGCTTTTGGCTTCTTCCCTAAGCCTCTCCATCCTGCTTAGACCCAGCTGGGGCCAGCGTGTGTGCCAGTCAGCAGTGGATTGACCCTGGCTGGATGCTAAGCACCCAGCCAGCCACGCACTCACTGCCCCTCAGTGGGAATGGGGAGAGAATCAGAAATGTAAGAGCAAAAAACCCCACACGTGTCCAGATACAGAGGGTTTTCAGAAGTGAAGAAACTAAAGGAAAAACAAACCCCAAACCATCCGTAAGATGCAAAGGCAATCACTTTGCCCCTCCCACCAGTGGCCAATGCCCAGCTAGTCTCTGAGCAACGGCTACTGGGGGAAAAACTCCACACACGCACCCTCCCCCCCATTTCACTACTCAGCATGACGTTCTGTGATACGTGGAGTATCTCCTTGACCCTCCGGGTCAGCTAATCTGGCTGTGTCCCTGACCATCTCCTGCCCACCCGTTGCCCACTCCCTATCAGGCAGAACAAAAACCAGAGAAGTCTTGGATGCTGTGCTAGCACTCCACAGCAATAGCGAAAGCGCTTGCGCACTATCAACACTAGCTTGGACGCACATCTAAAACACAGCACTAGACAACCTGCTAGAACAAAAATGAGCTCCATCCCCACCAGAATCAGTACACAGGCCCAGGACTGCAGCAGGTACCAGGACTGGGCAACGGCAGCAGGAAGGGAGGGCGAAGTACCAAAACAAATCTGGAAGCACCATATAGTTGTTGGAAGGAAGGAGGGATGAAAGGAAGGAAGGAAAGAAGGAATGAACAAGAGTAAGAGCTGGGAAGAACAGACAGAAAAAGCAGAAAGGGTAGGAGGAAGCCTTACAAGACTGTGAGGAGCTCAGCCGTGTTGAGGACACAGTTGAGGAGGGAGAAGCAGCAGGCGACGGCAGGGCGCTGGTTTTGGCTGTGGAGGGTGTGGAGGACTCCGGTGCAGGCGACTCTGTTGGAGCAGTCGTCGTCGGGGAAGAGGGCTTGGGCCTTAGGGTCGTAGGCGTAGGCTTGGGGCTGGTGGCTGGCGCCAACGTGGAGGAGACGGTGGAAGTGGCGGCAGATGGCAGCCGGGTGCTGAGAGGGCTGCTGTGGGCAGACGGCGAGCTGGGACTCGGAGACGTCCTTGTCGGAGGGACTTCTGCGGTGCTAGCAGAAATCGCCTCCCTGGAGACAGAGGTCTTGGCGGTGCTGCTGGCGGAGGTGGCGGCGGTGGTCTTCTGCGTGGTCAGAGGTGGCACAATGTGTGGCACGGTTGTCTTCTCGTGGGTGACGGCTGCTGGGAGGAAAGCACAGGTTGACTGAGGGTGGCAAGCCAAGAGGGTAGGGTGAAGGAGATGGGAAGAAACCCTGGGCTAGGGCGTCGGGCAAGAAAAGCAGCCCCGTATCGCCCTGAGTCTTGCTGAGCAAGAGAGAGGATTGGGCTTTTGGCTTCTTCCCTAAGCCTCTCCATCCTGCTTAGACCCAGCTGGGGCCAGCGTGTGTGCCAGTCAGCAGTGGATTGACCCTGGCTGGATGCTAAGCACCCAGCCAGCCACGCACTCACTGCCCCTCAGTGGGAATGGGGAGAGAATCAGAAATGTAAGAGCAAAAAACCCCACACGTGTCCAGATACAGAGGGTTTTCAGAAGTGAAGAAACTAAAGGAAAAACAAACCCCAAACCATCCGTAAGATGCAAAGGCAATCACTTTGCCCCTCCCACCAGTGGCCAATGCCCAGCTAGTCTCTGAGCAACGGCTACTGGGGGAAAAACTCCACACACGCACCCTCCCCCCCATTTCACTACTCAGCATGACGTTCTGTGATACGTGGAGTATCTCCTTGACCCTCCGGGTCAGCTAATCTGGCTGTGTCCCTGACCATCTCCTGCCCACCCGTTGCCCACTCCCTATCAGGCAGAACAAAAACCAGAGAAGTCTTGGATGCTGTGCTAGCACTCCACAGCAATAGCGAAAGCGCTTGCGCACTATCAACACTAGCTTGGACGCACATCTAAAACACAGCACTAGACAACCTGCTAGAACAAAAATGAGCTCCATCCCCACCAGAATCAGTACACAGGCCCAGGACTGCAGCAGGTACCAGGACTGGGCAACGGCAGCAGGAAGGGAGGGCGAAGTACCAAAACAAATCTGGAAGCACCATATAGTTGTTGGAAGGAAGGAGGGATGAAAGGAAGGAAGGAAAGAAGGAATGAACAAGAGTAAGAGCTGGGAAGAACAGACAGAAAAAGCAGAAAGGGTAGGAGGAAGCCTTACAAGACTGTGAGGAGCTCAGCCGTGTTGAGGACACAGTTGAGGAGGGAGAAGCAGCAGGCGACGGCAGGGCGCTGGTTTTGGCTGTGGAGGGTGTGGAGGACTCCGGTGCAGGCGACTCTGTTGGAGCAGTCGTCGTCGGGGAAGAGGGCTTGGGCCTTAGGGTCGTAGGCGTAGGCTTGGGGCTGGTGGCTGGCGCCAACGTGGAGGAGACGGTGGAAGTGGCGGCAGATGGCAGCCGGGTGCTGAGAGGGCTGCTGTGGGCAGACGGCGAGCTGGGACTCGGAGACGTCCTTGTCGGAGGGACTTCTGCGGTGCTAGCAGAAATCGCCTCCCTGGAGACAGAGGTCTTGGCGGTGCTGCTGGCGGAGGTGGCGGCGGTGGTCTTCTGCGTGGTCAGAGGTGGCACAATGTGTGGCACGGTTGTCTTCTCGTGGGTGACGGCTGCTGGGAGGAAAGCACAGGTTGACTGAGGGTGGCAAGCCAAGAGGGTAGGGTGAAGGAGATGGGAAGAAACCCTGGGCTAGGGCGTCGGGCAAGAAAAGCAGCCCCGTATCGCCCTGAGTCTTGCTGAGCAAGAGAGAGGATTGGGCTTTTGGCTTCTTCCCTAAGCCTCTCCATCCTGCTTAGACCCAGCTGGGGCCAGCGTGTGTGCCAGTCAGCAGTGGATTGACCCTGGCTGGATGCTAAGCACCCAGCCAGCCACGTACTCACTGCCCCTCAGTGGGAATGGGGAGAGAATCAGAAATGTAAGAGCAAAAAACCCCACACGTGTCCAGATACAGAGGGTTTTCAGAAGTGAAGAAACTAAAGGAAAAACAAACCCCAAACCATCCGTAAGATGCAAAGGCAATCACTTTGCCCCTCCCACCAGTGGCCAATGCCCAGCTAGTCTCTGAGCAACGGCTACTGGGGGAAAAACTCCACACACGCACCCTCCCCCCCATTTCACTACTCAGCATGACGTTCTGTGATACGTGGAGTATCTCCTTGACCCTCCGGGTCAGCTAATCTGGCTGTGTCCCTGACCATCTCCTGCCCACCCGTTGCCCACTCCCTATCAGGCAGAACAAAAACCAGAGAAGTCTTGGATGCTGTGCTAGCACTCCACAGCAATAGCGAAAGCGCTTGCGCACTATCAACACTAGCTTGGACGCACATCTAAAACACAGCACTAGACAACCTGCTAGAACAAAAATGAGCTCCATCCCCACCAGAATCAGTACACAGGCCCAGGACTGCAGCAGGTACCAGGACTGGGCAACGGCAGCAGGAAGGGAGGGCGAAGTACCAAAACAAATCTGGAAGCACCATATAGTTGTTGGAAGGAAGGAGGGATGAACAAGAGTAAGAGCTGGGAAGAACAGACAGAAAAAGCAGAAAGGGTAGGAGGAAGCCTTACAAGACTGTGAGGAGCTCAGCCGTGTTGAGGACACAGTTGAGGAGGGAGAAGCAGCAGGCGACGGCAGGGCGCTGGTTTTGGCTGTGGAGGGTGTGGAGGACTCCGGTGCAGGCGACTCTGTTGGAGCAGTCGTCGTCGGGGAAGAGGGCTTGGGCCTTAGGGTCGTAGGCGTAGGCTTGGGGCTGGTGGCTGGCGCCAACGTGGAGGAGACGGTGGAAGTGGCGGCAGATGGCAGCCGGGTGCTGAGAGGGCTGCTGTGGGCAGACGGCGAGCTGGGACTCGGAGACGTCCTTGTCGGAGGGACTTCTGCGGTGCTAGCAGAAATCGCCTCCCTGGAGACAGAGGTCTTGGCGGTGCTGCTGGCGGAGGTGGCGGCGGTGGTCTTCTGCGTGGTCAGAGGTGGCACAATGTGTGGCACGGTTGTCTTCTCGTGGGTGACGGCTGCTGGGAGGAAAGCACAGGTTGACTGAGGGTGGCAAGCCAAGAGGGTAGGGTGAAGGAGATGGGAAGAAACCCTGGGCTAGGGCCTCGGGCAAGAAAAGCAGCCCCGTATCGCCCTGAGTCTTGCTGAGCAAGAGAGAGGATTGGGCTTTTGGCTTCTTCCCTAAGCCTCTCCATCCTGCTTAGACCCAGCTGGGGCCAGCGTGTGTGCCAGTCAGCAGTGGATTGACCCTGGCTGGATGCTAAGCACCCAGCCAGCCACGCACTCACTGCCCCTCAGTGGGAATGGGGAGAGAATCAGAAATGTAAGAGCAAAAAACCCCACACGTGTCCAGATACAGAGGGTTTTCAGAAGTGAAGAAACTAAAGGAAAAACAAACCCCAAACCATCCGTAAGATGCAAAGGCAATCACTTTGCCCCTCCCACCAGTGGCCAATGCCCAGCTAGTCTCTGAGCAACGGCTACTGGGGGAAAAACTCCACACACGCACCCTCCCCCCCATTTCACTACTCAGCATGACGTTCTGTGATACGTGGAGTATCTCCTTGACCCTCCGGGTCAGCTAATCTGGCTGTGTCCCTGACCATCTCCTGCCCACCCGTTGCCCACTCCCTATCAGGCAGAACAAAAACCAGAGAAGTCTTGGATGCTGTGCTAGCACTCCACAGCAATAGCGAAAGCGCTTGCGCACTATCAACACTAGCTTGGACGCACATCTAAAACACAGCACTAGACAACCTGCTAGAACAAAAATGAGCTCCATCCCCACCAGAATCAGTACACAGGCCCAGGACTGCAGCAGGTACCAGGACTGGGCAACGGCAGCAGGAAGGGAGGGCGAAGTACCAAAACAAATCTGGAAGCACCATATAGTTGTTGGAAGGAAGGAGGGATGAACAAGAGTAAGAGCCGGGAAGAACAGACAGAAAAAGCAGAAAGGGTAGGAGGAAGCCTTACACGACTGTGAGGAGCTCAGCCGTGTTGAGGACACAGTTGAGGAGGGAGAAGCAGCAGGCGACGGCAGGGCGCTGGTTTTGGCTGTGGAGGGTGTGGAGGACTCCGGTGCAGGCGACTCTGTTGGAGCAGTCGTCGTCGGGGAAGAGGGCTTGGGCCTTAGGGTCGTAGGCGTAGGCTTGGGGCTGGTGGCTGGCGCCAACGTGGAGGAGACGGTGGAAGTGGCGGCAGATGGCAGCCGGGTGCTGAGAGGGCTGCTGTGGGCAGACGGCGAGCTGGGACTCGGAGACGTCCTTGTCGGAGGGACTTCTGCGGTGCTAGCAGAAATCGCCTCCCTGGAGACAGAGGTCTTGGCGGTGCTGCTGGCGGAGGTGGCGGCGGTGGTCTTCTGCGTGGTCAGAGGTGGCACAATGTGTGGCACGGTTGTCTTCTCGTGGGTGACGGCTGCTGGGAGGAAAGCACAGGTTGACTGAGGGTGGCAAGCCAAGAGGGTAGGGTGAAGGAGATGGGAAGAAACCCTGGGCTAGGGCGTCGGGCAAGAAAAGCAGCCCCGTATCGCCCTGAGTCTTGCTGAGCAAGAGAGAGGATTGGGCTTTTGGCTTCTTCCCTAAGCCTCTCCATCCTGCTTAGACCCAGCTGGGGCCAGCGTGTGTGCCAGTCAGCAGTGGATTGACCCTGGCTGGATGCTAAGCACCCAGCCAGCCACGCACTCACTGCCCCTCAGTGGGAATGGGGAGAGAATCAGAAATGTAAGAGCAAAAAACCCCACACGTGTCCAGATACAGAGGGTTTTCAGAAGTGAAGAAACTAAAGGAAAAACAAACCCCAAACCATCCGTAAGATGCAAAGGCAATCACTTTGCCCCTCCCACCAGTGGCCAATGCCCAGCTAGTCTCTGAGCAACGGCTACTGGGGGAAAAACTCCACACACGCACCCTCCCCCCCATTTCACTACTCAGCATGACGTTCTGTGATACGTGGAGTATCTCCTTGACCCTCCGGGTCAGCTAATCTGGCTGTGTCCCTGACCATCTCCTGCCCACCCGTTGCCCACTCCCTATCAGGCAGAACAAAAACCAGAGAAGTCTTGGATGCTGTGCTAGCACTCCACAGCAATAGCGAAAGCGCTTGCGCACTATCAACACTAGCTTGGACGCACATCTAAAACACAGCACTAGACAACCTGCTAGAACAAAAATGAGCTCCATCCCCACCAGAATCAGTACACAGGCCCAGGACTGCAGCAGGTACCAGGACTGGGCAACGGCAGCAGGAAGGGAGGGCGAAGTACCAAAACAAATCTGGAAGCACCATATAGTTGTTGGAAGGAAGGAGGGATGAACAAGAGTAAGAGCCGGGAAGAACAGACAGAAAAAGCAGAAAGGGTAGGAGGAAGCCTTACACGACTGTGAGGAGCTCAGCCGTGTTGAGGACACAGTTGAGGAGGGAGAAGCAGCAGGCGACGGCAGGGCGCTGGTTTTGGCTGTGGAGGGTGTGGAGGACTCCGGTGCAGGCGACTCTGTTGGAGCAGTCGTCGTCGGGGAAGAGGGCTTGGGCCTTAGGGTCGTAGGCGTAGGCTTGGGGCTGGTGGCTGGCGCCAACGTGGAGGAGACGGTGGAAGTGGCGGCAGATGGCAGCCGGGTGCTGAGAGGGCTGCTGTGGGCAGACGGCGAGCTGGGACTCGGAGACGTCCTTGTCGGAGGGACTTCTGCGGTGCTAGCAGAAATCGCCTCCCTGGAGACAGAGGTCTTGGCGGTGCTGCTGGCGGAGGTGGCGGCGGTGGTCTTCTGCGTGGTCAGAGGTGGCACAATGTGTGGCACGGTTGTCTTCTCGTGGGTGACGGCTGCTGGGAGGAAAGCACAGGTTGACTGAGGGTGGCAAGCCAAGAGGGTAGGGTGAAGGAGATGGGAAGAAACCCTGGGCTAGGGCGTCGGGCAAGAAAAGCAGCCCCGTATCGCCCTGAGTCTTGCTGAGCAAGAGAGAGGATTGGGCTTTTGGCTTCTTCCCTAAGCCTCTCCATCCTGCTTAGACCCAGCTGGGGCCAGCGTGTGTGCCAGTCAGCAGTGGATTGACCCTGGCTGGATGCTAAGCACCCAGCCAGCCACGCACTCACTGCCCCTCAGTGGGAATGGGGAGAGAATCAGAAATGTAAGAGCAAAAAACCCCACACGTGTCCAGATACAGAGGGTTTTCAGAAGTGAAGAAACTAAAGGAAAAACAAACCCCAAACCATCCGTAAGATGCAAAGGCAATCACTTTGCCCCTCCCACCAGTGGCCAATGCCCAGCTAGTCTCTGAGCAACGGCTACTGGGGGAAAAACTCCACACACGCACCCTCCCCCCCATTTCACTACTCAGCATGACGTTCTGTGATACGTGGAGTATCTCCTTGACCCTCCGGGTCAGCTAATCTGGCTGTGTCCCTGACCATCTCCTGCCCACCCGTTGCCCACTCCCTATCAGGCAGAACAAAAACCAGAGAAGTCTTGGATGCTGTGCTAGCACTCCACAGCAATAGCGAAAGCGCTTGCGCACTATCAACACTAGCTTGGACGCACATCTAAAACACAGCACTAGACAACCTGCTAGAACAAAAATGAGCTCCATCCCCACCAGAATCAGTACACAGGCCCAGGACTGCAGCAGGTACCAGGACTGGGCAACGGCAGCAGGAAGGGAGGGCGAAGTACCAAAACAAATCTGGAAGCACCATATAGTTGTTGGAAGGAAGGAGGGATGAAAGGAAGGAAGGAAAGAAGGAATGAACAAGAGTAAGAGCTGGGAAGAACAGACAGAAAAAGCAGAAAGGGTAGGAGGAAGCCTTACAAGACTGTGAGGAGCTCAGCCATGTTGAGGACACAGTTGAGGAGGGAGAAGCAGCAGGCGACGGCAGGGCACTGGTTTTGGCTGTGGAGGGTGTGGAGGACTCCGGTGCAGGCGACTCTGTTGGAGCAGTCGTCGTCAGGGAAGAGGGCTTGGGCCTTAGGGTCGTAGGCGTAGGCTTGGGGCTGGTGGCTGGCGCCAACGTGGAGGAGACGGTAGAAGTGGCGGCAGATGGCAGCCGGGTGCTGAGAGGGCTGCTGTGGGCAGACGGCGAGCTGGGACTCGGAGACGTCCTTGTCGGAGGGACTTCTGCGGTGCTAGCAGAAATCGCCTCCCTGGAGACAGAGGTCTTGGCGGTGCTGCTGGCGGAGGTGGCGGCGGTGGTCTTCTGCGTGGTCAGAGGTGGCACAATGTGTGGCACGGTTGTCTTCTCGTGGGTGACGGCTGCTGGGAGGAAAGCACAGGTTGACTGAGGGTGGCAAGCCAAGAGGGTAGGGTGAAGGAGATGGGAAGAAACCCTGGGCTAGGGCCTCGGGCAAGAAAAGCAGCCCCGTATCGCCCTGAGTCTTGCTGAGCAAGAGAGAGGATTGGGCTTTTGGCTTCTTCCCTAAGCCTCTCCATCCTGCTTAGACCCAGCTGGGGCCAGCGTGTGTGCCAGTCAGCAGTGGATTGACCCTGGCTGGATGCTAAGCACCCAGCCAGCCACGCACTCACTGCCCCTCAGTGGGAATGGGGAGAGAATCAGAAATGTAAGAGCAAAAAACCCCACACGTGTCCAGATACAGAGGGTTTTCAGAAGTGAAGAAACTAAAGGAAAAACAAACCCCAAACCATCCGTAAGATGCAAAGGCAATCACTTTGCCCCTCCCACCAGTGGCCAATGCCCAGCTAGTCTCTGAGCAACGGCTACTGGGGGAAAAACTCCACACACGCACCCTCCCCCCCATTTCACTACTCAGCATGACGTTCTGTGATACGTGGAGTATCTCCTTGACCCTCCGGGTCAGCTAATCTGGCTGTGTCCCTGACCATCTCCTGCCCACCCGTTGCCCACTCCCTATCAGGCAGAACAAAAACCAGAGAAGTCTTGGATGCTGTGCTAGCACTCCACAGCAATAGCGAAAGCGCTTGCGCACTATCAACACTAGCTTGGACGCACATCTAAAACACAGCACTAGACAACCTGCTAGAACAAAAATGAGCTCCATCCCCACCAGAATCAGTACACAGGCCCAGGACTGCAGCAGGTACCAGGACTGGGCAACGGCAGCAGGAAGGGAGGGCGAAGTACCAAAACAAATCTGGAAGCACCATATAGTTGTTGGAAGGAAGGAGGGATGAACAAGAGTAAGAGCTGGGAAGAACAGACAGAAAAAGCAGAAAGGGTAGGAGGAAGCCTTACAAGACTGTGAGGAGCTCAGCCGTGTTGAGGACACAGTTGAGGAGGGAGAAGCAGCAGGCGACGGCAGGGCGCTGGTTTTGGCTGTGGAGGGTGTGGAGGACTCCGGTGCAGGCGACTCTGTTGGAGCAGTCGTCGTCGGGGAAGAGGGCTTGGGCCTTAGGGTCGTAGGCGTAGGCTTGGGGCTGGTGGCTGGCGCCAACGTGGAGGAGACGGTGGAAGTGGCGGCAGATGGCAGCCGGGTGCTGAGAGGGCTGCTGTGGGCAGACGGCGAGCTGGGACTCGGAGACGTCCTTGTCGGAGGGACTTCTGCGGTGCTAGCAGAAATCGCCTCCCTGGAGACAGAGGTCTTGGCGGTGCTGCTGGCGGAGGTGGCGGCGGTGGTCTTCTGCGTGGTCAGAGGTGGCACAATGTGTGGCACGGTTGTCTTCTCGTGGGTGACGGCTGCCGGGGGGAAAGGAGAAATCAATTGTTGGCGATGGACAAGATGGGAACGTGAATGATGTGGGCTGTTCTGGGGTAGAATTTTTGTACTAGAATATAGGTAAGCAAGGCAGGATCGGTCTAGTACTTTTGGTTGTTTTAGTAATTAATCAATGGGCCCATGACCTCACATATGTCCCATCCTGTCCTGCTGCTTCTGAGAATTGCAGGCTGGTGATCATTTTGAAGCATGTCCTTTAGTAATTTCTCTCTGCCTCCTTCCTCCTGGAGCTCTTGAGACGGGAAGAGGTATCTCTACTTTCGTGTGCGATTCCACAGGTTGATAGGTAGTCTACACTTTGCCTGTTGGAGACTGTGCTGGAAAGGATCCATGGGAGGTCCGTGGCTATTGAAGGGATAGGCATTGGCCATGGATGGCTCTTAGCTCTCTCCTGACCAGAGCACTCACCTGTTACTACTTTACTAGTTGGAGTCTTAACTCTGGTTGGCTCCCTTGCTACAAAGAAAGGGACGAGAGAAAAGAATGGTTGAGTCTTGGGAAGGATTCTAGGGAAAGCATGTTGTGGCATCTCCTCAAAGGAGGCTGTCCAGTTCAACATCAAGGTAGTTCAGGCATGTGGAGCCCAATAGGTCTAAGTGGGAGAACTTTAGCCTGGATTTGAGTGTACACTTTCTTGCCCACTTTCCACTGGTGACTTTTTTGCACCCAGGGTCAGCATTGGCCAAGGAGGTGGCATTTGTTGACCCACACTTGTCATGGGTGTGCCAGGGCCTGGGCATCCATTGGATGGAGAGCATGCCTTGTGTTCTGTCTCTCACCCAAAACTGTCCTGAGGTGTAACCTGGAGATGAGTTTCCAGTTTCATTACCTTCTGTTCCCCACACTGTGCATTCTCAGGGCACCATTGTAAGGGGAGGGAGTGTGTGTTAGCTTGTCTCTGATTGCTAGTTGTAGGGCAGCAACTCACGGATGTCTGTACCCTGATAAAGGCCTGTGCCCCAGACCCAAACCCCTGAAGTGGCAAGGGAGGAGGATGCAGTCAGGGTCTTGTGCGGGCCAGTCCCAGGACCTGCCTGGGTCCCAGGTGTCCCATGGCAAAAGCAGTGGGAATTGAGAATGAATACCAAAACCGAAGCCTGTGTGGGATGTGCTGCTTAGGAGAGAATGGTGGGAGCTGGAAGGAGCAGTTAGAGCAGCAGGAAGGGCAGGAGGGAGCCTTACCAGGATGTGTTGGTCTCAACTGTGTCGACGACACAGTTGAGGAGGGGGAAGAAGCAGATGAGGCTGAGGTGGCAGGTAAAGAGCTGGGATTTGGAGACATCCTTGTCAGTGGGACTTCTGGGCTGCTGGCAGGGCTGGCCTCTCTTGGGACAATGGTGCCTCTGATGGATGTAGCAGGGGTGGTTTTCTGTGTGGTGAGATGCTGCACAAGGTGTTGCTTCGTTGGTCTTCTGTGGGTGACAACTACAGAGAGAAAAGCACAGGTTGATTCAGGGTGGCAGGGCAAGAGGGGAAGGCAAAGGAGGTGCTCAATTCCCAGGCAGAAGTGCCAGGGTATGAGTGGGGGTAAGAAAGGCAGGACCAGACCCCACTGAGTCTTACTGGGCAAGAGGGAGAAACAGGACAATGGCTCCCCCTGCAAAAAAATATGGGGCAAGAACTGGGCCTGAAGGATGCCCTCTGACAATTCAGCACCCCCTGCCTCTTCCTGGAGCTCCTGAAGGAAGGACAACCTCTCTGGATGTGTGTCTCCCCTCCAAGGCATTCCAGACTGGGCAAGAACATCATCTAGGAAAACTGGGGTAAGTAAAGCAGTATCTTAGGCCAAGGGCATCTCTCAGCTCCCTCTTACTCACCTACTGGGACTTGGTGGTGCAGAGTGGTTGCTTGGGTTCCCTCACTCTCTGTAAAGTAAGGAAGAATGGACATTAGTAATGGTTGGGAGCTGGTAAGGTTCCTAGTTGAAGTGGGTTCTGATACTTCCTTAGAGGAAGCTGTAATTGCTGGCACAAGAAGACCCAGATGTGTACACCCCAACAGTACTTTGTGGGAGACGCATGGATTGGGAGAGAGTGTACACCTGCCCTCCCACTACAGTAGACTTCCCCCTGCACACTGTCCCAGCGCCTGGTGTCAGTTGCTAACCTAGTAATTCATGTTGTCATACAGCCTCAGAGGAGACTGTCCTTGTTGGCATATGGAGTACCTGACATCCCAAAGTGTAATTTCCTTTTTTTAATATTTATTTTTGGAAGAATTTGTTACAATGGCTAGGGGGAACACATATTCTGCCATCTGTGAGTTTTCATGAACTTGCTTTGAAGCATAGAGATTTTGCCTAAATTTGGAGGAAGTATAGAGTATGGTCTTGAAGAGAAATGTTACGTTTAAGATGATATTTGGTTGTCAGATGCTTGCTCCATTGATAAGACACATAAATTTCCATTTTTGTCACACTTCTTCAGTTATCCATGTCCTTTCCTATCTATTTGCAATGTTAAGACAACTAGTAAGAATGCTTGGGTTTTTTTATAAGGAATACATTGATATGTGTCTTGTGAGTGATGGCTTCACCTGGCAGGTATGAAAAAGTGGTATTTACCTACTGTTGTCAGTTTAGGCTTGCTGAAAGTTGTGATCTGAGATGTGGTTTCAGTGGGTATTGAGGTGGTTGTCATTTCCTTTTTGATAGTGGTCTTGAAGGGTGGTGTGGTGAACCTCACTTGTTCCGTCTCTGTTGAAGCAGTGGCTGATGAGGCAGCAGGTGTAGGCTTTGGTTTAGTGCTCATGGTTCTTTTTGTTGAGGTACTTATGGAAGGGGTAGTGATGGTTGTAGTCATATTTGGCATAGTAAAAATTGATGTTGTATGTTCTTTCGGAGTAAAGGTAAATAATATAATGTGAATAATCAAGACATTGAATAATTAAAAGTAGATAAATTATAAACAAACTACCCATATTCCAGAGACCCAGTTTGCACCCTTGATCTTTTGAATATTTTCTGTGTAATTGTTTGTACTCATGTTCTCATAAGCTTGCCAAATCTTTCTCTACTTGTATTTGTTTTCTATTGTCTCATATCTTTCTTTGTTCTCATTTTCTGTATTTTTCTTATATTAGATTATTTTTTATATAATTTTTCTAAGAAGTTAGCTTTGTTGTCACTTATTGGCTAAAGTCTGTATGGGTTTTGCCCAAATGACAATTTCATTGGCTATTCTTATGTTCCAAATCAGCCACAGTTTCAGCTTTCTGTAATTTGTATTACAAAGCTAAATAACATCATACTATAGGACTTTCCTTGTCCCAGTGCACGTATCATCTGTCACAACGGCAGCCTTTGAAGTTGTACTTTGACTCCTGTTGGACCTCTTTTTAAGTCTGCTTTCCCTAATAGCCAGGGTCCAGGATGGCTTATTAGTTGAAATGCATGTTGGTGGGAAGCTACATGTTATTGTGAGTCCCCACGAGCCACAGAATCAGAAAGTAATTTATGCTGAGTAGTCATCCTCATGAGAGCAGGATTCTAGAATCCTAGACAAAGCTGCTGCACTGATACCTGTGTGATTCTGCTTTGGAGTCTGCTTACATTATTCAGAGTTAATAGGTTGGGTGCTCCTTGAATATGACTGCATAACTGACCCAGCTGTGGAAAAGAGGCTGAAGCTGAGCTAATATACCTAACTGGAGCTGAGCTGGCTCAATGCTTACAGAACTTCTAACGTGCTTCTCAGATGAGTCACGCAAGTGATTTTTCGTTGTATTTTTAACCTAGTGTCTATATCCTTGCTCTTTCCACACATTCAATCTACATTTCTGAACATTTCTGGTTTACAAACTCCTTTCTGGAAGCCACTTTGCCTACTTCATGATTTGGAGTCTTATGCTTGGATGTCAAGACAGCTTGCAATGCTTTCCTAGCAGAGTGATATCTCAACTACGTATAGAGTGGGTTTACTCTAATTTATTTTAGACAGTGACGATAAAAACCTACCAGTTGTTGACTTTATTGTGACAAGAGGTGATGCTGATGAAGGTCTTGGAACTGTGATTTTTGATGTTATTGTTGGATTTGTAGTCTCAGTTGATACAGTAGCTGCAGAAGAAGAAATACTAGGTAGTGTTGATAGGGTACTTGTGGTAGAGCTTCTTGTTACTTTAGGCTGCACTCTTGTTACTAAGAGAAAAAAATCAAAATTAAAGGATAAGAAATGGTTCTTGATAATCTATTTATAATATACCTATATAAATTGAAAATTATTTTTTTGAAGTAAAAACACTGTCCTAATAACTATTAGTAGTAACTACTACTAAAAACATTTACCTTTCAGATGAAACATTTGAGAGAAGTAAGCCATCTATTCCTTTGCTGTTATGTGCAGTGAATACATTAAACAGGAATTCTTGCAGAAGCTTTATACATTTTTCTTCATCACTTTAAAGTGAAATTTGCAGAAATACTTGTGCATAGCAGCAGAGATGGAATTGTATTTTATTATTCACACAGCTGACAGTGTAATGTTTTCCCAATACCATCTGTCTTCAGGAAAATTAATGGAATTTCTAACAAATTTAAGACCAGAATATATATAGATTCCTTTCCAGGATCAGGCTATAGGGGTTTGGTATACATTTCCATGAAGACCTTCTTAAATTGTCAAAGTGTTATGCAGCCAGTCACCACGAAGAACTGTGATGAAATTTCTGTGGGATTTTGTACATCATAGAATCATAGAATAGTTTGGGTTGGAAGGGACCTTTAAAGGTCATCTAGTCCAACCCCCCTGCCACGGGCAGGGACATCTTCAACTAGATCAGGTTCCTCAGAGCCCCGTCCAACCTGACCTTGAATGTTTCCAGGGATGGGGCATCTACAACCTCTCTGGGCAACCTCTTCCAGTGTTTCACCACCCTCATCATAAAAAATTTCTTCCTTATATCTGGTCCTGGTCTGAATCTACCCTCTTTTAAAACCATTATCCCTTGTCCTGTCACAACAGGCCCTACTGAAAAGTCTGTCCCCATTTTTTTTATAAGCCCCCTTCAAGTACTGAAAGGCCACAATAAGGTATCCCCAGAGCCTTCTCTTCTCTGGGCTGTAGAACCCCAACTCTCTCAGCCTTTCTTCATAGGAGAGGTGTTCCATCCCTCTGACCGTTTTTGTGGGCCTCCTCTGGACCCGCTCCAACAGGTCCATGTCTTTCCTGTACTGAGGACTCCAGAGGTGGACGCAGTACTGCAGGTGGGGTCTCACCAGAACGGAGTAGAGGGGAACAATCACCTCCCTCAACATGCTGGCCCACAGTTCTTTTGGTGCAGCCAGGATACGGTTGGCTTTCTGGGCTGCAAGCGCACATTGCCAGCTCATGTCCAGCTTTTCATCCACCAGAACCTCCAAGTCCCTCTCAAAAGGGCTACTCTCAATCCCTTCATCCCTCAGCCTGTATTGATACCAGAGGTTGCCCCAACCCAGGTGCAGGACCTTGTACTCGGCCTTGTTGAACCTCATGAGGTTCACATGGGCCCACTTCTTGAGCTTGTCCAGGTCCCTCTGGATGGCATCCCATCCCTCAGG
Source organism: Harpia harpyja (assembly GCF_026419915.1). Taxonomy (NCBI): domain Eukaryota; kingdom Metazoa; phylum Chordata; class Aves; order Accipitriformes; family Accipitridae; genus Harpia; species Harpia harpyja. The sequence continues at coordinate 14,231,481 of NC_068955.1, forward strand.
TGTGTCAACTGCACCACTCAGCTTGGTGTCATCTGCAAACTTCCTGAGCGTGCACTCGATCCAACTGTCCATCAGAGACAAGTCCTTATTCACTAACAGATATTTCATTACTGATATCTGGAAGTGCCTAAGTATACTCAGGAAACACCGTTCTCTCAGTAATTTATTTTTTTAAGATGTCTAACAATTATTTCTAGGAAAATTTTTGTGGTAATTATTATACCAAGTTATTTTTCATTATTGCATCTTACACATGTGAAACTGGTGACACTACTATATCACACAAAAGAGGATATTGCTTACCTCATAAACATGTATCAGGACATATATCAGTGCGTAAGTACTAGTTTGGTCAACTAAAACTAACCTGTTGAAGGTGAAGATGTTTCAGGTGTGGTACTAGTGCTTTCATCTTCTGTTGTGTAAAGGTAAAACAGGTTAAGTTTGTAAATGAAAGCATATTAAAATATTCCAAATAAGGCAAATTTCAGATTGGATTCAAAGGATTGTGTTAATTAGTGAGATATTCCTGAAAATGCTCTATGTTACATATTTCAATGATAAACTTGACATCAAAGAACTTAAACAATGACAAAGAAATCAATACATCTCATAATAATACTGAACATGAGTAAGTTTTTGCTACCTTTCTTATGATTATTATGCTTAAGGGCACCTCACTTTTGAGGGATAATGGAAACATGTTTTTTGTATGTAGATAAGATCACTAACTGAGATCCTGGTTACACAAGTTAGAATTCTGTAATATGAGAAAAATTGTGCTTGAGGTTTTTTTACATCTGCATGAAAATCCAGACTGTGCAGCTAGAGTCTATCCAAAACATTATTTAATAAGGTAGGTTTTCATAGAAGTAAACCATATGGTAATAAACCATAAGTTAAAATAATTTTTTAAAAAATCTCTGAAAAGAAATTTGCTAAGTAGAGTCCATTAGCTAGGTCTGATCCTCTTCTATAGGTTCTCTTTTTTTTATGAAAGATGTTGAATATATCTGAGACCCACAGCTCTGCTGGGGCAGTCCCTCACGCAGCAGATCACAACACCAATACACTTTCAGAAAGACCCACATTTTGAAAAGTACTTACATTTAAAATGAATATAACTTTTCATGCTGCTAACTAAAACCAGTCAGGGTCATCCAGCTTCTGTATTATAGCATTCCCTACCCTAATCATTCTTTTAATTAGTTCTTTCCATTCCTTTATTTACCAACTAAAGTTTTACATACTAGCAGTACAGTAATAGGGTTACTTTGAAGGAAAGTTATGTTTGGATGAACACTCAACTGAGAGCTACTAGGAAAAAGACCTTCTTTGAGAATACACAAATGTTTTAGTATTGTTTTCCAGTTACTGTAGAGAAAGATAATGACTATATAGGTCACTGCTTACCACATGGCATGCATCTTTCCTTCTCGTGGTCGAAGTATTCATCATGAGAGCAGTTGTAACAGCCTGAAGAAAGGGAAGAGAAGTTCGTTTTACATTTCTCAGAGAACAGCATTTAATTTATACTATTATAATCTAATATCTTACATTTCTATTATTAAAAAAGTATCAACTGCAACATCATCTATTCAGGTAAGCATTTCCAATGTCATCCTCAGAAGAAGGGTCTGCCTATGTAGTAATTTTTTTGGTTTCTCCAGCTATATCCATTTATCTAATAAAGATATTAACTGCTCTCACCACATGTTTTCTTACCTAAGTACAGAGTATTCTTTTGATTTGGTGCAAGTCAGAGAATTTCTCTTCAAGATAGGCTGAGCTAGATGTAGTACAGGTATTGAATTCATTATATATTTAAAGCAGTAGTAGTAAGGTAAAGATCACCAAAACTGCTTCAAAGATAGCATCAATTAGAATACCATTACTTAACTGTGGCATGACTGATTTTAAAAACAGCATTGAAAATAATTACTATGTTACTGTTTCCTGCTTTACACTAGTATAGCTTATTACCTTCAATGTTGACATATTTGTAGTTTTGATTTGGACAATTACAAGGCCTGTAATGCCAGGTGCAGTTGTCATTGTTGTAGCCATAGGAATAAGCATCACCACTTCCTGTTTTTTTATGAGAATTGTAATACTCACAGTAGACAGCTAAAAAAGGTAAAAGCGAGCGAGAAATCAGAATTTTTCAAATTAATGGCATGTAATTTTCAAAGGACTAAAGGGAGGACAAAATTAATAAACAGTTTGAATAAAAAATTTTGTTACTGAAGTTGTTAGCTTCTGATGTAGATTGAAATTTATGCTCCAGTGAAGTCAGTTTCTTTTTTGCAAATGCACTATGCAGGCATTTCCACAATTTTTAATGCATAATATAGTGAAATGTTGAAAAGAAACCATCAAAGATGACAACTGTAGCACTGATTTATAACACACTCATCCTCTTTTTTTCCTCCATATACGGTGTTCTGGAACATCTTGATATCTCTTTCCTGATTTACAGTGTTCCAGCCAACACAGCTGTCTTTATTTCCTTGACATCCACACAGAAGGTGATTTCATCATAGCTAAAATGAAACATATTCTTTTACAATTTCATACTCCCTCTGCTGACTAACTGACAGTTTGCTATACAGTGGCAGCAGAAGAAACAATCTGCCTTCTGTGACCACATTATTTTTCTCTTTCATTACTCCATGGTAAAAAGAGATAGAATATTTTGGTTAATTTAGCACAAATGAAAACTACAGATTTCAAAACCTGGGTGACTGAAGTCAACTATTTGCCCATAGAGAAAATGCAACTTAGGAGGTGTTTATTAAGCAGTTACCTATGTTGCCATATTAATATACTCAGAGTAACAATAACAATCTCTTAAATCTGTTTAAAGAGAGCTTAAAGAAACTTACGACAGAACTCAGGGGTCCTCCAGTCAATGCAGATACCTTTATCTAAGCATGCCATAGCATATACTGCAATGGCATCGCACATACATTCACAGTCCCCTCCAATGTCACAACCACAAGAGTCTCGAACACAGGCCTCATAATAAGGCATACGATTCACCTGCATTGGAAAATGAAGTAATGAATTTTGTAGGATTCTTTTGTGCCTATTTGTTAAGAACGTGTTTTTCCCTGGGCTAAACAATGTGTTCCATTAAGTGACAGTAACTCGTATTTCCTCTGAACACTTGTGAAAGCAATTACAAACCCACTTCATACAAATCTTTTTTGCAAGAACGTAGGTGTCTCTACATCAACAATAGAAACTAATGATGTTTTGCCACATATGTATGTCTAAATTCATACTAGTCCTGAACATATTATGTATAGTCAGCTAAAAAAATACCGCAAACCCCCACATCCATTCAGGCACAAGTGTCTAAGTTTGTCAGCTGTACACCCTCCATGGATATGCATGAGCACTGCAGCATTATCCACATTTCTCACTTATTTTCACCTCCTGAAAATAGATATTTTCCTTCAGAAGGCTTGGTTCTGATGAACCTTGTGATACCTTCATTTCCCTAAAGTGGGCAACTTAAAACAAATAGGAAGGTTGATGATATCTTGCTCTTGGGCTGATTTGCATCTTCTAAGTAATGCTGTTGATTTACTGGTAAGAACAAGGGTTTTCAGGCTTTTCTTAGGCTTGGTTTTCTAACAAAGGCTAAATGGTTTCCAGAGAGTAAACACTGCATTGATCAGCATCAGTCATCAACAGACTGACAAATTTCTGATACTTAAGTCTTCATTCTTTTTTCACTCTGATATTTTTAACTAATCAGTTAATGCCATACTTAGCTTTTGTGCTTACAAAACCAGTGGTGAAGTGCAAATAAGAAAGGATGAAGATTAATGTAAATGAGGGCCGTAAAACATTTTATATATATTTTATTAAAATATTTTGGGGAAGAGAAAATCAGGTGTTGGAGTGTGAGCATTTTGGAAGAATACAGATTATGCCTATAAATAAAAAGAAGGCCACATCAATTCTTACCTTATTGTGACAGGCAGAAAAGACTTGGCTGTTGATGATGGAACACGTCTTTTCTGCCCATGCTTTACGATAAGGGTTCTTGGTACAGGGGTCCACTACAAAGTATACATCCCCACAGAGAGGATTCTCTTTCCAAGAATTGACAAATTCCAATTCATTTGATGCCACATACTTGCTTCGAGTTTCGAAATCATCCTTCATATTGCCATTATAGTTCCCACACAAACCGCATATAGTTTCCTAGATTAAATGAAAGCAGCACTGTCAGTTCAGCAAGTTACAATTACTTGCCTTCCCTTTTGCTTACTGAGAGTTTCTTGTGCTTTAGTAGTGAATGAGATCTACAAATACTCTCTTATGCATTCTTAGTGTCTTATGCATGAGGTTCTGTTCATCAGCAGATGTGTTTCTCCTCTAAACTGTCATCATTTAGAGATCAAACTCAACCATGCAGTTATAAAAAATACAAGCACTTAGCTCAAAAATTTCCTAAATGCAGTAGGGTATTCACTTAAAAATCAGCCTCTAGTGAAAATCTCTGCTGTTTTGGAGATGATGAAAATTAATTGCTAGTAGCATCTCTGAAAAACCTTTGCCATCATGGAGAGGCAAGCCAACTGTCATCAAATGCGCAGTTCAATCTGAACTGAAGGACAGTTCACTGAGGAAGTTATTCTGCTGTTCCATACCTGTGTTTCTCTGGAGATCTTGATGAAGAAGTTCATGTGCTTATTCCAGATAAGGGTCATGTTGTATTTTCCTGGGATAATGATATCAAACATCAGGTGAAGGGCATTCTTTTTCACTTTATATCGTACTCCAGGATTCTCCCCAGAAATAGTGAAGGTTTCATCTCGCAGTATGAATGTCAAATTCTGGAAGAAAATTTATCTGGATGTTATAACTTATCAAGTTTCAGTATTTTCCTTACTCTGTGTCACACTGCTGAATGTCAGATGCTGTGCTACTAGAAACTGTCTTGACATTCCCATTTATTTTTGAAAAGTCATGGCAGTCATGTGAAGTACCCAGAGACTGGAAGAAGGGAAACATTGCCCCCATTTTTAAACAGGGTAGAAAGGAGGACCCTGGGAACTACTGACCTGGAAGCCTTACTTTTGTGCCTGGGAAGATCATGGAACAGATCCTCCTAGAAGCTGTGTTAAGGCACATGGAGGACAGGGAGGTGATTCGAGACAGCCAGCATGGCTTCACCAAGGGCAGGTCTTCCCTGACCAACCTAGTGACCTTTCTATGATGGAGTGACTACATCAGTGGACAAGGAAAGAGCTACGGGTGTCATCTGTCTGGACTTCTGTAGGGCCTTTGACACGGTCCCCCACAACATCCTTCTCTCTAAATTGGAGAGATAAAGATTTGATGGATGGACTGTTTGATAGATAAACTTAGGCACTTCCAGATATCAGTAATGAAATATCTGTTAGTGAATAAGGACTTGTCTCTGATGGACAGTGGGATCGAGTGCACGCTCAGGAATTTTGCAGATGACACCAAGCTGAGTGGTGCAGTTGACACACCTGAGGGATGGGATGCCATCCAGAGGGACCTGGACAAGCTCAAGAAGTGGGCCCATGTGAACCTCATGAGGTTCAACAAGGCCGAGTACAAGGTCCTGCACCTGGGTTGGGGCAACCTCTGGTATCAATACAGGCTGAGGGATGAAGGGATTGAGAGTAGCCCTTTTGAGAGGGACTTGGAGGTTCTGGTGGATGAAAAGCCGGACATGAGCTGGCAATGTGCGCTTGCAGCCCAGAAAGCCAACCGTATCCTGGGCTGCACCAAAAGAACTGTGGGCCAGCATGTTGAGGGAGGTGATTGTTCCCCTCTACTCCGTTCTGGTGAGACCCCACCTGCAGTACTGCGTCCACCTCTGGAGTCCTCAGTACAGGAAAGACATGGACCTGTTGGAGCGGGTCCAGAGGAGGCCCACAAAAACGGTCAGAGGGATGGAACACCTCTCCTATGAAGAAAGGCTGAGAGAGTTGGGGTTCTACAGCCCAGAGAAGAGAAGGCTCTGGGGATACCTTATTGTGGCCTTTCAGTACTTGAAGGGGGCTTATAAAAAAAATGGGGACAGACTTTTCAGTAGGGCCTGTTGTGACAGGACAAGGGATAATGGTTTTAAACTAAAAGAGGGTAGATTCAGACCAGGACCAGATATAAGGAAGAAATTTTTTATGATGAGGGTGGTGAAACACTGGAAGAGGTTGCCCAGAGAGGTTGTAGATGCCCCATCCCTGGAAACATTCAAGGTCAGGTTGGACGGGGCTCTGAGGAACCTGATCTAGTTGAAGATGTCCCTGCCCGTGGCAGGGGGGTTGGACTAGATGACCTTTAAAGGTCCCTTCCAACCCAAACTATTCTATGATTCTATTCTATTCTGTGATTCTATTTTACAGGCTTTTTTAATCCCTTGGAATTATTTTGTATGCATATGCAAATCTTCACAGGAAACAAAAATATCTATCATTGTTCCACCCTCATTGTTAGGTGTGCTAGTGCCCTGACTGCATTTGGTGGAAGTAATATGGACATCTACATGCAGCCAGCATAGTAGAGGAAGTATGTTTTCATGTGTTCCTAAGAATAATCAAAAAGTTACAGAGAAAATAGCTTTCTGTCTTGAGCTCTTTTACTATCTCCCACTCTTATGTGTACTCTTACAACTTTACTCCTGCCATACTGCAGTGTTTCAGTCTCTAGATAATTAACAGAAAGGTTTGTCTGAAGCATGCATTCATGAAACTGGATCCTAAGCAAACAAACTTTTTCACCACAGCACTGACTAGCTGGAACTGCCACTATTTAGTCAGTAATTTGGCAAATGTGTACTGCTGTAGTGACTGTTTCTTGGGATAAAATCTCATGTGTCCATATTCTTCTCTCTGTCAGATAATGAAGGACTCTAAGATGATCTGATACTACTGGGCATTACTGTCCCATAGAACTGAGAACAGTAAAACTTAGCCAATTGTGGAAACTGCCACACAGCAGTGGAAATGAGCATGACTGCTCATTGCTGTAGTTTCATGGATATATCTCAGGTAAGGTCTGGATATATTTTGAATTGCAGATATTACCTGGACTTAGAGAAATTTGGGGAGATCTTGCTTATCATCCGTGATGAGAATTCCCCAATTTTATACTATTGTTTTCCTGAGTTTGGTGGGGAGGGAAATCAGTATCTTTGGACTGCACAATTCACTACTGAGTCAGTAAAGTTCAAAATTTGATGGCTTCTACGTAGGCAAGAACTTCGGGGACTGAAACATTGACATGAGAATTGAAAAAAAAAACCCCAAAAACCTGTTGGCATTTCCTACTAAAACTGAAGCTGTAGGTTTGGCACGCAATTTCGCTTACAAGACGTCACTTCAAAGACACAGCTAGAGCTTCCAAAAGGGAAGCAAACATAGGCTTAAAATAGTTATTCAGTTGGATAACAGCAGAATGAAGATCTTACCCCAAGGTAAATGCTGATGGATCTGGAGCATGTAACCCCTGATTTCCCACAGATTACATTCTCAGTAACAATTTTGAAAGAGGAAACAGGTCTATTAACACTGCAGCCATCCTAAAAAAAACCAAAACAAACCACAAAAAGCACAAAAACCCACTAGACTCTGTCTCTGGTGTCTTCCAACTTTTAAAACTTAAAAGCATAAAAAAGTAAAGAAAGCTTAAACATGTCATGACTCTGATTCTGCCAGTTTTGGGAGGTGATAACCTCTGATTTGGGAGTCAAATTGACATCACTTCCCTCAAAGATGTAGCTGGCTGGTACAGAATACATACATATCAATGACTATTTAAACATGTTATTAAATCTAAAATTGGTTGTAATTGCATGAAAAAACTGTGTTTTGAGAAGTAAAGTCTTTTCATCTTAAGTATTGAAATAAGCAGAAAATATAAAACCACATTGTTTATAAAGATTGAAAGTGGTCTATTGGTTATAGATGCATCTTGGTATTTTCATTAGCCATTTAAATCAAGCTATTTCTTGATGCTAAGACACTGCCAAAATAAGCAGTAAGAGGCAGATTACCATAGCTAATATGTATTCACAGTTGCCATCAAACACAAAACGCTGTCCATCAAAAGTGGTGATGTGGCCTTCTCCATACAGATTACACGTTGAGGAACACTTTGATTTCTGAACACATTTCCATTTGCCTTTTGTGCAAGTGCTGGGAGTGAGAAGAGAAACCATACTCAGATTTCAAAGAAATGCCACCTTAACCTGCTTCTTTTTAGATACATGCGCTTTTATAGATAAGATATTCATTTAATTGACTTGTGTACGCTGTGACAAAGTTACAATTAATGTAAGAACCATAACTAAAAGTTATGGACTGCCTAGAAAATTAATTCATGATAAAGAAGAAATCTTAAGTAATTTTTGCTTTCTTTTTTCATGAAAGAAATAATATAAAACTCGTTTATTTTTGCTCTTAATGAGAACAGATGTTACTGTTCTGTATAGTTCGGGTGGTGGTGGTTTTTTAATACCAGATTAGTAACTGGAAAGGGGATAAAGTACTTTGAGAATGCTGCTAAAGAAATTGAAAAAATTTTTTGGAGGGGTTGCTTTTATCTACAGAAAAGAAGGAAGATTGTGCCCTCATCTTTATTTAGGTGGAGCCGTTAATTCTTAACCTTATGTAGTTTACAGTTACAGGCCCTACGGAATGCCCATATTTCTGGATATGCATATGGCAGAAATTATCCTTGAAGCCATTACCATGACTCTTTTATCTATATATGTATACTGTCAACTGTTAAGCTTCTCTTTATCACCTCTGTGCTTTGTCACTGTATTCCTTTCATTCAACTGTTGCTGTTTCCTACTCTCCTGTCAGCTAAACGCTTTTGTTATGTAGTGGTACAGTTTACTGAAACAGAGGCTCCGCAGTGGAAAACTGTGTGATTCTTACCAGATCTCGCATTCAGTTTGGATCTGTTCACCTTTTCCATAAGCAAGACCACCATATTCACACGGACACTCCTCAGCTGGAACACACCTGCCATCGAGATTTTCATATAGCCCATCAGCACAGGCACAGCCTGATTCACATTTAGTGGGTATCTGGTAAGGATTGCAAAATGAAGAGAAACGTAAGATGCATTTTATCTTGTATGTGAATAGTGTCAAGAGTGAACCTGTGCTAAGTTCTAGTTTTGACCTGATTTCAGTTTTGTGATTTTTGTCGTACTAATACACTAGTCAATTGAACCAGTTTCACTGAAGTTGTAAGATATACCTGTTATATGAGATATTAAACATACTTAAGACTCTCAAAATTTTATCTTTCATTGCTACCAATCTTTCAGACAGAGTACAACAGAAGTTTCTTTATATCAAGGAAGCTTATTACAATTCTTCCAATTAGTCTGTTTCCTTAATATAAAGGCATAAGAAAACCCTATCAAGACAGACTAGAAGTCCGCCTAGCCTGCATCCTGTGACCATCAGCAGCAGATAGGTGGGAAAGAATAGAACAGGAATCACAAACCACATGTTCTATCAGTTTCCAGTGACATGCAGCTTATGGCGTACCTGAGCCAGAGGTGATAGCCATGTAGTTAAGAATCCTTAATAGATTTTTATTCTATTCATTTAATATAATTTAATTTATTAATTCATGCAATTTAATTCCTTTAATCACTTTTTTAATATATGTAAATTTTTAGAGTTCACAGCTTGTGGAGAGAAGTCTGATGTTTAACTGTATCACATTAGAAGAAATATCTCTTTTCATTTCACTAGAAGGAACATAGTCAAGTTCTAAGTAACAACTAGAACATTCTTCCTCTCTCAAGAGGATAAATATCCCAGAGCTATGAAACTCACACATTCAATTCCAGTAGCCAGCATCTGACAGGTAGGTGCACATGCAGCTCCATACTTGTTTTCTAAACTGTCAGAACATGATACATATTTCTTAGGAGCTTTGCAGCTTTCTAGGAAAAAGGAAGAAAAACAAACATTGGAGAGATTGTGAAGTAGCAATTTTACACATAGGGGAAAAGAGTATGTTTCTAAGTAAACCATATCAGACCCATACCTGCAGGATTTTGAGGTTTGCCTGTGCAACTTAGCCTCCCATTAACGCAGTAGCTGAGGGGGGGGAAAAAAAGAATTTCAGTGCAATTCTCTCCTAAGAAAGAAATTTTAATTTTTTGCAAAATGGCTTCAAGTTTCTCACCATTGGAAATGTTTCATTTATGTTACTAGCTCTTCCCCATCCTTCAAAATGGAACGTGAGTCAACTTGCCTCTCTTTACTTTTTGTAGTATACAGTAACACCAGTTTTGAAAATGAATAGTAGGCCATTCACTATTCTGATGGCCTATCAAGTCATTCTTGAGGTTTGTATATAGCTGCCCAGATGCGCTAGGAATAATCAGATCTTATGTATTATTTTCTAATTTTTTCCTTAACATTTCCAAGCTTAAGGTAAGTCAAATGCTTTCTGTTCATTTAAGAATCTTTGTAGTTTAGGAAAGGGCAAAAAAGATGTCTTAAAAAATAAACCTTTGCTATTAAAAATAAGGAGACTGTACTGGTTTTGGCTGGAATGGAGTTAATTTTCTTCGTAGCAGCTTGAGGGTGCTATGTTTTGGATTTGTGACCAAAACGGTGTTGATAACACAATGTTGTTTCAGCTATTGCCGAACAGTGTCAAGGCCTTCTCTGCTTCTTTCGCTGCCCCGCCAGTGAGTAAGCTGGGATTGCACAAGAAGTGGGGAGGGGACAATGCCAGGACAGCTGACCCCAACTGACCAAAGAGATATTCCATACTGTACAACATCATGCTCAACAATAAAAGCTCAGGTGAAGAAGGAGGAAGGAGGAATGTTTGGAGTTATGGCACTGGTCTTCCTAAGTAACTGTTATTCATGACAAATTCATTCTTTCGTGGAAACGTCTAAACATCTGCCTGCTGATGGGAAGTAGTGAATAATTCCTTACTTAGCTTTGATTGCACATGCCGCTTTGCTTATTAAATAAGCTTATTTTTGCTTATTAATAACAAAGTTATTAAACTGTCTTTATCTCAACCCACAAATTTTCTTGCTTTTGCCCTTCTGATTCTTTTCTGCATCAGGCTGAAGTGGGGTGAGCAAGCGGCTATGTGGTGCTTAGCTTCTTACTGCCGTTAACCCTCCACAGAGACACATGAAGACCCCTCATCTTCATTTTCAGTTTGTTAATCTTTAAACTTGACACACTTACCAGGTAATCCCACCAGTGACTGTTGACTGGTCAGGCAAGATGTATTTTCTATCTTCTAAATAGCAGGGACAATGAGATTTACGAACACACTCATTCTTGTGGTTCAAGTACATTCCTTCAGGACAATGACAGCCTTCAATAGGGATGTCAGTTGGATGACATTCCAGGGCTCGGTTGGAGAGTGACAAGCATGTCCTGTCACATGCCTGAGTGTTGTAGCTGAATGTTTGATTGCCAGTACAAGTAATGGCTGTAAAACAAGACAAGAGTGTACATTAAACTTAATTTACTTATCCTCTTCCTTGTGAAAGATAACCATGCTCATAATGTGCTGCATATATTGTGTTAACAGCTTCAATGCTTAATGCTTCCTATTGCTTCTCTTCCAGTGGATGTGGAGCTCTAACAAAAAGTATTGCAGAACAGGGGTTAACACCAACCATGTAGCTCTTTGGAAGGTTAAATATTTTACTGCTTCTTTGTGTATCTTGGAATAAAATAATGCAAAGAGAAGCTTTGCAGAAATACCAATGTATTTTTGAGTAACTGTGAAACCTATGCCTATGTCTCAGTTGCGTAAATAGCAAAATCACATCTGCAACCAGAGTTTTTCCTAGTTCTTTCTCATCTTACAGCACAGTATAGCTTTATTTATCTGTCTATTCCATTGCTCAGTTATCAAGTCCTGGAAGCATCCACATGCTCACCTTAAAACATATGAGTAATCTTTTTCACGTAGTCCTAAGGTAAAATCCTTTTCTGAAAAGGACTAGAAGGGTATTCAAAAGTTGGGTATCTTTTATCCCATTTCTGCTTTCCTCTTCTTTCTGTTCACTCCTTTCCTCATAACACTTAAGATGATTTGGACACTGTTTAGAATACTGCTTTACCATTTATGTTTTTTGTTGTGTTATGATACATCTGTGAAGTCAGCAGCCCCTGGGAATATAGCTTTTATACCTGCTGGTTGGCCTACTTGAGCAGTAAGTATTTATTTTCTAACGACTGACAAGTAGTTTTAAAATATGTTGTTGCTCTTATCCAGTTTTGTCACAGGTGAATCAAACATGGGAATATTCTAAATGGCAACAGATAGACCTGTAGGCATGCATTCATCTGATGGTAGACTATTAAGAGTTGGTTCGGTTACTTACTACAATTGTCCATACTGTTTCTCCAGTGCTCAAGGATTAAACCCATTGAACTGCATGTTCGTGCATATGATCCCAGAGCAGAACAAATATAAGGAAAGGTCTCTTCGTAATTACAGGCTTGGTAGACACATCTCTGAAACCCAACACATGGAGAGTACTCCGTTATGGGGGAGCAGACATTTGGAAGTCCTAAACCCCGGAGGTATTTAAAGGACGTGTAGATGTGGCACTTAAGGACATGGTTTAGTGGTGGACTTGGTAGTGTTAGGTTTACAGTTGGACTCGATGTTCTTAACAGTCTTTTCCAACCTAAATGATTCTATGCTGAATTGCAGAGGTAAGTCATGCAAAATATATATTATTGCATAACTAAAACTGATGAAAAATATCAGATCAATTGCCTGATTGACATGAATAAAATATACTTAGTACCTAAAAAATGCCTTTGTTTATTCACTGTTTTTAATTTTTAATTTTCAAATGTTTAGTGGAGATTGACAAATATAATGAGATCAATTATGCACATGGGAAAATCAATACTTTGCACAGTTAAAGTTGTTGACATGGAGAACTGCAGCATGAGCAAAAATACCTTCTGATTCATAGGGATGGGACTGGTGCTTATGAACAAACAGACTTTTAGTGTGATGGGGACATAAATTTCAAAACCACATTGTTCCTTAGCTTCTATGCATTGCTGATCCAAATGAGTGGGATACTGTATATGAGTACATTCTGGTCCATATTTGGACTCCCTCTGTACAATATCTATCATAATCTCCTACCTTGTAGAAAGGAATAGGGTTCACCACAGCATGGCATTTCTCGAACACTGTACCCTTCTTGGTAAGAATAGAGCAATGAGTCTCAGCAGATATTTCTAATGAAAGTAAATCATGGACATTAAACAGAGAAAGTTAGGAAAAAGAAATTAAAAAATGAAAAAGAAATGAAAAAAATCCTGGACACACTACCCTAGCTGAGCTTTTGGCAATGATGTATTGAATAAAAGGACAACTTCTTAGCTTGTTAGCTTGCAGACAATACTTTTGTTCAAACAGCTCAGTAAGGCTTTTTCTTTTTTTTTTTTTTTTTTGTTAAGACCAATAGCAATAGGGACTTGAGAAGGCAAAGCCTGGATTTCAGTCACAGCTGAGCAAGTCTAAGACATCCATGGACATTACAATTTCACTGGAAATATCGTCAAAAACCTCTCATTCACCATCTCAATCCCAGATCTCTAGAACGGGATCTGATAAGCTTTCACTAGATATGTATTCTGGAAATCAGAAAAGTCTTGTTGGTGACAGAATTTGTGATGTTCAATCGTCTCAGTCTCTGCTTCTCTGAAACTCTCTCATTCCCCTGGTATGGGCTTATGGAAGTGTCAGACAAAGCTAGCTGGAGAGATCAGTGACAACAAGATCATCCACTTACTGTTCAGTTGACTCAAAGCGCAAGGGTCAGTATCTCTCTCTAAAGCAGGATGGCAATTTCCTGCCCTCCAGGAATCTACAAACAGGGAGGCTGTCCCTTCAGTGATATCCATGCTAGTCATGAAGTCATCTGTAGTGTCTCCATTGTAATTACCACACAAACCTAATAACATCAGAAATGCAGGGGATGGCTGAAAATTAAAGAATGTGTACACAATGGTATGTGTTTCATTCTATAATAGTGAGAAAATTGATTCAAAAGTTCTACATGGAGTGTCACTGAATACTGTAGATCAAGCAGCCAGAGAATCTTGATTATGTACACATTCAGCCACTGAGCCTCTGCCTTATCAAGTTAGGATTGTCCACTTCTATTCAATGACAAATTCATACAGAAGTTTTTGTCTTGTTTTTAGAAAAAAGGCTTTTTCAATGGTTTTAAATCATGTAAAAGAGAAAGGCCATGAAATACGTCTGCAGTTAACACGTTTTTTCTTGTGTACATAAAATCTGTAATGACAAAGAATATACATTTAGACTTTTTTAAAAGCTAAAGCCTCTCTGTAATTCCCTATATAAATTAGAATGCAGGATATGTCTTTGTGGCTAATGTTGCTGTGCAATAAACATAAACATCTCCATCTGGTGCTTATCAGCTGAGAAGCTTTTAGATTCTTAGGGTCATTGTGTTTACAGTGATTGTTGTCCTGGTTTCAGCTGGGATAGAGTTAACTGTCTTCCTAGTAGCTGGTATGGTGCTATGTTTTGAGTTCAGTATGCAAAGAATGTTGATAACACTGATGTTTTCAGTTGTTGCTAAGTAGTGTTTATTCTAAAGTCAAGGATTTTTCAGCTTCTTATGCCCAGCCAGCGAGAAAGCTGGAGGGGCACAAGATGTTGGCACAGGACACAGCCAGGACAGCTGACCCAAACTGGCCAACAGTGTATTCCATACCATGTGACGTCCCATCTAGTATAGGAACTGGGGGAGTGGCGGCGGGGAATCACCACTTGGGGACTAGCTGGGTGTCGATGGGCGGGTGGTGAGCAATTGTCCTGCGCATCATTTGTACATTCCAATCCTTTCATTATTTCTGTTGTCATTTTATTAGTATTATCATTATCATTATTAGTTTCTTCTTTTCTGTTCTATTAAACTGTTCTTATCTCAACCCACGAGTTTTACTTCTTTTCCCGATTTTCTCCCCCATCCCACTGGGTGGGGGGGGAGTGAGTGAGTGGCTGCATGGTGCTTAGTTGCTGGCTGGGGTTAAACCATGACATTGTACACTGTGTTAAAAGAACCATATGCTCCAAGATGTAGAGACCACACAGACTAATTTGTTGCCCCTTCATTGTGTAGTAAAGCACATATTGAAAAAGGCATACATAAAACATGTGAAGAACAGTATTATATTACTAATGAAAAATGTCACCCATCTAATTTCTTTGACTAATTTTAAAGTTATTAGTGAAAAAAAAATTCTTAGCACATCGGTTTTCCAATGCAGGTATTTTTGTTGTATTTTCTTTGAATCTGGAGAAGAAAGTTTATTCCTTAAAGGATGAGTACTAAGCTTTCAAAATTACACTCCCTACATTTTCTCCTTCACATGGGGACTAGATTTCTTACCTAGGGTTCTGCCTTTGAATTGTGATCCAACTTTCACATAGGCCTGGAACACAGGTGATGTTTGAACTACAAGTTCCAGCCCGAAGGTTGTATACATCTGAATGTACATCGAGGACTGTCTGAAAATAGTGATGTCTCCTAAAAGAACAAGGATATTTAGAAAGAGAGATTTTGATGCATAGGATATTACAAAGTAATGATTATAATGTATATGTAAGTGTTCTAGCATTCTGTCTACAAGTCTTCTCCTTCCACACACAACTCTCTGCAGAGGGACAGATGCAATGGAAAAGATGTTAACCTTCCTCTGAAACCTCTGCTATTGGCACTGCAAGAGAAAAGATGCTGGGTTGTGTAAAACAGACATTTAATGTAATTTGGATTTTACATATATTCCCTTTTCTTTACCTGATCTGTAAGGTAGACGCTTAAGTTCATCATCGTCAGTAAGGAGTTCACTCTGAGAAATCACAATTTTGTCCTGTAAGAAAAGGACACGGAATCAGAAGTAATTATCTTACTGATAGTATTTATATGTTCTTTAACTTCAGCAACTGTACTGTCAATGACCTATATAATAGCGAAAGATTCATTCAAGCTTTTTCTCACGTTATTCCATACTGCTTTCAGTTTTCACTTTGAAAATACTCTAACTACTTGAGTTGATGTAGCAACTGAGATCTTTACTGTCTATGCATGAACTGGAACCTACCTTTAGTATCTATCCCCCATAATTTTTCATTTCAGGCTACTAGCAATGACTTTAAGTATTTATTTTGCTAATCTGGTTAATGAAATGCTGGCTAGAACCTGTGGAGGGAATACTTACCTTTGTAGATAGGTAAATTACAGCACTGAGTGATGTCTCAGAATTAGAATAACCAGACTTTTCATATACAGCCATTAGGGTTCCATTGTGTGGCAAGCTGGAACTCTGGAGGAAAATAGTGAAAAGGGAAGTCTGTGTCAGAATAACAATGATTTGTAGAATAAATGTATATCATAGGAAGACCTCAGTTTGTGTTCCAATAGGAAACCAAAGACAGACTAAAATATATCCATTTGATATGGTGTGTTTCTAGACTGCAGGAAATTACCTTCATAAGAACATAAGTGCAAACCCCATGGAACCTGTATGATCTAGAATCAAACGTGGTAACAAAGGAGCCTCCTTCCAGTGAACACCTTCCAGGGCAGGGCAAGTCTTTGCAGTTCCATTGACCCATTGTACATTTACTGAGGAAAACAAGAAATTCTGTATAAGATTATTCTCATACTAAGGTGCTGTTTACCAGCAGAGGATTTGATCCTCCTGTCTGGAAGTTTTGCTGTAGCCGATCAACATGCAAAATTGGTTAGTGAACACAGTGTAACATGCATATACATTCTGAACTTCCATTTCCATTGTTTTGAAATTTCTTTACATTCTAAAAACTCAGCTATTTCCTAGTAATGGAAGATGTAATTTGTATCATTTTTCCCCTTATACTTTCTATGCTTTGATTTTCTTTGTCTGTGTATATCAGTTGAAGTCGTTCATTTTAATTCAAAGTTGCTGAACTCTGGTATGGATTGTCAGTAAACTTTCCTGAATACATTAATCATGAAAAGTGCATTCATTGTTGCAGTTCTGAGGATCAAATTCCATTATTTATTAGAATTATGATAGCAAGAGAAGTAACACCAAAAAAAATTACTCTACTTTTTTTGGAAAAAAAATTCCAGATTTAAAAAATATTGTCTTAAGTCATTATTTTCTGTTGCAAAACAGAAATTTAGTTTTCAGCACTGATTTGATTATCAGAAATGCTGAGATTGCCAGAAAGAAATTGTAAATACTGGATATTTGTTTTGTACTAATTTTACCTCCACTTTCACAGAGGAGATAAAAATGCTACTGTTTTGTGTGGCCTGAAGGAGCATTTATTTTCTACAGATTAATCAGGAAATGAGACATCTACATCTTCATTTACAAATGTATGATTTGTGGCACTCAAAGGTGGCCTCAGAGATGGTATGACACATTTGCAGCTGGTATTGGGTTTGTGTGGTGGGGTTTTGGTAGCGGGAGAGGGGCTGCAGGGGTGGCTCCTGTGAGAAGCTGCTAGAAGCTTCCTTGGCTCTAAGTCGGACCTGCCTCTGGCCAAGGCCGAGCCCATCAGTGATGGTGGTAGTGCCTCTGGGAGAGCATATTTAAGAAGGGGAACCTGCAGTGGGGGAGGGGACGTGAGAGATGGGATGTGAGAGAAACCCCTCTGCGGATACCGAGGTCAGTGAAGAAGGAGGGGGAGGAGGTGCGCCGGAGAAGGGCATGCCCCTGCAGCCCCTGGTGAGACGGCAGGCTGTCCCCCTGCAGCCCATGGAGGGGAGCGGGGGAGCAGATGCCCACCTGCAGCCCGGGGAGGAGCCCACACCGGAGCAGGTGGATGCCCTCAAAGATGGCTGTGACTCCATGGGAAAACCCGCGCTGGAGCACTCTGTGCCTGAAGGACAGCAGCCTGTGGAAAGGACCCATGCTGGAGCAGTTCATGAAGAACTGCAGCCCATGGGAAGGACTCACATTAGAGAAGCTCATGGAGAACTGTCTCCCATGGGAGGGACCCCACGCTGGAGCAGAGGAAGAGTGTCAGGAGTCCTGCCTCTGAGGAGGAAGGGGCAGCAGAGACAACGTGTGAGGAACTGACCCGAACCCCCATTCCCTTTCCCCCCGTGCTGCTAGTGGGGAGGACATAGAGAAAATCAGGAGTGAAGTTGCATCTGTTTTTTGCCCATGACCATAACTGGTGAGTGATCCCTCCCTGTCCTTGCGTCGACCCATGATCCTTCTCTCCTCCCCATCCCATGGGGAGGAGGAGTGAGTGAGTGGCCACATGGTGCCTTGTTGCTGCCTGGGCTTAAACCGTGACACAGCCACCCTCTGAAAAGTTAGGCTAAACTTTCCAATCACTTGGTGAGGATACTCTCCATCCACTCATGAAAGTACCTGTTGCTACTCACCAGGTCCTGCAAGCTGCTTTCATTGTCTCACCGGGAGCATATGTTTTCCCATTCAGCGTACATGGACACTGCCCAATGTGAACACATGTTCGATTCTTTGAGATGTCATCCAGAACAGTTCCTGCAAAAGAAGATAAAATAAATACTTTTCCGTATCCTCACTTAGCACTAAAGCTATTATAGGTTGAATGCCTTCCAAAATCAGCTTGGAATGCTATTTTTGCACAGCTAGTGCCCATAGTTAGCGATATAACATGCAAGAAATTTTCTCTTAATTAAAATAAAACTGACTCTTTTCAAGTGATAACAGCATTTGGCTACTTTGTTATATGAAAGTGCAGACAATTGTCTTCATTTGAAATTTGAACTTAATTTGAAATAACAGTAAGCTTGAATGTTATTTTTTAAAATTTTTTTTTTTTTTTTGCTATGACACTCGAAGCTGGGAATTTTGAAGAATGGCCACATTCTATTTTCTACAGTACTAAGTCTGGTTTTAAATATGTAGCTCACAGCACATTACTTTTGACTACTATAAAATAGTGATGATATTGATGTAAATACCCACATCACAGTAACCTTGGAAGGTATTTCAGTTCTGAAATTTCAAGAAACAATGTAAATGATAGTCATAATTACAATTTTTGTAGGAAGTTCATCTTGAACTATTTTAAAGGGATTTTACAAAATGCCCATAATATTGCAGAACTTCTCTGAGGTATGCTACCTCTTGCTGGTGCCCTGAAAGGCTAGATACCTGTTTGGGATAGGAAATTAATTAAGCTTACTCAATGTATATTATAGTACAGAACTTTAAGCAGGTAGCATATAATTATCCCCTCATGTATCACGGTCTTGTGAGGAAAATGCTTTCACAGCTCTGTTCTTGCAAATAGTGATCTCGAAGGACCATGACTATTCAAGACTCCAGTTACATTATGTTACCTGAGAAATAGCAGTTCTAGCAGCACAATGCCCTGAAATGCACTGCTAGTTCATTATTAAAAAGTCTATTCCACTTGACTGGATATATGCCAAAAACATTTGTATGGGCCATTTAGGGTATGACGAATACAGAAATGATACCTTCTGGACAAAAGCAACCATAGGTACAGTGACTGGAACAGCTGTACTCTGGGTTGGAACAGGTTTTAATACATGGAGAACCACATTCCTCATAGATTTGGTTAGCAGAACATTTTCCCACAGCTGTAACAAACAGTGAAACTGTTAATATTTTTAAAGCGTAAACATAGAAGAATCTCTCGTCTACCACCTAGGATGGAGAAGACCTTGTGATTTCTGGCACTAATGTTCTCTTATCCTGCCTCAATACTCAATTCATCATCTGAATATTCATCATTACCATCATATTCACTCTAGCTTTTATTCATTTTTCATGCCCTATTTATTAGAAACTCCTTTCAGAAGCTTCAAGAATGGCAAACAGGGTATATTGCAGCCTAATAAACTATCACAAATCAGATTTCCTGTAGTACCCGAAGGATTTAAAGACTGTAACTCTTGATCTTCTTTATACTTCCTGCTTCTCAGACATTATCTGCTTTTCAGAATGCAGCTACCTAGCAATTCTAATATATGGAACTCAGAACATGTTTTATTACGTGATAAATTCAAGCAGAGATTTCTCCTTATCCGAAAGAGTAAAAATAAGTGTGGTAGGGAAATAGAGGTAGTTAGAGATAAGGCTGACAAAGAAACAATGAAGACTAAAAAGTTCATTACCTTTGTATATTTGGCATTTATTTGCAAATTCTTAGATTCTCAGCTTTGGTTTTTTGGGAAACAAGGGTTCCAATTCCCTCCTTTTTTTTTTTTAAGCTTTGCCTTTTATCACTTTACTACCAATCGTAGTAATGGTCTACTGGCAACATGAAAACTGCTATGACTTGGAGAAAACCAGGCTGTTATTGTACAGCGATTAGTAAGAATTATTATACAGTTCCGTGAATGCACACAGTGCCTGAATATTTATCTGAATCTATAAAATGCCTTGAGGAGTTTACAGTTTTGAAGGATTAAAACCAATTGCAGACCAACCAAAGAGTAAAATGGGTTACCAGTTTATGTAAGATGGATAACCTTGGAGAATAGGAGGGGAAAAATTATTTTAGAAAGAAGTACAATTTTATAGTGTCAGGGATAATAATGGAGCTTAGTAGGGAACGTTTTCAGTAAGTATGAGGAAAGAACGAAAGAAAACTCAATGTTAAATACAAAACAAAAAATGAAGAGTGGCACCACTACGTGAAGATCAAGAGGAAAATAGAAGAATATGGCACCAGAGATGCAGGGAGGGCAAAACGATGCAAAGCCCTGTAAGTAACAATGGTGAGATGATAGACTATGGCAAGTTAAACAATGACTTCAGGAATATAATTCAACTGGGATTTCACTATTCTTATGCTAAAATCTAGATGGTAGCCAATCTTAAAGATTTTTGAAACAGCATAAGAATCAAGGGATAAGAAGAAATATTTTCCTGTCAAAGCAATTTACCTTACAAATTTGCTACCCATAACCATATATTCATATAAAGGATAAATAAAAATATGATCAAATGATATGCTTCTTAAGGACAATATCATATTAAGCAAGGTCATTCTGAACGCTCCTCTTTTTTTTTGACATGAGCTGCATCTCTGGTAATTTAATGTGTGAGTTCGTATAGAAATAACAACATCAATTTAAGTTACTTTTGACTTTTTTTATGATCAGCATGTTCTCTTATAAAACAATGAATCCTGCTATATAACAGTGACTATAGATTGAAGTTTCAGGTGGATTCAGAAAGACTGCAAAAAGTGATTCAGAACTTTCATAACAAACAGGCACTTGAAAAAAAGTGTGTCTAGTCACATCAAGCTTGGAGAGTAATGGAAGATTTGCTTCCTATTTACTTCCAAACAGTAGTGGTAATTAAGAAGGCTGAGCACCTGAAAATGAACTACTGAAAATCTCCTTTGAATAAAAGGGGCTATGGCAATTGTTAGCAAAAATATTCAAAGACTTCAGAAGCCATTTAACAGTTCTCTCTCTTCACTGGATAATTTGCTAAGTACAGTAATGAAAAAACTGTACTAAGAGAGTAAAGTCTCCTGTTGAAGTCTGAGAAATTCAAAAGTTATCACTTGGTGAATGTTTCTTTCTTTTATGGTTACTGATCTAGGTGTAGGAGCTATGTTTCATACTTCCTCCTTCTCCTTTGAGGTTTCCATCCTCTCCTTACTGCTTTACCAAAGACCACTGTTCTCTTAAGAAAATAATTTGTTTGATTCAAGACAATAGAGACTTTTCTATCAGTTGATTTTAATTCCAGCTAATCATCATTCTCCCTTTATGTAAGATATAGCAAGGTTAAGTACAATATCCTATGAATGAAACATTTGAACTTACAGCAGAAGTTTTCAGTTCTCCAGTTGAACACCATTTGATGGGACATAGCACATTGCCTTGAATACTCTGATAGCGTAGAGCAAGTGCAATTGTTTTGTCCTGGCTCACTGCAGTCCTGCATATCAAGCTGGCAACGAATGACAAACCCATCCTTTGGCACACTGCAGGTTGGTGACACCAAGTTAAGTAGCTGAGAGCAAATAATGGCCTAAATAAAAAGAGAAGGAAAATTGTTCCTGGTAGTATTTCCCCCATGTGAAAACCACAATAGAATATCACTGCTAGTTATGATTTTCTTGTTGGTTTGTTTGTCTTTTTTTCCCCTCTATAGTTTAGTAATTTGTATTTGACTTAAAATGCATGAGAAATTCATGATTAGCGGGGCATATCCATCCATTGTATAATGGAAGGATTTTGATATGTTGAATTAGTTCCATTTCTCATTAAGTTGAAAATTAAGTCATTCTTTCAGTACCATCATTCCCCTAAAAATGGCTGAGAACATTACAGGCAGGGAGTGTGTTGTCTCATGGAGATTCAGTTTCAGGACAAACATCCCCAATGTGAAGATAGCAACACTCATTCCCCTTTGAGCAAACATTTGATTCATCTGTATTGCCTATCATGTTGCCTACTGCAGTATAAGGTCTCAACGAGAAACAAGTAAAAAGGCTAAACCTCGCAGCCAACAGAAGTTCTCTACCAGATTGTCGTGGTTTAACCCCAGCCAGCAACTAAACACCACGCAGCCGCTCACTCACTCCCCCCCACCCAGTGGGATGGGGGAGAAAATCAGGAAAAGAAGCAAAACCCGTGGGTTGAGATAAGAACGGTTTAATAGAACAGAAAAGAAGAAACTAATAATGATAATGATAACACTAATAAAATGACAACAGAAATAATGAAAGGATTGGAATGTACAAATGATGCGCAGGACAATTGCTCACCACCTGCCGACCGACACCCCGCCAGTCCCCGAGCGGCGAATCCCTGCCCCCACTTCCCCGTTCCTATACTGGATGGGACGTCACATGGTATGGAATACACCGTTGGCCAGTTTGGGTCAGGTGCCCTGGCTGTGTCCTGTGCCAACTTCTTGTGCCCCTCCAGCTTTCTCACTGGCTGGGCATGAGAAGCTGAAAAATCCTTGACTTTAGAATAAACACTACTTAGCAACAACTGAAAACATCAGTGTTATCAACATTCTTCTCATACTGAACTCAAAACATAGCACTGTACCAGCTACTTAGGAAGACAGTTAACTCTATCCCAGCTGAAACCAGGACACAGATCAAAGTAATTTTTCAGTGTGAATACAAGTAATATTTACAACGTTCTTCTTCAGAAAAGTATCTTCCTCACAGGACCCACAGAAACTCCTGTTCTTTATTCTCGCTCTTCTTGTTAAAGAGATACTACAAAAGGAATGTTTCTCTGTTTTTCTGTTCTGGGAAAAGGAGTGTCTCGGAAGGATTCTAGCTGGCTCTTCCTCTGTAGTATGAAAACTAAAATTTAGCAAGAGGAATGGTTTCTGTGTTCAAGCTAAGAGATTCTTGGGTTGCTAGAAAAATAAGATGAAACTATTAAGGAAAAAAGAAGAAAAATCTCCTATTTCAAGAGAAAACTTTTTAAGCATTCTGCTATATACTGTATACAAATAAGTACATGAGAATTGCAAAGTAAGATCATATTCTTGTGAGGAAGCACAAACAGAATCAAAGAGCGTGATCATTCTATGTAAAGAGAAAAGTTTTTTAGAGGATAGCCATGAGCACTTGCCATTAGGTATATGGTGACATTATGACCTCCTAGGTAGAAAAAATAACAGGTTGCTGAGAGAAATTGTGGAGTTTCCATCTCCTCAGCTTGGAAGATCCACCCAGGAGATACTCAAAACCTACTACAACATTGTCCGGGACAACCTGCTCTAGCTGACCCTGCTTGAGCAGAGGGGTTGGACTAGATGATCTGAAGAGATCCCTTCCAAACTAAACCATTCTGTGATTCTGTAAAATCTGTGTGGAAAAGGAAAATTCGAGCTTCCCCAACTTAACAGGATCATCCTAAGTAGGATTTGAGTCCTGTATCTGCAAAATCTAAGAAATAGAACCCCTTTTGCTCTTTGCTGCTACTAAGCTTCCTCTTTCAACCATAGTTACATGGATGCATCATGTTTCAGGTAAGCTGATTTTCTTTTCATTTAGGACTGGAAGTGATAGCAGTTGATAGTGGTTGACCCTGTTACAAATGCTGTTATCTGGCTGTATGTTTAAAGCATCGTTGAATGTCTTCAAGTCAGTACAGCTTATAATGTCAGGTCTCTAGTTGTTCAATAAAAAGTTCTTTAAAGCTTCACTGGTTATCATGAATTTCTTGTGGTGACCTGCATGAAATTTCAGAAAGCTGTGAGCTAAATGCTAGCAGGTTTATATAAGCAATATAAATCCAGCCTCAAAAATGCCCACGGGCCTTTTTCAAAATGTATTTTAATGCAGAGAACTCCTTTTCTTTCTCATATCATGCTATACAAATTTTGACTTTATCCATTTTCATGGAAGTCAGTTTTATGACACCACTGCCTCTCTGTTGTTGGTTTCTACCTTTCCACTTCTGTTAAGAATCATGCAACAGAAAAGCCAAGAAGATCTTTCTTACATATTTTTTGTGAGGAATGGTGGAAATTGGTATCTCCTCAGACAGGCAGATCTCTGATGGATCATCCATTTTTTGTAATGCAGCAAATTTATATGTATCCAGCAATTTACCTGTAAATTGAAGGGTTATAATTTGTCAGGAAAAAGCCTTTGCTATGATCTGGCAAAACTCAGATTCTACTCTTTGACTGTGAAAGGTCCTACTAATTAATCTTCCTGATGATAACAGCTACCTCTTTTGCCCTTTAACTGGAGTCTACTCAGTAAAGCATACTTTTATCACCTTGATCATTTCTCTGAGCTACTTCCTAATCTATCACATCTACTACCTTACATGATACCAGCTGCTACGATTTTTCTGCCAGCTGTATTATCTTTTGCCAGCTGCTAATTCATGCCTCTTCTCCTCATCCCCCATTCTTATATTTTCCCCTACATATGCGGTTAAACTCATCACAACCCCAAAAATATTGTATACTTTTTAGAACTCTTTTCTGTGATGTGTATAGAAAACTGCATCTGGCTGTGTTGATCTGAGATTAGTTTACTGTGCAATTTAACGTCTCCACACTAGCACTGTAGTTCAGATTAGCAGTGTGCTTTTAAAGCAAATCTCCCAAACATCCCCACGCTGTACAATTTGATTTCCATTGTGGAGTGGTCTTGGCATACAGTGTTCCTTTAAGATGAAACCAAGCTGGAAGATGTGATACAAGAGCACATGTAACAAGCTCCAACTGCTAATGGGCATTAGTTCAACAGACCAGATTAGAGTGACTCTGAAGTGAACCCCCCAAACCACATATAGCGCAGATGTCATGTCCTCAGCAGCAACTATTTTGTTCTAAAGATCCACCACTCTTGGGACACATTACTTGTTAATGTTCTTGTCCACTATGCTCTTTTTATTATAGCCTCATTCTTGCTTCTGCCTAACATAATAATTTCCCTCACCGTGCCTTGCTATGAACCTAGACTGTTCTGAAAGTTAGGTGAAAGAGTGTTTAGAAATCATCTATTTCTAAAATATGAAAGAGTCCTTATCACTTGTCTGAGGAACCCACAGTATTATCGTCATAGCAAATAATAGTGTGTAGCATAATCGTATGATATGTATGTTGGTGACTTATGGGAGTGCTTTACTCAATTCCGAAACTGAGTGAGCAGTCAGAGCAATATTAGTACAGTATGAAATTTCCACCTTGACTCAGTTTAACTAGTTCCCCTTCCATCTGACTTGTCCTTAGATCTTACCTTCACTCACAAATTCATTCAATTCATAACCATCATAATTTCCACACATTCCACAGGTTTTCCCCATATATTTTTTTTCAGTCAAAACCTAAAATAAAATAAAACAGAACATTTAAAGGGATCACCCTAAGTAAAATTATCTATACAGCATTACCTTTCTCAAACAAATTCAATTCAAGGATCCAATTAAAGGTGATCCTTCTCATTAATTTCAGTGACTTGATTGGAGGAGAAGTTTTAGAAACAGTTACTTCTTTTCCCAATAGGCAAATAGTGATTGTTGCAATTTTTTGATTTAATAAAAGAACAAGATTCTAAGACATTTGCAGAGAATTGAAGGGGGATAATATTCTAAGGAGCCAGAAAAAGTAGAAAATTATGCTGTTTCCTTGCTCATATCCTTGTTGACAGAGCACAAATTTCAGGTTTGTTCTCTTAAGAAATTGAAGGTTACAGGAAGAAAATCTGTTTTCAGAAGAAGGTTGTTCAATTATCTGTTGCTCTGGAAGGTGGTAGTATTACCACGGGCTACAATCAATGAATTATTATGAAAACCTTAGATCAGAGGAAGTAATCTGACTATATTTAGAATACAATGTGTACCCATCACAGTAGCATTTCCTATTATATGTGTGATAGTAATGCTGGTAAATCTCCCAGACAATTTATTACATAAGAATCTCCCTGTTATAGCAAACTTATCAATCTAGACTTCAGTGTCTTTTGTGACATTAATATCACAGTTTACACAGAGAAAATGTATCCCCTTCTCTAAAATATATCAGGGATTTTGGAGGGAAAACATGAAAAGATTCAGAAAAAGGAAAGAAACAAAGGAGCTCATAGGAGCAGCATATGTTTGAAACGAAAAGATGTCCAGGGGAAGCACAGTAGAACTGGCAAAACTATGGCATACACTATTAAATTCTACACAACTTTAAACAACTGCAACATCCCGTTAGCAGAACATCGTAGCTGCTGGAATAGTCTAAGGAAAGCTGAAAATCTGTGAAAGCATCCACAAATCTCAGCATTGGTGGCTTTAGTTAACTACCAATGTTAACTACCCATTAAGTCTAAAGAGATCTTGTCATTCCAGTAAGTCAGTGAGACTTTCCTCTTCTGCTTTATGAGAATACTTTACTAACCATGAGATAGTCAGCATTGTTCCACATGACAACTAGCTCCATCTCCCTCAGCTTGGCCACCAGACGAATGTTGCATCCATAAGGTGCTATTTGAATTCCATTGCTGGTGTAAGGCAACTTAATGACACTGTAATAAGGCGAGAAGAAAGACTGACATTCTCATACCAATATTATGCAGGTACTAGTTATCTTTTTTAGATATAATACACATACAATCTGAGTACTTGCAGCAACATGAAATAGATTTTTTTTTCCTTTGTAACTGTAAAATTTCAAGATACATTAAAATTTCTGTTGATTGAATGTCAGCAGTTTCACAGAAGAATCACCAGGAGATGGTTGCATAGGGATTATAATAGTGCAAATGTTTGCACAGGACTTGGCATCTTCACTTGGTTTGGTTTTATTAGGGCATAGTTATATGTTTCAAGAACTTGCAACAATACAGTTTGTGTGGTAGAACTATTGTTGATTATCCTGAAGAGCTTCTATGGACTACAGCCTGTTAATATAGGAATTACTGCTACAACTGAAAACTGCCAAGTTTAGAGAAACCCATAATAGGAATGTTGTAACAGAATGAGGTTTTCATCCTTGCGGCTGAATTCTAAAGCTACAGACTAACAACATTAAAGTACAAATATATTTTGCTAAGTACTCACTAAGAATGTGATACAATCATAGAAAAGTTGGTTGGAAGGGACTTCCTGAAGTTGCGCAGGCCAGCCTTCCACCTGAAGCAGGGCTATGTGCAACACTAGAACAGGCATAAACTACTAAAGGAAGTTTTTCTAAATACAGTTTGCTAAATTAAGGTAGAGCTGCAAGTTGTCTTTTTGTTGTGATGGTTATTGTACCCAGGTAACTACAATAAGATACAGACAATCCACAGTCAATTATTTCCCATATCTGCATGTAGTCACAGACAAAAAGTCAACACTGCCTATCTGATAAAAATGCTGAAAACTTTCCTGGAGAAATTTCCTTGTATGGGAGCAATTTGTCTAGAAGAATGAATGAGGCAGAACCCAAAGTTTCCCATCAGTGTAATTCCTCAGTAAAACAGTGGTTTTCTGGATGTAATAATCCTTGCAATAACATGAACAGTTAGTGGTCTCATAAGCAAGGACTTCTTTGTAAGCCCCTCCAATGTTTCTCTGTTGGTTGTATAGTTCATATATGTCTTATACCCTATGTATGTGTTATCTTTAGCACAGAGGGTTCAGAGTTATCTAAGTCTCAAATCAAATGAACTCTAAGCAAAACACAGGAATTTCAAGTAGTATCTACTAAAGGGTATAAGCCATCCCATCTGTGCTTGTAGTAGAGATAAACATAAGCAGACTGGTAGTATCTAGGAGACTGTAGTTTCAATGTGAGAACTGTTTTGGTCTGAGAAGGTTAGTTTATCTCTTGGCCTACACAAATGTACTCTAAGCTTGATTCAAGTAACTGCAAATGAAATACTTATCTAGAGAGTATGCTTGATAAGAAGAAATGGGAGTAGAGTCCAGTTAGGTGTGCTAACTTCCGTAATTTGTTAGTTTATTTCTGATACAAAATGGTCTTCTTCAGTGCAACTGCTATATAACTCCTGGCCTTCTTTAAACACTTTTCCCCCCATTCATTGCAGAATCTTACCCAACACTCCTGACAGAAATGCTGCCTTTCTCAACAATGACAACAGAAGGTCCCAGCTCAATAATGATCCTTGCAATTTTTTTGTCCAGCCCACGGCGGAACTGAATGTTGAAGTCTGGGCTGGTTTCATCACATACAGTTGCAAAGATATAGTTGCAGGTCCCAGTGAAGTCATACTGGTATTTATCAAAGGTTGAAAAATGCCCTCCACCCCAGGTAGAACAGGAATCCTTGCTCAAAACTATAAAAGTGAAAGAGAAAAATGGATTTAGGTCTCCTAACAGCATATTCGCTCATTCTGATTGATGTTTCAAATAAAAATAGCGTGAAAAGCTAGTAAGTTTCTACTCAGATTAATTACGTGAACAACATCCTAGCCATTTTTTTTCGTAACCTTGAAATTTTATCTCAAGTCAGGAATTGATACAATAGTTGGGGTCAGAGCAACATTCTTATTTACTGTAAGCAGAGGAGAGCTCCTTAGCTTCCTGGCTTGGGAAACACCCTTCCATCTCCTTTGTGGATAATATAAAGGTTTACCTTCTTATTTCAGTCTGCTCGATCTGTTTGCAAAGGTGACAGCTTGCTACTGCAGAGACCTTTAACATCTCAGGCACAACATTTACAAAGCTATCTATGGCATTACTGTATCATGATTCATTGCACAGTCAGATCATTAGATATCCAGAGACAGTCCTCAAAGCCCAACTTGTAAGTCCCCACTTTTTTGGCTCTATGTTTGTGTAACAAAGTTCCAGCCAGCTTTGTAAATATATGAAATGTTTTAATCAGTTTTCATTTTTAAAAAGTAATCACTTTTCTTCTGAATGGACAGATCTTAGGAGGTTTAAATGAATCATAAGAAAGAGATACAACTCCAGCGCTTGATGTTAGATATTTCTATACCTACTTAAAGCATTTGAACAGTCCCTCTGAAGTTGACAGAACTACTGAAGTAAGTAAAATCCTTGGTTATGTATTTCCAGACTCAGATCATTACTGTTCATTTTTTAATTATTTTTTGCTTATGGAGTTATATGAAGCTCAGGTACCTTAGAATGTATCTTAGAAGCACAAAGTATCAGCTAAGTTTAGCAAAGTCTACCTGCAATTTGTATTCACTGCTTTAAAGCCCAAACATTTTTTATTCTTTAAGAGTGATCAAATGACTGCAGAATGCTACTGGTTTTATTCAGGTCATGTAGAAAATACTGTTTTCCAACAAGCTGTTACCTGTTGGCAAAAAGTACTCCTCTTCCATACTTCTGTGCTGTCCAGATAGTCTGACTGGAAAATAGGAATCGGCTAATTGTTACCATTCATCCTTCATGCCCAATTCCAGCTATTTTAATATATTGTGCTTAAGTGATACTGACCAGCAAACCCCAGCTTTTTCAGAGCATGCCAATGAATGATTACCTGCAGTTGCACATGGTCAGAGTGCAATAGGTGCCCCTTTCTATAAATATAGGAGTGTCTTTAATGTACTTGTTTTTATTTAAATCTTATAATAGAAAAATAACAAATTGGAAGGTCAATAACTCAAGAAAGTTTAAAACTAGATTATAAATTTGTCTTCTGAGTTCAGTTTTTATTAAATGGCATCTAGGGATTTTCTTTTAATTTGTGTATATCCATGCCCTACTGTTCCTCTTGTAAGAACAGACAGAAGACAGAGATGAGTTGCTGAATATTTTTTTTTTTGGCTGATCACAAGTACTCAGCTATTTTTACCTTTAGGATGAACTTCATGTAGCTTTTCCATGCTTATGCTGAATGAGAATTCATGCAATTCAAGCCACTCTCTGTGTCTTCTGCCTAAAGAAATGCTTCTCATTATAATAAATTTGCATTTTATATCATTCTTTTTGTTCTACACCTCTGCATTTTCCCCAAACTAGATTAAGAACTTCATTGTCAACCACTGAAATGCAGCAACTTTTGGAGTACACAGAGCTGCTTTTTAACAGTATGCAACAGTAAAGCACAGTATTTTTACATAAAACATTAAGATTATGGGTTACTAGGAAGAATGTCTGTAAATAGAATGATACAAAAATTGTTCAGAATACTAGAACTGATATCCATATTTATTTTAGAAAGGTTCTAGTGAAAATTGTGTGTTTTCAGAAGGGTTATAGCCTTCTGTATCCTGTCTTAGCAGAGGAACAGCATGTCCTGTAAAATACAGTGTATCATGACAGCATGATGACATTTATTCATTCTTGTCATGGATGTGGAAAACTAAATATTTAATGAATGAAATTTAAATTGAAAAGTCAGCGCCTCACATTTCTTCAGAAAAGAACATGAAAAGTTGTATTGGTTCTGACCAAGGGTTGATGTAGCTTGGTATTTTATCTCCAGTAGTGATCATTAAGAGACTGCCCAAGGGAAGAGTCCCACCAGGTCAAGCATGAATACTTCCCCAGATATTCTCTCAGACTCCAATTATTTTCAATTCAGGGGATTTTGTGAGGCTATTGGGATTTGTCTGCTTACCCGCCTTGTGCTCTGGCTTCCAAGTACTTGTCCAGCCTCCTTTTAAACTGAAGTGAAATTTCTTTGTAACAGAAAATACCACAATCACTGCTGTCAAAAGTTACCATTTTAATTATGAGTTAACACTTTAGTGATATCTGCCTTTCTAACAGTACTTCTGATAGCTAGTATTTTTAGTACTTCAGAGCTATAATACGCTAATTATTTTGTGCTTTGGTGTGGCACACATTTTTATGCAAGTACAATAGTCGGATGTTACTATCTTTTGTATTTCTTAAGACTCAGAAGGACTAGCACAAATTTGCAGTAAGTAGGCAGCTGGAGTTAATTTTGCTTACAGATTTGGTTGCATACACACAAGCCATTCTTAGGAGTTAAGGGAAAACTTCTGGGAAACTTCCAGAACTGTGGCAACAATAGCTTCAGCTGGCACAGCTGGATGTTGAAGTGGAGATCTGTCCATACCCTGACTCCCCATTGGTTGCTGGCTATAAAGGCGAGGAAGAACTATGCCATATTCTGATCTTTCACTTGCACATAAATTTGTTTTAACCTGCAATCTTTAAAATAATCTCATAGACCTAGCCCATATGGACAATCAGCTTTATTTCATTTCCTAGATTTTGCAGTGTCAAAAGAATCTATTTCCTAAATTCTTCGATAATATTAGGCAGTAATCTGCAGGAATGAAAATCAAACAGATCACACAAACGACCTCAACAGCAAATTTCTAAATGTGGAAGGCTACTAAACTCCTCACAGTTTCTATCCTTAGGCATCAAAACCTCAGCATGGCACACTAAAGCACTTTCCATTTAGTGTAAAACTTACCAGAGTGAGACAATATATTATACCATCTTTTTATAGGCAAACTCTTCATTCAGAATTTCTAAAACTAATGCTTTAAAATGTATGGTCCTTGAGGCAAGGACTTATTTTTATTATGTGTTTTGTACAGTGTCTTCTGCAATATAGAACTGATACTGAATGAAGTTGTTATGCATAGTTGCAATGTGAACATTAAATACCAGGTCAGGCACTTACTTCTTTGCAGAGATTCTTTCTGTTTTTGGAGAAAAAAATGGGGCCAATAATCTCCTTCAAAAGCTGTGAAAGGAAAAGGACAACAGGAAGAAGTTATCCTCTGAGCACAAGGAAGCTGAATATTTGTATATTTATTTATTTTTAAATATCGTACAAGTCTAAGCAGGGTCAGCACATATGAATTGCATCCTGCCACACAAAACTGAATGGAAATTATAGTGGAAAACCCACATAATTCAGCTTGTAATAAAAAATTCTTCTGCAACCAGTAAAATGTTACCAAAAGCTGCCAGAAATCCTATGCAATGTGAGATTTCCTGTACTTCATCCACAAATCCGATGTTCCTCGTTAAAAAAATGTGGGATAAATCTTTCCTCATGTTTTTGAATTCTTATTCCACCATGTCCTGGTTTCAGCTGGGATAGAGTTAATTTTCTTTCTAGTAGCTGGTACAGTGTTATGTTTTGGATTTAGTATGAGAATAATGCTGATAACACACTGACGTTTTCAGTTGTTGCTAAGTAATGTTTAGTCTCAAGTCAAGGATTTTTCAGCTTCTCATGCCCAGCCAGCAAGAAGGCTGGAGGGGCACAAGAAGTTGGGAGGGGACACAGCCAGGGCAGCTGACCCAAACTGGCCAACAGGGTATTCCATACCATGTGACATCATGCCCAGTATATAAACTGGGGGAAGTTGGCTGGGGGGATGGATCGCTGCTCGGGAACTAACTGGGCATCAGTCAGTGATTGGTGAGCAATTGCATTGTGCATCACTTGTTTTGTATATTCCAATTCTTTTATTATTATTATTGCCATTTTTATTATTATTATTAATATTATTATTATTTTCTTCCTTTCTGTCCTATTAATCTGTCTTTATCTCAACTCATGAGTTTTACTTCTTTTTTTCAATTCTCTCCCCCATCCCACTGGGTGGGAGAGAGGGAGTGAACGGCTGTGAGGTGCTTTGGTGGTGGCTGGGGTTAAACCACAACACACCATCTGGGTAGAAGTAGTGGAGGGAACAGCCAAAACTGGGAAAATATGGGAAAAGTAATGTCCCATGTGTTCTTCACAAGAATCATGGGATCTGTAGCCAAAGAGTGGGAAATCCCCAGCCTTAGTTGTTGCTTTTGCTGCTCATGTTAAGGCAGAATGATGAAAGTTGTTACCTGCTCCCTTTCACACACCTCTTCACAGGGCCTATTCTGCTTATAAGAAGCCAAGGAATATTTATGTGTGTACTCTAAATGTGGAGTACAGTATGGTCCCTCTTCTGTCACAAACCCAGATCTCTGCATGTGCACAACTGCACCATGTCCTCATACATACCTAAAGGTTCTTTTGCCTAGCAGCTTGCTTCCTGCCCAAAGTGTGAAGAGAGTAAGACAGATGTTGAGAAGGGCTGCCACAGCCAATCTACAAGTAGCGAGCCCTGTGCAGGGACAGAGATGGTGCATGCATGGAGTGAGCTTTCATAAAGTCAATAGCTGGATGGTAACAACCAAAGCAATCTGTAAGAAAAATGACCTGGGGTACTTCAGAAATGTGCTACTTATTTTTAAAGTTTGTCAGGTCCAATATTTCTTAGATAGGAGGAGCAAATATCCTGTAGAAACCATATAATTCTCTATTATATGTTTAGGACCTTTTGCAACAGAGAAAATGTTACGGCACAAGGTTTCTTTAATCACATAAACCAGGCCAAGTCTACATACATATCTATATATACACTACAGGTCTGCAGGCTCTTCTTGCTTCTTTATATACGGAAGAGAGTAAAAGCTTCTAGGGAGCTCACTAACTGTAATAGACTCTCTAGCCAATTCCACGCTGTGCTGCTGAATGTGAGGTAATATTTATCATGTGGTATCTCAAGGATTGTAGGAAAATAAGTGAGGTTCTGCCTCATATGTGAGGCTAGATTAAGGCACAAGAGGGCAATTTGGAGAACAAGACTTTCAGCCCATGCCTTTGCTTTGGATCTGAGATCCAGACAACTCCAACTTCCCCATCAGTCTATGCCTCAGTTCTTCTCTGAAATAATACTTAATCAAAAAGATGTTATCTGGATCAACTAATCTAAGCTTTTAGGAGCTAAAATACTACATTGGTGGAATTATATACAATGAATATCTAGACAGAAGGGAAATAAATCAAGGATGTAAGCTCAGTGACAGAAATGCTCCTACCCCAAATGTTCTAATAGTTTTAACTGGCTGAGATGAATGTCATTTGTCTAGACTCTTTTCACAGGCTGTGAAAGTAAATACAAATTTGCTGAGTACAATTTGTCTGCAAAATATATGTCTATCATGGAACAAATGGATTATACACAAAAAATTATTTCTCTCCATTGGTGTAAAGGAAACCTTAGGTGACTGTCTGCAGTGTAAATGCCAAGGCAGAAGTTCAGTGAGATGTATTCCCTCTATCTTTCTTCCTAGATATTGTGTCCATTTCAGTGGGACAGTGCTCTACAAACAAAAAATGAAACTCAAGAGTACAATGTAACATATTTTTTCTAAGTTGGAGTAAGTTACCTGCGTAATAACTTCTTGACAAACTAAAAAAGAACATTTCTACAAGAAAGAAATAGCACAAAGTGATCTCATTAGCTGTTGAGTTGCAAGCTGCTATACTCACTGCATGGCCAGCACTTCAATTTCTACCGCTGTGTGACACACTCATCAGAAAATCATTGTAGATCCTACTCACACTGCCTTGTCCACTATAATTGGTCAGCACTGGCCAATAATTGTTTGAAATTTTGCCAGTGTTTCAGTACAACCTCCATGGTCAGCCTGCAACTCAGCAGGTGTCTCTAGAATACAGCATGCTTCTTACCCTGTCCTTCCAAGTTCCTAGTGAACCACACATCACACTAAGTACACCACAAAAAGTAATAGTCAGTTTATGTGGCTATCAAGCTAACACTCTTTACACCTAGAGTTGCTGCTGCCTTTTTTGAACCCCTTGGTTTTGGTATGTCCAGTAGTTCAATAATCTATTATTGTTGGTTTAACAGTTTTGCAATTGCTACAGTTTAATCCCAAACTACAAACACTACATTAATGGGATTTAAGAGTGTCTAACAGCTGCCTTTGGAGGATATTTGATTTGGAGGAACTGAAGATATGCCTAAAATTTTATTTCAAGTGAGATCTATCTAGACAGCTTGATGTAAAACAAAAAGTCTAATACTTTATGGACACATATTTTAGATCAGAACAGACAGTTTGGTTTACAAAGCTTATTTGTAAGCTTTTCAAACTCCAAATTCACAAGTCTAAGCATGCCAAACAGTTATAAAATGTTACAAATACCCTAGGTTTGGTATTTAGATTAAAAAATCGAATGTAATAATCATCCTGGATTATATGGAGGTGTGCAAGAGTTATACCGAAAATAACTAAGGATATGAAATCCACTTTAATGTTTTGCTCAAAGAATAGCTAGTAAAACAAATACAGAGCCATTTGCTGACTATCTGCCAAACACTCTGTATCCTGTTAGATCAAACTATTAAACAAATTACAGTACAGTAATTATTCTCAGCATTTATGTTCTTTTTCTCACATTTAAATCTGAAGAGATTAATAAAATCATCCTGGAAATGTTATTAACCATTCACAACCACATGAAACGGCAGATTGTATAGATGCAGCAAGTGCTGTGGCCCCATGCAGCAGTTGTATCTAGCAACCATTTAGGAATTTTCCATTGAAAAGGCTGTCCCAGTGGTAAATGAGATTTCTAAACTACTGAAATCTTCCTTACTGACACTTTAGTATTACTGCAAGTATTCTGTTTTCCTTTGAGAAATGAGATGATTTTGAGTTGACGTGAAATACTTGATTTTGCATTAGCTCAATAGAACTGTAAATAGACTTTCACTTTTTGTAAATAAAGGAAGTTTTACTTTCAATTCCTACTCTACACAAGCTAGCCCGACTTCCTTGAGAATTATGTCTGTCAAAATGCAGTTTCTGTGTGGTCAGTCTGTCTAGTTCGTGACAGCAATACAATCCAGACAGGGAACCTGACTTACTGTGAAGAAATAAGTAATTTTGTTCCTATGCTACAGTTACTATGAGACGTCCCTATGGGAAAATAAAATTTTATGTTGTAATGACTTCAATCAAAGTATTTTATATCAGCCAAATGAATGGAAACAAAACATTTCCATTTGATGCAGAACACTGAAATGAAATCTTTTTTGTACTTCCAAACAGAAATAATTTAGGATTTCTGTTCTGTAAAGGGTTCAGTTTTTCTCTTCTCATTTGGGACAAAAATAAATGTTGAAATGTCAGAAGTTCTGGAAAAGACAAGAGCTTTAAAATAAATTATATAAGCCTAAAATGAAATTTAACAGCAAGGGTAGTGCTAGAGTCATAGCTGTAATACTAGTCATCAGTTGTACATGTTCATGATGGTTTCTCTTCAATACGAAATTATTAACTCCCTTTGTCTCTTGCAAAACAAGACGGCTGAACAGCATAAATCAAGGTAACTTCCTAGTTACATACTCAGTAAGAAAAAATATCACAACTGTACACAAACATCCCTTAAGGACCCATGCACAGTTTTGACTATTGAAATAACTAAAGTGGTGAAGCCTCAATTTAATCAATGAATTGGCATCTCTTATTAAGTAGAAGCTAGAACTAACAGTTTTAATCTGGTTTTAAACTTCTGTAGTTTTTTTTTTTAATTGGGCTAATGCATGTATACTCCTTTTCTTGGGTTACCAAGGGAAAGAGGAAGTGGGTCTTCCAGTTTCCATCAGATTCTGCATCAAATATATGTCCTTACAATGAATGTTTTCTAGTTAGAGACAGACTCAAGGTATGGAATTTGGATGCAGATCCATGAAGAGTAGAATTTGAGTCCTTGCTTTGATTTAACTCATTCTAAAGAGACAAGACTTGGATCTAGAGTTTGAAACAATGAGCATCCTGCATGTCGGCCAGTTTTAGATCATACAGATCAACCTCTTATGGCTCAGATATGCCTCCAAAAATTGTCTGATTTCAAAATCTTACTTGACAGAATGAAATCTCTATTTATTTTCATAGTCTCCAACCTCGCATGGCACTCCAAGGCCCCAAAATATTGATACATCCCAAAGTGAGAAGACTGCTCTGTAAGAATTTTCTAGATCCTACTGTTAGGCTTTTATGTTTAAATTCAACTGAAGTGCCATCCTAGACAACAGACTCCTTTATAGATGAGGCCTTATTTGTAATTGCCAAGTTTATACATAAAGCTTGTGGCTGAGGAGGGGTTGA
This sequence comes from Harpia harpyja, assembly GCF_026419915.1. Classification (NCBI taxonomy): domain Eukaryota; kingdom Metazoa; phylum Chordata; class Aves; order Accipitriformes; family Accipitridae; genus Harpia; species Harpia harpyja. The sequence continues at coordinate 14,268,894 of NC_068955.1, forward strand.
CAGTAATTTTCCATTTGATTGCAAATATTAGTATTTACAGTAATACATCTACTCATCTACCATATGAAGTCATGTAGATTAAGAACTTGCAGGCATCTGCATTTGGGGTTAGGACCCATGTTCAGGTACTTCACTTGATCTTGGTTACAATGGTGCTCATACAGTGAATGGAGTTATACCTCATTTATAACAGTATAGCTGAGATTAGAAATTGGCTCTGAGAGTCTACAAAAGGGTTAAGTTGCTTATATTTTAATTTTTTTAGTGCTACAGTTTAAGTCAGTGATTTAAGAGTAATACATGTCCTTACGCAATTTGAACTATATGGTTCATTAAATGTAGTAAACACAATACAGAAGAAATAAATTTAACTTTGTTCAGACTAAAGCAAGTGAACTATGCTTTTTAGCAGCTTGCAACCTGTTCTTGAAACCAGAACTGTAACAATTGGTAATTACAGAGAATATACAGAAGAGAGAAAAAGAAACTACTATCTTAAGCAATGCCAAATCATGGCAAAAAAGGCTCACTCTCAAGGAATTTATTGAAAACACTACAGGAAGAGGAATGAGTAAGGCAGCAGAGTAGCTACAGAATCAATGATCTTCCTTGTCAGTCTTTTTTAAAAAATTACACAGTCACCTGATATTCAGATGGGTTGGATCAAAAAAGTAAGACAGAGCCCTTTAAAAGACTAAAGAATTATACTGAATAATATTTGGAGGAATACTTTAAGAGTCATGTAAAATTTTTAGACTGCTATCATTTGCCTGTTTTCCAGCACAGGATTCTTTCTATCACATCATTTTTCAAAAAAGTAATGCCATCACATAGCTCATACTTAATAATTTTTGCAGTTTGTTTAACAAAGGAAAAGGTTTTGATCAACACTCTACACAGAAGATATACAGCTTCCATAATGACATCACTAGGGCCTGGCATCACAAACATCTGAAAGATGCAGGCACTCAGCAGCTTAGAAACAAAATATAAGTCCATTAAAAAAACATTCCCTGTATCTAGGGAACCAGTTTTAGGGAATGATCCAACAGTAACTACATTTCTTAAAAAAGTTAAGAACAAATAGTTCTGTTTCAGTCATGTATTTATTAAATATGCAGTTGTGTTTTAAGATGCAGTGAGGGAGAAGGAAATGTATAAACTTAATTCTGATGGTTGTGGGAAAGGAGAGCAAGACCTGAACCTCATGTGTTGTGATATTATGATGGAGTCACACACTTTGTTTCAATACATGCATATTTTCTTTCAAATCATATACCAATAGGAAGACAGGCATCTTAGACTTACCGGCAGATTGCAGAAAACTGCAGAAGATGAGCAGTATTACTGTCGGAAACATGATGCATGCCCTAACTGGAGAATTTTTTCAGTACTCTCCTCTGTTTCAAATGGGCAGTGCCACTGCTGCAACTTTCTAGGCTTACCTCTTCAAGCTTGGATGCTTTATATATAGAATTGAAATGCCCTCCCTCATTCCCATGGCTTTCAGAAATTGCAACAGCAGAGTACCCGCCAAACAGGATCTCCTCTTTATCAAGTTCAACACACCTAAATGCCATTTAGAAAGAAAAGAAAGAACACAAATGTCCTCCAGTTCATTATCATTCTTACAAGGTTTTTATAATGGCTTCTATTTGTAACAGCTCAAACACATTTAACTTCATTTACTGAACAAATTTGGTATTATACCCAAAAGCAATATGCAAAAAGACAAACAATACACAAATTATGATCACCATCTGATAAAGAGAGGAATAATATTGGACCAGTACACAAAGTGGAAGAATGAAGTGCAGGAGTTTTGGAACTGCTGGAAAGAATGTGTGGATAAAAGATGGTAAGGCATGAATGAACAGAGATACACATCTCAGATTTTTTTTATTAACTCTTCTTTCATTAACTTTTATTCACTCTCCTGAGTGACTGTGTTCATGTCTCCCTTGTGTGACTTTTTAAGAAAAACAATAAACTTTGCCTCAGTAAAAAGGGCTGTCCGTGGTACAACTGCTTTCCTGAGTTTGCAAGGGAGCTAAGTAAGCTCTTGCCTACCACCTTAGCATTGTCAAGGGCAGAGGGCAATCTGTGTTACGAAATGGGAAAGGCTATTGCACTATAGCACTTTGGTAACTCTGACGATAATCTCCACCTTCCCACCAACATCCCAAAAGATCAATTCCAGTTCTGTTATAACACTCAGATCAGAGGTGAAACACTGAATGCACTGCATGTGTTCATTGTATCACTGCCATCACTGAACTGACACAATACAAGAACAGCTTTGCTTGCTTGGTCCTGTCACTTTTCACTAGCACAGTAATTACTTCAAGAAAATACAGTCTAATTAGAAGAGAACTTTCCTCATAAAATATAAAAGGTAGGCATTACCTCTCCATATGAATCTCTTCAGCCTTTCCTGTTTCACCTATGCAATACTTACTTTATGTAATTCATTACTTTCCTGGATTCCTATTGTTTTGTCCTTCTCTGGTATCATTCCTTTGCTTAAAAACTGGCTTCTCACCATGTTCTCAGAGTTATACCTTCTGAGTGGTGGGAAGAAGCACAGGAGAGACAGTGACTATCCTTTAATGTAATTTCAGCCCTGGCTCAACCTGGTTGTAATTAAAATAAAACCATTAAATTTTAATTGAAATGGAGGTCTGCCTTATTTTTTTCCCTTTTGTTTCCTGCCCCTCCCTGGCAACTGAAGGGCAAAGTATATGGTTGTTGGTAATAGAATTGTAACCCTAAATTCCAAAATTTCTGTTAAAAATTTTTTGCATCTGCCTTATAAGAAAACAAAGTAAAGGAAAAAAATCAAGAACATTTTTTTTTAGTGAGAAAAAAACCCTGTTTAATTAAACCCCAGACACTTAGGAAAGAATTTTACACCAAATATTTGACCACATCTACACAGAAATAACTTGTTATTTTATGAGGACATCCAATGATGATGTAAATACAATTAAACAAAAGCATCTGTCTACAACTACATTTATGTCAGGACTCCAGACCAAGAAAAAACCATTTGCTTCAGGACTATGAGAAGTGACTAAGTCCGCAGTACATAGATAATTATTTTATGCGGAAGAGCTTTGTGAAAAATTGTCTATCCAGCTGTAGTGAGAGAATGATGCCTCTAATTAATGGGGTTTTTTTCCATGTCATAATTATAACTGATTTAGTAACATCATTAATCATCAGAAACTGGCATTGTACAGATAAGCAGAGCTTATTGTGGCCATATACATTATCCAGTAAAAGTTTCTCAGTATTTAGGTATAGTTTAGTTTCCAGCATCATGTATACTTCTGGAAGATTTTGAAATGTCAAAGGAATTTATGTTAAGCCAGAAATTATGCATATTGAGAGAGTCATAACACTTTAACTAAGTAACAGAACACCTTGCACAGTTTAATTCATCTAGGAAATTATAGGTATACCAATCCTAGAGTATTTTGATGCTTTTATGAAGATCCCTAAGAAAACATTCCTCATTCCACTTCCATGGCCTCTGAACAAACATTTTAGAATATTTATATAGCATCATTTATGTACAATGAACATCACATTTAGTATGTTAGAAATGCTGTATCAGAATTAGGTAAAACAAGGCTTTTGAATACAACTGGGTTATCTTTATTCTTTATGACTTCACTATGACTGGCAGGGCAATCTCAGTTTCTATCTGCAGTCAAATGGACTGTAAAATTTCAGTAGGAAAGTTTGACATTCCAGGGAAACTTGTGCGGGGGTTTTTTTGGTATAGGCTGTCTCAAGGAAACCCTATTTATTTTCTATTAGCATACCTGAACTATATTCATATTTGAACATATCTTGTATGAATACAGACTTGGAAAGAAGTCTGAAATCCTTCAAACATGAAATTGGAAAATAGGATTGCCATATGAAGGAGATTTCAGGCCAATTTTTATCCAGTATCCTGTCCAAAAGAGCACTGCAAATTTGCCTTAGAAATTTCACAATAGGTATGACAGAATGTTTCCTTCAGTATTTAATCAATTTTTAAATCTTGGTAAGATCACATTGTGGAAAATTAAACACTGTGCAATAGTCACAAATGGGGAAGCTCCTCAGAAATATCTCACTTTCCTTAAAGAATTTTGCGTTTGATAAGAGCAGAAGCACATCCATATCACTCAAGATTTTGACTGAACTGTAGTATCTCTGCCGCATAAGGCAGAAACACTAAATTCCTATAGGGACAACTGAATGTACGCTGACTGCACCTCTCATGCAAAATCTGCAAATTATTAGTATAAAAAGAATTTAACTACAGACTGAACAAAGCTTTAAACAACAAATGAGTGAGAATTTTGTCCTGGACATGGACAACCAAAAAAAGAACCGAGTAACCTTTTCTCTGTACTATTGTGGAAAAAAGCAGCATATTTTTGATTCCTCCACTACAGTGGAAAGGAGTTAAAAGGAAATATTCCTATGCTGTAACACATACTGAGTATTTTATGTCCTGGTCTTCTGTTCTCACAAAAAATAGCTTAAGTGAAAAATTAAAGAAAGGTAAGTAGTCAGTATTAGGTATTTTACAAAAAACTCTTTAAATAAAGGCCAGAAAATTCAGTATTGTGAACACATGACAGGGAGGAAAAGAGGGTTGCAAGGACTAATCAAGTCAGAATGAAATGGGGAAGCATTAGTGCTTCACCTTACACAAGGTAATTTCATTACCATTCCACTACTTCAAAATAAACCAAAAGATTAACATAACAGGTGTTACTATGCTAAACATCAGAAAACAAGCTCCCATTTTGTCTGCCTGTTTCTCATTGTTATCTTTCAGGTAATATAGCCAGGGAGCAAAGGATCACATACACTGCTGCTTTCCAGGGGCTCCTGCCTAGTTGTCTGAGTAGCTGGCAGGCAATCAGGCAGGCACCACATAGCCAGCTGGTTGCCCCTGCTGCCAAGATGCTTTCCAAAGAAACTGACAGTAAAATAGAGACAGTAAAATATTCTGAGAATGTTCCAATTGTGGTAAATAAGAAATTTCCAGCTGAGAAATGGTCACAAAAACCCCATGACCAGCTATGCCCTTATCCTCAGCCTATGTGCTACCTTTAGAATCCCCTGATATTTATGTTCATTCTGTGTGCCTTTCTACCGGCCTCTCTTCATGCTTTTTGTACACTTAAACTTCTTCCCCAGACAGTACCTAAAAGAAGCCCAGTGTGATTGTGCCATCAGACACTAAATAATCCACCTTATGGTTTTAGTAGAAATCCACACTTCTTGCTTTCCTTTTGGTCACCAAAATCAAGAGAATTCTCTTTCTTGGTATCTAGAAAATGGTCTGGAATTCTGGATAATTCTGGATATTTGATAATTCTGGAATTTATCAGGTACAGCCTTCAAACCAGAACCACAAAAAATGCTATTGAGTAGACTGTTAGGGCAGCCATTCACTTGGAGCCAGCTCTGCTTTCCTTGGGTATCTGACAACAGGTAATTAAATGTAAAATTTCATTTAACAATGTAAATTATGTTTTGTTGCAATGTACAGAGGCAGTGGCTATAGGTGTTACGGAGGATTTAATTTCTTGTTTTACTGTGCATTTAGACAAAAAGTGAATACAAACAAAGCTATAACTAACGGCACTCTTTCACTGTTCCAAAAGTAGCACTCTTACACTGTTCCAAAAGTAGCGCTCTTACACTGTTCCAAAAGTACTTTTGTACTTAAATGACTGTAAATTCAAGTCTTTCCCATATACTTGTTAAGAAAAAAATGTAGAAAATTATTTAAAACACATGCCCCTAAGTGGTAAAGACTTCATCAATTGGTACTTAACCTTTAATTATAATTTGTTGGGGACAATGGCCCGAGACCTCCCCGTGTTGGTTTTATGCCTTTGGCATTCACTTTGATGAATATCTCAGATCCTATAGCTGTGGGGACCTCAGCGGGTGTCATTGACTCTTTATATCCTGCCAATGTGAGAGGCTGAGAAAGCCTGCCACTCCCACAGTTCTCTGAAGCATATCTGCTGCCCTGAAGACAAACTTGGACAACTTATTTGAAGTGTTTCTGGAGTAAAACATGGGGGGAGGAACCCTTACAAAACAAAGCAAGGCCTGTCACTGTCAGAGTGCGCTCTCACGTGATACCATGTTATCCCTTCTGTGCACAGGAACACAGGGAAAGCAAACTCTGCTCTCATCTCCCACACTCTCTTCTTCTGCTCCTGAATTCTATGTTGTTGATGCTGGACTCAAACTGGTTTGCATTCTGATCTCTGGAGCAGTCTGGGTTGCACAGTTTGTTCTGTAACACTTAATCCTAATTTCTGGTCATTTTAGCTACAGTGCTGACGGAAAAGAAAAGAATGATACAATTGTGGAAAGTGAAACCACAGAGGGAATGTCTCCTTTATTCATGTCTGTCTTCTATCTCTTGATACTTGTGTATGACTTTTTAATTAAAATTTCCCTCAAACACTGTAATTGTGAACAAATCTGTGCAGTATCTCTTAATGTCAAATTTATCTTCTAGTGATTAAGTAGTGTGTAGAGGAAGACTGATTCTCTCATTTTCATTTGCTTCTAGTAGAGAGAATAAAGGTATTCCTTCTTGCTATTTCTGGACTATTGATGATGACCTCATATCAAAGTCTAGAGACAGATTAGGCTTTATGCTGAACTAAATCCAAACTTGCTGTGCTCCTTTTTTTCCCAAATAGAAAATGTTGATACCAATTTTATTGTTTTTAATTCCTAACATATTTTTTTCCTCTGGGTTGTATTAGCATGGAGAACATCTATCCTATGAGCAAAAAATTGGGAAAGTGCGGGTCAATTTTTTTTTTCAGCTTTTGGGCTTTAACATTTAATCAGTATTCCTTTTCCAAGGGAAATTCAGGAATTACCCTGAATTATACGTCAACAGTTCTCCTGGGCAGCATGCATTTTGACTCCATACGAAGCAGCAAATGCATGGAAAGCATTATACATGAAAGCAGTCATGGTTCAAATGTTTCTAGCTTAGTTAGAACTTGGTTTGTTGAGTCATATGAACAGGAAGCAGCCTAAGTTCTCCTAATTGCTATACTCATAATTGCCATGCAGCTGAGCTAAATCTGTAGTTTGTAATTGATGTTCAAACCGGACTTAGAAAAAATAAAGTTATTTGCCACTTGTTACATCACAGCTCTATTAATTAAATAATCAGACAGATTTTATTACCAGATATGGAATGAAAAGCAAATATATTGTGTGAACCAGGAATCCATTAAGTACAAGCTTTGACCTCTACTGGCAAAGAAGAAAAATAAAACCTGTATTTACACATATATTAAGAGCTGGGAACAGGAAGTCAGTGGCAATCACATGTTTAACTTGTCCTTTAATGTGTGTGCATTTTAGAACACAGTCTTCAGTTGATGCTAATATAACATATCTGCTAAGATAATATGGTCAAGCACATACTTTTGTTTACCCTTTACTTGATACATTCTGATTCTTTTTCTTTTTTTATGTGTTTTCATTGACTTGGATTGAAAAAAAAAAAAAAAAAAAAAAGAGATATTCACTTTGCCAAAGCTCTTAGACTTATGAATCACGATAGAACAGGTTTGAAAAACATGACATATCTGGTTCTGAAATTAGAACTGGAAAGCTGTTTCCAGAAGCAATTAAGTTATTGTGAGAATGAAACAAACTTAAGGGTATAAAAACATGAAGGGATTAATGAAGGTAGTTTCCATGCATACGGTTCCAAGAACAAGGGACAGTATGGCTATTTTTCCCATGGCCAAGAGAACACTATGTAAGAAGAATGCATTCATAGAAATCATACATTCTCTTGCAGCAAGAATGAACAACCTGCATGTCTACTTTTGACTAGTACAAATATATGATGGAACTGCAGCTGCAACTTGCAACTGTTATTTATAGCTGCTTGGCCTCTTAGTCCAGACAGATGTATTTCTGTCATGTGTCTTTCTGTCAGCTGATTATTTCATGTATTAAGACTTCACTGCATGGAGAGACTGGCAGCCATTTTGTGTTTATTTTCCTGTAGAATAAAGATGTCAGCACTATATTTTCTCACAAAGATTTGACATTTTTGTCCCCATTTTTCACCCTAATACATGCTACAGTCTCAGACTGAAAGCTCTTTGCTTCTGTGTGCGATTAACTATAATCAAATCTATATGCTATTATCAGTCACACTATTGCAGTAAGAACATTTTTTCTCATAGGGAAAACCCCCCACTATTTGAAAGTTCTGTGTAATTAAGCGCACATGCACTTTTAAGACTCTGAGGTTCCTAAGGAAGATTAAACATAATAAAGTATAAAGAATCAGTTGGAAAATGAGAACTAAATATTAAATTGCCTTTATTTGCCAGTTTCAATTTGGAACTTTCATTTTTCAGTTTTTAAACTGAGCATAATATAGCACTGCATTGCTGCATTGTGCCAGGTGGTTATGTCTTTAATATCTCAAGCTTGGATTTTCTCCCCTTGAGTCAGGTGGTGGGTGTCTCATGCAAATGTACAGGACAAATATAAAGAACTATTTCACAGAGCTTAGGTAGGATCCAGACTTAACTTTAGTCCTTACACTTGTATGACTACTCCCTTATGCTCTTTGTTAAAGTAATTGCTAAATTAGTAGTAGGTACTCTCAATGAGTTGTTCTCCACTTTTTTTATTCTCGACTTTCCTTCCTTTCAGGTGCATGTTCCGCTACTTTAATTATTGATGTGAAATCTCTAGTTTCTCAGTGTTCAGTTTAAGAACAAGCAGAGGGAAGAATAACAAAAGCATGCATGTTATGTATCTACAATACGATATGAACAAGATATTCACCAAATGTATTTTCTAAAGTGCAATATGCTGATATTTTCCTAAGTAGTCAGACCATACATTGCTAAATGCATCTAAGATCTTGTCCAAATAAGCTAGATGACTTAACTATTATTAGCAGGTGGAAAATATGTTGAGTCTTGCTATACTTACTGTGTATATAAGTGTATATACATATACATATTTTAGGTATATACATACTGTTCTTTTGACCTTTTCTGGCCAGTCCAGAGAACTGTGCTGCTGTCAGGGATGCTGACAACTCTATACAGAACTGAAAACTTTGACCAATCAAAGCTCTTAATGTGGCCCAAAGCATGTGAAAAAAAATGCAGGGCCAGGTTTTGTTTCACTGATGTAATTCTGGTATGATGTCAGTAATTCCATTTGAGTTAACATCACAGTTGTTCCAAGGCCTGTGACTGCCAAGCTGTATATAGCATACTTATCTTAGTTTCTCAACAGAGAATCAGCAGAGTACTTGCTTGTTGAGAGTATGAGGTACATGAGAAATTGAAATTGCCTATGGGAAATCTGGCAAGTTGAACTGCTCCTGTATTTACATGTTTTTAATGAAATGAAACTAATACACCCATGAATGCTGGCAGTTGCTGAAGTCCATGATAAAACTCTCATGTACTTTAAAGGTAATATTCCCCAAGTCTCAAAAGCAGTGGAAAATTTATATCTGAGAAGTACCAGAATGTAAAGACAATTAAAAAAAAGTGGAACTTTAGCTTTTCTTTTATCATCTTTATCTATCTTCCACACACATCCAGGCAGAACTCAATTTATTTGTGTTTCATTGATCTTCCCTGAAAAGCTAGAGCTTACAATGTTTACATATACGCTCACCAATTACTACAACCCCTCACTATGTGGTGGAGTGGTGCCTATGTAAACGTGCAGATTTAAGGAAATGTCATGTATTCCTTGCCCTCACTGAGGAAGTGTAAGTTTCTGGTTACTCTGGGGTTTGGCAGCCTCTGCATTTTCAATAAGAAGCAGACATTGTAACGTCAGATGTTTCATACAGAGTCAGAAAAGAATGGGAGGACCTTCTTTGTGTTATCCTTTCTTCTCCTGCAAGAACAGCAAATACAGGTGCAAGACAGTTTAATTCTCAGAGCATCCTCATTAACTTCTGCTAGGCGTCATATAGGAAGATGGACTTCTCACACAGCTTTATTTTGAGGACTGAGTCAAATTCTGTTTCAAACAGCATATGCATTCCTACTAATTACTACTGCTATACCTATCTTCTGCTGTACCACATTTATGATCTTGCTTGAGTTTCTTCCAGTAACACATTGAGAAACAAGACTACATGTCTGCCAGGTATTGGTTCAATATCTTATTCTTTCACCAAGGTGAGAAAGATGTATGCAGCGGGGCTTTTTTTTAAGGAGTTGATTTATAAACACCATTAAATGTAATAGAAATGCCGAGGTCAATGCCTTGCACAGGATGCATGACAAGTAGCGAGCATCATGGCAGTTCTCTCTGGCTCCCAGGTAGGCTTGTTCCTCTTAAAGGTTAGCTTATTGAAAAGACTACCAATTTGCTAGAAGAGCATTTCTGATGACTACAGCTTTTTTCCAGAGCTTTCAACAGGCTTTTAAGAATACTGAATTCAGACAAGGGAGTCTGCTGAAGGTAAGGGCTGGGATTGGATTTGAAATTGTATGTAAAGGCAGTATAGATAACAAAGGACATATATCGCATACTTGTAATGGACTGCCGAGAAAGTGCTCTGCAGCATTTTTCATTGCCTGCCATTTCCCATATAGTGAAAACTTCATGTCCAGATGTATGCTGTTTCTTCCAGTCAAGCAATAAAAATGTCACATCATTGTTTGGAAAGATGTTTAGTAGCCTTATATCCTTATATCCAATGACAGACAATAGAAAGAATTGTTTGTAGCCAGTAGTTGCTATCTGAGAATACTTATGTAATACAGCCTATACTGACAAATGGAGGTAGTTTTTTCTGCAGAAAGGAAAACTTGAGGAGGGCTCAAGCTACAAACTGTTATATTAAAATGTTACTAAGCTAAAGTACATTAGTAACTGTTGAAACACTTCAGCTGGTTTTGCCAGAACTAATGGTATCTTCTGCTACTTTGTTATAATGATCCTGAATGAGACAGAGGAAATGGTCATTTCCAACAGTTTTTACAGTGGCTAAGCCCAAATGCAGTTTTTTTAAGACCTCTCTCCTCACATACTATTTGGGGTGCAAGTACAGAGAGTAAGCAATAAGAACAATGGAGCAGCTGCTGTTAGGAGATGGAGGCTTTCTACTGTTTTATACAACTTCATGTGACAATGCTAGAATACAACAAGGCACTCGGCTTAAGGCAACCTGTATCATGGGATTCTTACTTGGACAGAACTTTGTCTTGGAGCAAACAAGATAAACACTCCTGGCCATTCTCTTGACAATCTGTGCCAAGGACATTCATCATTTTTATGATCATTCATATACAATTGCTTTCGTAACACTAAGTCAGATAGGGAATCCACTGGATTGCTGAAGGCACATTTATTGCCTATAAAGCTTGTCCCTGCATGAAAGTTCTTTCCAATTTCACAGACGAAAGCAGCACACCACTTAGGACAATGCTGTCTGTACTGCTACACTGAGTTGCATCACTGAGATTATAATTCTCAAGATTATTTTTTTAACAATATGTGAAAAATCATATTGCATATGATGTTCAAGATTTAGCACTTTAATACTGTCTACTTGCTGAATCAAACCTTAAAGAGACTAGCAGAAGGTAGTTAAATGACCATGATTAAAATTCTTTTCAGCAAGCATCAAGCTGAACAGGTATCTCAACAATGACACAAACAGGATTCTCCACATCAGGATATCCTTGAGTGTTTGAGGCTTTGAAATATTTACAGCAACGTTCTCTAATGGATACAAATACAAGAATATACAAATGAAAGTTGACTCTGGGTTTTTGATTGCTTATTATCAGTGAAGATGCAACCCATCTGTCCTTTTCATGTTGCCTTTCCAAGTATTCAGCCCATTTTGAAGCATCTGGATTTAGAGCAGACAGGATATTGGTTCTGCTGAAGGAAATGTTCACTCACGGATAGTTGCAAGGAGGGAAGGATAAGAAACTCTCGTCATTACTAAAGTATGTACTGTTAAGTATCAGCATCTACAATGTACACATTATTAAAGAAGAAGGATTAGAAAAGACACATAATAGTTTCCCCATCTGTCTTCTGCAGACTTGGGAGACATAAAAGATCAACAAGGTAACTCTTTCTGGATCTGACAATAATGATGATCTACATAAAGACCAGTAACATACCTTGAGACTGGTGGCTAAAGATTGCTACTGAGTGGAATACCTCATTGAACCAGGGAACCTTTGTCTGATCACCCATACAAAATGGTATTGTAGTTGCTGTATCCAATGTAGCACTACAAAAGCAGAACAGTGTAAGAACTTGTGGAAATTATACAGGCTCTATTAAGAAGGTGGTTATAAAGCATCTGTGACTTCTGATCTTAACAAATCAACTTCTTGTTGCTTTTGCCAGGATCAAGTGTCCAAATGTGCCAACAACTTACCATCAGTAAAGACATGGCAGATGCTCATGAAATCATGAGTCTGAGACAGGCACCTCCAAATCAAAATTCCCATTTTAGTTGGGATTTTTTTTCCAGTACTCTTTGGAAACTGGAGTACTCCATATGGTACCATGTTTTGTTGATATCCTTACTTTGAGATCATGTGAGAAAGAAACTTCTGAGCAGCTTTAAGAAGTTTGGAGCTATATAGCATCCACCTGAGAGTAGACCAGATAAACTCAACTCATAATGCCCTGGAGTCAAAATCTAAACATTAGGCTTGTACATTTTTTTTATTGCTCAATTTTTACCAGGTTTCTACTTCAAATTATGAAAAAAATACTGAAGTTCTCCCCCACCTCTCTGACACTGAAGTTCTATGGACACCAATGCAAAAATAGGCAGAAGCATTCAAAAATAGTAAGAAGTTACTGAGATGTGATTCCATCCTTTCTAATATGACAAACCAAGACTTCTGGTGATTATCTGTGACATTCTGACATGCGACATTGGAGCTGTTCTCAGCCTTGCCCAACTTAGATGGACCTGAAGCACTGAAAGCCAATATCTAATAATATTGATGCTAACTGAACAAAAAGATACAGAAGCATTCATCAGTGGAATAATAAAAAAAAAAAAAAAACAAAAAACCAACCAAAAAAACAACAAAACAAACAACCCAACCCTGTAATTATGGCCATAGTAGCTTGTTTGTGTGGAGTGAAATACAGTGCAAAAGAGAACCTCTCTCTCTCCAATGACTAGTTAACTCTTCCATTTGGATGTCCCATCCTATTGAATGTTATACTAAATACTGATCATTCATTACTGGCTTACTTACAAGCCAAGATAATCAATCATAATTGTGCTGTGCTGGCTGCTGTGGCATATTCAGAGAGACTCAAGTCTTGAAAACTACTCTAAAAGTTCCAACAACAATGTAGGCTCATGCAGGCATGAAGGGGATGCCTGGTTAAGAAAACCATCTTGTGAGCTCAAACCATTTTAACTGATAAACTCATAATGAAATGCCTTTACAGCAGGCTATCCTGAAAGAGGTTAGCTGATCACTTTAGCTATGTTAAAAGCAGCACATTCAGCTACCATGCAAATTGAAACTGTTAGCCAAAAGTTATGTCTAGCAACTCAGAACTATTGCAAACACACAGAAAATGATAAACAAAATTACTACTCAAGATACAGTGAGTCACTTAATTTTTCAGTATTTCTCTGGAAAATGATCCAAACCCCATGGTCTAAGATCTCTATCAATTCTGGACTATTCATAGGCTCCTTTTAGCAGGGGGGGGGGGGGGGGGGGGGGGGGGGGGGAACCCAGTCTTACTTGGAATGACTTAAGAATTTACAATTACATTGCAAACACCTGCTGTAACATTCCCCATCCTTCAGCAATTGTTTGTGCTTCATAGGGTGGTGTGTTTGGTAATTGGAGTGCTTTCACCTCTTGGACTCAAGAATTTAACCAAAACCAGCTGCATTTGAACTTTCAATATTGCACTGTGGTAAGTGGAGTCAGACTGTGAAGGCCTTACAGCGGCCTTCTCAATAAAACAGTTTTCCTGAAAAACAGACTAGAACAATTACCATTTTAAACAATAAGGCTCTGAATGCTTTTAATTAAAAAAAAAAAAAAAGTAATAGGAGGGGAAAAAGGGGGAAGACTGTAAACACAACTCCACCCACAGCATCCTCACAGCACAGCCTTTTAACCTGGGGCACATTTTCCCCTCAGCAGACTTCCATGGCCTCAGCCACCCTGTGCACAGTCCCCTATGGGTTCTCAGTACTCTCACCTCTCAGAAGACATACCTGCTCCTTACTCTTCCCAGCAGCACCATGCAGGCTATGCTGCCTGCAGGCTGTACTCCCTCACAGCACTTTCCACTCAACTCTGCTGCAACCCTCCCTCCCCACTTCCAGAACCTTCCCTTCCCTGCACATGCCCAGATGCTCTCAGGGAAAGCCCCAGCCTCTCCTCAGGGCTGTACCTGATGCCAGAGGCAACTGCTATGAGGAAGGAGGAGGCAGTTTTCTGCTCTAGCACTCACCTGCCCTCTTTTAAGGCAGGATACTATAAAATACACACTAAATTGCAGGCAAGTGGATAAAATGTGTGCTGTGCCTTGTACTTTGAAAAAAATTGAGCGGGGAAATGGGCTGACGTGGCTTGCCAGGTACTGTGTTTTGTGACATGTCTTGTGCAAATACCAGAGAGAGCCTAGATGGCAAGTTTCATGGGGAAATGAGCTGAGGTACTGTTAGTGTTAAAATCCTCATCCTGTTCCTGTACATCTTGAGGATTTCTATTTTGTCAGAAGATAGGGAACTGCCTGAACATAAGTTTCTTTCGCTAGTTGCTGGAAGGTGTTCCTGGCTGCTGAAGGGTGAACGGGGTCTCCGTTGTCAGCAGGCCAAGAAAGCCATGCTCTGAAACCTCCCTGCAGCCATGGCCCTTTGGTGTATCCCTCAGATGCCTCTTTTGGAGTCAGTGATCACCCTGTGATCCATAATGCCTGTGGTCGGTCTGTTGGAGCTCCCTGAAGCCATCACTCAGAAGGGATACTTGCTGTAAGTGGTTCAAGGAGTGTGTGGTGGGACTGGGTGCACCCTGGCTGGCTGGTTACGGCATGCAGCAAAGTGGGAATATCAGGTAAGCACTGGGCAATACCGAAATTGTTTTACACCAAAGTATAAATGTCTGTCAGTGATGCTGACCTGTGTGAACCCAGTGGAGTTTGTTTTAGGTCTGGGTCTGTTTTTGTGATTTCTGTCTCAGTGTTGTGTATGTTGCCACTGCCTACAGCACTTTCATTTGTTCTCCTTTACGAGCATGGCAACCTGACTGATTTTTAACACCAAATTTTACTACTATGGTTTTAAAATCTGTTATGAATAATGAGAATATTGAGATGTCTCAAAAAAAAAAAATCATCTTGGTAAACATTGGGTAACTGCTGGTAGAAAACAAATTATAACAGCCATCAAAGACGGTGTTGTCTTTATAGCTGTCCATACATTGAAGGACATAACATCCTTGCATGTGAGTGAAAACCTCCCCCAGCCCTGTTTCCCCAGTTTAATTTGAACCTAAATCTTCTTTATTTGTAGCATGCAATTTTGAAACTCTCTGTTGAAGTACATCACAATAATTGAGATACTAATAAAACACAAAGGTCATTTATGTAGATACAGTGTACCAAATTGAATTCACCATGGGATTGGTCTGTTTTGTTTATTCAAACGTTAGACTTAATTTTCCTTAAATTCTTTGCTGTAGTTTATTCAAAAGTATATATGCTCTGCTTTAAAATCCAGTTACCAGTGAGGTGTCAAAAAGCATCATTTTTTGGATGTAAATTAAATCTAGCATGCTAAGAAGATTAAGTTCAGTTCATATGTTCTAGGCCAAGAGCAGGAAATTAAATAATAGGAATTTTTTTTTAAAATATTTTTTATTTTGTAGATCAGTAATAATTTTGTGGTGTTCGGGGTGGGGTTGTTTGTTCTTTAATTTTTGTTGGCTGTAAGTATTATTAGTTTAAATCTTAGAGGGTCAACAGGCACATTGCTATCTCTGGAATCCAGAATTCTAAGTAGGTTAATAATCTCCAGCATCACTTTTATCAAGGAATCTAGTAAAATTTAAAATATTTACTCTTAGCTGAGTTTCTAGGACTTTAACTACGCAATCAATAGATAGAGTATGTTTACATATTTTTAGCAGTCATTGAGTCACTATTTAGTACTTGCATTCAGTGATGATGTTTTTAATACCAGATTGTGATATCTCTGGAAGTTCTGTACGTTTTTTTCTTTACACTGCTGGTCTAACAGCCAAGTTTATCTCATCTTGTACCTATGGTGTCTAAAGAAATTTTCAGGATATTTGTATAAATTTTGTTCCAAGGGCCAAATTGAATCCTCTGAAGCAGAGCAGATGTGGAGAAAATGGCTGCTTGACATCTTTTGGTGGTATTTCTTTGGGGCAACTGCTTAACTTATAGGAGAGTTTTCAGAGTAAAGTGTTGCCTGTCTGAAATAAGAACTTGTGGTGGGTTGACCCTGGCTGGACACCAGGTGCCCACCAAAGCTGCTCTATCGCTCCCCCTCCTCAGCTGGACAGGGGACAGAAAATATAATGAGAGGCTCGTGGGTCAAGATAAGGACAGGGAGATCACTCACCAATTACCATCATGGGCAAAACAGACTTGACTTGGGGAAGTTAATTTAATTTATTACTAATTAAATCAGAATAAAGTAATGAGAAGTAAACCCAAATCTCAGAACACCTTCCCTCCACCCCTCCCTCCTTCCTGGGCTCAACTCCACTCCCCATTTTCTCTATAACCTTGCCTCCAGTAGCTCAGGGGGACGGGGAATGGGGGAGCAGCATTTCTGCTGCTCCTGCCTCCTCAGGGGGAGGACTCCTCACTCTTCCCCTGCTCTAGCGTGGGGTCCCTCCCATGGGAGACAGTTCTCCACTAACTTCTCCAACATGAGCCCTTCCCATGGGCTACAGTTCACAAACTGCTCCAGCATGGGTCTCTTCCATGGGGTACAGTCCTTCAGGCACAGACTGCTCCAGCATGGGTCCCCCGTGGGGTCACAAGTCCTGCCAGGAAACCTGCTCCAACCTGGGCTCCTCTCTCCATGGGGCCACAGGTCCTGCCAGGAGCCTGCTCCAGCGCGGGCTTCCCATGGGGTCACAGCCTCCTTTGGGCATCCACGTGCTCCAGCATGGGGTCCTCCATGGGCTGCAGGTGGATATCTGCTCCACCATGGACCTCCATGGGCTGCAGGGGGACAGCCTGCTTCACCATGGTCTTCCCCATGGGCTGCAGGGGAATCTCTGCTCTGGTGCCTGGAGCACCTCCTCCCCCTCCTTCACTGACCTTGGGATCTGCAGGGTTGTTTCTTTTACTTATTTTCACTCGTCTCTTTGGCTGCAATTGCTGCTGCATGGCAGCATTTTCCCCCTTCTTAAATCTGTTATCCCAGAGGTGCTGCCACCATCACTGATGGACTCGGCCTTGGCCAGCGGTGGGTCTGTCTTGGAGCTGGCTGGCATTGACTCTGTTGGACATAGGGGAAGCTTCTAGCAGCTTCTCACAGAAGCCACCCCTGTAGACCTTCGCTACCAAAACCTTGCCACGCAAACCCAATACAGAACTAATTAAAAGGATTTGGTTTTTTGGCACTTTTAATAGGTCTTACCAGTTAATTTGGGCTCTTTGTATCCAAGCAGGTTCTCTACTTCCATTTAAAAATAAGTGGGGAAAAAAGAATGCTATTATAGATATATTACTATTATCAGGCATTATCTAGTAATTGGTATGAGATTTGTGAGGATGGAAACTTTGTTTTCTTCTACAGTACAACAGAAAGTTTATATTCAGGGTCCATTCTCTATGAGTGGGATTAAAAAAAATCACTTTATTTTTGCTGTGAGAATGATCTTATATTTTCTTCATAACCTGCTATCCAAATAGGTCTTCATGAATAATCTTAAACAGTGTATCCTCAAATTTTTTTCTGAATTTCAGTTTGGCATGTCTCTTATTCCTTCCTGCTTTCATATTTTTCACTTTATTTCCTTCCTATTACAAAGGCTATAAGAGTAATGCTAGAAGGTGAATAAAAACATCTAAGAATCACAGAATCATTAAGTTTGGAATGGGTCCAACTCCCCTGCTCAGGCAGGGCCACCTAGAGCTGGTTGCCCAGGATCATGCCCAGGTGGCTTCTGAATATGTCTAAGGATGGAGAGTCCACCACTTCTTTGGGCAACCTGTTCCAGTGCTTACTCACTCTCATGGTAAAAAAGTGTTCCCTTATGTTTAGATGGACCATCCTGTTCTTCCATTTGTGCCCATTGCCTCTTGTCCTGTCACTGAGCACCACTGAAAAGAGCCTGGCCCCAATCGTCTTAACACCCTCCCTTCAGCTATTTATATACATTGGTAAGATCTCCCCTCAGCCTTCTCTCCTCTAGGCCAAACAGTCCCAGCTTTCTCAGCCTTCCTTCATATGTGAGATGCTCCAGTCCCTTAATTGTCTTCATGGCCCGTTGTTGGACTCTCCAATATGTCAATGTCTCTGTTGTACTGGAGAGCCCAGAACTGGATGCAGCACTCCAGGTGTGGCCTCACCAGTGCTGAATAGAGGACAGGGATCACCTCCCTTGACCTGTTGGCAATATTCCTCCTAATGCAGCCCAGGATATCATTAGCCTTCTCTGCTGTAATGGTGCATCTCTGGCTCATGTTGAGCTTGGTGTCCACCAGGACCCCCAGGTATTTTACAGAACTGCTTTTCAGCTGTGTGGCCCCCCCACCTACTGGTGTCTGCCACTGTTCCACCTCAGGTGCAGGACTTTGCATTTCCCCTTGTTGAACTGCAGGAGGTTCCTGTCAGCCCACTTCCCCAGCCTGTCCAGGTCCTTCTGAATGGCAGCACAACCCTCTGCCGTATTAGCCATTCCTCCCAGTTTTGTGTCATTTGCCCCATCATCCAGATCATTAATGAAGATGTTAAACAGGACTGGATCCAGTACTGACCCATGGGTTATTGTGAGAGAATGAAAGAGTTAATGTCTCAAACACTGTGGTGGGGCAAGTTCTGCTTAAAGACAAACCCTGCACAGCAGGGAACAAAGGTGAAAAGCCCATCAGCTCAGACATCAGCAACAGGAGGGGGAGGGCATGCTGGAGGGTGCGCAGCTCCCTGTTCTGATACAAAGATTAAACAATGGCCCTGTCTGCAGGGAAGGAGAAGTTACTCCACAAACGACCCCCAAGCCCAAAGGCTCACAAACTGCTCATTAACCTGATGAGTTTGGGTGCCCGCCCAAAGGAGGGGCAAGGATGATAAAAGGACACAAACTGAAGCCCTGGGCGCGCAAGCCCACCAGAACTGGACCCCTCGGCTGACTGGACGTCTCAGCTGACTGAAGCAACGCTGGACCCAGGTCCGGTGAAATCTTTCTCTCTTCCTTTCTCTCTCTCTGTCTTCTGTCTTTCCTTTTCCTTTTCCACAAGCCCTACACCTCATCCATTTCAAGATATAAACTGTTGATGAAGTCTGAGACTAAGAGTAGATCCAGCCGCCCCTGGGCCCTTCTCTGAGAAGGAGTCTAGAAAGCAAGGGGGTCTGCTCCGAACGTCGTGATTCAACGGGAGGGATCTCCTTATTCCCTGAATTGATGTATATGGTTACACAGTTTACAGAAGTAGTCTTATGCCAATTCCTGTTGTGAGAAACCCTGCCACCTACTACCACACCTCCCCAGTTCAGTTTGCTTTTGTCATGAATAAAATCTTTAATCGATCGTTTGGTGTCGTTTCACCTTAATTTAGCCCGAGGGAATTTTGAATTAAACACGACTCCCTGGTCTGTCCAGTCCGGGTCATGACAGTTATGCTGCTAGTTACTGGCCTCCAACTAAATTTTGTGCCAGCTTCATCAGCTTGTCTATGACGATCTTATGGGTGATAGTGTCAAAAGCCTTACTGAAGTCTAGGTAGCCAATATCCACTGCTCTCCCCTTGTCTACCAAGCCAGTAATTTAATGATAAATGGTTACCAAGTTGGTCAAATATGACTTCCCACTGGTGAATCTATGCTGACTACTCCTGATGACTTCCTTGTCCTTCATGTGCCTGGAAGTATCTTCCAGGATTAGTTGCTCCATCACCTTCCCAGGTATCGAGGTGAGACTGACTAGCCTTCAGTTTCCTGGGAGCTTCCCTTAGAGGAAGCACCAGCATCTCACCTGTATATCAAGTGTTCCAATTAGTTTGAAACAGTTACTTTCAAACAAATGTTGCTAACCTTCAGTTTGCTACTGGAAGAGCCTAACCCCTAAAAATCTCTTTCTGTGGCTTAGTGAAGTATTTTGATTCCTTAAGTATTGCTTAAAATACTAGCATCTCCAACTTTCAAAACATTTCAGGAATTATATTAAGTTGCTCTGATTTCTTTGCATGCCTCCCGTCAATTGTCTCTGTATTCTTCAGTAAGTATAACAAAAGTAGTTCCTTAAAGAGAATCATGACTATTAGTTAGTAACCATTAGTTGTTCAAATAGCTAAAACTAATTGCTTTTTAATCTAGTGATCTTCCCTTCCTGCTGTCTGAGGACATGACTTCTGGCCAAG
Source organism: Harpia harpyja (assembly GCF_026419915.1). Classification (NCBI taxonomy): domain Eukaryota; kingdom Metazoa; phylum Chordata; class Aves; order Accipitriformes; family Accipitridae; genus Harpia; species Harpia harpyja. Next base: position 14,289,540 of record NC_068955.1, read on the forward strand.
ATCCCAGCAATCCTCCCCCAGCTCTCTTCTCTCCTCCTCCCTTTCATGTGCCAAGGCCTCCCTTAGTTCTGGACCATGCAGAAATATTAGATGCTCTCTGCTACCGCCTACTGCGCAACTGCTCTGCCCAAATGCCAGGCAGAAGAACTGGAATCACTGGGAGGGTAGCAATTAGGAAAAAGGTTGATGTCTCTAGTCCAAGGCAGAGAAACTTTCAAGGCAGTCAGAGATGGTAAACAGCATTCTGTAGAAGGTTCAGACCTAGAGATCTACAGACCTTAGACTGGATTCCTAGCTCTGAAATCATGGGATGCAGAGGCTGTTTCTGTTTTAAGGTGAGCTTTTTCTGCAAGGCCTAAAATGCTATGACTATTCAGCAAGATCTGGTTTCTCTGCCTTCCACTGAGTTGTGCAGTAAAGTGACTTCTACTTTAGGGTAGGGAGCTATCGTTCAATCTCTTCTATTCCCCACTTGCATTATTAATTCCCACTACCACTGGCACTGTTCCTTTATAATTCCTAAGGAGCATATGGTTAACTCTGTTCTGCCAAGCAGGAAGAAACTTATTTGTGCCAACCCAAAGATGAGGATACTGGGAGAGGAAGAGAGAGCACTGGAACTGGATCTGGTTTTACTGATTGTTCGACTGACAGGAGTTTATGGCAGGACCTGTGTCTCTCAGGGTACCCCTAACAACCATTCACCAGCACAAACCGACTACTTCCTCTGCACCAGCCTGTACTATAGAAAACTAGATATGGGTCTATGGTTGTTTTACTCACCTTTAAAATTTGTCACTCTGAGTGACTGGCTGCTTTATCAATGCCAAAAGCAAACCCTGATCGAGCAGCCATCTGCTTCCAATGCTTTGCTTCTGTCACCTATTCCATGTAGCTTGGCATTGTCTCTGCTGTGTAGGCCTTTGTGTAGGCTGAGTAGGCACCACAGAGCTGCAGCCATTTCTCCTGAGAACAACTTTATGCTGCTAGAAAATAATTCCAACATCTTCATATGTGGTAACAACTTGGAGGAAATGTTAATCATTTTGAGGTTTGGTCCCTTTAAAGATAAGGAGGATGGCAGCCATTCTGAATAACATTTATCAATGGTGGCCTATTATCGTGTTTCTTTGGGGTTAGTTTATAAGAAAAGGTTGACATTAGAGCACTGCACAATTGACAAACCTGTACAGCATGTGAAGGCTAGGATGGAAAGAAACCAATCTGGTGTGCACTGCCCTCTCTGAAAAGCATCCCCTCTGAAGAGTATGTAATACTGTAGAGCTGCTTCCTCTCTGTGAAAGGAAACCCCTAAAAGTGCAGGAGTAGGAGGCCTGATATACCAAACAAGGAGGTAATTTCGAAAAAAAATCCTTTCGTTAAGCATAGCAAGTACATACAATGTAAAGGGGCAAAATATATTTTTACTTTCTGGTCTATTGGGTACAAGATAAATAGGTAATTAAAACAGTACTTAGTGACCCTTCAGATTCACATTAGCTCATATGTTTGGGGGTCTTCATTTCTGCTTCAAAGGCTTGGACAGGACTTTCCCTTAGCAAGCAGCCTAGGAGAGGAGTATCATTCTGTGTCATGGTAATTCATGTGAAAATGCTATCTTCAGAAATTTGGAGTGGAAATATGGAGATGACCTTCCACATACCTAATCATGTATTTCTGTGAGCGGAAGTAAAAACATTTGGTAAATGGTATAATAGCATATAATAGATAAATGGTGTAATAGCAAAATTTTCTCTTGTCTGGCTATAGGCAAAAGTTTCTCAGTTTCCCTCAGTGTGGGACCGGAAATCCGTTTCATCATACGGAGAATCCGTGTGCCTTGGCAGTCCTGCAGTTCAAACTTGATTGCCCACCCAGAACTCCCTATTGTAAACCTTGGGTAGACTTGGCTGCTTCTGTATGCACTCCACTGTGCCTTAATTGATTAATATTACTTCATTTATAAAGTTCCATAGGCAGAGGTGACATTTGTATGGTTGCATTTGGATGGGGTTTGAAATATTGCTGAGTACAGAATGGCTGTTGCATTTGACAGCACAGTAACAGCACTACCCATACTTTATATGCAATTGTGCAAAGTGATTTGGGCATTTCTGAGTTTGAAAGCCAAAAAATTCTTCTTCAATCCACATGCAAATTAATTATTTAGAAAAAAATGTTCACAAGTTTTCACTTTTGGCTTTACACATAGCAGGAAAAAATTGGACCTGACATACATAGACAAGCTCTACTGCTTCACAGGAGTCATTCCCTGGATTTACACAGGTGTAGCACAGCAACATTTATCTGCTTGTAAATATATATTTATACATATTGATATATTATATTTGTTGATGTAAGAACTGCACAAACATGACTAGTACACTCCTGATGTGTAGTAAGCAAGAGGTCACTGTGTATGTTATTGGCAGTTGAAGAGCAGGTGTGCCTAGTGATAGGTGCTTGGATTTTTTTGAATTCCTGCTTATACATGTGCAAGGAAGTTATCTGTAGACATTCCATCACCAAATCATTGAATTTGCCTGCAGTGAATTTACCTTATTTAATTTAAATTTACCCATTATTAATCAGGTGATAAAAGGAAACAAATAGCTGAGGGAAAAAAAGTAAATTATTTTTTCATTTTGCTTTAATTATTTTTAAGAAAAACAAATACAGAATTTCAGTGAAAGTTACCTTTTCCTGTTTTTTTTTAAGATTTTACATACTTAGTGTGATTTCTTATTATGATTTTAGCAAATGTCTTCTTAATATTCCCATGTTTCTTTATCTGACATTTTTAAAAGAAAACTTAAGAGCAATGAGTCAAGGCCTGTTCTACATCCAAATTCAAGTTTTGGCATCACTGTCCCTTCACTATTGGACTCTTGGACCCAGACAGAGCTTCAAGAGGAGGATGCAGCTTCTCAAGTCTGAGGCAGCATGGAGTGCCTGGGGCTGGAGCACTTGGTCTTCTGGCCTGCCAAGAGCTGTGAAGTTGTTGGGGAGCTGTGCCTCCGAGTGAAAGAGCTATGAGAGGAGGTCAGCAAACTGTGCAGAATCTGAAAGAATGAGAAAGCGATCAACCGGGACTTCTCTGAGACCCTGCAGCTTCACGAACCTCAACCTTCAACTGCAGCGGAGAGATGTGAAGAGCCTATGCCTCTGAGTTTGGAAGGTGGAAACTCCCATAATGGCAAAGGCTGGAAGCTGGTGACTTCTCATACCAGGAGGAAGGCTCCAGCTCCACCTCATGGCTTGCAGTTACAGAATAGGTTTGATGCCCTCATAGCTGATGAGGAGCTGGGATTGCCATCAAATGGAGCATCTCCAGTGGCTGACCCTGGGCCACTCAGGACCACTAGAAGCAAGTGGCAAGTGATCATGGTTAGAGACTCCCTACTGCAGGGGAAAAAGGTCTCCATCTGCTGACCTCATTTGTCATTTAGGGAGGTTTGCTGCTCGCTGGGTGGTTGAATTTGGGATGTTGTGGAGAAGCACCCAAGGTTCGCCTCACACTCCACCTACTACACCCAGCTGCTCTTCCATGTAGGTGCCAAAAATACTGCCAGGGGTGACCTGGGAAGTATCAGGTGTGACTGAAGGGCACTGGGGCAGTGGTCAAGTGCACGGGGATGGAGGTGGTATTCTCCTTGATTCTGCCACTGAGGGGAAGGGTCTGAAGATGGCTTGATGGATCCCGCGAGTTAACAACTAGTTGCGCAGCTGGTGTCGGCAGCAGGGCTTCAGTTTGTATGACCATGGGACCCTCCTTGAGGGTCCACAGCTGCTTGTAAGAGATAGGATCCAGCTGACTGAATAGGACAAAAACATCTTTGCCAACAAGCTGGCCAATTTGGTAGGCAGAAATTTAAACTAGAAACAATGGGGGAGGGATTGATTCCTCAAAAGTCAACTAAGGAAGTTAGGGAGAGGGTAGGCAAGCCAAGGGCCCAGGTGGTGGGAATTGAAGGGGCATAGCAATCAACAAAACAGAGCTGCAGTGGAATCTCAAGCTTAGACATGTGAAGAAGAAAGTGCCTGCAGAGCAGCCTTATGGTAAAAGCCGTCTTGCCTGTTCAGAGGAATCGGCATGCTTGGGCATTTGTCTGAAATGCCTCTGCACTGAAGAATGCAGCGTAGGGAACAAGCAGAAGTTAGAGGTCTGAGTGTAGTTACAGGGCTGTCACCTTGCTGGGATAACGAAGACATGGTGGGATAGCTCACATGACTGGAGTGCACCAGTGCAGGGATCCATCAAGGCAAAATCTGGCTCTTGATGCACATAATTGGCTCTCATAAATCCAGTATCTTCTCAAAATGAGTATCATCCAGTGCGATTTCTCACTGCTGTAAAAGGAGAACTAAGGTTATAGCAAAGATGAGACAAATGGTAATGATAAAGGACGAAGTGGCAAATTCAAGGTGTAAAGGATCAGAATTTGCCAAAGGCAACGTTAAGAGAATAACCTTACTCACAAACTTTTTTTCCTCTGTTCACATTTAGATATTTCTATTTTTAAAATATTTAGTGAACATCTTTAAAATACTATACTGAATGAGAAAAGTAAAACAATTTAGAGCTTGAAAAAGTAATGAAAAATCTTCCAGCCACACAGGAAAAAAACCCAACCAATAACAAACCACAATTAAATGCCACCACAAATAAAAGATGCTGAAGCTAGAATGCTAATAAACAATTAGAAAATAAGTACTCCGTAATATAAGTATAAATTGTGTACTTTGACATCTAGTAACATTAAAAACAAAACCAGGAATGAGATGCATACTTCAATACCAGCATCTGATTGAATTTAAAATAAACATCTTAATATATTTGTTATCATAAACAATAATAGTGTTTTAATAGTGTCATATTAATTGAGAAACTGCCTTGTCATCGAGTGCTCTGAATGGATCATCATCAGTTGCTGACTTGTTATTTTCTTTGATGCCCATTTATGGCAAGGTGCTACCCTTATTTAAAAAAAATATTGTATTTTCTCCATTGCTTCCCTGGGCTAAATAGAGATGAAAAATGAAATTAATATCTAATTTAAAGTAATACTTCAAAAACAAAGCCATATTTATAACCATGAGACCTTAAACAAATCTTAGAAATACGGTATGCTTAAATACCTGAATGCAAAAGTTGAAGTCATAATATACTTTTGGGAAACTAGTAGTAGAAGGAATTATAAACCCTTTTTTCATGTTTCTGGGGAAAAAACAAATGCTAGAAAGATATTTAATGAGTCTGTTTTCTACCGACAAAGTATCTTGGTATTCTTTTTTCTCTAGAATGATCAGTCACCCCGAAGCAAAGGAAGGCAACATTTCCATTTATTGACTTTATATCTACTAGTGAACTAAAATAGCATGGGGTTTATAGGGTGACTGTTAATCCCATTTGGGTTGGGGTAGGAAGTCACAGTCAATCAAATAGAGTGGAAGTTATATTCTGGAAATTCCTATGCAATTTCTGTTTCTGAGGAAGGATCATTTTTCAGGAAGGATGTGTGTATGACTAGTTGTAGAACACAGATGTTACCTCATTTAGTATGGTGTCAGAAAGTGCCCTGAGAAGTTGATATATAGTTCTAGTAGACCATCTCCATTAGTCAGATAGAAAAAATACTCTTTGAATTGCAGACACAATGATGTTACTTAAGCAAATCATATTCATGAACTGAGTTTCATGTCTGTTTTTTTCAGTGCCTGAAAGGTTTCTGTTAGGGAGCACCAAAATGATTTTTACAGAACTCAACTAAAACCTGCTTTTGAGCCACCATAACAGTTGTTGAGGCCAATGTGTACTTTAAAAAGAAACCCAAATGACTATTACCTTTTCCTTCTCACCTCTTACAAACTGGACTATAAAGCTATCACAGTGAATTTGTCAGCTTCTTGGCTAAAAAACAAAGAGAATGGTAGTGTAATGCCATCTAGATAGAATGAGGTATGTTCTAGACAATTGGATAGTACTGACTAATGAAGACATATGTGTCTATAACTTGTACACACCATCATGCAGAAGATGGGAAGTTTCTGTGTTAGGACTTTTCACAGTTTGAGCAGGTCTTGCATGATATCTGGCTAGATCCCAAACACCTGCTCTTAAATTTTTAATATCTGGTCTTATGTAGCTTTGTAATTGTTCATAAGTTAAGGCTTTTGTTGCAAGATATAGACTGCATTAAGAATGTCAGCTAGAAATATGGCTTGGGTTTTAAAAAAAATATGCTAGTAGTCTCATGGGTCATTTCTTTTTGTCATTTCAAGAGCTTAAAAACAACACTAGGTATCTGGAGCTGATATTGAGACAGGGTTTTAATCTCTTCCCCATGTGTTTATTTCTATTGCTTTAACAGATAGCAATTGTTCTGTAATCTTGGAGTCCAACATGATAAGATTCTTTAATTTTCCCTAACCAGCCTGGCCATCTAGCCTGCAAAGTCTGATTTAATGTACAGAAAAAATAAAAAAGGAAAATATAAGAGCTGTACTTGTTTTCACAGTGATCAAGTTTTATGGATACTCTTGCTGTGTGTAGAGTTTGAGTGAGCACACTCTATGTGGCACGTTTTTGTGGAAAATGGGAATGGGCTCTCCCCTGCCAAGCAATACAGCAGATCAACAAATACCCTGCTCATTTACCAGAGCTTGGAATGCAGGTGAAGGAATTTACAAGAAGAAATTCCCAAACACAGGCCAATGAGCAGTCTTACTGCACCTAGATTAGATGGGTCACAGATGTGTGTTAACACTTCCCTCAGTGTGTACCATATGCATAGAATACATGAGGAATGCTTAGTCTGAATTGAGCAAGATGCTCTGCATTCTTACTTAGCATTTTAAAAAGAAGGTAGTTTACAGCTTCTGAAAAATGTAGACTGCAGATTTCTGTCAGCTAGTAAGAATTGTGCTATTACGTATTGTCTAGAAACTATTTTGACGTTAACTTCAGCACAGCTGAACAGAATTTTAATTGTAAAGTTTTTTCTAAATAAAAGTAACAATATTCTGCTATTCTTGTTTGTGGTTTAATAGGTCCAGTAATACACCCCAGTATCTTATTTTCTATGCAATGACAGTTTGGGAATAAGGAAAAGAATGCAGGAAAAGACAGAAAAGATCATTTTATCCAATTACTATAAGGACCCCTAACAGATGACCAGAATGACTGTTCATAGTGTCAAGCAATGCCAGGCAATCTGTTCTGGGGCATCTTTGTTGTTTTTTACTGATGGGAACATTTGTCATTTGCAGTTGCCAGACTGTACATACGTTGGCATTGGATAAATTCTCAGTATGCTTCTTGAATACTTTCTGCCTACTGAATGATTTGTGGCTGAAAGCAAATCTGAGGAACTCCTGTCTTCTCTAAGTTAATTAGAAAGAGAGTTCTGTTCCCTCCTCAGCCTGTGGGAATACAAATCCACATCTCTTAGATTTCACCAGGGTGCACTGATCACCATTAGACTGCCTCCTGGTCTGTGCAGCAATACTCCTTTTTCCTGTCTTCCTGATGCTGTGACAATGTGCAGCAAGATTCAGGGGAACAGAAATAAAGCAAATGAAAAGGAACACAGTCCTGTAGCTTCCTGGGACAGGGCACTCATCTGGGAGGTAGAAAGATCTGTATATTTGGCCCTGCAAAATTCTAGTTTAGTAACTTTATATTATGCTGTCATTTAAACCCAGGAGTAATTCTGGAATTTGTACCTGTGTTACACTGTCATCAGCATTATTATAATTTCACACATACTTGGATGCAGTTTAAAAAGGATTAAATTGTATGTCCTAGTGGACTTCACATAACATCAGACTAGGGAGGTTCATCAGCAAGGTTCGTAGGAGGTTCGTGGCCATATTCCTGTGTTCGTTGCAGTCCTTTGCAAAGACAGAAGTACTAAATGCTTACAGATCTCAATGCTTAAAACCTGAAACCAATAACTTGAAAGATGTGCTTCCAGACTATTTTTTCCACTGTGGATGATTCTGAATGGAGTCAGTGTTTACTTCTATGTGCGTATCTGTTTTTCACCAATCCTTACCTCAGGAAACGAGGGCTACATTGTAAGAAATAACTTGCGTAATTAAATCAGTGCAGTTATCTTGGTGTTTTTTCTGTCATGGCAGATTTTACTGACTGACAAAAAGAAAGGGAAAACTTATTCCTGATAGTTATACATTATCTTGTTCTGTGTTATTTAAATAGTCCCACTGTGATCTTTGTGACTTTTACCTGTTACATGCCAGGGCAAGCAGCACATGCAAAAGTGTAGCAGAAAGTTGTCTTCCTGTAATTTTCTTCCCGTCTTCATTCAAGATCAGCTGTGTTGCTGCCTTCTACAGCTCAGTCTCTGAGCTAGTGCTGCATGCTCACATTGCTTCTAATTTTCTCGTGGTTTTTAATTATAACTTCATTGGGTGGCAGTAGAGTTCCTGCCCTTTTGGAATTGCCATTGTGTTGCTGCTCCAGGCATGTCATGATTCCAGAAAGTAAACCCTGTGCTTGCTTCCCTGTGGGAGTAGTAGTTCTTTCCTGTTTTGGAGCAAAGTCAGTCTCACCTTTAACCAGTACAGTAGCATCGCATGATTTTCACAACCAGCATTATTTGCTTTTACAGTTTGACATGTTTGCCTCTCCTGGGAAACAGCTATCCTGTATTTCTGCCTACTATGTCAGGTAGAAGAAATATAAAACCTTGTAGTCATCATTATTCTTCCATGTTTCTGGGGCAAAAATGCACTGGATTAACTTAAATACTATAATTTAAAGAAAACCCTCCAAATTAGATCATGAATTCTCAGTGAACGCTAATTAGGTGTATCTTGGCACTGAATCTGAAAGATAAATCATTACATGGGGAACTGTCTGCAAAGCTCAGTTCTGGATCCTTAATAGGCCATATTTGAAGCCATGCTGTTATTCTTATTTCAAAGAAAACTGTGTAAACCAGCTTTTCCGACTGGTAGTACCCCAGAGTAACTTCCTGAGATAGGCTGGTTGCTGGTGATTGCAGCAGGCTCCCAGCAGTTCTGTGGCTGTAGATCTGTGAAAAATGCCAGGAGAGAAAGTTGGTTAATAAGTTACAGTGCCCTCAGGTTAGTTTATTGTGAGTGTCCTGGATCATGGTGCATGCTTTACAATGCAGTAGTTCGCAGTGTCTTGTTTTGAGTGCCCACTTTGAAGTATGTTGGAATATATGCAGTGAAAAGCCAATGGGAAACCAGCAGCTCATGTACATTACTGCAGAAAAGTAAATAGCAAACTTTTGGAAGTCACAGACTGTTTTATTGCTTTTTTTTCAGTATTCAGGAATTTGGGCAGCACAATTGGCTGACAGAGGAGCTAATTAGAGGTCACACAGGGCATGAGACAGGCAACTGTCACCCTGCTGTGGGAACAAGCTTGGGTCTGTATTCTTGGGCTTGCCTAGGAATAAAGGGAGCAAACATGATGATGAACAGAGACTGGTATTACTGTTTGCAGACTTCCTGCCCTTCCCCCCTTTCTTTGGTCAATGAATTGCTATCAGGGGAATGTTCTTCCTATTATTTTCCATTTCCTGTGCAATGTCTCTATTTTTTCAGCCCCACCATACGTTGTCAGTGAATTTTGATGGGATGCTACTGCTTACTGTTTGTTCAAAGAGTTTCATCTTTGGAACACAGTATAAAGGTTATTTGCTGCTTGCACTTTCTCACAGGGCTAGGCAGGCAAGTAGTGTTAGTTTTGCTTTAAGAAATGGAGAAGTGACTCATCCAAGATTGCAAAGCTTGTTGGCATTACTGCTAGAGAGAGAGCTCTGTACAGAACTGTCTCTGAAAATGATACTTATAGGAAAGGAATTTGCCTTTTCTTTAAGAAGGTAGTGGTGTTCTTTTCAGAGTCACTTAGAATAACCCTTTCAAGCTCCTCCTCTCCTCACTAATCAACTCCATCCCCAGATGGTTGACAGAGTTAATCCTCTGCTGAAACTGAGGCTTCTGTCTACAGTCATGGTTTCAGTATTTGTCTTCTGTCAGTCAACCTTTTTATCCATCTTCACTTGCTCCATGTGCTCACTTTCTTCATATCTATTGAGATGAGGCATGTGCACTACAGAATAGGTAGCTGCTAGATGCGAGTGCTGGAGTGCATCAGGTGACGTTGCTGCTTGACCTGGGTTCTTGGAGATTGGGTGCCAAGCTGGGAAGAGCTTCCTTCCTCTTAATTTTACAGTTTAGAAATAAGGTTATGAATTCAGCAATTCAGTGTATTTGCCTACATTAGCTGATCTTTGAAAATCATGTTTCTAGTTTGAAGCAATATAAGGTAAAACTGATTAGCTTAAACTACTGTATAAATTGTAGAATTTACTGTATAAATTACTGTGTTTTACCTGCCCTTTCCATCAGTCAGTTACTGCAGCTTCACTAATTCAATTTATCCTGTCACCTGACATCTGTGCTTTGTCGGTCGTGGGTGTGGGAGAGATGGAAAAGCATAATGGAGCAGTGGTGACTGAAAAGCTGCCTGTGGAGTGAACACTGTCACGGTAAGAAGCTGGAAGCAGCTGCTGCAGCGAACACAATGCCGCAGTGAATCAGTGAACTGAGCACAGCTAATCACAGTGAACCACAGTGTTTATGGACTACACATGAAAATCCTTTCACTCGGCTGCAGTTGTTGAGGGACTTCTAGTTCTTACTCAGCAGAACAGGAAGCCCCAGCTCTTGCCTCCACCCGCACAGTGGGGCTCTCAGTTTGCAGAGAGAAACTGGGGTGGTTGCAGGAGAGTTCAGTTTGTGAGTCAGGAGGCTGTGTGGTTTCCGAGACCTGTTCCTTTAAGTGCCTCAGCTCTGGAGACAGCAAGTCTGTGGAGGACCTGCAGATACTCCCCTTCTGGTATGTGGAGGCAGAAGGAACTGATTGCTCAAGCACCTTTGGCCTGGAATGGTCTTTAAACATCGCAAATAACATGTTTTCTCTCTGAGTAGTGAATTAGTGTCCCAGTGTAGTGAAAAATGGGCCTGATAGGGTTCTGCCTTCTGAGGCATTGTATTCTTCTCTCGAATGAATCCTGCAGATGACTATACGTTTTCATATTACTGCCAGAACTGTTTTGTATTATTGCTTCTTAGGCTTAAATAGCTTGTACACTTCATATCAGATCTATGTTTCAGTGGTGGGTAAATAATCATTTTAGAATACAGGAATTGCTCCTAGCATGAAGTATACTTTTAAAATGTTTTCTGTCTTCCTTCTTGATAGTTATCCTAATATTTCTAAGCAAAAGTAGTGGCTGTAGTACTACTGGAGGAATTCCAGATATCTGGATAAAAGATAGTATGTAAATGGCTTCCGTTGAACATCTCTGCAGGAATATGTGTGTGTGTATATACATACACATACACACTTGTAAAGCAAAAAAAGTAATCTAGGAGCTAATCTAAAAACCACTTATGATGTCTCTTGTATTAGCTTTATTGGCCCCACCCAATGTTGAGGCATAGTCAGCAAAAAGGTTCATTGCGGTTGTGTGCATCCGGCTTTGGAAGTACATTTCTTCAGCTCCACACATGCAGACTTTTTCAGTATTGTACAGTTGGGAAATTATATCAGTGCTGAAAACCAGAAAGCTCTCTAGTAGTTTGTATCAGATCGAATTAGATGCAAGCATTAATATAAAATGTTTTTCTGGAGAGCGTAAGATAAAAGCATGGTTCTCCCACCTTTTTGTCCAGGCTGGCTGCTAGATTGTTTTTTAGTCTAGCTTTCAGGAAATTTGGCAGGCCCAGGTCTTCGCACGTCTTAGCCAAGTATTTGAACAGATCAGAACAGTATTATCAGTCAGTCATTTTAGATTGGCTTTGTGTATTTTCACAGGCTCAGTTCCAGTAATTTCTCTGTTCAATCTATGATAGAGGAAAATGAAATATAAGGTAGTAAAAGATGTGTTGATCTCCACTGGGTTCTGTTCTTGGAGATGGAGGGGGACTAAGAAGCAGCAATGTACATTTGGTATTTAAGCAATGCTGTGTAACAGCTCCTGAATATTGCAGGTATATTGTGAGGCTACGTCCCTAGCAAGACATCAGTCATTCCCAATGTTTGGCTTGGTCATCCTCTGTTGTCATTACTGAGATAGAGGATAAAATGTCAGAACTCTAAGGACCTCAGGAAAAAATGTCAGCTGACAGTCTGTAGATATGGTAGTTGCTGAAAATAAATAAGGCAGTTGAGACACTGGATTTTAAAACCAGGATGCAAAATTTGTGGAGATGTGAGCAAAAAATGTGTTTTTTTTGTTTTTTTTTTTTTAAACAGATACTAACTTGCAGGTAGTTTGTTTTTCTGTAATCACTGGTTACAAGGATAATTTAGGATTATTACCTCTCCCAAATCAAGTATATTTCTTACTCTTTCTCTGTTTGTCATCATAGACTGAATATTGAAGTTGCTGTACAGAACATCACTAAAGTTTACATAATTTTGTGTAGTGAATAAAACAGGAAATAACAGACTGATTCCGCAGTGGTACAAAAAATATGGCTCTGTGTACAGTATGCCAACTTTCAACTGTCTATTATTTTATTGTAATGTACATGAAAAGACTTAGAACATATTAAAGAATTGCTATCTATCAGGTGTAAGAAACCTTTGAGTTTCACATTGAGTGGCAAATACCTTTATCCTAATACCTGCAGTTATACTGTATCTTCTGTAATGTAACAGAGAAAAAACATTTTAAGCCAAAAATTCCAAACCAATGAGACAATTAAGTACTCTATGCACTATAGCCATTTTTTTAACCCAAATGATTCTGAGGTCCTATTTTATTTCATTGATACATATGTATAAACTATTCCTATTGAAATGTCATTTCTATTTCCCAAAATACTTTTCTAGTGTGCATCTCTTTATAAAATTGTTTTATACGGAGCCAAGCCTAGACATTTTCAATTAAAATTAACCTATACTAGAAGATTGTTGCAACCGTCTTTAGGTGTAGTGCACTGTACTTGTTTAATATGTAGATTAAATAGATATTAATACGTATCATAGAATATCTCGAGTTGGAAGGGACCCATAAGGATCATCGAGTCCAACTCCCTGCTCCTCACAGGAATACCTAAAACTAAATCATATGACTAAAAGTATTGTCCAGATGCTCCTTGAACTCTGACAGGCTTGGTGCCGTGACCACTTCCCTGGGGAGCCTGTTCCAGTGACCGACCACCCTCTCAGTGAAGAACCTTTTTCTGATGTTCAATCTGAACTTCCCCTGACGCAGCTTCATACTATTATGTATTATATAGGGGCTGTAGTTCCGTTTAATAAGATTATTCATGAATTATTGCATCACATACCACATATTTGTAGAAATAGAAGAGTTCTTTAAAAATATTGTGATTCAGGGCCCGAGTCCATCTGCATAGGAGGATTAAAAGAAAAAAGTGTACAAAATAGGTTTTGTATGTGAAAACATCATAATTATTCAGTATCTAGAAATGTGTATGGGTTTTGAATTAGATGCAGAACTATCTCTGCAAATTCTCTCTACGCACCTTTTTCACAGGCACAAGATACCAGATATTTAGTGTGCCATTACAGTGAGATTCAGTATTTTCTGTCTCTTTCTCTCAGCCTCCTGGTGCGGTCAGGTTGTGTATGGTCTTACTTTTGTCTGTCACTGCCCACTGGAATACAAAACCAGCACCTAAGGTAAAAGATTCTATTTTATGCGAAAATAAAAGAGCAAAAATATCTACATACTGGCCATAGCTTTTGCTGGGAACACGGATGTTTTTCCTTGATCCCTTTTCCTAAAGAGAAGTAATGGTGCCATCTACTGGCAGAGGACAGACCGCTTGTGGGACGTGATGCTGTCCTGGTTTCAGCTGGTTGTCTTCCTAGTAGCTGGTACAGTGCTATGTTTTGAGTTCAGTATGAGAAGAATGTTGATAACACTGATGTTTTCAGTTGTTGCTAAGTAGTGTTTAGACTAAAGTCAAGGATTTTTCAGCTTCTCAATCCCAGCCAGCGAGAAAGCTGGAGGGGCACAAGAAGTTGGCACAGGACACAGCCAGGGCACCTGACCCAAACTGGCCAACAGTGTATTCCATACCGTGTGACGTCCCATCTAGTATAGGAACTGGGGAGTGGGGGCGGGGATTCGCCGCTCGGGGACTGGCGGGGTGTCGGTCGGCGGGTGGTGAGCAATTGCACTGCGCATCATTTGTACATTCCAATCCTTTTATCATTACTCTTGTCATTTTATTAGTGTTATCATTATCATTATTAGTTTCTTCTTTTCTGTTCTATTAAACCGTTCTTATCTCAACCCACGAGTTTTACTTCTTTTCCCGATTTTCTCCCCCATCCCACTGGGTGGGGGGGGAGTGAGTGAGCGGCTGCATGGTGCTTAGTTGCTGGCTGGGGTTAAACCACGACAGGTACTTTCTTGATAAAGCTTGTGTCTTCCCCTGGTGAGTTACAAATCCTTTTATTTCCCTATGTTTAATTCATTGATCTCGGTCATATATACCACACCGAGGCAATTATTTCTGTGTGAGGTCCGTCAGCTGTGAAGAGTTGAATCAGTAAACCATGTACACAGAAAGTTATCCTTCCAAGTACCCTGTGGCCTTGCCTTAATAAAGGAGTTTAACAAAATATTAATAATATGATCCTTATTATAACTTAGTTAGTCAGTGAAACAGTGCTAATATAATTTTTCCTATGAAAAGTGGAAAAAATTTATGCCTTTGCTGTAAGGCCAGGAGGTCTTTTTTACTACCACCTGGATAGTAAACTGAATTTCCAGACTCTTCTAACCTCAATCAGAGGTCTCAGCAGTAGAGCCAACAGGAAATGACAACAGGTCCTTCAGACCCTGCTAGTCTTTCTTTTAATGCCTAGTTCATGAATTAATGTTGTATCATACTCTCCAGGAAGGTTTGACTATGTTGCTACTTTGCAAGGATGGGGACACCAGAACAAGATACTGATTCAGTGACAGTTGCCACATTCTTCTTTGCTATTGAAATATGTACTCTTTAGATATGCCTGACCAGTGGCATTGTCTAGAAAGACACGGAAAAAACATTACCATCTCTCTGACACTTTTAATACTCTGATGCCATATCTGGCAGGTTAATCCTAGGGGTTCTCTTGGTTTAGTTTGGAAGAGTAGTTCACGTTCCTCTTCACAGTTTGAGGCAAACGTCTCAAGACTGACTTCACTCTGGTTCACAGAGACTGGCAGATTTTAAATCTTTTCTGTCAAGCCACTGGCCCTTTGCAGAATGACTCTGTCTTTAACTCATTTTTTCATCATAAACTTTGATCAATTTTATAATCCCATTTTGCTTATTTCCCCAGGTATTAACTGTTATCTCAGTACAACAACTGGAAATGCAGAAAAAGTAAACAAACTGGTGAATGCACCAGAGTACTGTGTCGCCAGAGGACATCTGAAATTTTTTGTAGTGTTGTACTCACAGATGACCAGCTGAAATTGGGAAACATTGAAAGGAAAATTTATAAGAACTATATTAAAAAGAAAAGGATTCACTAGATTAAGATTTGTAAACAACCTTTTCTCCTTATCTGAAATACATTTTGCTTTATTATCATCCCTTTTGGCTTCTTTGCTTTCTGCCTTCTGAACACAAAGTAAATTATACTGTTCTTCCTCTTTTCAGAAAACCGCTGATCCTGAGGAGACAGATGGAGGAAGTTTCCTGTTTTGACCTTCCTTAATTTTACAGATTTTATGTAGGTCACAGGATGCTGGTGGTTGAAAGCCCAGGCCTTTTGAAGGCTATGGGAATGCTTCTTCATGAGTAACCACAGAGGGCCTCTGAAGGGTGTGTGATGTTACACCATTCTCTCTGAAAAAGAACAGTATTTCTGACGTTGATCATCCTCACCAACTGCAGCATGAAGCAAGGTGCATTTTGGTTGGAAATAGAATGTTATAAATTTCTCCTCTGTGTAAACAAATGCTATGTCTCATGCTAAGGCTATTAAGAAGTGTTTTATTTGTTGTTGGATATCAAATGCTGTGGACTAGAGAAAGCAATTGCTTTTTCATAAGATAGAAATCTCATTTGTATGATAAGGTTGTCTTACAGGATGGTGAATGAGAACAGCACAGGTGTCTAGAGAGAAAAAATTCTGACTTCCTGCAGACTTTTCTGTAACCTAGGTTGCTTCCTGTAACCTAATTTTATATTAAGAGCTCTTGTATTAAAATCCAAATCACCTTATTTCTCCATGTTTTGGAGAGTTGGTTGTTCTGCAGCCATGTTAAGTTTGAGTACTGGGGACTTGGGAAAAATAAAGATAGACCAAAAGAGTGATTAAAAACCCTGTCCATGAACTTTCTGTGGTTTGGGTTTTCAATAGGTTAGACAGACAATACCATGTACCTCTGTGAACTGATATCGCAACTGAAATCCTTGCATAGCCAATACTCTTATTTTCTGGTGATTACTTTATGGTTACTCCTATTTTCTGATGATTTTCTCACTGTCTCAGCTGGAGGCACAGCTGTTTTGGATTAGTGCTTTTCACTCAGGTTTGTTCAGTTTGTTTTCACATTCAAGCAAAGTTAAACTTTTAGAGACACTTACTATTAATTTACTGAAGGATGTGTGACCTTGTCCTGGTTTCAGCCCAGCCGGTAACAAAGGGCCACACAGCCGCTCGCTCACTCCTCCCGCCCCCCTCCGGTGGGACAGGGAGGAGACGGAGGAGAGAAAAGAAAAAAAAAAAACAAACGGAACCTCGAGGGTTGAGATAAGGGCAGTTTACTGGGACAACACACAAAAAAAGAGAAGTTACAAAAACAACAACGGTACTAATGAAGGAATATACAAAAGGAGTGATGCACAGTGCAACTGCTCACCACCCGGAACCCGACGCTCCCCCACCGAAGGTCGAGAGCCCTCCCCCCGGCCCGCTCCCCATTTATATACTGAGCATGATGTCACATGGTATGGAATAGCTCCTTGGCTAGTTCAGGTCGGCTGCCCCAGCTATGCCCCCCCCCACCTCCCAGGTTCCTGTAAAAATTAACTCTATCCCAGCTGAACCCAGGACAGACCTTAATATGAAGTCTAATGGGATTACTTTTATGTGTGTGTAGACAGGATCTTTCCAACAGTTAGCAGTGGTAATATTTTTTTACAGTAGCAATAACATCAGTGAGGTTGAGAACCACAAACTCAGTGAGCAGATTCCCCATATTAATCTTTTGAGATGGACAAACTATTGTGAGAAACAACCAAAATGTCTTCATATGAATGAATGACAGTTAAATCACATTACATATTTTCCTGTATTTTATCTTATATCTCATGTTAATGCTAGCAAAGCTAGGCTACATGCTTAAGCTTTTGGTTGGATTTTGCTCCTGTTTTGTCTGTGTCTTTCAGAATCATAGAATCATTTAGGTTGGAAAAGACCTTTAAGATCATCGAGTCCAACTGTTAACCTAACACTGCCAAGTCCACCACTAAACCATGTCCCTAAGCACCATATCTACATGGTTTTTAAATACCTCCAGGGATGGTGACTCAACCACTTCCCTGGGCAGCCTGTTCCAGTGCTTGATAACCCTTTCGGTGAAGAAACTTTTTCTGATATCCGATCTAAACCTCCCGTGGTGCAACTTGAGGCCATTTCCTCCTGTCCTCTTGCTTTTTAGTTGGGAGAAGAGACCAACACAGAAGTGAATCCATAACTGACATCAGCAGAACATGTTTAATACGTGGACTCTTCACTTACATTTAGAGGACACTGTACTCAGTAAAGGCAACCTTCGTATCATCCACTTTGCTAAAAAAACAGCATGGGAACTGATTATCACTTAAGCACAACATTTTAAATGGTTTTTTCTTGGCAGGCCTGTGAATAAGCTTATTCTCTTCACTGGAAATACTGTACTTGTTGGAGTCTAGTGCCTAAAGAGCTTACACGGTGAACAGCAGCGCCCAATTATACTCTGTTGAGGTTTGTTGTGATGTTATAAAATGGCATTAGAAAGCAGAGGATGAACTCTAAAATAGCACAAAGGCCTCTAAATGAGATCAGTCCAAAAAGTGCTGCCTGAAATGGTGTGTTGTGCCTGAGGTTTCCAGCAGAAAACTCCTGAAGTGCCTAAAGATACATTAATGTACATGCTTCATAATCAGTGATTTTGCTTTAAGCTAACTGTCTACATGTCCCATCTCCTTCCTTGGTGCTATAAATCCAGGAACTAAGTGACCTTGCATTTAAACTCCCTGAAGAAACTGGTATGTTTGGCATGCTCTGATGAACATACCTAACTCCACCTGACTGTGCTGAGTCAGACTTAGGTCAACACTGACTCCAAAAATGTTGCTGCAGCCTGAGAAGGTTTAAACATAAATTTTGAGACTGTATTCACCACCAAAATTGTGGGAATGTGGTGGTGGATATCCGTCTATTCCTGCTGAGGCTAAATAACTGTGAGAAAGTCAGCTAGTAAATGAGAGGGAACCCTGATGGTAAAGAGGGAGCCCTGTCAGCTGGGAAGTGGGGAAACCCTGAACACAAAGCTTATGTTGTTTTTTAGATCTAATGCCTCCTGGTGATTGTAATGTAATGCACAATAACTGCAAGTGCCTAAGTGAATCTATGAACCCATCAACACTGTGATTTATGAAAAATAATCTGAAACAGCTTTCTTAGTTTCTATATCAACTTGAACACATTTCTTAATCATATTAAATCTCTGTGTGTACCATTACTCTTCTCAGATAGTTAAAAGCAATTGTGTCCCACATGAGTGAGAGTTCAGTAGAAGCATAGCTGTGGAACAGTAAGGTTTACTTTACTCTGGCCCTTTTTCACAGGTATTTAATTACATTGCATGCAAACACTCACAATTTTAATTCTCTATTATGCTACCTCAAGCCAAATTCTATAGAGGAGTGATTTGAAATTGGCACTAACAGATTTTTTTAAAAAGTGGTGAAACAAAGTGGTAGAATCAGTATATGGCTTGTCAAGAGAAATTTGTTGCCAAAATTGTTACTCCTCCAAATGACAAATGCTCTTTTGAGAAGTTCCAAAATACGCTATATTTTTGTTAGGGAGATTTCTACCACAGCTCCTTACATGGCCTTAGATTTCCAGATTTCTTCTCTTGCTGTATTCATCCTGAATCTCTTATGAAGTTTCTCAGCTGTCAGTCTTGGCCACAACAGATAAACTGCCTTAGATAGATCTAACCAAAATACAACACTCATTCCTACTTCAGCAAAATAGTTTGTTCTAAAAAGATAAGATTTTTGCTGGATTATTTGGAATGTTATTTGGAATTATTTGGCTTTTTACTCAGTGGTGACAGTTGCCGTAAGATTAATGAGTTCACATTTATAATGAAAATATTACCTCTGTATGAATGCATTAACTTTAACATTGAATTAAAAGATCTTTGAGTTCAGGAATATAATTGAATGAGAGGTTATTTAGTGCTTAGTACAACAGGTTCATGTCTGGGTGGACAGATCTATGCTACTGCTACAAAATGGGAAAGCTAAATCTTTAGAAGTTCTTTGTCTTTGTCTAAGTCTGCCCCCAACAGATGTAGTTACAAAGCATTCATTAAAAAAATAATGGCAAATCTCCCATAAACTTAAGAATATAAATGATTTAAAATTAATAGCAATAAGGTACATAGATTAAAATGTTGGAAAATATAATATACTTATGCACTTAAGTATGTTAAGTAAAATGTATTTAAGTGGACAATATATTGTATTATCAAGCCTGTATGTAGGAATGTAAACTAAACAATATTGGCTTTTTTTCACATTTTAAAGTTCTGTTTGTAGCCCTGTTTTCAATCCAGGTGCTTTAACAGTCACTTCATTTCAGTATGATGATTATAACAAAATACACTGTGCAACAGAGTACGTGGCATTTTAACCTACGGTCACAGTCAAAACTCATTGACCTGCTCTGTTGCATACAAACATGACATAATATCACTATGTTATCATGTATGACAACTGCCTATTTTTATATCACAGGAAGAGGCTAAATTTTTTAGGAAATGGTTAGTAGAATCCTGTATTCATACAGTTGTAAGAAGGGCATTTGTTTACAAAACCGGAACTCCCTTTCCTTCCACCAGGAACTTGCCATAAGTCAAGTCACAAATGTGAAGATGGGTGCAAACTCCACCTGTATGTAATGTCATAATAGTTAATTTTTTATCAGCTGTGGCAAGCAGCTGTTGTTAATTCTTCAGCTCCTCCCAGAACGTTTATTATTTGTTCCCTTCAGAAACTGAGCAGAGATTAAATAATGTCTGTCTTTACTGGGTGTTTATCTTGGGCCAGGCAGCTACTTTAATGAGAGTGCTTTCTCTGTTGTAAAGAGTTTTCATTTTCAGTATCTCAGTATTACTACAGCATTTCGAGAATTTAAAACTACTTCTTCAGAACCATCAGCTTCTCTTCACTATTATTCCCCAGAGCTGGACTGAGTTTTCTCTGTACCAAACTGATCCAATTTCAGAGATACTTTCCTCCAGAAAGAGCAATCACTGACTATTTAAGGCCTTCTCTTTTGACTGAGAATCCAGTTAATGAAAAATAAGTGTGTTATGTTGAATAAATTGAAAGTTCATGACTGTGTTGTGATAAATGAAATATCATTCACCTGTTGAGCTGCATGTTAGTGCAGCTTATTACAATACAATTCTGGAAGGCAGAAATCCTTTGTTGAGGATAGGCTTATGGCATTTGGTAAGATAGTTGTACAAGCAACAGGCTGTATTTGTGGGATTGGAAAAACACTCAGTGCACAGAGCTGGTAATTATTTTCTAATTTTCACTGTTCTGAAAATAAATGTGTGCACAGAAACATGGTGTGAAGTATCTATTTTTAAATTGAAAAAATACTTAAGTACTTAAGGAATAGAATAAATTACTAAACCTGGGGGCATAAAGCACTTAATATAACCACAGAGTTGATATAACATAGTCAGTACCAGTTTGTGCTTCTTCACCCTGTCTCATCACAGTTTTGCTGATGCAGAGTGACCACTGGCAGTAGCGAAAAATATATGAATTATTGCTGCATTTGATTATGATTTGAGTCAGATGAATGCCTGCCTACAGAAGCTGGAAAGAAAAGAGCACATCTATATGCATACTACTACAGGTATAGTGATTTAACCTCAGTACCATTATCTAAGTTGTTTTTCAATTTCTGGCCAAGATATAAAAAGGGTCTAAATCCCATTAACAATTATTAAGAAGATTAATGGTCCACAGTGTACAGTACTATGCAAACCATGATACCTGTTTCAGGCTTCATGCTTTTGCTTCTTATGTGCAACCTTTCTCGGTATTTATCTTTTAACCTTTTTCCAATCATGTTTACTTTTATCTGTGATCACTAGAAAAATTGCCATACTTGTGAAAGTTTCTTTTCAAACTGGGTGTGCAGTGACTTTACTGTGACTTTAAGATGACATATTAAAGGAAAAGGCTAAGCTGTAATGACATGCTCTTACTTATTACTCCTTAAACTCTGCTTCCCACTCAATTGTTGCTTTAAAAAACTGAGGTCAGTACAATGCACTAGAAGGCATGTGGTACTAACGGTACCAAATGTGAAGGGACTGGTCAATCTATATATCATATATGCATATAAATGCATATATAATGATTGCAGGGCTTTTTTTTCCTAATAATGACTATCCTGTTGTAGTTCAGTCATCAAGGTATTTCCTTCCTTTTTTGATGAAGAATATTAGATTGCCCCTGACAATCTATTGCAATGCAGGTATTAATAATATATGTAAGTTTTGCTACTGTGAAAATGTATATGTTTATTACAGACTAAAGATGGCCATATATTTAAAAAGGGCATAACTATTCAGTGTACCAGCATGATTAACTCATTAATAAGGAAAAATTAGAACTGTAGACAGCTATCAAGGGAAATTTATTTTTTTATATCTTATTCAAAAATAAGAGAGGAAAGTATACAGTGGAAGTTCCTGGAAATGCCATCATTTGAGTAATTTACAGCTAGATTTAAGAAAATAAAAAGTATACTCCAGAAAGCAAGCATGTCTGCAAAAAGCAGAGACAATAAAAAGAAGTGTGTGTCTGCATTTAAATAAATTAGGCAATATCTTTCAATCACATTTGTCTGTATTCTTTGACAGGAAAAACCAATATGTTCATGATTGATCAAATATAGTTTTATATTCACTCTTTATTAATGTGGCTTTTATTTGTGGGGGGGTTTTTTGTTTGTTTGTTTTTTTTTTTTGCAATAGCTTGAAATAACTTTTGTGATGTAAGAAGGAACTAACACTAGTGTCTATAAAACTAGTATGTACATAAGCAGTTTACTTTGTAAAAAGGATATATTTAAATAAAGTAGGTAAATAGAGGTGAAAAGGCAAGTCTTGTCTAAAAAATGAACCCTGTAAAAGAAGTCTACCAAGTACCCACATATTACACAACATCTCACTGCGAAACTGATAGGAAGAGACAGTAATAAGCAGTCAAGCCCTCAGAGTGAGAGGATTAGTTACTGATTCTAATTGTGGGTCAAATTGGGTCTTTTATTTCACAAGCCCAATCTTTGCAGAAAGTGCTGGATATTGGGGTCTTTTTCCTTTCCCACATAATACATTTTTCTGATAATCCCAAAGAGAAATTCAGAACTTTTCCTGCACTGAACGGTGTCTAAAACTGAGCACTGTACTAGCAGAAATCACAGTACTAGCTGAAGACACAGAATCCTACCCTACTGTAGGGAAGATGCTGGTTACATGTTAGGACTATGTTAATGCGCTTTTGATTACATGTGCAACATAGGAAGAGGCAGAAGTGGAAGAAGGAGTCAGAAGAAGAAGACAAAGCAGGTAGGACTGAGAGAACAGAGTATGTGTCTGCTTAGTAGTATACACACACAGCAGTTATATGTTCAAAAGAACTGACACTTTTTTCTCATGCTTTTTTCTCAAAGATGGTGAAATGGATTCTTGAAAACATAAACCTGGAAGACCCCCCCCCCCCCCAAAAAAAAACCCCAACAAACCCCCCCCCCCCAAACCAAAACCAAACCCCTTTTAAATTAGTTTGAAAAAATGAATTACTGACTAAACGTGCTTTCTGGAGTGTGTTCATCTACTCTGTGAGTTCTCAAGCCATTCAAACTAACTATGGGACTGTTCTCTAAACACAACAATGCTGTATTCTGGCTTGCTGAAGAAAAGGTTTGATGAAAGGAATACCAAACAAAAATTCCATGTTATATGAGATAGAACTGTCCCAAATATTATGTTACCCTGCTAGTGTGTCTGTATTCATCACCACCTTTATTGAGGGGCTGTGGGGGTTGCATAAGTAGAAATGTCCAAGATAGGGTACTTAAAGTGTGTTGAATTACCTCTATTCTTGCAATGTATTATTCTTTATACAGTGACTGTACATCATTCTGAAGTTCTTCCTTCAGAAGAATACTGACTAGAGTCTAGTAGCATGTGCCTACTATATGTTCTTAAGGCCTTTGAATGCAGCATGTTGTGGAATGGTTTAGGTCCAATGAACTTTACCGTTTTACTTCAGTTGAGATTTTGGGCCCACACCTTCACAGGTGAGGAAGTTATGGTCCAACCTTGCAGCAAAGAAACTAATAAAAACATTTGCCTGAGCTAGGTTTTGTTTTCAGCACCATGGCCAGGGCACAAGGTAGGGAATATGTAACGGCGACGAGAAGAATGTATAAATTGTTTGTAATAAAAAATAATTTTACCATGGATGTGTTGCTGGCTGTACTTTCAGTGGATGATCAGTAGCATACGGTCAGCTAAATTTTCCAGGCAAAAAACTGCTTGATTTCCTCCTCCTCCTAATAGTCAACCATTGATAGTACGTTTGTTTCTCCTGTAAGTCAGAGCCACCAGCAAGTAAGGTAAACTGCAGCATTATTTATAATCTCTTAATCAGAAGTGAAAGACATTATTGATTTTTCCAGATTTTAAATCAGGCCCAAAGGGAACTAGACTCATGTCCTCTTCAGTGGTGTCTTATTTGGTTTCTTCCTTAGCACCACAAGTCAGGAGTTCGAATGTTTATTCTAGGGAACATTCCAAGTATGAGGAAAACACAGTAAGCATAAGAAACTCAGAACTGAATCTGAAGGTGTAGTTTAGCTTCAGGGATTGAATAAAGAATATGAAGGACGTGCACGATGTGCTTCTCTTTCTGCCTCTGAATTGTAAGTATAAAACCGGTTGTCTTAACTTGTGCCCCCCACTCCCAATCAGTTTGTAATCAGTGGCATATCACTCTGTAAGAAAACTTATGTAATAAAATTAAACGCATACACATTTCCATTCATATTACTTTCACATTCATACCAGCCCCAAATCATGTGTCATTAATTCTGAAAATGTTTTAATAGACTGAACTGGATCTTCACTTTCATCTGTCATGTTGAACAGTTTTTTTGCAGAGTCATAATTAGTTGTGACTGAATGGACATTTCTGGTTTGATCAGGCTGTAGAACTCATCTGTCTCACATATACTGTTGTTAACGTTGGCTGTCCATGGCCAACAGAATCAAAAAGCCTTGTGAACAAATACAGTGTCACAAACGCAAGAGCAAGTCTGAGGAATTTGCTCATCCTTTTATGATACCTTTCAGGATAGAAACATCATTTAAGCATCTCAGGAGTACTCAACAAGAGATACTCTGTTTCATGGTGAGCAAGCCAAGCACATAATAAGATTTTCCAAAGCTTAATGTTTCTCACTTCCCCATTTTAAATATGTTGTTTAGTACGCATCTCTTGTCCTGGTGGCATTACTTGATGAATTAGTAATTTTGTTTTAGATCCGTAACAAGAGATATTGTGCCTCTGCCCGCTAGGCTGCTGTGTCCTACACTAAAGTGAATTTACTCTATTTTAAATTTCTTTAAGAAGAAAAGTCTTCAAAGACCAAAACTGTGGTTTTAGAATAGACTACCAGACCATTAGTGGATATCACCATTATCTAGTGCTGGAAATCATTGCCTTTTAATGGTGTAACCCACACTCAATGGCACTTAATACATAGCATATACACTTAGCAATGGAAAAAATGGTGTAGAAGACAGCCAGCCATAGTTGTCCATGTCCATAGCTGTCCATATTCAGTCCATGAGATGCATCTGCAGACATCCAAGGTCCTTATAAGTGGTTAACAGATCATCACCAGAAGCTTACAGGTGAACTTGTTGACACTTTTGGGAATGCATCCCATCCTGACTCTTGTTTTCCTTCTCTGTACCTTTTCTAGTTTTAAAATATGTTTCTTGGAATGGACTGACCAGAATGGGAGGTAATTTTCTTTTAAAATGTGGCTCCTCCATGAATGCATGTAGAGTATTACAGTGCTACTTTGTGTTTTGTTCTCTATGCCTTTACTAACACTATATTAACATTTTGACTGTCTGTGCTGGTTTTGGCTGGGGTAGAGTTAATTTTCTTCATATTAGCTAGTATGGGGCTATTATTTAGATTTGTGCTGGAAACAGTGTTGATAATTCAGGGATGTTTTTGTTATTGCTGAGCAGTGCTTACACAGAGTCAAGGCCTTTTCTGCTTTTTATACTGCCCTGCCAGTGAGTAGATTAGGGGTGCACAAGAAGTTGGGAAGGGACACAGCTGAGACAGCTGACCCTAACTGACCAAAGGAATATCCCAGACCATATGATGTCATGCTCAGCATATAAAGCTGGGGGAAGAAGAAGGAATGGGGAGGACGTTCAGAGTTACGGTGTTTGTCTTCCCAAGTAAGCATTATGCGTGATGGAGCCCTGCTTTCCTGGAGATGTCTGAACACCTGCCTGCTGATGGGAAGTACCAAGTTAATTCCTTGTTTTGCTTTGCTTGCATGCACAGCTTTTGCTTTACTTATTAAACTGTCTTTATCTCAACCCATGAGTTTTCACACTTTTACTCTTCTGGTTCTCTCCCCCATCCCACCAGCGGGGGGAGTGAGCAAGTGGCTGTGTGGGGCTTAGTTGTCAGCTGGGGTTAAACTACGACAGTCCTTTTTGGCGCTTAACATGGGGCGCAAAGTGTTCGAGATAATGACAAATTTGAATGGAATGTGCTAAATTGAATTTATAGCTGTAACTGCTGTTTAGCTATTAATTGGTAGGCTCTTATGCTTGCCATGGGGCTTGCTTGCCTTACTGTATATTAGAGTCTAGTGCTCGTTAGTGGCTGCTTTTTGCTTTCGCTGCTTGCTATCTGCTCCTTTTTGGCACCCAGTGTGGGGCACAAACTGCTTATTATCTTACTCTGCTGTGCCTGGGAACATCTTGATAATACCACTGGCTATGTGCCTGGGCTGGCAGATAGCCAGGGCATCACTGCTGTTTCTGTGCTGCTGTACTGGACAGGCTGGAACTCCAGTGTGAACTCGAGTTGAAGGGACTGTGACCTGTGGAGGAGTTCTCACAGGAGCAGGACACCCCAAAGCATCTGTGGCCATGGATAAGCTGATGGCAGAGCAGGTACACCTCAAAGCGTCTGTGGCCGTGGTTATGTCTGTGCTGCAACAGGTATACCTCTGAAGGCATTGTGGCCCAAGGATAAGTCCATGCTGGAGAAGGTACATCTCAAAGCATCTGTGGCTGTGGATAAGTCCATGCTGCAGCAGGTACACCTTGAAGCATCAGTGGCTGTGCATGAGGTCATGCTGGAGCACCTCAAAGTGTGTGGCCATGGATAAGCCCATGACAGAGCAGGTAGAGCCCTGGAGGGAGTGCAGCTATGGGTAAGGCCATGTTGGAGCATGTTTACTTCTGAAAGGACTCTGGTGTGGGTAAGGCCACGCTGGAGCAGCTATATCTCTGAAGGCATTGTGGCCTATGAAGAAGACCATGTTGGAACAGGTGCACCTCAAAGCAACTGTGGCTGTGGATAAGCCTATGCTACAGCAGATACAGCCCTGGAGAGACTGTGGCTCATAGATAAGGCTCCACTTGGAGCAGATACATCCATAAAGGACTGCAGTCTATAGATAAATCCAAGCCAGAGCAGAGCCAAGGGGAGGAGTTCATTGTGATGTTAAAACCAATGGTCTGGTCCAAAGGGACCAAGGGTGGAGATTGTAATGGAAATACCTTTAAATTGTTGTAACCTGGGATTTGAGTTGCATGTTATGGGAATTACTATAGCAGGAACCACCTGAACCAATGGAGAGCAAGCCTTACAAGAAGCAGTGCAAGTGCAGCAGTGACCCAGGCTGAGCTGGTTTTGGTGCCCAGTAACTCCGCACAACACACCACCTCTCCTGTCCTGAGTAACCACTGTAACAGACGGAGCCCAAAGTCATGGACTAAATGAAATCAATGGACATTTCCTGGACATTTATGGATATTTTACGGACATTTCACAGGAATAGTCCGTAGACTAAGGGAATGATATCTGTGTATTGTATCAGAGGATGTGAAGGGGGGTGGTGGTTAGTGAGGATGTGCTGGATAGTGTGGGACCTGAGCATGACATAAATGGTATGGAATAAAGGGGTGGAGAATGTACTGGTTTTGGCTTGGGTAGAGTTAATTTTCTTCATAGTAGAAAGTGATGTTAAAACCAATTAGAAATTGCTAGAATTAGAAGTGCTAGCACTTGGGTTCAATACCTGTAGAGTAAAGGTCTAAATGCATTGCTAGTTTATAGACTAACATGTTCAGTCTGGTCTAAAATACTAGAAAAAGATCCTTTTTGAAACATATGGTGCTCTGTGATGGTAAAGAGATGTTTCTGTAATAATTTATGTACAGGTGTATTGGGTTTACGTGGCAAGATTTTGGTAGCAGGGGAGCTGCAGGGGGGCAGCTCTGTAGGAAGAGACTGGAACTGCGCTGTGCCAGACACAGATGCTGCCAGCTGGCTCCAGCAGACCCACTACAGAGCACGGCTGAGCCCGTCAGCCAGGCTGGTGGCACCTCTGTGGGAATATATTTAAGAAAGGGCAAAATGCTGTGTAGCAGTGAGAGAGAGGAGGGAGGAAGAAACGTCCTACTGATGAAGGGGAGTGAGAGTGCTGCTGGGTGTGGGTTCGCAGCCAGCCAAGGTTAACCCACCACAGCAGGAAAAATAAGGGATCTTTTTACCTAATTGCAGGTTTGCCTGACTAGAGCAACACATAACACAGTATTGATGAAGTACTGTTCTGAACTGGAAACTTTACTCTGGTCTCTGTCTTGGGAAAGTACAGAGAAGATATTATCACTTATCTCCTGGCCCTGCTTTCGATTTAGCCTTTTTATTTAGCTATTTGCTTACAGCAAACATCTCTTACAGAGTTGTTATGAAATACTTTTTCTCCATAATGTTTCTAACACACGGAAGCACTGCTGGAAAAATAACTGTTTTTCAGACTGGGCAGAGAAAGATGATTTTACTCTGTTATCCACGTTCTGCATGCTCTTACACATCAGCAACATTCTGCTGTGGTATGTTCAACTAAGTCTTACTGTCCAGGTCAAGATAAGAATTTAACTTTTTAAAAAAAATCTTTCTCTTTGCATAAATTGAGGAACATCTTTATAAATGACCTTAAACAATTTGGGCTTATATCCATACCAAAGTTTCTATTCCCAGGATGTGAGCTGTATTTTATATCAAATGTTTGGACTAACTGAGACCACACCCCTCCTCCCTCTTCTCATTAGTATGTCCCTCTAATCTCTGTGTTGTAGAGTCATGCTCACTCCTGCTTTCCTTGTCTTTGGAACAACAAAACTCTTAAGTATTCTGTGCAGAGTTGAATAGTTTCAAAAGGAGGAGGGAGCCTTAGAGCTCAGGGATTCAGGTATTAGAACAGAATTGTTCAGTTGGAAGGGACCTACAGAGATCATCCAGTCCAACTATTTTCATACTGGAGATGTGAATGTGAGTCCCCAAGACAGATTTAGGTATGTCAGTCCTCACTGAATGAGTACTCAGTGCTCTATGGAATGAAAAGAAGAGTCCTCCACTGCCATCGTTTTGAGAAAACGCTCTGTTATTTGAAAGGCATGAAGCACCCGTGTTCATGAAGAGAGTCATGTCTATGAAGGTATTAGTCATGATCCACAGAAAAGAGTTAAAATTTAGACATACTCCTTTTTTTTAGATTTTCCTCTTGCCTGGTCCAGGCAGCTCCTTGTTCAGAATGCTGGATGTGTACATCTCATCTTGAGTCCTTGCTGTATATTGCCTAAGTACTTTTGTGGTTCTTTATCTCTGGCTGTGTGTTTAATTCTGCAGTTGTAAATATTGGAACAGGAGTTTTGTGGAGACACATATATCAAAACTGTGAGGTATGCTGATACTCTGGGAAACAGTTCTTCTGGACATCAATTACCTTCAATCTAAGTTACAATCAGAATTTTTTTTTCCAAATTGTTTTTATCCAGCCCATCCAAAATTTGAATGTAGGTAGTCCTAGTAGATGCAATACATCACTGGATGGCATGGACTGTCAGTCTTACTGTTGGCATTTTATAGTGCAGATGACCTGCTTCTGAGAATTAACATTTTAAAAAGCAGTAACTGAAAAGGAGAAGCATTAAGGAATGCTCAAAAGTATTTACTCCTGGTTTTGTTCTCTATTTTTTTACCTTTCAAAAGGCACCTTAACGAGTGATCAGATTCTAATTTTGAAGATGTGTGGAAAATAAACACAAACAGTGCAAAATATCATGGAAGTGTGTGAAGGAAAATATTTCTCAGGCTGTCTAATTTATCCTTCCCTCTCCTTTGCTGTGTGGGAGGTAGCAGCTCTCAACTGTTATGTTCATAATGTTGCTGTGATACAGTGCTTTGTATTGAGAATGTTGCCTTTTGATGATTCAAAAGTTAATTATAAAGTAGTGTTGTTAGAAAATGTGCATGGCAGCTGGAAGACCTGGGTATGAGTCAGATGTATTCTTGCATTTGACGTAGTTTTTCTCTCTCACACGCAACAGAAGGCACTATTAATTATGTAACTGCTTATTTACATAACAGAAAAAAGTTAAAGTTTACCATAACTATGGCAAGTGTAGTAAATTGTACCAGCAGGATCATACTATTTGGTGGTAGGAAGAGAAAGACTAAAGACTCTTAGCTAAATGTTCATGCAAGTGACCGCAAGTTTCCATAGCGTCCTGTGGAACCATCACCATAGTTATACCATGGCTCAGAATATTGTTTAGCTCAACTATTTATGAAATTTTTTCAGATCAGTAGAAGTGTTGACTGCATGCCATTAAGTGACCCATTCTATCAAGAGTTGAGTAAAATGGGGAAAGTTTAATCTATCAGCCAAGCGACTAGACTGGATGTTTTGTAAAATACGAGAATATACTGTATTGTGAAGCAAGCATTCAGTGTAATATTTGGAGGGTCATTCAAGAATTCTGGTTTTGAAAGCTAAAAAATAACTCATAGCAAATGTTGACTTGGAGGCCATATCCACATACTGCTACAGAAAGGAAGGAAAGAGCGAAGGGTTTGCTCTCTAGTTTTGTTTGTAAGGTCAGTCTGATTTCCCATATAGCACCTGAAAATATTAAGTAAATGCAAATTTACTTCAGTTCTACCATCAGTGTCAATAGGAATTTTGAGACAAGGAGATGGTAGAGAATATTAGTAAACGAAAATTGCAATTAAAGCAAGTATGCTTACTTTGTTTCTTGTTGAAACGCTAACATCTCCTTGATACGTGAACTCCATTGAGAGAACACAGGTTTAGGTGCACAAGCTTTGCCTAGAATGTTTCCCAGTTTCTTAGTGAGCTCTGTTTTCAGAAAAAAGCCTTCTTCAGAGGACAGAGGAAAAACATTCACATTTTGCCAGTATTTTTCTTCCCAGTGTTTTCTAGTGAGAAAATAAAAGATTTGGAAAAACCCACTCCACTGGGGTAAAATTGCCAGAGAGAAAGGAATGTGGAGAGTAATTCCCTCGATGCCTTTTCTATGTCATCTCTTCTTGGCTCTGTCCATTTCCCTGCAGTAAATCCCATAGATGCTTGAGCAAAGGAGAACTCTTCTCAACTTTTTTTAAATCGTCAAATATTTTTCCACGGGTATTGATATAGAAGATCTCATGTGAGGTTTTTTTGCAGACATACCTTTTCTAGAAGGTAAGTTTTAGTAGGAAAGTTTACTAGGTGAAGTTATGACTTACTACATCCATTCCTAATCTCCAGTAGTTGTGTGTCATATGATTATCCCCATTTGTACTTAACTGGAAGGGAAAGAAATGTTTTGCAACCGTAGTCTCAGAGTATGAGCTACCGACAAAAAGAAGGAAGTACTGTGAGTGGAAAATGGATGCGAGTCTTAAAATTTCTGTGCCAAACCATTTAAGGAAGGGCATGTGAGAATGTTGTACTCCAGCTAGCATCAGCAGATACCTTACACCATTGTATTTGTTTGAATAAAAAAGAATGCCAATAACCCAAAGACTTGCTAAAAGTCACAGTGATGAAATTAGTGGTAGGACTAAGATTAGTCCAATCAGAAATCGAATACCTTAGGGTAAAATGGTAGCATAATTAATTACATAATATTAGCCCGTTTCCAGAAGAGACCTAGGATCAATCAAAAGTATGTGGGTTTTTGGAACATTTCCTTAAATAAAACCTTGACTGTTGAATACATTTAAGCGGACATTCTGCATATTGAAGTTCTTTTTATAAAAAGAGTAACTAGTAACTCCCCATTAAAAAGTCTGAGAGAGCAATAAATTGGTTATAGCCATGGGTTTTGCCACTTGTTTCTAATTCTTTAATAACATAAAAACCATAAATTAATAATTGCAGTAATTTTATACCAGTTGTACATCCATATAAATACTGGCTCCATTCACATTGATAATTTTAGGTTAATCAGTTGACAGCATACTATCAAAAGGAAATGCATCCCCATTACTTCTACATCATTACTTTAACACTCCCTTTCATGAGCTGTTCAGCCTTCTGCTGCTTGCCTCTGTGCTTTCTTAAGTTTTTGTCAAGGTGTGCTATAGAGTGCTTACTGGTGTCTCAGTCAAGGAAGTACCGTGATTGCATGTCAGACATCTCTTAATTCATAATCTGCCTATATTTTGCCAGAGCTATTTTAGAATGGCTGCCAGGGAATTCAGAAAACCCATCTCTGTGCTTGAGATAAAGGGAGTGATGTGTATATTGTGCAGCTGGATGGTCATGTGGAAGGCTTTGTGTGCTCTGGTGAAATGCTGGCAGGTGGAAGAGTAGCAGAACAAAATCCCATGGCTACTTCTGAAGAGCAATGTCACTAATAGAACATTGCTTCTTGGTTTGACAGCCCACGATCAGCAGCAAGACAGGAATACAATAGCAGATATGGAAAAAAATTCAGTCATCAGGTATAATTGTACTTTCTGAGGTATTTGCACAGTGGCCATCCTGGGATTGTTGCGACAAGACTGCAATGAGATTTCCTCTTGGTATGCTAACAGATGGAAACAGACCCCAAATTCTTGAAAAATTATTTATTCTTCCTAAAACAATAAGCCTAGCCAGGTCTCTGCTTAATTTTATCTTAAAGTAATATAAATTCTCCATATAGGCCATTTTCTTCTGCAGTGTGAGTCAGAATGAAGATAATCTTCTATGTAGATTCTCTTTTTAACAGAAAGTAAACTGCAAAATAAATTTACACTGTAATTAATATGAACATTAAAAGTTAGCTATGCTGATGGAATGATTAGAAATAGTGTCATAAAAGTTTAAGGGTAGGGAAACACTCAATGCATTGACAGAGCTATGACTCAAAACACATTTTTTATCTCGCCTTCTGCATCTGCTGCTATAACAAACACACTTGCCATGCAATAAACTTTTTTTTTTAAAACTTTGAATTTTAGCATTGACTGTTGTAGCACTGGTCTTGCGGCTCCTAGGTCAGGCATATAGTGAAAGGTTATGGGAACTTTTATTTCTACTCATGGACTTCAGGAACTTTTAAAAAACTATGTTAAGACTCAGCAGTAGGACCTAAATATGAAAACACTCCTCATTGCTTGTTCTGGTGATGCCACTTGCACAGTGATAGCTTTTACCCAGTTCGGATTCCATATGCTTTCAGTTGCAGTGTCCCTACTGGGAGAGGATTGAAGTGCAAGCAGAATTATAAGAAGTATCACTGGTATTAAAGGTAAATGAACACCTGGTATTGGAAAGAGAAAGATGACTTCTGATTAAGATGCCCAGAAGCAACGAATGGCATGAAGTTCCACAGACAGGTCAACTCAGATGTAGAGAATTGATGTAAGCTTAAAGCAAAGATGCTAATGCTAAAGCAGAATTATCTTTGTTCCAAAATAGGTCGATTACTTCAGGTTGTCAAACAATTTATAGTAAATAAATTAATGCATACATATGGATGCAGAGTTATTTGTGCATTAACAGTAAGATTCTTCTGGATTAAAATGCATAATCCAATAAGCTTTAAGGTAGCTGAGCATGAAGTAAAACAGGCTATGATGTCTGCCTCAAAGACTGATTATTTCTGTGAGGTATCATATAAAGCAGCTGGTAGACAGGATCATTACCCTTCTGGCAATAAGGAAACAGAGATGGTATAGTTTAGGACACTTTCTAATGCTAGTAAAAGTGCAAATACTTACGAATTGTGAAGATAAGGATCTGTACTCACTTCTCGTCAGATCAGCACAGCCATGTAAGCTTGAGTGCAAATACTCTAAGAGTGGTCCCAGTGCTCAAAGGCATGTTGCTTTCTCTTATTCTCCAGTTTGAGATGTCACAGCAAGCCACAGCTTCCTATATGTCAGAAGAAGGGACAATGAGAAGTTGTTGGTGACTCTGAGAAGAAAAGACCGGAGAAGGAAAATAGTCCTGTTTTAACTTTATAGACCAAGAAGGAATCATGCTCCCTGTACAGGCAGGCCAGAGCTAGAGCTGAGAAAATCAGTTATGAAAATTTAGTGGTGCTTGGCTAAGAGTAGCTCTTCAAGGGGTTAGACCGCTCCATATCACCCAAAGAAAAATGCATGTCTCACCTGTGTAAGAAGAAAAATACCAGCATACTGAACTGAGAAATGGTGCATCCTTAGGTGAAGGATGATTACTTTTCGCAGTCCCAACAAATGGATGAGTCTGGTTCCAAATCTAGAATTTTCATGGCAAAGAAACCTGAATGCAAAATAAGCAAGTTTCCAATTTACACCCGTGAGCATACACATCCAATTTAATCTAAAAAGGGGTCAGGTCTGCTGTGTACCTGGAGTTGCTGTTACAGTTTGCAAAGACTGTATATGAATTAAGTTATGAAGACTCTTTTTCCTGGGGCAATAGTAGTTCCAGACAGGAGACTGTCTGGAAAAACACAGGGAGGAAAAGAAAAACTCAGAATAAAGTCCTTTAGGAATCTCCTAAGTATTTTTAGAAAACATTTCTGAACTAATACTTTTGGTGGCATAAAAGACAGAAAATTCAAAGATGGGAGATGTCTCTGAGATGTCATAAGAAATTAGACCTGCTAAGGTAACCATCAGGGAAAGGTGTCTGTGGACAGTGTTTCTTCATTTTTCTCTAAATGGTTTGTTCTAATGGATTATTACTGTTTTTGTTTTTATTTTCCAAGAAGGGAAATCACTTCTATGTTCTTCTAGTGATAGACTCCCAAAGGAGAAAAAGGTGACTATTTAATTTCAGTCATGAGTGTTGGGTGAATGATACCCTATGTAAAGGTGAGAGAAATGCAAATCTGTATCCTCAAATCGGAAAAGCAGAAAGTCTAAAACCTTTTGAGATGTATTGAGAGAAAACAGGAAGATGTTCTGGTTGAGGCTAGGCTGTACTTCTGATAAAAATATCAAATAAAAGAAAACAACAGCTAAAGACCATGCGTTTTTGGCAAAAAGGTGTTTCTAGTTGACTAGCGCAGCCAAAATGGCTAAGTGAATAGTTTCCTTGGTGTTTTACAAAATATAAAAGTTCTACTTGTAATTTCAGCAATGAAAGTACACTCTGAACAATTAAGAGGCTTAGAGATTTCTAGACACTGCACTGAGAAACTTTTGATGAGAAAATACAGAGCCTGGCCTGGGAGCTTTAAGAAGTAAAGCCTATTAGTGCTATGAAGCAACCATGTTAAAAGATCTGTTGAAAAAGTGTATTTTACCTCAAGGAGCCTGTGTTTTGTCTTCTGAAGAGAATTGCAGAAACACCTCTCAAAGGAATTTTTCAGAGTAAAATACATTGCATGTGGAAATCTTGTATTTCTGAAGCAGCATTCTGAACTGGTTCCTGGTTCTGTTTTCTGCTTTCTTCTCCCAGGGACCTTCTTCATTTTTCTCTGCACAAAGCAAAGCTGACCCTAGAGCTTTTGTAGGATCTGACATGGGACAGTAGACTGTAAATTTATCATTCATGTAGAAGGTAAGCAAGAACGAGCTGTTTAGGGGGATTTTGTCTGAAAACAATTGTTATTCAGTCTGGACAGTAATGTTTTCCCCTTCTTCCTTTTTTTTCCCCTAAGCTTAATATGTTGTGAGAGTCTCTATAACCTTTTTGATGGACTTTCTGTTGCACCATGACAATTTTCGATAGAGCATCTCTCTTGCTGTGAATTCCTTGAACTTACCTTGTCACCCCATCTCAGTTATGTTTGGGGTACAATATGCAGTATGGGCTATACCTTGTTTTAGATGCTCCCCAGAGCTTTACAAATGAAAGGAATCCAACAATTGCCTGCAAAATAATTTTATAATGCATGGTGTATCATTTTTATTTGTAAGTGTTACTGTTGTCTACAAGGAGCTTCACAAGCATCATTTAATTTTTACAGAAATCATTCTATGTGATGGTGAAAAATGAAAAATGCTTTGGCTTTGAAGCCATTGTTTGAGGGTATCTCATCCTAAACTTCCTTCAAGAGATTTCTTCTTTCAGCCACTCCAAAATTCACTATTTGTTATAAGAGTTACTGAAGGTTAAACCTGGCATGAGCATTTGAAGGATTTAAAAGCATAGCATCCTGTAGATGAAATAGAGCAATAAAAAATTTGCATGATTACTGAATCAATATTATACCATTTCCTGTATACTGAATTCCTTCATTTATGGTGAAAAATACCTGTCTGTTTACTTCTTATCTTCTGCAAATATCACACCTATTTTTTTACCCCTCCTTTTTCCTCGTCCCTTTGTATGTCCTCCCCTGCGATAGAATCAATTGCATCTGTGGATAACATATAAAGCAAAATTTTCAGTGGAGTTTCCAGTTCACCCACCTTAGCCACCATGGGGCTAAGAGTTGCCAGCCTTTTTATGCTCTGGCTGGCTCTTTCCTATGCAAATGAAATAAGAAAAGGTAAGCTCTAGAAATGAAATGGTAGCAGATTGCCTCCTGGAAAAGAGGGAGAGAATTAAAATACCACTGTAGATGCAGAAAGAGGCAGTGCATTTAAATAACGCACTGGTGTTTTAAGGTGCCTTAAATTTCTTAAACTTTCAAATACTGAGGCTACATAGCTCAGCCAACATAGGTTGATATTGCTGTCTTTAGAGAGATTAGTACCTGTATCTACTGCATTAATCTCTAGTTTGATGTGCTTGGAAAATGTTTTCAGTGTTACTTTTCTTCCCATATGTTGAGACTTTCCTAGGTATGGCAACTACTTGGCAGAAAGCAACTATAGGAGTTTGGGAGGTTTGCTGTTACAGCAACGAAGAAAGTGGATGATTGTGCCTTCCGTTACTTTGGAATGAGATAAATACTTTCTTCAAAAGTGAATGTAGTAACATTGGACAAAGCTCATTTTGTTATTCAGGACTTTAATAATCCTTCTGTAAAAGCTCTAATTTACTCTATTTGTTATCAAGTTTGTTTAAAGTGTTGAAATGGAGATCTCATATTGAAAACTATTTTTTGAGGAATAGGTGATGAATTTTGTGCAGTGATCAGGTTTGGGGTATTTGTCTTGGTCTGCTGCATCTTGAATTCAGCGATGGGAGGAAAGCATTATCTTGCATTTGGTATCCCAGCTGTGAGCTCTGGGAGAATCTCTGTGTAGCCTCCCTTTTGGGGAGAGAAGCATACCAGCTTGGCTGGATGCATCTGGTATGATTGATACCATCACAGTACAACAACTTAAGAGATCCCCGCTTTTGCAAATTAAACACTGCGAGAAAATCTTGTGAAGATGAGTGGCATGTGTGCTTTTGGTACCTTGGCAAGCTTCCCAAGTATGCTCAGGTTTTATGTTCACCCCTAATCTACAGCATCTTGAGATTTATCACATACTGTGTTAATTTGTATTATTTGTTGGTATAGATGGCTGGGAAGGGAACAAATACCATCATCTTTTGCTATTGCAAAAAAAATATTTTTTGGTTTTTTTGCTCCTACCATGGTTATTTTCTGACCTATCTTCTGAGGAATTTATGTTCTGTAGTAATAGAAATCACTACTTCTGTTAGGAAAAGAAGGAATGCTTTAAAAATTCCTGTTGTGCACAAGTCCTTTCATAACATTTAACCTATTTGCCCTCCAGAGTAGGAATGGTTCTTCCTTGGTTTCCTGTTTCCTTTCTAGTGCATGTTGCATCAGGGAGGAAAATAGCTCTTAGCAATATTTAATATTGCTAAAAATAATACTGTGATTCAGAATAAATTCATATGTTTGGCAAAGTAGCTCCATTGCACTGATTGCACCAGCTTGTTAGTGGTCAGAAGGTTAAGTTTCCCCACCTCATGCAGACAAGTTCCTTCACCTCAGTGAGGATTATAAGATATACCCAGGTCTCAGCCGTATTTGTTAATGTCTTATTTTCCATTAGAGATTCACATCTCTTCTGCTTGGTAGGCAGATACTTGATCAGGCTTGAGATCTGTGGAATCACTGTGCACATAATTGCAAGTGGTTTCTGCTGTAAAATGCAACACTTACCTTTTCTTGATGCTAGCTCATTCATTTCACTTTTTTCATGCCTATTTCTTTTTCATCACTTAACAGGAAGGACAAGAAACCATGGCCACTATGTCTGCAGCACTTGGGGAAACAACCATTTCAAAACTTTTGATGGAGACATCTATCAATTCCCTGGCATTTGCGAGTATAATTTTGCTTCTGACTGCCAAGAATCTTACAAGGAGTTCTCTGTCCACATTCAGCGTGCTCTGAACAGCAATAACCACCCTGAGATCCAGTATATTCTGATAACAATCAAGGACTTTACTGTGTACCTCAGACCAAAACTGGCTGTAGTAGATGGGCGGATGTAAGTTCCTTTAGTATAGTAGCATTTCAGAGAAATGTGCTGGGAAGATAAAAGCAGGATTGATCTTTACACAGCTGTCTGTATACCACTAAAGTAACTGCCACAAGCATTTCCACAAGCAAAAAAAAGCACTTTGAAATCCAGCATAAAAATTGCTTTGGGGGGGGGCTTTAGTATTAATCGTCATTTCTACACTGGCGTAAGGGATGATTTAAATACAAGTCAGGAAGAGGTTTGAGTGAATTGTTCTTCTTCTAGTTGTGCAGGAAACAATGCAGCTCATGAACCAGATCTTTCACTGGCACAAAATGACATAGCTTCATTTGTTTCACGCCATCACCCTGAGTTTACCTTAGCAGATGGTCTAGCAAATCCTCAAAAATGAAGATGCATTTCTCCATGGTCCTCTTCTCTTATTTTACGGTAGAAGAGAGGTGTTTTTTTCTGATCTTCATAAATAATTCTTTAAGGTCCGATGGCCATTCCTCAAGGGATTATAACAGATATAATGCAGTTCAAAATTTACACTGTAAAATTTGTATGTGGCAATATGTACTTTTTCACAGTGAGCTGTACTATATTTCTCCTCCTGTAACATGGTTGCACAAGGGACTAGTTTGACACCGTTACTGGTGCCAAGTAGTGTCTTAATTTAGCCTTTCCTATCATCAGCCTATCCTTTCAGTGTGTGTATATATACACACTGAAACAAGTGAAGCAACTCATAGGTTAAGACATAGTTCTGAAGAGGGAAGAAACTGGCTGTTAGTATGTCAGCATAATTTTAAAAAAATCCTTTGTATTGTCATTGTAGGACTGGGTTCTGCCCAGAATTCAGGTTTTGCTCTGAAGTTTGGAAGCCACTGCAATGAAAATCTGTTTAAAGATAGAAAATAATGTTCAGTTTTCAAAGGATCATACCAGAATGCATAACAATATGGCACAAAGTTACAAAAAATGCATTCTTGCCCCAAATTGAAAAAGCCCTTTATTGTGTACTCAGGTCTTAAAGTTTAGAAATCCTTTAAAAATGTTTTTTCTTAAACCAAGCCTCTTTTCTTCTTAGGTAGTGTTCATAAAACAATAGATCGCTTCTGAACAGGTTTTTGCTGCATGGGGGATTTAGTTTCTTTGTAGAACTTAATTTCGCATATTGCTCTTTAAATGACGTATGATCCATTGTCATGTAAAATAGCATTTCACACTACTGAAGTGAAAATGTTGAAGTAGAAAAATGTATGAATTTGCCTTTTGGCACCAGATCCACTGATTGATTGAATGTCCTAGTATTAGAAAAAAAGAAATATTCCATGATGTGATAGCTGAAAGGTGAAAATCTGCCCTATGTTTTATAATCCCCCTCCAAAAACATGATCCCTTAAGGCCTCATTGTCCAGAGGATAAACAATGCAGCCAAAAGTAGAAATAATGGTTTCTGAGTTCCTGCCTGGTATTTAGATGTGTAAGTCATTTGGCCATGTTAAAAATGCCTGAGGTAAATAGTTGGAAAAATCCCAGTGACAGGAAATTAGGAGATAAAATTCTCCCAGTCAAGAGACTAGTTAAGAGGAGATATGCATAGACATACATGAATCCTGATAGGTAAAAATTATATTGACAAATCTGTAGAAAATGAACTTGTTATTTTGACTGGATTCTATTTTACACTACTTCTGTTTGAACAGACTCTAGTTCTTTAGATTTTATAGGATGAGGTTGCTTACTGCAATCCCTTTATTGCTGAATGAAATTCAGCAGTGTGACTTGTTGCATGGTGGACTGTAAGACAGACATACAAGAACAAGAGAGGTCTGTTGAATTGATTCTTTATCAGGCAACACTGACTATGCTCAGCCTTCTGCAAAGTATCTTGTCACATTAACATGCCTTGCTGTCACCATTAACAAGCTTGGTCCTGTCAACTGAAAACTAATGAACTAACTAATGAAACAAACCACTGAATTCCTCTTAACATGCTCCTTTTTTTTCCCAACTTTTGTTGGCAGTCCCTCTATCTGCCTGTGCTTTTTGAACTCTCTCTTGAGGAGGAAGATCCTTGCAAAGGAACATTCATTCTCTCTGAAATGGTTGTCAGATCTTTTGGTAAAGAAAAGCTTCCATTTATGTTGTTACTTCTTTCATTGAAGTAAATTAGTAGTGAGTATTTGAATATCCTCTGTTAATACCACAACAATGATGGATTTTCCTTTGAATAAATTAAAGACATCTGACATTTTTGCTTTTTTCTTAAAGAACCCATACCCTTGGGGAGGCTTTGCCTCTGAATTTTTTTTGCCTTTTAAGGAAAATGAGTTATCACGTCAAGTGTCAGAGAGAGAGGATTTTATGCCTCCTTAAAACAAGGCATCCTGTGCAGCTAGGATCAGGTAGACAGAGACTGGTTTCTCTATTCATTAGGGGATTTGGCTTATTACAGACATTCATGTCACCCCTTATGTTTCTGTACTAATGCAAAGTCTCTGATTTTCTTCCTAGTGTGAAGACACCTTACTACAGCTCTGGTGTGCTCATTGAGAGCAATGACATTTACACCAAGGTTTATGCCAAATTAGGCCTGATTCTGATATGGAATCAGGAAGATGCACTGATGGTATGTATCATCCAAGTCTTTTTTTACTGGTATTTCCTGGGTTTACCAGACTACTGTATACTGAGCAGAAGTAGAATCTCACGAACTGAACAGTGTTAGGCTGACTCATCCAACTGACACTCCTAGTACCTTATTTTAACAACATAAAGTTCCTTTCACTGCAATGTGATAGAGGTAGCAGTATGGCCTGCAGATGATCTTACTAGTCTCAAGAGAGGGAGAAGAAGCTTTCTGAGAAATAGCTAATGTTTTTGCTACAGCACCCCCACAATCCAGTCTGCATTTTCCTTCATTTGTCTTTCAAAGGACTGCCATCATCAACTTTCCTAATTTACAACAAGACTTAAATTTTATCCCAGTAGGGAAAAAAAGGAGAAAAAAAAAAGTCCTGTGATTTTAAGAATGCTTTCCTTTTCATCTTTATCACCATGGTGGTTACTGCTGTTATTAAAATACAGGAGCTTCAGTCACTTCTGTTTTCTGTGTTACTTTTTGCTGTGTGTTTATTGACTATGTTACGAATTCATTTGCAATAGCTATTTATCTAAGAGTTTTGGGTTCGCCATCAGTTCTGTCATTTAGCAACTTCCCTTTCGAGTAAACATATTTGCTTTGGAATGTCTTAATGGTCCAGATAATTCTTTTCTGTTTTTTTCTTTTTCTTTCCATTACCTAGGTGGAGCTGGACAGCAAATTTAATAACCATACATGTGGTCTCTGTGGCGATTACAATGGAGTTCCAATCTACAATGAGTTTATCAATGGAGGTGAGTCATCCTACCATACTGACAGTTATCACAGAAGATAGGCTGATAAGCATTGTACATATGAGCATCACAGGAGAGCAAATTTCACCTGAGAGATTTCTGTGATTGCCCCAGAATAAATATTATGTTCCAGTGCTGCATTCCTGGTCTGAGGTTATTTTATTCCACATGAATCATCTTGTTATTTTCTCTACTGGCTTTCTTTTCTTGTTACCACTTTAAAATTTTAAGCACACTTAGACATAATAGACATAATTCAGAGCAGACGCCTGGGTCTGACAGGCATATTTGATACCATAGTAACTGTTTTCCTTGATCAGTAGATTCCCAGGAGTCAGGTGCTCCTTGTTGTCAATTTTTGGGGCTCAGCAAGTCTCTTTTTTTTTCTCATAGGTGCAAGCTATAATTCAATAACGTATGGGAATTTACAGAAGATCAGCAAACCCAATACCAAATGTGAAGATCCTGATGAAACTCGGGCTCTT
This sequence comes from Harpia harpyja, assembly GCF_026419915.1. Taxonomy (NCBI): domain Eukaryota; kingdom Metazoa; phylum Chordata; class Aves; order Accipitriformes; family Accipitridae; genus Harpia; species Harpia harpyja. The sequence goes on from NC_068955.1 coordinate 14,331,704, forward strand.
CCAAGCTGCAATGGGCATGTGAGTATTCCTAGTGGTGAACTTCACTTGCATGGGCACATGGAGACATCCTTGTGCTATGGGCAGTTAGTGTGTGAGGAACTGGGAAGACTTTGTCCCTTCCAGGGCAAATGGTTTCTTCTTCCTCTCTTGAATAACTGTTGCTGTTCAGAAGACAACAGTTTTTATGACAAGACAGAAAGTGTCTAGAAGCTCAGGGGCTTACAAATCCCTTCAATATTGTTACTCTTCCTCCTTAGCGCAATGAGTGTGAGAGGTTGCTGACTTCCTCTGCATTTGCTGATTGTCGGTTACGTCTTAATTTGGAAACGTACATCCAAGCCTGCATGCAGGACAAGTGTGCGTGTAATGGAAATGAGGACTCCTTCTGCCTCTGCAGCACCATCTCTGAGTATTCTCGTCAGTGTTCGCATGTGGGTGGCCGGCCTGGTGAATGGAGGACACAGTACTTTTGCCGTAAGCAGCTATATAAATTTACAAAGAAACAAATATTTCATGGATGTAGCACTGTGAAGCATTTAAATTCATTCCTCCTTTACAAAACTGTAGGCATATACTACAAATTTCATACCAGTAGTGCAATAAACTACATACTATGTTCTTCCTGTTTTCTTCTTCTATTACCCTTGTTATTAGGAAATGTTTTTCAGCAAGTAGAAATTCTGTTTCCTTAAAAAACTGTGAGGTCTGATGCTGCAGATGTCTGGGATAATTTGATCTATTTGAGACCGAAAGAAGAAAATATAAAAAGCAGGGAAAGCAGTTCAGAAACAGACAAACATGCTTTGCCAGATGGAGTCTGGCTTAGGACACCACTGACTTGAGGGGAGTAGGGGATATGATCTGTGATTTCTGAGGAATGATGGACTTTACACTCAAATAACTGGTGGTGACTTTCTCATTCTTTCAGCCAAGACCTGTCCTGATACCATGATCTATAGAGAAAGCAGCTCACCCTGCATGGATACTTGCTCACACTTGGAGATCAGCAGCCTTTGTGAGGAACACTACATGGATGGTTGTTTCTGCCCTGAAGGCAAGTGTTATTCTAGCTATTGTATATGGAACAATACCAAGAGCTCTGGCAAAGGAGGTTATAGCTAAAATATTAAATGTAGTCAAATTATATCTTAAAAATTAGTACTGCTACTCATTATTTCCCCCCCTAGGGGAACATAATTATAAGGTTTTTAAAAAAGGAGGTCATAATTGGTTAATTAATAAATGATTTTATAGTTATATTAACACAATGACAGGTAAGAAATCTGCTTTTTACCTCTCAACAAATGGAATTCTGCTAATATGTACAAAATCATGCTTTTTAGGTTGAATAATGCTGAGACAATGGACATCATTTTCCCAGAGAGTGATACGAGGGTCAGTGAATGAAATTCTCAGACTTGCTGTCAACCTTAGGAAAAAAGATTACAATGATAGTCTACAGAGTATGCCAGAAGGACTGAAAATCTAAACATGTAAAATTCTGAGATTGTTCTTGTATACTTATATTAAGCTTTTTATCTCTGTATAGTTATATAAATGGATAGACGTAGGTTTTCAAAGCTAGATAAAAGTGTTTTCCATGTGTCTTACATTACAAAAATTAGAAACAGTATTCTTCACAGTTTTCATAATCTCAGCCTCTGTTTTCTGTGTCAAGTTGAGAGCATGCCTCCTCTGAGAGTTTCTCCTCTGTGGAAATAGCCAATTTCAGAAAGAGCTGGAATAGTTTACTGTTGTACTTTACAGGAACTGTGTATGATGATATTACTGAAAAAGGTTGCATACTTGCTAGCCAGTGCCACTGCAAACTCCATGGAAAGGAGTATTCACCTGGAGAAAGCATTACCAATGAATGTGAAGAATGGTAAGGATCATGGTTGTTTATACACCTTTCTTTGAATGATTGTAAATGGATCTGCATTTTTCAATCTTCCATTTAGTCATAGGAGGCTTCCTGAAAACATTCTGAACTTAACGTTTATGTTGCATGTCTATACAGCCAATTGTCTGAAAAGTTTTCTTGTATCTGTGGCATTTGGCAGAGGGAAAATCTTAAGGAAATGGTCAAAGATACAGTTTTAAAACACCTGGGGATATCTTGCTGTTTGCGAGGTATACAGATACTTTCAGTGCTCTCAGGTCCTGTAATATCTACAAGCATTTTTTTAATTATTTGTTTATAGCACCTGTGATTCAGGCAGATGGATGTGCAAAGATTTACCCTGTCCAGGCACATGTTCAGTGGAAGGAGGTTCCCATATTACCACCTTTGATGGGAAGAAATACACCTTCCATGGAGACTGCTACTATGTGTTGGCCAAGGTACTGTGTACTGGAGGGCTTTTCTCTTGTAAATACAAGTGTCTTTGTGCTGATATGTAACAGTTGTGAATTGTTGTTTTATTCCATCTTTATGGGATGAGGGAAGCAGAAATGCTAAAAGCTGTACTGGAAAATTCAGGATGGGCTGTAATAGCCCTAGGAGGGAGTTGGGCACTTACTGCAATGGGTGGTTAACTTAGTAGACTACGTATACTTTCATTATTCAGTGGAGTCCTTCATGTATAAGAAGTCAAAGGATCACTCTGGCTGCATGGATAGGTAGACTGCAAAAATTAGTAGTTCTCAGGATTAGAAGCTCTCAGCCAGATCTGTAATAGCTGTTTCTGTGTCTGAGTGTCAAAGTCAGCTAGGGAAAGGAGCTAGGCAGCTATTTCATTTATCTGTCCCTAAAATATCTGGTGCCTGTTCTTCTAGAAAATGACAAAGATCTTGTTGAACTAGAAACCATACCACCGAACTTGTTTGAAAGATGGTTCAGCTTCTAGCACCACTGCTGAAATGGTGCTCTTAATAGCTAAGTTCTGTAGTAATTGTTATTGTAACTGATTACTTCAGTCTTTGTTTTGGAAATCATCTTGTGAGATTTTTGATTGGACTAATGGACATCTATTTCACTGTGATTGTAGGGTACTGTAAATGACAGTCATGCTCTCCTGGCAGAGCTGTCTCCCTGTGGCTCCACAGACAGGCAGACCTGTTTGAAGACTGTTGTGCTGTTAGTAGATCACAAAAAAAATGTAAGTGTTCTGTGGGTTCTGCTAGATATGTTGAAAATCAACGTATTTCCTTTACTGTGGAGCAATAAGTAATTCTTCTGGAGTCACTATTGTGGATACATAAGGCACCTCAGCCAGGCTGAAAAACAACTCGGGCTTCTGCCTTGAGAACTCAAAATAGACCTAAACTGAACAAAAGGTGAGATTCAAATAAGCTAACATTTTCCCCTCTTTCCTTCTCTGCTCTGTGCTATATGATTATTCTCACTGTATTCCAGGATGGCTGGAAGTAGGAGTACCATTCTTCCTCCCCTCACAGTATTTTACTTTATTCAGATATAATTTTATAGATCTAATTGAGTCTTTTTCAGAAGAGACCCCATCCTTGAATGTTGATACAATCCAACCTTCTTAAATATTTATATTTTCATTCACTTTAGTATTCTGTTTGGTTTTGGGAATATCTAGACTGTATTTATACATAATTTTACATACATGTACACATAATTTTCCTCCCATGTTTCTGGTCTTCCATGTCCTTGCCAGCATAACTAGAACAAAACCAAACCAAATCAGAAACCCATCATTTTATGTTTCTGTATGTGCAGACTAGCATTTTATGAGGAAGTTTAACAAACCGCTTTCTTACCGTGCCAGAATCATACTAAACCATTACACTGAAACTGTGGCACATGCATTCATAGGGAATAGGAGCTTACTATAGATCCTGAAGGCCCAATATTTTCTTTTACTTGCTGAAAACAAGGTGCCCAATATAAACAAGCTTTGCATATCATTACTGTTATAAATCGTTGTAGGCAGGTGTAAGTGAAACACTGAATAGCAAGATGAAACCTTACTTGAATTCTACAGGTCTGCTGCCACGTTCCATTTTCAGACTGATTCTTCCTTTCAAAGATTTTAAGTTCTAGTGACAGTCTAAATGTGCAAAATGTTTCCCCTCTTAAATTTTTTTTTTTATTAATTACTTTTCCTCTCAGTACCTGGAACCTCATTGGTTCTACTTGCTGTTATACAGGTGGTGGTTTTCAGATCAGATGGCAGTGTGTTACTGAATGAGATGACAGTGAACGTGCCCCATGTGTCAGGTAAGGGACATAGGCTTGTGTACCATGTGTCACACACCTGAATTCTCATGTGAGGGTGTATTTTTTCAGAGGCAAAAGTGAAGATAGGCATATGAAATTTGTTCGGATTTTGGAATAACTTGGGGATGAATGTGATTTAATAGTTGTCACTGAGAATTTCATGGCCAGACTGACTCTGTATGCAGCGGATAATTGAGAAAAATGTCCCTTCAATTTTTTCATACATCTTGAATATACTTCAGCATGTAGCTTGGGAAAGAGGAATTGTCATGGCTTAAATTTAAAGCAGATAACTTAACCTGCCTATAAAGAGGGGTATTTAGCACTTTCCAAGTCTGGCTGCATGGTGTGGGCATGTCCTGGCTCTCAGTCCTGGTGAGGCTCAGGCATGTCTACCCCACCACACTTCTTCACCATGCTTTTCTTTTTTTCCTGTGGGAAGAAAGCCTGACAGAAGGTAACTGCTGTATTTTCTGGTCAACCAAGGCAGGAAAGAAGGATGTACTGTGTAGCACCCTGTAATCTTCCCAGCTCACTTGAGACATCAGCATCTTTTTATGTAACCAGTGGATTTAGACAGACACTTTCAGAGGCTTACTCAGATCACCTAATTTAGGAGCCTAACTTCTTGTGGAAGGTCACTATCAGACAGCAGCTGTGAGGTCTCAGAGTAACTTTTGAAAGGAATGTAGAATTTCTCTTTATCAATCCTTTTTAGGTATGTTCAGGCAAGCACACTGACAACAGTATGTGTTGCTGCTTATTTACTGGCCTATCTGCAGATGGCAAGTTACTTGCAAGAAAGTAATTCTTTATCTGAAAGGACAAGTATTCATGGGATGATATGTTCATGAATGCTTGTGCAAAAACAATTACAGTGTGTAGCTGAAAGTTTAGAGAAGTTAAAGTGCTCTAAGCAATAAAATAGATCATCTAATAAGTAGATTAAATAGATAAATAGAGTATATAATAACAAATTTGCTATAAGAAATTGGTTAGGCAGTAGTTGTTTTTTGGACTTTAGCAAAGCTTTTGATGCTGTCTCTCAGAGTATCCTTCTGGACAAAATGTCCAGCATACAGCTAGACAAGTCCATAATACATTGGGTGGACAATTGGCTGACGGGTCAGGCTCAAAGAGTTATAGTAAATGAGATTACATCAGGCTGGTGGCCTGTCACCAGTGGGGCTCCCCAGGACTCAATTTTAGGGCCAGTGCTCTTTTATGTTTTTATAAATGATCTGGATGCAGGAGTTGAATGTACATTAAGTAAGTTTGCCAATAATACTAAATTAGGAGGAGCTGTGGACTCCCTTGAGGGTAGAGACATCTGGATAGACTAGAGAGCTGGACAATCACCAACAGTATGAAATTTAACAAGAGCAAGTTCAGGATTCTCCAGCTGGGATGGGGTAATCCTGGTTATACATACAAACTGGAGGATGAGAGGCTGGAGAGCAGCCCTGCAGAAAGAGATCTGGGGGGTTGGGTCAATGGCAAGTTGAATATGAGTCAACATAACCTGGCAGCCGAAAGGGCCAACCTGTCCTGGGGTGCATCAAGCACAACATAGCTAGCCAGTCGAGGGAGGTGATTGTCCTACTCTGCACTGCACTGGTGCAGCCCCATCTTGAGTACTGTGTGCAGTTTTGGGCACCTCACTATAAGGACATCAAACTATTATAGTGTGTCCAGAGGAGGGCGACCAAGATCGTGAAAGGTCTCAAGGGCAAGACTTGTGAGGAGCACCTGAGGTCACCTGATTTGCTCAGTTTAGAGAAAAGAAGGCTGAGGGGTGACCTCATCGCAGTCTACAACTTCCTCAAGAGGAGCAGCAGAGGAGGAGGTGCTGATCTCCTCTCTCTGGTGACCGCTGATAGGACACGAGGAAATGGTATGAAGCTGCATCAGGGGAAGTTCAGATTGGACATTAGGAAAAGGTTCTTCACTGAGCAGGTGGTCAGTCACTGGAACAGGCTCCCCAGGGAAGTGGTCACGGCACCAAGCCTGTCAGACTTCAAGGAGCATCTGGCTGACAGTCTTAGTCATATGGTCTAGTTTTAGGTAGTCCTGCGAGGAGCAGGAAGTTGGGCTTGATGATCCTTACAGGTCCCATCCAACTCAATATATTCTATAATTCTATAATTCTAATTAGGAAGCCCGGTTCCTCCACCATGCTGATTTTGTATGTCAGTTCTGCTGATTTTTCTATAATGGCTTGATTAACTCATGTATAAGCATCTAACATTTTATTAGTAGTAGTATTTAGCTATGTATTGGCTTGTAGAGACACGCCTATTACTTATTGTATGCAACAGTGCTGGGATAATACTTTCTAAGAAAATCTCTTGCTCTTCAGATTACGTAGCATTAATGAATTAGTATTGAAGCTATATTGCAGAAAATCTGAATTTGGTTCTGATCCCAAAGATGAGTCATTGTAGGTAATCAAGTTGTAAAGTTAGAGGGGACCAGCATTGTATCAAGTTGGTCAACAATTTTTAGAGGAAAAAAAATTATTAATATGATCCTGATCTCAGAGTTTTCATGGCAGGTGATACCTTAAAATCTAAGAAGTCATCTTTCTTTCAGCAGCCTATGTGTGTGTTTACTGCACAGTTCATGTTTTGTTTTTCAGCCAGCTTCTCAGTATTCAAGCCATCTTCCTACTACCTTGTTGCACAAACTTCTTTTGGGTTTCAGCTGCAGATTCAGTTGTTTCCAGTCATGCAGCTGTTTGTGACTGTGGATCAATCAGTTCAAGGAAAACTTCAAGGCAAGTGTCTATTCAAATGGGAAGAAAAGCCATGCTGTTCCATAGCCGAAGAGTCATGTATTCTTTACAAGAGCAATAATTTGTGCTGCTTATTGATTCAAGAGGAGGAAACTAAAAGCAGAAATCAAAACATTGGAAGAGAATTGGCTCAAGCAAACTAGAAATACATTTTTATTATTTCATATTGAAGTGACCTATCACTCCGGTGCCAGCACCTGCATGTTTCTTAGAGTATTCCTTACCTTTGTATTCAGTTTAATCTCTAACTATCCACAAAACCAGGCTTTTGGTGCATTTTGTGGTTTTAATATCATCAGAAAGCATAAAAAATACAGGTTAGGGTGGTGATCTCCTGAGGCAGAGATATCTTAAGACTATTCTTCTCAAGAGGTTAGATATTTAAAATAGAGCTCCTAAATCTTCAGTACTTACAGTATGCATTAATACTGAGGTGGAATAATTAGCTGTAGGAACTTCTGTTTCTAATGTTTGTGATCAGTTGTCCCTTTCCCTTTGACCTTTTAGAATAAGAATGAGTAACAATTAGGTAAAACTTTAACCTTCTTTTTCAATAGGTCTTTGTGGAAACTTTAACGGAATGGAAGGTGATGACTTTAAAACAACAAGTGGGCTGGTAGAAGCTACAGGATCTGCCTTTGCTAACACATGGAAAGCTCAGTCCACCTGTATAGACCAGGTAGAAAAGCTGGAAGACCCCTGCAGTCTCAGCACCGAAAGTGGTAAGCACACTAATAAGTCAGATGATTGGCTTCTGCCAGAAGGAACAGCATTTGGGGTATATTACTACAACAGGCGTGTAAGAGTTGTAGTGTGGAATTGAAGTTTTTTTAGAGGACTGCCAATTTAATAATTAATTTCTGCAAGTATGTATACATACAAGCACTGATTTCCCATCAAATTGAAGTGAAATTTTAGGGGGCCACTGTAGAGGAATCCTGAGCTGGAAGATATGGAAGCAAGGTCATTAATTTATATTATCTGCAAAGGCAGCTTGTATTTCATAGTATTATTTATCCCTATGTTTAACTTAGCTTTATGGTCCCCAAATGGAAAGGGCTGTCACAATTCTACGAAGACAAGTTGCAGCAGTAAGATATGATTTTCGATTTGTGATTGTGTCTACCACTAGATAACTGAATCAGAGAATAGAAATGTATGTACAGTGATTGCATGTAGTTTCTCCACTCCCCAAAGTGCACACAGTTCTCTCATTTGTATTGTTGTATTGCATTTATGTGACAACGTAACTAGACGTTGCACAAGGAAAATAAGTGAATGTAATGAATATAATTATATACTTTCATTTTTCTCCTTTTCTTGCAGCAAATTATGCTGAGCATTGGTGTTCTTTGCTGAAAAACTCAGAGGGTCCTTTTGCAAGATGTCACTTAATCATTGACCCTTCAGAATATTATAAGGTATTGTAATCCTGCACTCTTTTTAGTACTGCTTTATTTCAGACGGATGACTGTAGACATTTATCATTATTCAAACGTTTAAGACATTATTCAGTATCTTGCCCATAAGAGCTGGTGAAGTTTTTGCAGTGATTAACTGAGGTAGCATAGCATGCATCCAAAGTATCTCCTATGATGAGATTCTTAAGGAGTGCTGCTGAAGAAAAAGGTAAATTTGTTCTTCTGGTTTCTTATGTTTCATCTTTAATGTACATTTTTATTGGATTGGATAATTGAACTGGAAAGAAGATTCAAGAGATGCAGGTGAGCACAGAAATTTTAAGTCTACCCTTACACAGTACTTGCTATTAAGTCAGAAAAAAAAGAAAAGTAAATATTTATTAAGTTTCCTGTATTGCTTAGAATGTAACACCAAATAATTTTCATGCCACAATCTCCATGGTTTCTTTTTCCCCTGTGCTAATCACTGTTGAGTGGTAAGTGAGGCTTACCTGAGCAAAAAAGATGGAATTCCTAAGTGTTTGCTCATACCTGGAACTCAGTCTGAGCTCAAATTTTGTGAAGAACTTCATAGATCTGATTAATATTTTGCCATTATGATTTTTTATTTTTTATGGATCACTGCATTTCTAAGTTATAACTGAGAAAGAATGGTATCAAAAACCTTTAAGAAAGGTGTTGTTAGGAGGCTGGCTACTTTTTAAAGGTTCCAGAGGCTTGGCTTAGGTTAGGACAAGGATCCAAACATTTTCATTGTGTATGAAATGATGCAGCACTTCCAGTCTGTGGTCTTTGTCCATTCCTTCCATTGTTCTGTGATTGAGGGAATTAATAAAAACAATGTCAGAAAAAGGACACAGGATATTTCATAGCAACTGAGTTGCAATTGCCCATTGGTTTCCTGTGGGCTTACTGACCCTTTTGTTCTTTTTTCAGAAATGTAAATATGACACCTGCCTCTGCGAAGACAATGAAGAATGCTTGTGTGCTGCCCTGTCCTCTTACTCGAGAGCCTGTGCTTTCAAAGGGATCATACTGGGAGGCTGGAGAAAAAATGTTTGCAGTAAGTAGTGGAACTGTAATCCCTGTGGAATTAATTAGCCACAAGAAATAAGTGGGTTCTCTCCGAATTTGGCTGTCAGTGATCTCATTGTTAAGGGATTTGGAGTATCTTAGAAATTTCTAATGGACTTAAAAGAGACAGTGCTTATAATGTTTACTAATTCATGTTATATTCTTTAGCTGTCATTTGTTCATGACATTTAAAAAAAGAAAGCAATATTTTTCACTTTCACCTTCTTTCCCCAGTTTAAATAATAATACTGTTTCTATCTTTGACTAATGGAATCAAGCCATCATGGCTTTTACATTGTCTTTGCTTATCAGTGTCTTTGTTTATCATTGTGCTCGCTTTTCATCAACAGTACGGCATTGTTGAGACTAGGATTTTATTACTTTGTGCTGTCTCTCTGATTATCAGAATGTGAAACAAATACAGGTATGAAAATAGAAACTATTAGTAGCAGGTAAAAAGAAGTCTTCAACTGGTAAACAAAGTTAGGCTAGCATTACTTGTGACTTATGATGTTTTTGTACTTTAATAAAATCTAAGGGAGTATTTTTACCATTACATGCTGCACAGCCAAAGAAACCAAAACGGAAACGTCAAGGTTAAATGCTCCATCCTGCATCTCTTATTTATCAGTTTGTTTGTTTTCCCTCCAGCTAGTGAAGTGTCTGCTTGCCCAGGAAATCAAATCTTCCTTTACAATCTTACAATGTGCCAGCAAACCTGTCGTTCCCTTGCTGATGGTGAAAAGCATTGCTTGCAAGACTTTCCTCCCATGGATGGCTGTGGCTGCCCATATAATACATACTTGGATAACCAAGATACCTGTGTGCCCATCTCCAAGTGCCCATGTTATTACAAGGGATCATACCTGGAACCTGGGGAATATGTCACAAAAGATGGAGAACGTTGGTACGTTTTATCGTGGCTTCTTGTTTGTGGGGATAAAAGCCCTTTTAAAATTTGCTTATGAGGTGTTAACTGCTTAGCTTATTTTTGGTGTTTTAATGAACATTTGTCATATGTTTCACACCATCTTCATGCTGAGCAAAGCATCACCCTGTGGTAATGTAATTTATTAATAATTGAGAAATGCAGCTTTGTTTGGAGGTGTGAGTACTGGCCTTCACAGATAAACGTTACTCTGAAGCTGCACTGTTAACCGGGCTTTGTTTAGCAGAGGGGTAAAAGGAAGATAAAAGGCCAGCTATAGTGTTATGTTGCTGTTTCCTTTTCTGTCAGAGACAGATTGCTTGTGTTTTCCACTGGAGGAAGGTCTGCTTGATATGTATTTACTGTAGCATAGGCTTTTGAAAGCAACTTTCACGATTCTGGTATTTTTTATCATGAACTCTGACAACTGCTGCATGAATCATTAGTGCAAACTGTGAAATACTTCCTTCTCTCATCTGGCAGATGAAACATACAGGCCAACAACTTTGCAGCATATGAGTTGAATAGGCATGAAAATATACTGTGTATCCAAATGAAGGCTTTAATTTAAATTATCATGACTATCTGTTTCCTGAGTAAGCAAAAAGCACAGTATTGAGGATTACTAGAATACCTGTAATTCCTTAAAACATAACCTTTCTGTGCATTATGCCTAAGATCTTGCTGCACTTTTTCTCCAAGTGAAATTTCGTGAGTGAGCTTCAACAGAGTTCACCTTGAAATATCACAGGACATCTCTGATAAATACTCTCAAATTTATATAAACAAATCCTTAGATTTAAATCGAAGACACTGAGCTTACTTTTTTTTTGGTTTCTGCTTACTTCATTTCTTTTCTAGTGTTTGCCGAAATGCAAAGGTCCAGTGTACTTCAGTGACAATAAAAATTAAAAGTAAGTGACATACTATAAAATATAATAAAACAAAAACCATAACCCAACCTCCAAACCCAAACCTACACTTTCAATTTGAATTCTCCACTTATTTGGTTTGTGTGGGTCTTTTTTTCTCTTTATGTGAAACGTTTATGCATTTTCACTTTGTTCTGTCTTCACTGAGCCTCTTTTTTTTCCATAAGGATAGTCATACCCTGAGATTTCCGTCTCAGTAACTACCACCTTTCACACACATTTCTTTTGCCTTTTCTCGATTCATCTAAACCAACAATGTACCTTTCAGGTACAACAGAATGTTCTTCTAATAAGATGTACTTTGACTGCAACGCATCCCCAAAGTGGACTTCGCAAACGCCTCTACAGCTTAGCTGTCATACTCCTCGAACTGATCATGTATGTATTCAATTTTTCTCCATGTCATGTTTCCTTTATTCTGTATTCTTTAAATGACACAGTGCAACACAGAAAATGCAGTTGTAACTACCACTTTATTTCTTTTTGGTTTGGTCTTCCTTTCTTTCCTCCCCAGTATTACTCTCTTGCCAATTTCATGATGATTCCTCTTACGGTTTCCCTCTCCTTTTTCTTTTTACTATGTCTTCAGTAGAGTTGTACCTGCCAAGTGAAGGTACATGGTTTGGGTTCTTAGACAACCAAAAAAGAAAAGAAAAACTTTAGAAACCTGGAAAGAAAAACCTTATAAAACTAATCAATACTAGGCTGTTTGGTTATAAATGCAGTTTTTACCAGAGTGCTTAAGAAGAATTGGAAGAAAAATGCAGTGTTTTTTCATAAAGTAACAATTTCTCCTTATATTCCTTAGTTCCAGGCAGAGTGTGTCTCAGGCTGTGTGTGTCCTGAAGGTCTTTTTGATGATGGGAAAGGGGGCTGTGTTGAGGAGAAGGACTGCCCATGCATTCATAACAACCAGTGGTATTCTCCGGGACAGAAGATAACAGTGGACTGCAACACCTGGTAAGTCATAATTTTGAACTCTCTTCCAGAATGTATTCTATACGGTCAATTGATAGTCATGTCTAGGCTTATGTACTACAGTGGCTGGGATAGCTGCAAGTATAAACCTTTATTTTCAGGCATACTTTCTGCTATCTGAGGAAATACAGATTGTGCTGTCAATATTGGGGTAATAGCTACCTCTGTTTTCAGTAGGCATCTCTTATTGGGAAAGCGCACTCATTTTTTAAATATAAATGCTATCAGATCTAAAAAGTGTAGCTGGCCAGAGTTGAAAATCATGTTAGAGGCTTAAAAACAGGCTAAACTATTGAAGTTGAGACATAAGACACTGTAACGCTGAAATGGGTATTGTGCACATTATCACGTTGTATCAGGTAGCTGCTTGGTTTGTTCTGCAGTTTTCCAAACAGCACACTCTTGGTGAGATCTGAAAATTCAACTCTTCTGCTCTCTTCTAGTACCTGCCAAAAAGGGCTTTGGAGCTGCACTGAAGATGTGTGCTATGGGACTTGTATGATATATGGAAGTGGCCATTATATCACCTTTGATGGAAAATTCTATGACTTTGATGGGAGTTGTGAATATGTGGCTACTCAGGTAATGCTCATCATGAGGGCTGAAATGGCATCTGATTGCCTTGAAAATCTGCTTTCCTCTTTGATTTTGTCATTCTTTGTTGCCTGCCATCACTGTTCCTGAGGTGTTTACATGTTCTGCCAAGGTAAATTCTGTATTTTCAGTGCAGGCAAGCTGTGTGAATGTTTTTTTTTTTTCTGGTACTGTGGTCATAAATTGTATGTAACAGGACTTTTATAGTGAGAAGTAACAGCTCATTATCAGTTGTGAAAGAAATAAAAATTCAAAGTTTCCAAAGCAAAGATACTTATATTTAAAGATATATTCCTCTTTTTGTTTTATTGTTCCACTTGTTTCCCAGGTTTTGGCACACATGAGACTGTATTAACTGTTTATATGTATGCAAAGATGTATGCGTATATGTTTGTGCATCTGTAAAAATATAGGTATGTAGGATTTCACATATGAAGCAGCAGTAATGATTTATACATTGTAGAGATTTAAATGTTTGTAATTATTATGAGATTGAACTAAAAATTAAATATTCTACCTAATTTTCTTATGCTAATTTTTTTTCTTTTTTAATAGGATTTTTGTGGTGACAAAAATTCCAGCGGCTCGTTCAGTATCATCACAGAGAATGTCCCTTGTGGGACTACAGGGGTCACCTGCTCAAAGGCTATTAAAATGTTTCTAGGGGTGAGTAATGATACTCAATGAGCATATATCAGTATTCAAGTATTTAAAAAAAAGTAATGCTCCAAAGCCACATCCCTAAAAGCAGCTGTAACAAGTATAACGGTTAGAGGACCTATCAAATTAATCTGTAAAGGTGTAGGTTCTCGGGTACTGAAACCTCTCTTAAAGGTACTACACCACTTTCTGTCATCTTGGAAAGTCATCTCAGACTTTGAGCTATTTGTTTCAGAATGAGTTGTATTGTTATGAGTGTCTAATATTTTATCTCACCATAAAAGTTAGTGTTATAATATTTCTCTTTTTATTTTTCAGAAAACTGAACTGAAATTGGAGAACAAAGATTATAAAGAAATTCAGCGAGATATTGGTGATGATGTGCGTTATTGGAACAGGACAGTAGGCCTCTACCTTGTTATTGAGGCTAGCAATGGCGTGATGCTTATCTGGGATAAGAAGACTACTGTTTTCATCAAGCTGACCCCTGATTACAAAGTTAGGACCTGTCTGTCTTTTTCTGAAGTAGTAGTATGAATAGATAAATGAGATAAGGAAACATAAATGTTCTTTTATTCTGACTCTGTGTTTGATTCCTATATCGTCTGCACA